>NC_088604.1:49347683-50547683 GCF_036013475.1 Columba livia
ATCATGGAGGCTAGGCTGGCTTCAGCAGATGCATCTTTGAAGGGAAATTAAAACACAACAATCTGACTATCAGGTCTGCTGATAATTTTTTTTTTTTCTTGGTATTACATGGCATCACTAATTCCTAATTATGACTCTACTCCTTGACCTGTGAGCACCATAGCTTTGTCACATCCCACACAAAGATCAGCCAATCTGTAGGGATACTGGAAATCTTTTAAGATTGAAGTATCATTATTACCACCAAAAAGAAAATTAGATCTAGATCCTACCCTATTTTGCAGTAACAGAAGTCAGCACAAAATCTCATGGACTAATGAGCTCATGTTGCTGGTCTGTGTCTCATCTTCGGCTTTCCAACCAAATTTCAGTTAAATAATTTTTGTTCATATTTCCCAGTATGTGGATATAGGTGCAAACTTAAAACACACCCAATTGTCAGAAAATCCAAACTGTAGAAAGAAAAATGCTTAAAAGAATGAGCTACAGTAGGGTTTACCCAGCTACCACTGCACAGGACCTTTAGTGCATTTGGCCAACTTCTTTGTAAAATTCTGATATTGGTTTTCTTATGTTTTCTTATCTTTAAGACTATACATTCTGCAGAAGGCTAAACGATCTACATTTAAACATGTGCTAGCTAATCCAGATCTTTCTGTGTGATGTAACAACATCTGTTTTCTTTTTTTTTTTTTTTTAATGGCAGAAAAGAACAAGTGTTCTCACAGAGCCAGTCTTTGCTTTTCAGTTTTCTACCCTGCAGGCTATCTGACTCTGAAGTCTTCTGCCAGTGGAGAATAAGCCAGTTTTCATCTGGAATCTGCACATATTGGCTGAAGAAAAAATACCAGTCCAATAACCCTCTCAGCCAAGCGAAAGGACGGACACAATCTTCTGCTGGCCTTTTTTTCCCAAGGGTGATGGTAATTGCTTGGCACCAACCAGAACTGTGTATATTGACAGTCTACTAGAGGACAAAGAAAGATAAGCCTACAAACTGCTCCAAATCTGCTGCCTTTTTTTTTTTTTCCAGGTTGGAAGAATCTTCTCAGGATTACTTCCCTCCAGTTGGGGCATGTCACTAATTACCTCTCATCCTTCTCTGCCTCCTTCTCCTCCCAGCAGGGCAGCTCAGCAGCACAGACACATCACATGTGACGTGCCATATTCCCACAGCGCCTGCAGGACCAGAAGTCTGTAGGAAGCTGGTGCCTCTGGAAGTGTTGCACACAGAACAGCCAGGGAAGAAGCAAAGCTTTGTCAAGTGGGATGAAGAGGAGGAATAGGAAGACTGATATAGCACACAGGAGCATTAACTACCTCCTTATCTCTCAGGCATAAGGAAATCATCCTGCCTCCACGTGGCACGTGTGCCAGTCAGATGTTCTGGGAATGGATAGGAAGATTTTGGAATGAATGGACACCCCCGTCACTTTAGGAGTTATTTTTACATATCTACATATTTTTACATTTCTATATTATTTTTGCTCCTGATGTTTTATACCACTAGCACACTGTTTCTAAACCAAGCCTTTGTGTTTCTTCTACTCTAGGTTTTAGCTCAGCCACTCGTCAGCAGAATATAACAGCTACACACACAATAAACAGACGCCACTGGAGCAAATGAAACTACATTCCTCGCCCTAAGGCCTAGCATGCTGTTTTCTGTCAATGCTTCTCATACTGTGAGTCTCCATACCAGAGAAAGAAAAACACATATCATCAACTATGGTTCTATATTTCCCATCAGCTAAAACACATCAAACTGAAAAAAGCTAAAACAATCTTTCTGAAATTCTCATTGAAAATGAAAATTGATCAAGATGGCATCAACTTACCAGAATTTCCCCCCCAAAGAGAGCAAGTTCAGATTTACCACATTTCCTCAGAAATGGCTTGAAAACATGCCCTGTAAAATAAGAGAAAGGGAAAAAAATCAGTGACTGGTACACCATAAATTATGTTACAATTCTTTCTCACTCTGCTAACATTTATCACCAAACTTCTACTGTTTTTTCTGTTTTAGGGAAAGAAGTAATTGGATTTGAACCTTCAAAACTTATTATTAAATTCCACTGGCATTATGCAAAATATTAAAATAATTGCAGGACTCCCTCAGACTGCTCAGACACATCATGGTCACTGACACAACAGCTATTCAGGCTTCACGGAAACGAAGTCAACAACAATGAAGCGCACAGCAGCATACAGCAAGCGTGCCAATTATTTTAGATCCAGTCCTAAAAAATTGGTCAACCCAGTATCTCTTAGCAATTTTTCTTTAACAAACTGTTTTTGAAATATGATGCACATAAGGCTCTTGACAGCATCCTTGCTTGAAAAATACACAAAGAAAAATAAATGGGGTTGCACCACACAGCATTTTTAGACTATATTAATGACTCGGTGCTCTCTAGGAGAACAAAGAGGGAGAAGAAGTAAGTCAACGCGATATCCAGTTCAACACACACTAGGGCCACTTTGTAGAAGATGGAGAGCAGAAGCGACAAATGCCATCATTTTGCCAACCCTGAGTAAATTTCAAATGACAGCTGCTCCTTATTTTTCCTTGAGGCAAAATCTTTGAAAGAACAACTCACAGAGCACAGACTGACAATGATGTTAAAACATTTAGTTTGTAAACTGCTAGAAGATGGAGGAGCTATGATTCTGCTGGTGTTCGGGTTTGGGAGCAGCAACTGTACAGCAAATGGCAAAGGACACACATTTTAGTGCCCAGGTGAAGCCAGACTGAATTTGAACTGCTTTAAACTCCCATTCCCCCCCCACGTACATGGCTGAATTTTCCACAAGGGAGGCATCTGTGCAATTACTGCTGGATGAGTAACTTTACAGCTATACACAGATGACTTGGAGCCCTGCATTATTGATCGCATAAACCTGCCTCAGCTGCAGATCTTTGCACTGGCACATCTCCTGAAGGATGCTGTAGGCACCCGCAGGAAAGGAAGGGCCCATGACTTCTTAGGTCAAATTACTTTTATTGGTCATTGTTACATGAAAAGTAGCGAAGAAAATAAAATTTCTATTAAGGCATAACCAAACAAATCTTCCTTAAAACACGGCAACTGGATTATACTGCTCTAAATCTTGATTAGCAAGTAGACCTCTGATCTCATAAGGCTGAGACTTAATTTTGGGTGGAGAGTTCAGGGCGGGGAGAGAATGAAAAAACAAAAAGAAAAAAATCATTACAAATCAGAAGAGGCTGTTGTGAAAGATTTTAGGAACAGACATTTTTAGTGACATAACTACAAACCCAAGTGTTGTCTTCTCTGCTTGCCTTCTCTGCTTAGTGGTTGAGAAAAAACCCTGGGTATATCAAGGAATAAAGAAAAAAAACAAACAAAACAACACTCCCTCCTCCCCCAACAACTTTTGTACAGCTTGGCAGAATTTGTGAAAACACTGGAAAAAAGATGGGTCTTAAGTGCTTTGCTCAAACTCAGGGAAGGTGGTTATTATTCCAGTGCCATCCATTTCCCTCCCTAGCTTCCAGGCATTTGGCCTAGAAAGAAAAAAATCAAGCCTAGAAACTCTCTTTCTGCCTCCGACCTAATTGGATAACATCTGCATGCAGAAAAGCTCGGAGCTTAAGAGAAGAGCCAGGTCTGAAACAATCCAATAGCACCTCAACCCCGGATTAGCTCATTATTTTCTTCTACACCAAGAGACTGATTTAATAATTTCCCCAGAGAAGTGACAAGTACGGGAAATTGTACTCCACGCTGCCAGTCCCATAGAATACTTGAAAGACAGGGACTGGCTCCACTGCCAAAAGGGGCTGAGCACACCCCCAGCACTGGTGTGGAGCTTCAGGATGTGGCCCTAGCAGCACTCACCCCTTCTCTGCCTTTTTCCCTCCCTCCAGCACAAATGCCTGTGCACCAAACAGGGCAAGGGTAGCAACGGGGATTAAAATTAATTGGGTGAATTCTAAAGTTTGCAAAGTAGCTGGAGAAAAAAAAAAGCCTCTGTTGGCACCAGGGAAAAAAGGGAGGAAAGGATGGCAGATGGATTTGAGGGACAGCTTATTTGGCTGCAGTGCTGGTTTCAACCAACAGCAAACCTCCCCTGTTATGGCACCAGATTGCAGGCAGCTCCCTTAAATCCATGCTAAAGGAGTCTAGTCCAGGCCCTCAGATGAGACCACGTATGACAAAAACTAGCAAAAGGGCCAAGTAAAAGGGTGTCTGGTTAAATCTGAGGCAAAGACAATTTACCACGTTTTGAGCCTTGCAGAATCTTTTGAACTTTGAGGGTGGCAGGTAGAAAGCTTGAAACTTGTCCAGGGGATGCTTTTTGCTTGATTTTAGAAGATGATGCAAAACATGCCCTGTCTCTCTGGCTAAAAAGATGAGTTATTGGAGGTAGATGGGGCAGAGAGAGAGAAGGGAATATTTTTTGGTGCATAAATAGGGGTGAGGGCTGGACATGGCTTGCAGAGAAAACCAAGGATTATTCACTCTTTGTATTCAGTCTGGGGTCTGTACAGAACTCACTGTTACTCTTCATGATTTTCATTCTACCTAACCATGTAGGAGGAATATTCCTTTTTCTTGAAGGCTTTGGATAATGTTACTTATCTCGAAGTTCCGATCAGCACTTTTTAGAAAAGCTTTGCTGACTTTGGAGAATACAGCATAGGAGGTGTAAATTAAATGAACACGCCAATTTTGGCTTCTTTTACAATTAGTATAACAGATAGAAGAGGTGACAAAAGGATTTTCTGTCCAGAATTACTAATGGAAGACCACAAGCCTTACCAAGTTTCTGTACTTGGGAAAAATGAAAACCTGGAAGTAGGCATCTGACTATCCAGTGAAAGGTGTGCTTCTTTCATATAAGTCTATTTACACAAACAGTTCTTTTAAGAAGGCATTTACCATAAAAGGTTTTGATTTGCTTTGGCTATGCAGAATTGGCTATAAGTGTACAAAGGTATATGGAAGTATCCAACAGGCTGCTGGCACCGGCTGAATGGCATACAGTAAATGTTTAGACTTATTTGTTATCCCAGCCAAGGAAAGAGTGGGGAAAGGAGAAGTTGCAGGTGAAGGAAGAGTGTTAAGAATTAAAACCTTTTCTGAAAAAAACACATTAAACTCCCCTTCTGCTTGCCATCTAAAATCAAATACAGAATGAGGCTATTCTAGAGTACGATCAATTGAATAGTATTAGATTTAAGCAACATCAGCTTCCCACAAATAGCTGCAACTTGCTATCCATATCCCAGTCTAAAACATATACAACAGGGTCACCCCAAAAAATAGGGAAGTGGTGTCCAAATAAAAGCTGTCCAAGCACCTCCTCCTAAATGGTAAGACATGGTAAAATACTTAGCACACCAACAGACATGAAAAGTTGCTTTGAACCTCAAAGATACTTGATTTAAAACTTCAAAGAATAACAAAATACTCTTGGGAGTTACCTTCTGTCAAGAACAGCCTTTTTCTGCAAGCAGCACCAACAAATTGGATTTTTTTCACCACAAAACCATACCCTCCTCCCAAAGTTGCACATATACCAGCAGTGTTTTTATGTAGCCTTACGTAGAAATTACTTCCTTTTTGCAAAGAAAAAAAAGCATTTTGTGAAACATAATGTGGTGAGTAGCACAACCACACATCATTTGTGTGTTTGGTTTCATGACATTGCCTGCTCCATAAAACAACCCCTGTTTTTTCTCATTAGCTTCCAGATATGCTTTTGTCAGTTCATATTGGGAGCAGAATGAAGTTTACTTCTACTGGCAAAAGAGAAATCACTGACAACAGACACAGTAACTACTTTTTTTCTCAAGCCTGAGTTCCCACATCCATTAACACCTTCCAACTTCAAGGATCTTTGGATCAAGTCCACCATGAACAGTTCTTGGTGTGAACCTGCAAACACCCTGATTTTTTATTAAAGCAAAAACTGCTCAGTGATAATTGACTCTCTGTTTAAAACAAATAAAAACATGATTTAAGGCTTAAAGGTGGAGTTCTGTGTACAGGATCAGATGACTTGTCTGCAAAACTGTGGGATGTAAGCATAGGTCAGTGCATATATGGTATCCAAACACACACTTGTGCTGCAGTGAAGTTTGATGAAGAAAAACTTGAAACAGATAAAAACAAATAAAACCATGATTTAAGGCATCAAAACAGTTGCATGGGGGATTCTGGTGTGGGACATGTTGCAGTTGTTGCAGTTCATGTGAGCTTTACCCAGCTGGAGGAAGTGCCTGCCTGAAGTCTTAAATACTTTTCAAATACTAGTAGATGCAATTCCATTTGTGATACTTAAACGCGGAAGAAAACCTTAAGTAGAAGCAGCATCTCTGATTCTTCGGCTGCTATTTCACTTGTCAAAAACTGGGAAGAAGAAGATTTCCAGGTTGGAGAACAGTTTACAAATGAACATATCTGGGTCAGGATGTGTAACCTGTAAATGAGCTGGACCTACCTTGTAGAGAAAGTGTTGCTTAGTCTGCAGATCCATAGCCTTCCTTTTTCATATGTTCCAATATAATTAATGTTTGTTTTACAACACATTGTATTATATAGATTTGGGGCCATAGACAACCCAGAGAGTATTTTTCAGTAGTAGGTTACTATGGCCCTACAGTAAGAGAGTCTTGAGTCACCCTTTTTAGGCAGGTTGAGGATTCAGGTGCCCAGCAGGCTGCTGACACTGGTGTTCAAGCAAATGTATGGAGGTGTGAATGTTCAGTTTTGCCTACAGCATAGCATTTTCCACAGATTCCTACCACCTTAAGATTTCTAATCCTACTAAAACCCAACAAATAAACAAACAAACAACTTTCTAAAAGAAATGTCAAACACAAGAAGAAAAGCAACCTCCTGCATGCTAACTTTATATGGCCGGTTTATAAAGGAACTGCACGTCTTAACTTACATGAAGCAATCTTTTGTTGTGCAATGCCAGATTACATATAAAGACCCCTTATTCTGTGAACATCTGAAAGTTTTCCAACAATGAAACATTCAAAATTTAAGGGAAGTTTATAGGCTTGTTCTTAGAGACAGAAGCCTCCCTGTTATCTTGAAACTACCCCTTGCTAGGCGAGGGTCCCAGATAACAGGCACTCGATATGAAAAAAAGCTCGGTCATCAACAGAGAGGGGAGAGCTGAACAGCAGAAAGAGGGAGCTCCCACAGACAGCAACTCTTGCACAGAGGACAGACAGAAGCCTGGACATCAGCAGAGGGAGGAAAAAAAAGCCGACCCCCAGAAAACCCAGCAATACCATCAGAAGAGGCCACCAAGATTAAACACCACCATTCTGGTGGTTCTTCTGCCCATGCCAAAAGTTGGAAAGAGGATGGTGGCTACAGGACAAGCACCCTGCATTTTTTCATGTGAAAGTCACTGGATTTCTAAAACAGTTACTTGAAAGCTTTGTGCAGCTGCAGGATGTAAATAAGTATAACTAGGTCCCTCTCATAAAGGGGTCCTGAAAGAGATTAGTAGTTTCAAAAAAACCCCATTTGTCTGCACCATCCAACTTGCGATTGTCTAAAAATATATCTTTCAAACTGCTGCCCTTTCTGTTTGGAGCAGGAGGAACTCAGATGCAAAGTCACTGCTGCGGTGGGAACAAGTCCTAAGAAACAGGAAACATGGCAGGGGTGGGGGGGGAATAAATCAGGAAAATACAGAGGCTCTGCTGGAAATTTTTCTACTTTTATGTAATAGAGCTATGAAGAGAAAAACCCCACAAACTGTGTTAAAGATCATAAGCTGAACTGCTGCTTTTCTGTGCCACTTTAATCTCCTCACACATCGGATCTATTGACTTATCTTCAGCAGATGTGCTGCTGTCAGCTGGTCCCCGTGTCCTGTGGCTTCCAGTCCTGACAAAGCACGCTGCTTGTTCTCCTTCTCCCTGGGAAGCTTAGCTCCCACAGGCAGCTTCAGCCCCTCGATATTGAAAGCTCGGGATCAGATATATTAGCACCTTGGTCGTCTCTCAACTTTCAAGCAGGATAAACTAAACTAAATGTTCCTTACATTAATAGCAGCTTTTCCAGTCATCAGCTTGCACTGTAACACAGCAGAGAGCTGACAGCATAAAATGAGCTTTACCTGAGGGAATGGCAGGAAGATGTGCCAGGAGAGGTTCAGGCTGGACATTAGGAAAAGATTCTTCACCCAAAGGGTGGTGGAGCACTGGAACAGGCTCCCCAGGGAGGAAGTCACAGCCCCAGTGTTCAAGAAGCAATTGTACAACACCCTCAGACACGTGGTGTGAACTGTGAGATTCTCATATGCAGGGACAGGAGCTGGACTCCATGATTCTTGTAGGTCACTTCCAACTCAGGACATTCTATGATTCCGTTCTATGTTTCTATGAGCTGAGATCTGAAAACATCTAACCAAGCCCTCCTGCATGGAAACTGCCAGTACAGGTAAAGCCTGAGGATGCATACAGAGAGGCAGCAGAGGCAGTTGCAACGAATCAGAAGGTGCCCAAAGCATTGAGAAACACTCGATGATACAGCCAGCGGCTGAGGTGAGCAAGCGGAGCACAACATCGTGAGGGTGCCAGCAACACAAAGGCAAACATGAGAGCACTCATCGCCCACTACTGAATCCTGCCTTTTGAAACCATTCTGCAAAGGTCCCACAATCTGTGGCATTCCTTGCCATCCACACTGCTTGGGAGAGAAGGTGTCCCTCAATGCTGAAGGCCACTCTCAGCACTGGGTACCCCGACTGCCAGCCCCTGGGTCAGGCGGCCCTCGGCAATCATGAGGGCTGAGCAATCCATAAGGGAAGCTATTAGCCAGCTCAATACTGAGAATGTTACTCACATAGGAGGAGCATGTGATGGCAGCAACATATTTAGTTTTCAAAACAGTAGAAAAATTACTTCATTAATTGCGGCAAGAGTGTTTGCATTTTCCTTGCAGAAAAAATGAGAAGTAGTATGCCCCAAATATTTTTTTAAAAAAGAAATTAATGGAGCCCATAGTTCTAAAAATAGCTTGCACTCTTCAACCTCGTGTGCTGGCTCCTGGGAAGGCTGCTGGGCACTGAGGAGCTGCAGGAGGGCACAGGCAGCCGGTGAGGCAGGGAGGAGGTGGCTGGAGCCACAGCTGAATCCCCTCCTGCACCCCCAGCCTGCACATCTTTACCAGCCTGATATCCCAGCGGCTTCAGTGAACCCCTTCAACGGCCAGAAATAAGCACTTGCATCATTAGGAAAGTTAAAAATGACAGCAGGGAAAAAAAGCAAGCATAATATAAGATTTTAGAAGCTTTTGTTTTAATAATTG
Source organism: Columba livia (assembly GCF_036013475.1). Lineage (NCBI taxonomy): Eukaryota > Metazoa > Chordata > Aves > Columbiformes > Columbidae > Columba > Columba livia. The sequence continues at coordinate 49,356,992 of NC_088604.1, forward strand.
ATTTTGCAGTTTGTCTCAAAGAAGAAAATGTTTTTCTTCTGAAGATACAGGATTGACCCTAAAGTACCTTTAACAGAAACTGGCTACACAGCATATTTAGAAACCCTCTGCAGAAGCAGTAAAGACCATGTGGCAGTGCACTTAGATTGCAATGTAAAAATAGGTTACTATCTAAAAAAATGTGTTTTCATAAACAATTGTTTTGATGAACAATTTTTTTCCCTTCTCCTTAAGGGAGAACCTTACTTCAGTGATAAACACATTTGTGCTTTAATCAGTGTACAAGGTTTTAATTAAGGACATTATATTCATGATGTACTATGAACTTCTATAGTATATCTAGAATATATATGCTAATGTTGCAATACTATAGTACCCATAATGTCAGCCATTCCCATTGTGCAAGAAATCATAAAAAACACACACATGGGAAGAAACAGTCTCAAGTCCTGGCCAATTTACTTCCAGGCTTTAAAGGTATAAAAAATTCAGCATGTATCTTATACTCTTGGGACAAACTGGGCGGGGAGAAGAGAACTCTGCTTTACTAAGAACTTCTTGTAGCTTTTGATTCAGAGATTTTAGCTAATTTTGAGTATGTCAAATAATATCTATATCGTGTACATGTAACACTTTAATGAATTAATCACTGTGTATTTTGTCCATTTGGTTTTCCTAACTATTGTAGTCCCCAAATTGTCCAAGAGTAAAACAAAAGGTGGTACAGTCTGCACTTGGGCCCCACAAGCTGGGGGGGGCGCTGGAGGAGGAATGCAAAGTGTGTCTTTGCAGAAGATACACCACATTCACAGGGTCACATTTCCTGATGTAAAATGTAAAAACATTGAAAAGAGGCTGTAATTTTGCAAGGGTGAGCTATTTGTAAACATACTTCTGAATCAAAGAAAGGCCATGAAGCAAAAAGTAAACAGTGTAAGGAAAGAATATAGCAACAGGATTAAAACGCAAACAATGAAAATACTGCACTGTAAACTTATTATTAACTACAACGAGCTGAAAATAAACTGTTTCCGTTTTGCCATGTTCACTTTCATCTTCTAGGAGTCAGGAAGGGGGAAGACCAGAGGAGGCAGCATTTTCAGACTTGTGGAGCTTATCAAATCCCAGATCGGATGCTTAGAGTAAAGCTAAGAAGAAAACATCCTCTCTCGACACCTCCCTCCCTCCCCAGAAAGGAAGCCTGGCCTTTAAGACCAATCTGCAATGTTTGTTTGTTGCTCTTTAAAGGATCGCTCTGGAGAGCATTTTTCCTAAGCCGTTTTTATCTCTTTGTGGAAGTTTCAAAATAAACCAGAGTACTAGAACTGGAAGAACAGAAAACATGGCATTCTGTTTTGTTTTTTTCTTTTTTTTTTTTTAGAGTGAGACAAGTGGTGTGAAGCAAATAAAGTCCTTGTTTGTCATACAACACAAAGTGGAAGGGAATAAGAGCTTTAACTCTGAAAAGCACCATTGCAAAACCTAGGAAAAATCACAAATGAACTGAGGGTGGGAAAAAGTCAAAAAAAGAGGGCTGTGCTGTCCCTCATGCTACTTCACTGGTTGTTTATTTACTTATTTTATTGATGAGATTTCATGTTAGTGAATTCTATATCCAGGAAAGCAAAAAAAATAACAACCCAAAGAAGTCACTGTAAATTTGACAGTTTACTTTCCAAAAAACCCTGCTCTCGAGTGGCTTCCAAAAAAGACTCTCTCATAATGAAAAACAGGAAATTAAATTCTCAGGACGACACACTAGAAGTACAAATGAAAAGATTTTGGAGTGACATAATTACTTCAGCCTCAAGCACAGGATCAAGTCTTTATTCTTTCACGCTGCCCTTAAATACATCAGGTCTCCCCTTGGAAAGAGAGTGTCCCAGTGTGAACCAGAATTAACAAAAGGTTTGTGTAATTCTAGGATTCCGCTACATTAATATAAACCTATTTGTAATACAAAAGCCACGCAAAAGCATTTATTTTGCTGAAATATTCTATGGATTTAAGATATCATTACTATTCAGCATAAACCCTCTGACTTTTTCTGGTCTTTTGTTTCTCAAGATTAAGCAAATGCCTGAGCCGTGGAACTAATGAAACTGGATTTCCAGCTTGATTTGGCTTGTGGTGCTAAATTTACAATGTGAGCCCTTCCCAGGCTGCATCCCAGTGCTCCTGACTCCCCCACATCCCCAGGGTAGCCGGTACCCAGGAATATTTGCTGGGCAAGCCTTGCTGCAGCCACTGGCCAGCTGCCCCACGGGTGTTTGCAGCTCCCTGCCCCTGCCCCCCTATCTCCTTGCAGCAGCTAATGCATCTGAGAAGGGGCAGGGAACCCTGATGCTGCCCCTGGAGCTCCTTCCCTGGATGGAGACAGCTTGCAAAGTTATAAAGAGTAGGACTGGCATGCAGACAGAGTGAGTTAACAGCCTAACCCCCACTTCCTCAGGAAACTAGGCTAAAAAAATAAAAAATAAAATGTGATTTTTCTCTTGCTGTGGCCCCCCATCCCTCTCCACCCCCGACTATGCAGATGTAGTAGAAAAAAAAAAACAAGATAGCATAGACATAAGGCTTAAGGGCTATAATATATCCTTAAACAGCATCTGGATTACTGTCTCAGGCATGTTTCAGAAGTGTCATTGGTTTCCTGTTTAATATTCATGTTTTATTGCTGCACAAAGTCAGCCTCTCCTCAAAGAGCAATATATTACTCTCACATCCTCTGAGCAGATCCTTAATGAGGATATTCTGGTTTCTTGATATTCAGAGACCTTCTGTTGGTATCAGCGGAAGACCAGCATATGCTTGAACACACAGCACAGAGAAAAGTCAGCTCTTCCTATTAAAACAGAGCTACAGGATTAAAAGGGACCTTGAATGACCATCTAGGCTGCTTCCCTGCTCAAAGCAGGATCAATTACACTTACTATATTCTTTTTATTAGGCCACCTGACCCAGCTGGGGGAAAACAGATATTCTTTGGGGCTCTGAGTCCCCTCCTGAGCCTGAAACCTCACCCCTGTGTCACCCTGGTCCAGCCCTCAGCCACGCCGCTTGGTCTGGTAAGAGATCCCTTCCTGCAAACCCTGCCTTCTTTGCATTGCCATGGTTACAATGCTGCTATTACCATGCATCTCAAGCTTATTTTTAAAAGCTTGCATAGACAGGAGATGCTGGTTAAGGCCTTAATCTCAAAAAGGTCTAAAATTCCTCCAACAAGTGTTTACTATTTATACAAGTGCTGCAGAATATTGGTGGTGAGCTGCCTCAGGCAGGGACCCTGCATCAACTGCATCCCAGAAAAAAAAAATTAAGGGAGAGACAAGGACAAGAAGAGAGCAGTCCTGCCAACATTAAAAGGGTGGGTTAGGTCAGCAAAAACCCCGTAACTTCCTGTTAGAAACTTGTGTGCTCTGGGGAGACAGGCATCACAGGTGGCTGGAGGAGAAAGATGCCCTCCTGGAGCCGGCTGACAGATGGGCTGTAGAGAGGGAGGAAGAGGCTTTGGTGGGCACCTCATGCTGAATAAAGAAGGAACCAGTAGAGGAACACATAGGGCAGGTTACACTGTTAAAAAATGAAGAAGCAGGACAAATCCCTTTTGAAAACACACTCTGGACAGATGGGATTAAAATTTGAAGAGGCTAGAGAAAAGGATATTGCGGTAATTCAGGAGATCAGATGAGTGTTTTAGTGTGAATTTCAACTGCGTGGTCTGGATAGCACAGGGTATTTCTCAACAGACAGTACGCAGGAAGAATCTGCTGATTTCAGAGTAAGGACAGAGGAAACAGAGAGGGACAGATTTTGGCCTGAGTGAGGGACACAGGTGTTGCCCATGGCAACAGAAGCGGGAGACAAGAGGGAAAGCTGCAGGTGGAGGGAGGAAGGGATGTAGCAATGGCGATCTGTTCAGCAGTGCTGAATGAGTCTCCATGGCTTTGGCATCCACAGAGAAAAAAGACTAATTGAGGTTACAGCTTGGACAAGCGGAGAGAGGACTAGTTTTATGTTCCAGCCCTAAGAATCATAGTTATGTATACCTACATATCTATGATGATCTTTCTCTCTATATATATATCTATTTGTATATAAATGCATATTTACACGTATACATGTAATACTTCTGTCTGTAGCCAAAGGGCTCTGAAATATAGTGGTAGTCAGAAGGAGAAGAGAAAGAACACAGCTGTGCACTCCCTGCCAAAAACAGAAGTGGAAAAAGGTCTTTCCCCTTATTCTTTTTTCATAGCATAATAAGCAATAAAGTGTGTAGTAGCAAAATGCTTGCCCGTTAGCCCCTGGAAAGCTTAAGCAGTCAAAAAAAATTCTTATAGCCAGCTTCCTTATCTGGCAGCTTGATAAATCTTTCCATGTTCAGAGGGCAGGGTATCCCACATACTCACACATCTCACAGGGTGTGTGAGCAGCTATTGGCCCTGTCAGCAGTCACTTATCTGATACAACACACCCTACAATACGGAGGACGTGTATTTTGGTCCTGTGATGGATGCATGTGTAGCCACGCATCAAATTTGCCAGCCCACTGAGTACTAGAAACAAATGGCAGTTTCAGAGCAGAGCATCTGGGTCACTGCCTGCTCTCGCTGTGACTGCGAGGACACTGGGGAAGAAGAGCGGAGATGGGACGAGCAGGCTGCAATTTGAGGAGCTGTGCTGCCAGGTCTTATCTAGGCCACTGGCCGTAAGCTGGATACCCTCACCTTGGAACAAGAAAAGTGGATTTTTGGTACTGCAAGGGCAAGCCTTTTGCACCCTTCAGTGATGAGGTGGCACTGGTTTATTTTCTCTCTACTCTCAGTTTTGCAGGTGTAATCAGGATTATAAAAGCACATTCAACCTCCCTGCCGCCCCCAGTAAAATAGACCATAAATCGCTGAGAAATAGCACACAGAAAGCACTCACAGGCTCCACTTTTTAGTGCTGTAACTAGTTTAGACTCACACATTTAGGAAATGTCACATTTGATTTTAACCTAGAATCACGTTCACTCCGGCTCACTGGAACACAAGATGTGCCATTCATGCGGTGCCCAGAGAGCAGCCTCCAGCTGCAGAATATGGGTTACCAGAAGCAGGAGACATCTGAGAAGGAGCATTCAGAGCAGCACGTGTACCACTTGCAGCCTCGAATGCATTCAGTTATGAACACTGCAAAATGTATGAATGGTACAGGCTCATGGTACAATCTCTGGAAGTACATATCCATAACAATCCTATGGAAAAAAAAAAAGAAGACTGCGTGCCTGAGAGCCACAAAGAGGCAAGACTTTTTTTTTTTTTGAGTATGCAAATAAGCTAATTAGTTTCCCCTCCAAAAACCATTTGCACAATCTGGGAGCCATTGCAAAGGCCAGTTGTGAAGATTTGTACAGCAAACATCATCAGCAACAGTTTAAGGAACCAATAAATCAATAGTCACATTTTAAAACTAAACTACTTGTGCCAAAAATGCCAAGTTCTTTTCTCACACATATACTTTTACATCTAATGGCAAAGTATCAGCAGAATTTGGGACTATGACAGTCCCATGAAGCCATGGGCACTGCAGCAGGACAGCCTATGCAGAAACACCACCTGCCACGTCCACGTGCCCTTCTCTCCATGCACCGCAGTATTCACCATAGACAACAACCAGTTCATTTGCTCTGCTTCCTATTGCCATGTTACATACCTGCCCATCCACTGTGTACTCCACTCTTAACCAACCTGCATGGACACACAGCTGTAGCAAGTACTGCAAAGAACCTCACACACAAAAGGTTATCGAGAAAAGGAATTGCATTTGACCTTGTCATATGTGCATCTAGGGAGTGAAAAACAGTACATCCTCCACAAGCAGACATCTGCATTTAAAAAAAGGACAGAAAGTAGGAGAGAGCATGCTTCCTCATAAACACGTGTGTTTTATCAACTGCCTGAATGCCAAATCACTTCCCTTCTCCAGATAGACAACTGTGGGTCACATTTTTCAGCTCTGTTAAAATTTCAGCAGCTAATTGGCTGCCATTTCATGCAAAGAGGGGGAAGGGATATGGACTGAGCATCAGACAGCCAAATGCAGAAATGTGTTTAAACAGAGGCAGAGAATCTCCCAGGGAGAGGGCTTCCAGTATCAGGGCTATGTAAGTGGAAGAAAATAAAAAGCTGCAGTTTTGCAGAGTGGCAGATGCATATCATACAGCCGGGACCATTTATATCTGTAGGGTTTCCACTGCACTAGCTGTAACAGAAGACTTTTTCCTCCTAGGCAAGCTCTTTCTCACTCTAGGATTCACAGCGGAGCAATTACAAGCTTTCTAAAAGCCCTGAGAAGCTTTCAAAGCTTGCAGCAGCTACAGCTTCTGCCCTAGACCGACTGCAAGCATTAGTAGAGCACAGAGCAGTAGAAAACACTGCAGCCTAGTAGAAGATCTAAACAACGGTGAGCGTGGACTTCAGCAAGTTCTGTCTTACTTGCCTTAAAAATGCCCAGTGGTCCTTTTCCTACAAATTATGCCAAAAATTAAAGCCATAACAGGTCTGTTGATGAAGGCTGACTCCCTCACTCCATCAGTGGGACAGTGTCACCCTGCGAGTGCCAGGCTTACCTCTCATTTTGAAGGGGAAGTCCCGGAGTCTGAACAAGCATGTCTGAAGTGACAAAAGGATACAAAGCATTTTGTAAGCCTGGAACAAAACCTTGTTTGTAGGATTCACTTAGTGAAAGAATTTATGTTAACAGAGCAAGCTATTTATAGCAAGTCTCCATAGAAATTAACTGTCTCTTGGTTCCTGTCCTCGTGAAACGCAGCTTTCTAACTGGAGAAACCCTCTCTTTACTCTAAAAGCACAGGGAAAGGGAAGCTGCTCCCCGACATGGACGCTGCCAGCTCCAGTTATACTGGAAATAAGGTCTCCCTGTGCTGTAGGCACAAAAGGTTCTTCATGGTTTGAGCCCCGGCGCAGGGTCCCATTGCTCTTCCCTGGCCTCCTTGACTGGGCAGCCGTGAGGAAGGAGCTGCTGGCAGCACAGTCCCTCACTGCCAGTCATGCCCATCCTGCTGACAGACGGACATAGCCCAGATAGACTTTTAACCAGCCTGACAGTGTTGAAGAAGAGACTGGAGAACACCCTTAGACACATGGTGTGAACTGTGGGGTTGTCATATGCAGGGACATGAGTTGTGGATCTCTTCCAACTCAGGATGTTCAATGATTCTATGATTAAACTAAAAGTATACCTAGGGGAGACTAGAGTTCATTGAAACAGCACAGGGACAAACCAGGATGGAGAGATCCTGGTCACTTTCCAGCCAGCCCTGCAGAAGATCTCAAACCAGAGAGCATGTTTGCATATCCTTGCACTTCGTACACTCTCTGAAATAAAAGTACATGTAATTCAATCCTGATCACATACAGTCAGAGAGAAACCCACACCCCCATATACACACCTCATCAGGTTTACAAAATCACACAAAATCTCACCTACTTGTTATTAATACAAGTGACCCAGATCTACATCTGCTCACTATCCAAGCTTTATTAATTATTTCTACAAGTTCGCTCAGATAAGAAGATGAGCGAACTGCAGGCACATGATTATTCTTAATACAAAAAAAACCTGTTTTGCAAAAAAAGCAAAACTGAACAGATTCACTGTTTCAAAGTACAAAAAAGTAGATAAACAAATTAGAAACTAGAACATGCACGTGCAAACAGATAAACCCTTTTTTGTTTGCTTGTTTAAATATTTCCACAAATAAGATGTATTTAAATCTCTGCATCCATATCAGGGAGTGTTCTGCTGCTGGACTTTTAAATGTCGAGACCAGAGCTACTTGGTCAATAAACTGTATCACGGTGTTTGGAGTTTACAGCTTAGACCTGACTAGTGGAGAAGGAAAAAAAAAAAAAAAATAAATTTCATCTACAAAAAGTTTTTACTTTTTGGCAAAGCTTTATTTCAGATGAAAATAATCTAACCTTTTCGAGTTGGGATCCTACATACGTTCATTGTCCAAACTTTAGACAAAACACAAGCTCTCACTGCATACCCTTGCCCCTAAATCTCATCCATCAACAACTTCGCAATAAAATCCCTCATACTGCTTTCTTTCCCATATCTCACGCTGACACTCTTTGTTGGTTTTTAAAAAAAGGCATATCTTCAATCTAATGACTGTACCAATAAACCTAAATTAAACTAATAGGAACCCTGAACTGAAAATAAAGCTCTAAAAGCTATAGGGTATACATATATCATGAGACTTTATTAACTTATAAATCTGTTGATTACAATCTTATTTTCTAAAGAGAGAATTATCCTAAGCCAATTTGTCACCCAACGTAATAGCATTTGGTGTCTATAATGAAAATTAGCTTATGTCAGGCTAAGTTCATTTATAATTTTAGATTAACAGAATTAGACACAGTAAAGTGTTCACATAGATGGAATAATAAAATGCAATATGTTTTCCTTTCATTTTCATGACATCTGTTACTCTGCAAGTCACAAGCAAACATCTTGCTTCAGAGTTCTTGAAATATTATTTGAAAAGAGGAATTTCTCCTTCCGTATTCCACAAAAAGTTAGATTGATATATGACATCACTTCCTGTAAAGGTGTAGATCCAATACAAATTGGAAGTGCTGATGAAGAAAAACCCTGAAAAATCCTGTCCCTTAGATGCAGGGGCTGCTCTGCTGCAATTCTTCACCACCTCCATTCAACTGACTTGCCTCTTGGTTATATTGCACTGACCCTTGGGTCCTGGAGACACTGGGATTTAAAATCAATCACTCCAAAAAGTTTTTGTTCAAATTCTGAAACAGTGGTGGGTGAGCTGCACAGGAGAGTGAGCATGACACGGAACTTCAGAGGTTGGCAGTGTTGCCCCAGAAGACTTGTCCTGAAGCACACTCTGAAGGGAAAGGCAGAGAGCATCCAAAGTTTTTACACCCTTGCATGCAATATAAGCAGAAATCTACACACTCTAAAATGTAAGTCAGATTTTCTTGGGCCGTCTGACAACTCAAACTTGGGGTCCTTCAGAATCACAGATCATTGACTTGGAGACTTTGTACCTACTTATTCAATGACAACTGATGAAGTCACCAATCTCTTCATGGAAAACATCACGGAAGCTTCTACACAGCCTTTTCATCACCACCATCTCCCTTCCCAGTGACGGCTCTGTGACGCGGTTGTGTCTGTCTCGTCTCTAGCTCTCAGTCACAGCTGCATTCAGATTCCTTCAGGAGGATATCAAGGACATTTGCTCTGTCCCAAGCCACATTTTCTACCTATGTACTGTTTGGGAGGGTTGAGAGGAGATGAAGCGATGGTGGTCTGCAGCTAAAGCTGTTTCTAAGCTCTTACCCCTCTCAGCCCTTCCCACTCTGAATCCATTTCTTTACAGTGGCTGGGAATCAACTGCAAAATAAGAAAGTTTTCCTTCTAGCAACCTGTATTTTTACTTCTCTCTCAGTCCAGTGTGACAAGCAAGGAAGGAAAAGAAAGGACAACCCTGCTAGTTATTTATTTAGATTTGCTGCAAATATTCAGAGGTCACAGTAGCCCTGTTACCCAAAAAGTAAACAGCAGCAGTGACACACTCCAAGAAAGCATCTCCCAAGCCTACTCCGAACAACAAAAATAACTACTGCCAGCACCAACTGGCATGTGTCAAAACTCAATGCTATTCTTGGAGCAGATGCAGGCTCAGGACTTTTTTTTTTATCTCTCTCTTTTTTTTTTTTTAAGCAAAGTAATTTCAAAGCAGTCCAACCAACATGTGTGATGTGCGTGATGGTCTTGGCAGCCACTAATTTTCTAAATTATAATTACTGGCAGTTTGTCAGTCTTAACAGTTTGAGACAGGCAGTTTGACAATGGTAACGGACACTGCCGAACCAAACTACAGTTCCCACGGGCTCTCTCGTGTGCACTTTTTCCTTCCTGCCAGTTGGCGAATTTCAAGTGCTCTGCTATGATCTGGCAAATCCTCACCCTGCCCCTGCACTGCTCCTCAGATCACTGCCAGCGGGGCCCCATTACATCTCCATAGCATACACCATTAAAAAAAAGTATTCATTTTTCACAATGTATTAATTGTGCCCCCTCTGCCACATGGTTGCAAATAGCTCTGGCAAACAACTGCACCTCAATGAATAAAAAGTTTGTTTGACCAAAGAGTAATTGGAGTTGCTTGGCACTGAAGATGAATACAGCAATGCTCCAGCTGACACATCTTGCACAGATAGTCCTATTGGGTCTCCTGTACTTACGTCTATATAGAAAACACAGTAAATAACCGTTCTTGGAGCTTCAGACTTAAAAGAGCAAGGGTTCTGGGCAAACTGAAATATTAGCTTCTTTAGACTCTGAATGACTGAATTTATCTATTGACCCTTTCTTTGCATTCAGTAAGCCACAACAAAGTGCTTTCACAGATGAACTTTGACAAGTTCTATTTTTTTCCTCAAGCATATGAAGAAATTTTATTAAACACATCCATAGTCACAAAATAAGCTGGCATTAAAGCATTAAATGAATACCAGTTAGAAAGGAAAAAAAAGGTACCTTTTTTTTTTTTTAAACTTGAAAACTGATCTTTCACATTGCATTAAAAAGCTGTAACTCTATACTTTAGATTTGGGTGAACTGAGCAAGTTAAATCACAGGTACTAAATCTCTGGAATGTCAGAGTGCTATACCCAATTTCAGCCAAACCTTCAGTGCTCCTGATGTTTGTTTGTGGTTTGTTTGTGTGGTTTGTTTGTTTGTTTGTTTGTTTTTTGCTTCTTCAAAGCCCACTTAGTGCCGTTCAGTGTTCACATGATGCAAAGTCATCAGCTTTGTGTGGTTTTCCCCTCTTGCAGGTTTTTACACCTCCTGTCTTTTAGATTTTCTAATGACAATGATTTTGTGCCAGCAATTTCAAAGTTTTTGCCACAGAGGAGAAATGTGCTTTTTGTCATCATTTTACACCCAGAACTCACCACTCTCATTGCCAGGGATTTTATGGAGCAGGATTTTCACAGGAACAAGGCCAGATGCTTTACATCAAAAGGACCAACACTACTAAGGACTCCTAGAGTGGAAGCTTTGCATTTGTCTGATCATCCTTCCTGCCAACATCAACAGGAAAAATCCCACTGTTGTGGTTTAACCCAGCAGGCAACTAAACACCACAAACCGCCGCTCACTCCTTCCTGCCCCCCCGCATTGGGATGGGAGAGAGAATCACGAAAAAAAAAAAGGGGTAAAACTCATGGGTTAAGACGAAGACAGTTTAACAAGACAGAAATAATAATGATGAAGATGACGACACTGAAACAATATATACAACAATTGATGCACGATTTAATTGCTCACCAACTACCAACTTATACCCAGCCAGCTCCCAAGCAGTGGCCACATAGCTAACTTTCCTCCTACTTTATATAGTGAGCATGATGTCATATGGTGTGGAATATCCCTTTGGTCAGTTTGGGTCAGCTGTCCCAACTGTATCCCCTCCCAGCTTCTTGTGCACTCCCAGTCCCCCACTACTGGGCAGGACGAGATGCTGAAAAGTCCTTGACTTTAATGTAAGCACTGCTTGGCAACAACTAAGACATCAGTGCGTTATCGACATTATTTTCACACTAAATCAAAAACTCAACATTATACCAGGTAACAGGAAGAAAATTAACTCTGTCCCAGCTGAAACCAGGACACCCACTCATTTCTATAGGAGCAGGCTCCCACAGACAGAGGAAAAAACACTAAGCACATACAGCTGCTTCCTACTGTCAGTCAAATGGAAGAGGTTCCTTTTCAGGGAGTAGGAGAATCTACCACAAAAGCTGCATCATAAGTATTATATTCTGACATGAAATAGAACACCTTAGTGAAAATATATTGCAGGCCTTTGGAAAGGTAAAAGGGATAAATAAACCATTTAACCTTTTTGTTTGAAAACCTCAGACGTGAACTGCAACCTTTCATTTCATTGTAATGCTACCATAGTGGTCTGAATCCTAAGGCAAAGCAAACTATTGAAAGAGAAAGAAAATGAGCCCAAAACCCTGAGCAAAAGCAAACCCCAGCATATACTGGAAAAGTAAACCCAGGTGCTTTTCCAGACGACCCCCTTGATTACCTCTCTGCCAGGGACGCTGCTCATCAGCTCTGAAGCCAGAGGACACCCATGACAGGGCCATGCCCAGCTGGCGAAGACCCCTTGCCCATTAGCACCATTGCTCAGAGTGTGGCTGATGTACGAGGTCCCATGCACACCCCCAGGGCAGGCACAGGGGCTCTCAGCAGGGACTGCAGACAGCCCAGCCTCAGCTTCTTCTGCCCGCCTGACAGCTCTCCTTGTGGTCTTCACAGAGGAGAGACTCACTTTGCTGGAGGGTGCTCAGGAAAACCATCCAAAGCATAATCTTTGTCTAGATTTTGATTAACTGATTTTTCTCACAGATACCAGTGTTTTTATGAAAATAAGTGGTCCTGATGTGAGTCAGAATATTTTAGATATTGAAGGGAATGCAATTAAAAAAAAAAAAAAAAAGAATGTTTTTGGTCATCCCCTTCCTCTTCCAACACTTCAGTAGAAATATTAGTTACAAAAACCCAAGAAGGGGCAGAGGAACCTCAGAAGAGATTTTAAACTGTGGAGAAAGAGATGTGGGGTAAAAACCTAGGAGTGGCAGAAGGAAGTCATTAACAGAAGGTGAAGGAAATGTAATTTCAGTGTAAGTCAATGCCATGTGATGCTGCCTGGTTACTGGAGGGAAATTCCAGGGGCAGTGAAGGTATGTGTGGGGCAGAAGTATGTCCACACGAAAATCTCCACCAATGCTCCTCCCTCACACAGTGACACAAGCAGCCTACCACTGGTAGCATCTGCTCTACAAGTGGTTCGACAGAGATCTGTGCAAAGCTTCCTTGGTGGGGACCAGGGCACGGAGGCACTGCTGGCAGCAGGTGTAAAAACCAGCAGGTCAAAAGTGTACATGGGTTCTGGAAATAACGAAGTCAGTCTCTTCTCTGGGAGATGTGGTGGGACTTTCTACAGAGTCCTTCCAGCACTGCACCCCTCATAACTAAGAGTCCAGCAGCTGTATCTCAGGATACCTGTGTGCACATGCCCTGAATAGTCACAAGGCAGAACCTCAAGCAGCAAGAAATTCCCAGACTCTGGTCAGGCAATACAGTAAGGCATAGCCCCCATAGGTTGATATGAGCACTTTGACAATCAGTTCCTTGAAGATGAGGTTACAGCATCATCTATTTCATGCCACCATTTTCTTCCAGGTAAGTAAGTACTCAGTCCCACTACAAAACCACTACCTTGCTTCTTCAGAGCAGTAAGTGGTTTCTGAGGAGGGAGCAGCTGGCACATCCCTCTGGACGGACGGATGGATGCTGATGCAGGTGGTGTCAGCTGCAGGTCCCCTTTGCAAACACCAGTGAACAGTGCTGGCAATGACTCTCGCCTCATTGCTCTGTGGAGGTGGGTGACTGCATGAGGCTTTGAGAGAAAGCCCATGTTGCTGAGGACACAGACTCTGGCCTCACCTCCTCTTCCATTCCCCAGGCTTCTGGGCAAAAAGCACAGAAAACTTCACCTCGGGGTAGCTAAAAGCAGTCTTAACAATTTCATGGCTTCCCTTCAATTTGTGCACTCTTTTGCTCTCATCTCTGTGCTTTCATACAGAAAGATAGTGCGTAGCTTTCTCAGCTGTGACAAACTGTGAAGATGAACATGGCGACTGTTGAAGGATTTAGGGACAAATCCAAAAAAAAGTATTTAGAAATCTGGCTTTTAAATCCTATTCAATGTAAGTTTAAATCCTTAAGTACCTCCTTGGCTTTAGCCCTGCAGCTTTAGCAGGGAAGCCAACGTTTTGAGTAATCACATGTTCTTTCAACTTTGCCGCCTTACTTCCATGAAAGAGAATGGGACAAAATAACTAGATCACACTTCCTATTTAAATAGAAAATGAGAAAGTCTGTGGTATGCACAAGTGGCTGAAAAGAAGGATTTTAAATATTTGGCATTTGTATTTCTGAATGTAATCTGCATTAGAAACACCCATTCACACAGCTAGCACAATTGCAAGCCGCTATTAGATTTATGCATGCATGTAAAACACAGCAGCTTTCATTATCTGTAACCTGATTGACGTGGGTGACCATGCACCTCTCAGCTTGTGGAACATCTGTGTCAGTCCACTTTATCTTTCCCTTTGAGCTTTCCTCCCTGAAGCTCTCTGTTGCTCTGATTAGTCATGTGTGCTCAGCAGAGGAAGATCACTTAGTAACAGCAAGGTCAGTGGGTGCATATGCTATCTGTATCTGTGGTCACTCTAAAGGTTCCTCAATGCACCCAAAAATGACATCCTCTGGGCCTCACCACTTTCAGCAGAGCATACAAAACACAGCTGGGTAGTCCTTAAATAGGCTTCTGCAACCCATGGGGATGGCAACTCACTGAACAGCCCCACTTGTTTTGAGGTGGGGAATTTAGGTGCTCACGATTACCTGAGCTTGGTGCCGGAGACAGAGGAATAGCAGTTATCAGTTACCTTTCACTGAGAAAGAAAATAATGAAGTTTCCAGCCTTGCGAGTGGACATACCTTGACAAACTGTTAAGGGTCAATGTTTCTTTAGGAGCAAAAGGCAAAGGAGTGGAACAAACTGTTCAAACCATTCCTCTCCAAGATACTACACAGTATCTGAGATGCCAACTACCAATTCTCCCAGCTGTGTGTTTGCAGGATAGCAGAGGGAGAGGGAGAATAACCCAGGGCTCAGCAAGGGCACTAACAACTTTAGCAACACAATGCTCTCTTACCTGTAATTCAGTAAGTTGGTTCAGATATCTCATGAAAGAGAAGAGCTTCCAGTTTCAAAAGCTTTACTGGAGTGCTGCTGCAGGGGAAAGATCTCACTGAAAGCACCTGAGCATCTCATTGTTCCTAACAGAACACCGTGTCCCCAAGAAAGGAAAATACTCCATTAAGTATCCAAAGAATCTCATAAAAACAACAACAAAAAAACCCAAACCCAAACCTATTAACTATATATATCCTGGGGAAACAGAACTTGCACTATTTAAAATTGCTGGTCTAATGCTTCCTCACAGCCTCAAATGTAAAAGTTATGGGTTTCTCCTAACAAAATCCCACTTAAGAAGTTGTTATGAAATTACTCTATTCTGTGCTAACAATGCTCACCCAGTCTATGAAGCACTTTGATATCTGTGCAAATAAGGAGTTGAACATTATACAAAACAGCTCTAAAACATTAAAAGAAGTAGACTTATTTTCATTTTCAAAAAAGTGTTTAGTTACCCCAGGCATACAACTTGGCATTTGATTGAGGGTGGATTTTTCCAGGCAATTTTCTCAAACAGCTTTGAGAAGCACAGGTCACTTTGTGATGGCACCACCTTTGGGTGCCCCATAATCAATGAGAGATTAAAACCATAAGCATCCTTGTTTCTTAAGAAGCCTAGTACAGGAAGAGGTAGTTAGCGAAGAACAAAATCTTTAAAGCCCATCTGAATGTCCCACGAGACACATTTGTACAGTCAGAGTAAGAACCTGATTTGCTCTCTGATTATTTACCCACTGAATGTGTCCCTATCAGTGCCCAAACTGGCTTGCCTTGAAATGCAGATCTCCTGTACGGGACAGTAACCTGTGCCGCCAAGGCACTGCATGTCGTACAGCCCTTTCCCTTCACACCCAAGCAGCAGATTCTTGAGCAGCACCGCAAAAGGCACCACTGCACTGAAGGAGAGCCAAAGACATGAAGCAATTACCTCTTTTTCCTCAAGGCCACACGATTCTCAAGATAGCTACTGTTATTGCACCATCAGTTGTAAGCTCCTACACAGGAGGATAATGGCAGCTGACTCCCTTCATGCCTACCAGTGAGAACTGTTTCACAGAAACAGACAATCTTTATCATTTATCCACTAGTTTCCTTTTACAATTTAAAAATCAGTAGCCAGTATTAATTTCTATCTGCAGATTTGTCTTCACACAGCTTTGCCTTTAAACAATCACCTCTTTCTTTTCAGCAACCACATTTTTGTCTAGTTAGGAGTTGCTGCTTTCAGCTCCATTATCTCTTGCTGTGCAGTCACTCCAGAAGAAGTAAGATAGATAGATATGATTAATTCAGATACTGACCAAGTGCCATGAGATCTGAGCTTTTATTCTAGTGCTTCTTCTCTACCTCTACTCCCAAGTCCACCCTTGCACGTAGTTACTGTGACTTGCTCAACAGTCAGTAGTAGAGCTGTGCGTAGGATGGCAACTTTATAGAAATTATCTCTGATGTGCTTCTTTTTTTCTGTGTAAAGTGTATACAAGTGGTTTCTTTGGAACATTTGTTCATCGTTTGCATGGTGAACATTGCAACACAAGCCAGCTTTAAGATTTTGTACAGGAAATAAGTCATCTGCAACAGGAAAGTCACATGCTACAGTGCTACAGTTGGGCCAACTGATAGCCAAGAGGCAACTCTGCACAAGTGATACTGCATGGGATGGAGACAGTTCAGTGTTCGATTGTGGTGACACCTCGTAGACCAAAGTCTCCTACTTGAGCACAGAAGAGTTACAGTGAATGCTGCCATGCAGGGTGGAGCATCTTCAAGCATGAGTAGGTATTACCCAGAATATTACTATTTCAACACATCAGCTTCATTTCGTGGGACTGAACACAGTGAAGGCAACTTCAGCTTAACAGTTAATATAGGCACATGCAAAACCATGTTCACTATCCCTTCTAACAAACCATGGAATGACACAGTATTATTTTCAGGTACGAACAAGACCTCGGTTACTGTAACAGTTCTGTGTCCAGCTTTTGCTAAGGAAATACCACAGGATACTAATCAATTGCACGTTCATCAGAAGCTCACTAGATTATTAATAGACTCATGTAATACAAGCTGCAGAGTCCTTTATTTTCAAGATGAAAAATACATAGGAAATGTTCTCAAAAATAAATGTTTTGGTGCTTTTAAAAATTATTATTTTTCAACTTATTATGGGATACTGATCTATGCGTCTTTATGTGATTTTTATTCTACTTAATAGCATTCAAGTAAATGGAAAAGGGCATTCAGGATTTGTTGTTTTAAAGAAAAAACATAAGGATGTGTGGGACTGTCAATATCAGAGCAAAGAATGGTGGCAAAATTGGGCTAGCTTTAGATTTGCTTCCTTTTTCCTAGCTCCAAATGAGGCTAGGAAACAGGAGACTTGCAGAATCTTCTTTGGCTGCTAGTTCATACAGGAATGAAAATGGAACGCTATCTGGGAAACAAACAAACAAACAAACAGCTGTACTTCTTTTGAACCACGGAAAGCACAAAACATGAAGAAAATGCTAATTCTTGATAAAAATGAACAACATGACACTTTGCATTACAGTGAACTTTATGGAAAGGACAGCCAGAATTCACTTTTAAAAGACCAAGCTCCTAGGTCACCAATAGTATTAGACCCATCAATAAGGATTACCTGCAATTCTTCACGGTTTATCTGTTTGAAAGAATTAGCTCTCTGAAGTAATGCTTTCACTGAAACAGTTTTCATTGCAGACTTTCCTCACTTGGCAATCTGAGGTATTTGGAGACTGTGTCAGTAATTCAAATACACAAATCAGGCCATTTCCTTCCTTATATCAGCTACCCAAAAGGTTTTGGGAAAGCAATACTTGTTTTTTCCCCAAGCACACATGCAGAAATACAGGTATTTTATGCAGGGTACAAGCATGAAAGTGAAACAGGAAGGGAAGAAGAGAAAAGCAGACATCTGAGATTTGAGAGCGCTCTCCAAAGAAAAGCTACTTTTTATGGCATGTAGGCTGAAGAAGTTATCTCCTTTGGTTTGCACTGCAGCACCACAATAAGGCCTGACCTGAGATTATGTCCTTGTCATCTTCCCTGGAGACCATGCAGATACTGAAAATAATAATTAAAAACCAATTCAGATGAGTTCAGCAGATGAAGGGATGCAGTGATCCTCAGGCCACACGACAAATTGACAATCCCAGTTCAGTCGGGATGAAGGCAACACACTCCTTTGCCCTGTGGCTAGCATGAGATAGGAGATATGCAGAAGCAATGGTCGCATTCCCTGATCTGAGAGGACGTGACTGCCTCAAGACTGATGCTGTTAGGCTCCAGAGAAGTTACATCAGCCACCTCTGAGGCTGCCACTAATTTATGGGCTACGAAGTGGGATTAGAAGTCACGAGGGAATAAGACACCTTTCACCCCCCAAACTGAAAGGATTTGGATGTTTCTTAGTAAAAATAGCCTCACCATCACTTTGACAAATTAATTAAAAACACAAACGTCAACAGCAAGGTATCCAGAATTAGAAGCCAAAACCCATCCAGTTTTCAGGCCTTAAAGTTGTAATTCAAACAACTTCAGGCAGAATCTTTTGTGCATCTCTCCTAGGGGCCATTATAATGAAGCCAGTGACTATGAGAAAGCAGATGATGAAGTCATTAATATATTATGTACACACAGACACACATGAATTTCTTGAAAGTAAATCTCAGCTTTTGGACCAAATAAGGATGAGAAATTGTGCTAGAATGAACGGAAAAAGATCATCTGGACTGAGGTAATTTCTGTTTGTTTTGATCGATAAGCAATGAAGAGATACATTCAACTGAGCACATGCTTTTGACAGAATTTTATTTCCTGTATTCTTCACTTGGATGTATAATAGGGCAAAACCGAAGAGAAGCTGTGGGTGAAGGGAAGCACAAACCCTCCAGCTACTTCATGGTGCTGTGTTTTTCCCTCTGGACCAGGACCAGGCACACCAGGTTCGGCAGACAGGTCGCAGACGCAGAGGTCCTCTCTGCTGTGCTGAGGTTCCTGGAGCTCATAACATGGAGTGGAACAGGATTCCAACTGTGGCAGGAACCTCATGCACAAAACTTCATGAGACGGAGACCTAATCAGTTAAGACCAATATTCTTCAGTGTGCAAAGAACATGCTGTAAACTAGGAAAATATTCTGATCTCCATACAGACAGGACTACCAGGTCAGCACAAAGTTTACTGTGTTTCAGGTTGCCTACTGGAGGTATTAGATCTATGTTGATCAACTTATCCCACTCCTGATTGTAACGTTTTCCAAAAGTGATAATGAGGAAAAAAAAATATTTCCAGGGCAGTAATTATTTTTGTGTTTGTGCAATGCTCTTCCTTTGGACATAAAAAATGCCTATCAGACAGGTTATTCTGTTTATATTTTAGGCTACATACAACGCCTTAACATTCAAACCAATATACCTTCCCTTTACAGCTTTAGTCTCATGCACTGACAGAGTCAGAAGGTTCCCACCTTACACACACAGTCTGGCCGAGCTGTCACACAAAGCAAGCAGTGTAGCAAGAATGACTAATGAATAAATTTCAATAAAAAGGGATGTAAAAGGATGTTTACAGATTTTCCACATGGATGTTGTCTATTATGAAGCTATAACTTCCTATCCATTGAGTGTTTACTAGAAAGGCTGAGAATTAAAGATAGAGTCTTTGTGGACAGGAAATGATCCAAGGAAAATTAAACAGATACAGCAATTCACCATCAAAATGGGAGGAAACACTTTAGCCACTAAATAATCAAAATCTTACACGGTACTACAATGCTATTTAAAATTAGAAATAAAGATTTCTCTTAGACATGCACTTCCTCAAGACCTTACAAGAGATTTTATCCAGCCCTCCTTTACTTGATCAGATGGCTATAAATTCCAACAGGAGCTTGACAGATTAACAACTGTAGGATTAGATACATGTTTAATTAAACAAACAACAAAAAAAAAGCATTACACACCCATACATGAACAGAGAATTAATTTACAGGAAATAATATGCAGTAATATTTCAACCCTAGGCTCATACTGAATGGTCAAAACACCATTTAATTTTTCCTCTAAAAATTTCACGAGGCTGCTTTAATATAAACAGACATCACCGAGCTTTGGGAAGAAATATATGATCAAGCGAGATTATATACTTAAAAATTCAATATCTGTTTTATCAATTACAACCTAATCTAGATTTTTGAACTGCACAATGATATGTTACGTATGGCAATTTTCATCTAAATTCCACAGGAAAGGCGCTTCCCATCTGCAGCTGAGCTCTCGGTACACACCCAAGGGCTTCGTTCGAAATCTGCTCTTCAGCAGCCAGCGACATCACTGCACATGTAGCTGTGCACGCAGCAAACACAAAGAGCTGTTAACTATTCATGATAGAGAGCACATGTAAAGGGACTGAAAATGGTTATGTGCAGCCACAGATGCGCCGCTTTTACAGAAGTACCCTGGAAGAATACCACGGAAGGGCCTTTTTGCCAAAGAAATTGCTCTGTAAATGCCCAGATGGAATCCCACTGATGTCGAATTAACTTCAGTAAGCTCCCCATCAATTTCCAGATTTATCTTGTTAGAAAAACTTAAAATAGGATATCAAACAATCTAGGCTCAGCTTATAGTCAACACTGGCAGCTTATCATGCTGCAACTTCTAACCGCCTGCACCAAACCTGACATTGTCACAGGAGGGTTTACAGTTCCCTCAGTGCTGTGAAGGAAGATTCACAAGGGAGTTGAGTATCACTGGTTCTGAACTAGATATGAGGCAGTTATTAATGGTGCTGCTTTGATTTCCTGTGTTATGTTCAGACAAGCATAAACTCATCACATGTACAAGCATCAGGTAGGTCCTGTTGTCCAACAAGCATGTATTTTGGCCAAACTACTAAACTCCAAAATAAGTTAAAAAGATGGTGGCAAGATTATTTTTCATTAACAATCACATAACAGGGTGTCAGAATATTCTGTGGAAAGAAAAAAAAAAATAAAAGGAAAGAAAAGGGCTCATTCTCATTTCCATCCTTATTCTTGTCACTCCAGAGCTAAGTAGTGTTAAGTTTTTGGCTTCCTTACCACAACAAAGCTGAGACTCCTCTATGTTTTCACTGAGATAAATGTCAACTTGACACATTACCAAGGAATAAAACTTCTGCTTTCTATTTATATTCAGAGAGGCACTAAAAAAATAAAATCGGGTTTTGATTTTAGATTACTGCCGCTGTGAAACAGTGAAAACTAAACAAAATCAAGTATCTAGTTACTTTTGGGCTATTTTAAAGTGGGCTCAGTCTTAACATTACACACCCAGCACAGGGCGAGACTAACAAACAATGGCAGCTCAAGAGAAGTGAGTGATTAGATCTTGAATCCTTGTATTGTAAATGATGATAGATACAAGTTTATCTAGGAGTTTCAAATGTCATGGACATTTAGAATTGAACTGAGCATGCATACAAAGACAACAAGAGTCCTTATCCAGATTAATCAGGAAACACTGTTTACAATGAGGGAAGAATATAGCCTTCTTCAAACCAATCCTTCATCCTAAAATGCAGATTGCACTAACACAATTACAAGGAAAACATTTAACACAGACATCTTCGTAGAGGGAAACATGACCTGTGCAGCCCAAATTTCACGAACCTTGGGCCAGAAGTACAACTTCACAGTTCCAAATGTTACGTAGTATCTTGTGGTAGCTTGTGAACTTGTTCTAGAAAGCGCATATTTTGTGTTAGCTATCCTCAAGCATACTTTTGTCCTGTGTTATAATTGCAGGAGGAGAGCTTGGAGTTACCCAAGGCAAAGGGCTGCTCAGAAACCCATGAGTTGCAAGCATGCATCTTGTTTCCTCCTAATGTCTTATTTCTCTTAAGTCAACAGTGCTCCCAACATTCACTTAATGGAGCAATACTAAATAAAGATCCTGCTGAAAACACCTTTACAAAACCTTTTGCATTCAATTTTTTTCTTGCATGCAGGGACTGATGGCAAATATCTTAGAAGTTAATTTCCTAGTTGGAAGTAACCAAAAGGTTGAAACTGTCCTCATCAGAATACATAGGAAGAAAGCAATAATCAAAAGCTTCATGCATGCTTAACAAAAATATTGAATTGCTCTTCATCTTGCTGGTCAAATTTAAAAATAAAATCATATTGATTCATTAGAACTCAGATTCAGAAACCAACCACTTAAAGTACTTTAAAGGTTAAAAATAAGGTTTTACACTTATAAAAAAGATTTTTAACTAAAAAGAGAAAAAAAAAAAAAGAAAAGAACTAAAAAAAAATCCCAAAGGCTTTAATTAAAACACCTGAAGTGCTAATTTCAAGAATAAAATAGAAAACCAGCTGGAAGCATTAATAAACATATTGCTAAATTAAAACTTACACATCAACAGTATAAAGGTAGTCTCCAGTGCAGTTCTTCCCAAAAAAAGAAACAAATCAAATACATCCACTAAGAAACTGCTGTACACAACAGGTTTTATACTTGAAAAACTTACAAATGCTTATGTCACACAAAAATGGGGCAATCTAGCAGTCATTTTGGAAAAAGGAATGCCTCTGAAGTTGTGGCATTTCACACGCGTGCAGCCTGCGAGGCTCAGCTTAGGTTGCAAAAGATCAAGGTTGCATTCTCAGGCACAGAGAGAAGACTAGAAAAGCAACCCAAAACAAACTGCTAGAGGCCAGAGTCAATTAAGAGACATCCTCTTGGCTTGTGCAATGAAATCTCATCAAGCCCCCAGAAGGCAGTCCCATGCTTCAATTGACTGGTGAAGAAGTGAACAGAATTTAAATTTAATTTGGCCAAATCCAGCTCTGATTGGTGCTACTGAAACACACAAAATAAATTACTGAATTGCTTCGGTAGCCAAGATGATTCCAGCTCTCTTACAGCTGCCAGTGATATCTGTAGTGAAAGCAGAGACCTTCAGCGAATCCTTGAGTTTGGTGGAAAACACTGTTTCCCCTTTCACCAAAGCCACACACAAATTTAGTCTGAATAAATTCACAGGAGGAGGGGAAAAAGAAGCTGATGCTGACACAGAGATGCTGACTGGGAGGAAGACTAGAAGCCGAGCTCCCCAGTGTCCTGATGTGAACCACTAGATAAAAAGAGCCAATTCTGTCAAAGAAGCAAACACTTGCTGGAATTAAGCCCTTCATTTCATTTCCCATGACCTGAGAGTCCCGAAGAACTTCAAAAAATGCAGATTGATATGACCAGGATGACAAACAAAACCTTACAAGAAAACTGGTGGGCAGGTAAGGGAAGCACTTTGTCCAACATCAAGCACCACACTAGTCAGCCACATCTCTTGTTTTATTTTACAAACTAGTAATCAGTATCGCACAAGAGTTTTCCTTCACAACTATGGTTTAATCTCACCCTACTGGTGTCTCTAGCTCCACCAGCAGTTTGCACCTTGCACAGGGCGATCAGCTTCTCCTCTGCACTGAGATACCAATCCAAGCTCCATACACTATTTAACCACAAATTTTGTCTGCCTAGCTGGCATCCCAAGGGTCAGAAGGTTAAGACTACCAACAGAAAAGATGCAGCAGAGGCTTATTAACCCATCCGTGGTGCGATGCACCCCTGATGTGGCTGGCTCAGCTCTATCCAGGGCCATTACATCAGAAGACAGAACACTCTCCCATCCTTCCAACTCATCACACCCTCTGCAGAGGAAGAGAAGGAGAAGGAGCCTCTTCTGTGTCTCTGGTCACATGCCTCAGAACCAGCTAAGCCAAGCCAGAACTACTCACCTCGGTTTTATCTGGGTAATAATCAAATAGCTAGCCCGAGGCAAGAGCCTGACAGCACCAAGGAGTGCATTAGTAAGCACATTGCTAGAATCTCCCTAACGATTAGAGGCTGAAGTGTCAGAATACAGACTTTATTCAGGCACCACAAATACTACAAAATCAGGTGAAGAAAAATTCTGAAACAATCTGTCTGAAGTAACATAGTTATAGTAATACCGTTCTCTGCATTATAAATTATAATGACACTTGTTTATCAAGTCTTCTGTTTCAAAAGTTTGGAGCAGTAGGTTTATACAAAATTTTCTTTCAGAAAGCACAAGTCTGGCAGTTTTGACCTGATTTTGCCAGTTATGTGATGGCTGCAGCACTGAATATCATGATGAAAGGAATTTCTACTGAAGCCTATATTCTCTCATTTCTACTTCTTAGAGATTATTCTGCAGCACTTCAGAGAGCTCTAAGACATTGCTGCGTCTCTATCCTATGAGGTACAGTACAGATACAGCTGCTTCTTGGGATTTCAAAAATAATTAAAGGCAAGATACAACAAAGCAAGTGTGGAAGAAAGAAAAATGTGGCAGAAGCAACACAAGTCTCTTGGAAAGCAACACATGCGCATTCAGGGTCTGTTAAAAGGCGTACCTTTTTCCATGTTATAAGTTTCTCTCACCTACAAGGCTGATTTGATGGAATAACCCCAGAGCTATTTTATTCCAAGAAAGCAACATGGCTAAAGTTTATCCATTTTGTTACAAATTTGCTACATTCCAACACCCTCCCAGAATTTAAAATCTTCCTATTAAAAAAAGAGAAAAAAAGTGGCAGGGAAATAGTCTGATTAAAATTAAAAAGACTTCTGTGGTTTTGCGAAAGGTAGATTTGTATTTGAAAGGATTAAGTTTACAACCAGTGTTTTAGCTGTTTGTTATTAGTGGCAGTTCAGAAGCTTCCCCAGTCATATTAAGGAAAACACTACCAAACAAACAAAAAAAACCCATAATAGCAGCAGCAAACCCAAGAAAACAAAAAAAGGCAGGGAAGGCAGATTACTTCACTGTAGGAGGAGCTGCCTTGGCTTCCTGAAGTCTGAAATTGCCTGTAGTCTGTGTAGAGGAGCCAAAGCTGGCTCTGACAGAGGGGTCTCACCCTCTCTGCGCATCACTGCTGTAACCCACCCAGCCATTGCAGCAGGTGGCTGGGAAGTGCCCTCAACCTGCGACACCCAGAAAGGTGGGCACACACAGTCACAGGAATATCTATGCGTGGAAATCAAGTCTCACACAGCCTGTTGTAGCTCTCTCACAGTGTTTTTCTGGACTCCATTAACAACATATGCACCTGATATGGCCAAGGTTGCTTCTTCCCTAATACACTAGTGGTCTTTGGAGAGCTGAGCTCCAGGACCTCTGCATGCTCCTTGCTGCCCAGGTCCCAGCGACCAGCAGCTGGCAATGGCACTTCAGACAATACAAATATGAAAGGGAAACCCACAACCAGTCAGGCAGCCATTTCTTACAGGAACTGCCTGTATGTCCTGTAAAGCAGAAAGTTACTTATGTATGTCCCCAAAGCAGAAAGTTACTTATTAAAGACTTAAGTAATCACAAACAGAAAGCAACAAGGGTAACATCAGGCTGGAGATGAAATAATTCCTGCACAGATAATGTACTAATGATTAAATATATTAACATAAACATGTTTTATTTATGGATGAAATGTATAACTTACTACTGCTACAGTCTAGAGCATTTATAGTTTTCAGAGTGAGGGAAATGCACACAAAGCACAAGTAGTTTGTCATTTAATCAACAGCTCTTGAACCTCCAAAAATACTTTTTAACTACATCCATAAAAATTACAGACCACAGCCATGTTTGCCTTGTGATTACTTGAAAGCTAAATAAATCTTTTCTTTGAAGCAGAAACAAGGGTTTTGAAGCTTTTACCAAGTTTGCAGCCACAGATTTTATATATAACAGCATGGATTTAAAACTTATTATGCCCCAAAACAGGATCATTTTTGGAAACACCCTGCTTGTTGCTTCGATGGGTTTCCATTTAATTCAATCACAGTAATTGTACAGCTCCCGCAGTGCTCAGAACTAGTTAGGAAAACAAAGAATGTTGCAGAAGTTTCCATTATAGATGACTGGACTCCATTTTAGTGATCTTGCAACCAGGAGCAGGATGTGTCATTCTCTTCTTTTCAGTATCACATTCCAGAAGCAATTAGAAACAGCCACAAATGACATGAATTCTCTTTTCCAGACTTCATATGTACATGTATGTATAAATATACACACACACACACACATATATATATATCCTCTTAAGCCTTTTAGATCATCCTCAAGTCCCAGCTCTGAAAAACTAACAGTACATCTTCAGTCCCATCTTTGCAGAGAGTTCATTAACTGCATATATTCCTTGTATTTCATTAGGAAAAATTACTTCAGGACCACATCAATCCCGAAGAAACACTGCTAAGCTTAGCACTCCCTTCAGAAGGGCCCATGTGAAGAGATGGTGCTGGACAACATCTGAGAGCTGCAGAACCATCTGAGCAGGTTAGCTGCTGGTGAAATGAAGGTGGGACATGGCTTGTCTCATCTTTGGATATTGCAGCCCCTGAAGGGGCTTGAACTCGGGAAGAAAAGGCATTATGGAAATCAATCCTTCTCCTACAAGCAAGTAGTCTGATGAACTCATCATCACAAGAAACCACTGGGCCTGGAATGCAGGTCCATTTCTCCATACTCTACAGCATCCAGCTTTGCTGTGTTGCTGGGAGTGGTGTCAAAAGGGCTATTAAACATCATGTGTAAGGTTTTATGACAGTCTAATTACAAAGGAGGTAGGAGAAGATTTATTGTCTCCTCCCTGTCTCCCTGTGGTGCTTTCCCAAAGCACCACAATCTGGTTAAGTCAGAGAAAGAAGAAGTAACCCAAACTAAATTCTGGAATGCAAATTTAAAATCCCAAATCTTAAATAAAAAAGGCAGCAATTTACATTTGGGGTACCTGTAGCTTGCCAACATGTTGCTCTTCATTGCTTAGGAAACCTTTGTGACTCTGTAGACCTTTTGTGCTGAAGTTGTATGCACTGAGTTCAGGCTGAGTTTTCTGAGAAGCCGCAGCCAAAACAACCCAGTCACTTCCAAGAATGTAGTTGGATGAAAAAAAGGAACCTTTTATTCAGACAACACAGGGCATTGAAACTAGTCCCAGCGTAAATGCTTTTCACTCCCAAACTTGTGAGTACTTGAACCTGGAATCCCAAGGTAGTTTATCTGCAGTGTTTTATCTGCAGGTTCATGTAAGTCAGGTGAACTAAAAAACATCATCCTGACCACTGTTTTGCAAAACCTTCCCATTTTAAATTAGGTATAAGGGAACACATGGCAAATCTGCTAAATCAAGGGACAGAATTAAGACTTCTCAGTCATTTCGTAAGTGTAAATTTCAACAGCACTTATTGGTAAAAAAGATGCTGTTGGGATGTGTAATACTTTCATCTCACAGATGTAACCAAGTTCAACTAAAGTCCATCAAGGACTCTTATCTGATGAAGTCTGAAGAGAGATTTACTTGAAGGTGACGAGAGAAATATTTAAACTTCTGTTACAGTCCATGTAATTTCCTTGAGAAACTTTTGTTTCTACCCATCGAGGATATAAATTCTATGTATAAAACATGTGTTCTACAGCATCCTCCCTTCCATTCAAAAAGGCTGATTCCCATTTTAATACAAAGCAGAATTAAACTGCGATCTTGGCTTAGCATTAATGGGGACAGCAAATATAGCACCCTAAGATAAAGCGCCTATAACATACATAACTTATCTGTACAGAACAAGCTGGCAGAGTGGTTACATCTTTAGCAAACCACACAATATAAAAAGGATTTACTTGCATGCAAGAACATTTGCACTCTCTATGCAGTTTTACTTTGAATAGATTTAACATTTAACTAGTTCAACCACATTAATCCTTGAGCTCCAGACTCCTGGAAAAGTATTTATCATTTTTCATTTAGAACTAAAAATGACATTTGCAGCAACAAAAGGTGCAATTTCAAAGAGCTGTATGCAAATTTTAAACATCACTATCTAAATAAATATGAAAACCTCCCAACTTTCTCAGAAAAGTAAGATTCATAGCAAAGCTGCACTATTCTAATTTATATCAGAATGAGTTTTAAGCTTTAAAAGCGAGAACTTGGTGCAGCTTTTTCTTAGATAGGAAAGCCCATCATTTTTGAAGTGTCCCAATTGCAAAGGCTAAATTGTAGCAGTAATGATGAAATACTCCAGTCAGAAAGAGCTCTACATTGAAAATTTAAATGAGACACCAACTTAGTGCAGTTACTGATAATGCAAGCTAATTAAGCACATTTTTGAACATTTGTCCTATTTCTTCACTGTGATTTCCAAGTTTGCTAAAGAGTTTCCTATTGTGCTGCACACCATGCTCCAGGGTTGGCAACAGCTGCCCTTGAAGCCCTTGAAAGTTTATCTTGAGATAAAGGTATAGAGAAATGGACTAAAGGAAAGTGTGTTTTACCGCCACTACACTTGCTTTCCTAATGGAGACAGGCAGATGTGTGTTTGTATAGCTAAATCCATCTCCAGTTGCCTCCCATTCCCTGCCACTATTCACTGCCCCCTGCCCTGCTGCAGACCACAACCTTCCAAAAAAACCCCACAAAACACCACAACCAAATAACAACAAAAAAAAACACAAACAAAAAAACCCCACCAAACCCAAAATGCAAAAGATGCTCCTTCTAGATGTTAATCCAAGAAAGGAAAAAAACATGAAGCAATTGAGAACAATCATGAGTGCCCCATACATTTCTCACTCCAAGCCAGTTAAAAATATGCAAAAGTGGTTTGACATTTTACAATGTGTGCGTTTTACTAAGACAGTACATACGGACCAGCAGACAGAGGTTGCCATCTTCTCCTGTCCTGAGTAACTCCTGTGTAACTCTATGGCACCCAGCCCACTCTTCTGGTTCGGTGAGCTATAACTTGCTCTTCGCCTTGATGCAACTTGGTCCCTCTCCACAGAGGAGACTCACACAACAGCTCCGCCACCACTGTGGCTGGCAAAATTTCCTTGGAAGCCAGAGCTTCAGATGGACACGAAATATGACTCCACCTTCTGCAGCAGTGTCTGATTTTTCAAAAATAGCTCATGCATTGGTTTGTGAAATCAAGTGTTAAAGTGTGCCTCTTATCAGAAACCTCCTGCAATAAACTGCATCCCCAGTAAGTCCAGGTCTTCCCCGCTTCCCTGGAGAGCTGCAGGAGAAGAGGAGCTATCTCCTCTGTCTCCCGCTCCCCATAAGAAGACCCATCCCTCTCCAGCAAGCAGCACTCCACCTGCCTGTTATCATATCTCTCCAATAACCTGTTTTGAGAAACCACTATGACAGCTTGAGTGAGTCTCATCTGGCTATTGAGCCTGAACTCAGATATTCCTTCACCACCCAAATCTCTTCAATCACACTTCACCAAAGCACCTTTCTCTCCCTTTTTTTTTTTTCCACTCTTCCTAGCAGACTTCAGAAAAATCCCCTGTACAGCAACTTCTGCTCTCTGTACTACATTAAATTTGCATTTCCCAGCTAAAAATTGTCATATTTTCTCCCACCAGTTGAAATTTCTGCTGCCAATTCTCCCAGCCCTTAATCAAGCATATTTGTCAATGTAGTTGAAAGTACTGCAAATGTATGTGCTTGATAAAGCAAAGGTATATGCAGGAATAAGTTGCTGAAGAGGTGTATGACTTTAAAGAAACATTAATTTGTCTCCTGCTTCCCTCTCCTCAGTTCAATCCCTCTTCAAGGGCTTGTATCCTTCTTCTGCCTGCAGGCACCTCTGTGCCTCTTATTCAGAGCTGTTGCCTCCTTAGCTTGGTTCAGCCTTTCTATAATATGTTGCAGCATCTTCACCTCACTCTCACAAGCCTCATGTTCAGACTGAGACAATGCAAAAACCCTAATCCCACTCTTTAAGGACAACCCAGGTTAAACAAAAAGGCTCTGCACTGCCACATCACAAGCAGGAACATTCTGAAATAACAAAATGCATATTGCTGTGTTTAATTACAACCAGAGAGCTGTTTGGTTGTGTTAATGAACTTACAGCATCTCCAGTGGTTTTGTTAAAAACTTCTTTGACTTCTCGGCTTCAATACACTCTCATTCGTATTACATAGTACCACGGGGTTTATACTTGTTTCAAGGGTATTTTTTTGTTTTTTTTTGCTTTAGCTTCAAAATCTTTACCTTCCACAAGGTCTTTCCTGTCCTGGCTGAATTTTCTGCCTCTACCACCTCCTAGGTGGTTTCTCTACCTTTATTGAAAACACAAACAAACAAACAAACAAACAAACAAAACAAAAACAAAAAATACCCCACCCATATTCTCTTCCTCACCTCCCTCATGTGCCAACAGACACCCTGCTAAAACTCCCAGAATTGTTTGTGATCTGCTGCCTGCACCTTCAGGCAGCTTTGCTACCCCCTCAAACACACTCTGCGAGCCCACCTGGACACTGCTCTTCTTTATCTTAGTAAAGTAGCATTCTACCAGAGCTATACCTTCCCTTGAAAAAAGAGCTGGCTGCAGCTATGCTCTCCCAGACAGATTTGGTTCCCCTCAAGTAGAGAAACAGGTTTTATTTCCAAGCAAATAAACGAGCTCCACTGAAGATGGGAGGGAAGCAGCAGAAAAAAGGAAGGATTGTACACATACAATTTCTACGAAGTCT
Organism: Columba livia; assembly: GCF_036013475.1. NCBI lineage: Eukaryota > Metazoa > Chordata > Aves > Columbiformes > Columbidae > Columba > Columba livia. The sequence continues at coordinate 49,387,479 of NC_088604.1, forward strand.
CTGTCAGTGAATCTTCATTTCTTTACTCCATACAAAGCCCACACTACCAATCCACTTAAATGTAATTTCGTTTGCAAGAAATAGCACTTCGTTCCTCACTACTGGCTTCCTGACTTCAGCAGGTTCATGGGGTCGTACACAATACCTTTGCTGTCCACTTCATTAGTATGAAACCTTCCACCTCTACTTCAGCTTCCCATAAGCTCTAAAGATTGGAATATACTACTAAAATGCAATTTACTCACAAGTAAGCACAGAAAGGATACAGTGGAACAAAAACCTGCAAGTACAGCTTATTTCAGGGCTTGCAGCTGATGCTACAATGCCTCTGTAGATAAACTTTAAGTTTTCTTCAAAGATCGAACAGCAGAAGCAACATCTTCCCAGACTGTTCCACTAGCACCACTCTTTCCCTGAACACAAAATAAGTCAATGTGGTTTTCATGCCAGTTTGCTCCCTGACCTCTCCAACAGAGCAGTGGTTGGACACTCCAGCTTGCCTGGATTGCAGCCATTTTGGGGAGTGGAAACAGTACATCAGTGTCATAGGGTAGTGGACTGGTGAGGGAGAGGACAAGGAGAAACATATACAGATAAATTTAAATACCTCCTTTTAATTCTTCTGATCTTTAAAAGTCTTTGGAAAACATACACATGTGGCATTTCCTACTTGTAGACTTCAGCAGAATTTTGCATGCAAGATTTTCATTGTACTGAGACACAATAAGATTGAAGTCTGGGCTACACTGAGCTCCACAGGTAGAACGAAAGAAGTCTTAATAAAACAACAGATGGCAGAAAAAAATCAGTTATTAAAGAAGCAAAGTCTTCAATGCCATGGGCATCTATCATCTTTTAACAGTGTTTTTGTGTCACAGATGCTTCGGTCACACAATAGTACAATACATACTACTGTAATCTTGCTTAAAAGCATCTTTCCTGGAGTCTGAGGCAAGGGGATGAGAGCTAGATTTCCTTTTTTTTTTTTTTTAATTGAATATTTTTTCCTTCACATGCTGCTTTAACAGATGAGTGCCTCCAAAATGAATCACAGAATGAGTACGTCTCCACAAACACTACTGCAGTGAAGTAAATTTGACAGCACAAACCCACTACACTAATAATCTTAAATAAAAACAAGCAAAGAAAGACAATAAGACCAAAGGACCGTACAATCCATTTGGGAAATGCTTCCTGCAGCTGGGGCCAGAGAAGCTCCCCACAGCGCTAACATCTGCATGAGCCAGAGGGAGAATTTATTTCCCCCTGCCCCCAGAAAGAAACAGAGAGGGAGGGAGAAGAGGAAATGGCAGACGGCAGATAATCTCTGTTTTACACGGACAGACAAAATAACAATGGAAAAAGACCACTGTCCTCTGGAGACCACAGGAAACCAGTCACAGGATGTGCCCCTTCCAATTCAATGTGTTAAGTCTATGCTCTAGCCACTGAAATATGACGGGATTTTTCTTAAAGTCACAACCACAAGCAACATCACATTTTACAGACGCTCTTACTATTTGTATGTTAAAGAATACAAATATATTCTTAAATAAATATCCATATATTTAAGCCTACAAGCAATGATACAAAACCTGTTTGATATACCTATATAGCACTTATGACCTGGTTTACATTGTTCCATTAAATGCAAAGAAGAAAACTTCTCGCAGACACATCTGACCTGTTAATTTTTTTTCTGTTTAAAGAAGCAAAAACAAAATTGCAAGTTCTATCAAAAGGCTTTCACGTAACCTTTTCTCAGGGCACAGTATAAATGTTTACCCACCTCTCTCAAAATGTCATCAACTTCCTGCTGGGGACATGCAGTGTGGGCACTGAACCAGCTTTTATTAATAAAATAATGTTAATGAGCACAGGAAATGGTTGGGTTTTTTAAACATTTTCTTTAGTCTCCTTAAAGTGTTTCACCAAGTGCCTAAATACTTCTGACCAAGGGCTTTTTGGGAGTTTTTTTAAATTATAATTCATAAGCAGCTTATACAGGCACACCAGGGATTATACAAATCAAATATTATTTTGTGGTTTTAAAAATACTTTTATTTCAAATAAAAGTAAATTGCCAAACAAGTTCTCCTCTCCCTTAAGCTCCCCTCGCAATCCTCCCTCCTTTCCCCTCTCTCTCTCCTTCTAAAAGCCAAGGTGGTAGTAACAAAAAAACTAAACAAAATCCTTGCACTCTATCAATACAAATTATGAAAAACTTTCAGTTCACATTTAACAAAGGCTTAATTCACAAACACCTCATTTAGTAAGTAAAAGTTGCATGTAGTTTCTTCCTTGTACGTCTTCTGTGCATCCTTATCATCTCGTTTACCAGCACAAGTGCATTTCATAAAATCCTATCACCTCCATTGCAAGCACTCCAGAGATTTATATACTTCCCTGAAGCCTCTTGCTGAGAGTCAGAAAAGTGAAAGAGTGATGACCTGATGAGTTTGTGGTTTGACATGTAGTGGTGGGGGCCTCCAAACAGTTTTGAGAAGTGTTTTAGTACTTATTTTTAAACAGATGATAGACTAGGTTGTAAAGTTAAGAGAAATTAACCTGAGAGTATTAACTGTTAAATGAAATGAGGGAAGTGAGATCATAGGACTGGAGCTGCATGAAAAGGAGTGGTGATGGTTAATTAAGATTGTGATGATAAGTGCCAAAAGTTAAGTTCTCAATTTCCCCTACACCTTTCAAGTATAATTAGGTTTCAAATAAAACAGAGTAACAGTGCTGATAAACAAGGGATTGCTTGTTTATGTTCTGAGTGTGCTTTGTGTTACCTGTGAAGGACAGTAAGGTTTAATATACATCCATTAAAGAGCTGTGGCACATTCTTTAACTGCAGAGCTCTTACCACAGTATGGACCAGACTCCTAACTATTTAGTTTAAAAAAAAAAACCACAATACTTTGGTCACCCAAAGCCACATGGTATGAGCCAGACAGTTACAAAAACAGAAGTCAAAGCTGTAAGATCTTCCGGGATGCCAGGCTTCCTCGCACCACCTCTAACCCCCTCGGACCATTTCCCCCCACACGTACAACACGGTCCCACGGCAGGAACGGAGCGACAATGAGCCTGCAACGCCTACAGTCCCCAACAGCACCAAATTTCCATTCTGCATTGTGCCTTTCTGCTTTCTCGCTCGCACAAAGGCTGGTTTGTCATCTTTGCCACGAGCACTGCAGGCAACAGCAAAGCAGGGTGGTTAGCGTGTGCTGACTTGCAACACAAGCGAGTAGAGAGACCTCTCCGATTATCCAGTGTGCTGCTCCATACCTGGACCATGTAAAGCTTCACCCCTTGGCTTTTCCTGCCCACCCCCCCATCTCACTGCAGATTTGTATTCAAAGATCAATTACACACATTTGCATGACAGAAATACTAAGGTTATAAAATTATGTGGCCAAACACTAGACTTTCCAGAACTGTTATTGCTTGTGCTTCTTGCATTTGCCTGCCCTCCCCCAACCTGCCTGTGACTTCACTGTGATGCAGTTGTTAATTACATGATTATGCAGAAAGTTTTCCATAAGAGCACAGCTTCCTTCAGTGCCTAAAATGTCTGGTGCTTATTCAATGGGAACATGCCTTTTTTTTTTTTCTGTCATTCACAGAACACTCTGCCCAGCCTGCTCTAGAAACACAACTATTTCACTCATGGGTTCCGGCACTGTTCAGTGTCTGAGATTTTCCCTCACAAAGCATGCATTTTTTACAGTATCCTAAGACACCAGGGGTATTATTGGCACTTTATGACAAAGAGAAAGATAAATTCAAAAGTGTTCTTTATTTAGGTGCCCAGATTGAGACAACCGACGCCTGACTATTCAGTACACTCACAGCAATGAGTCCATTGACTTCCTCTGCAGTTGCACATACTCAACACTTCTTCAGTCATCGCACACTCTATTAGCACAGCTACACAGCACAATAAGTCACTTTTCATAACGGTGTGTTTAAGTAGATTTTACTTCGCAGATGCCTATCAGATAGTTGCCTTTTCCTTCCTTCAAATTTCCCCACCTCTTTCTCGTGGCACCTCCCAGCTCCTGTGACAGATGAAGCACTGATTTGGCAGGAGCCAATCTCTCCTGTTACAGTCTCAGTCTGCTCCTGGCTGCACAGAAGCAAGCAGGGATCTTCTCAGCTGAAAATCCCAGGATCACACCGTGCAACTAAAACCCAAACTGTAACACACGCATACACTCATGCTGCAAGCATTTACACATCCTTGACTGAAGGGAAAAAAAAAAAAAAAGGAAATGTACTTTGAAATGATGCTGTTTTAAGATTGTTAAAAGCAAACTAACTTTTCCCAACCCCTGAGAAGTTTTCATCACATGAGTGCCTATGATTAATCAACAGGCTGATGCACAGTGTCTCTGGTTTAAGCTCAGAGAGAAACTGGAAACTTCACACTGCTGCTATCTCTGTGCTAAGCAGAATCTGGGGATGAAGAAGGTGGGTACACAACACTTCATTTATCAACAGATTTCATGGGTTGTTGCTATCAGCAGAAGGGAAGAACCCAAGCCATCAAATCCTCCGTTGAACTATCTCCAGATCAGACAAACCAGAAGACATCCATGACTTCTTCCTCAACCTGTCTTTTCCCTGTCACGGCCTATGCAGAAAGGCTAGAGAAATTGGACAAGTGTGGCAGGATGCAAACCCCCCTCTCTCCCCCTCCCTCCTTCACCACGGAAGGAGTAGACACATCTCCCTCTCTCTCTGCTACAGCTTCTTTTGTTTGGCCCCAGAGCACCCTGGCCAGGGCCATTGGGAGAACGGAGTGCCAAGGCAATAATGAGCCACTGGGCGCCCGCGGCCAGCGTGGGGGATGTTTGGAGGCTTCAGGAGCACCCCACAGCCAGTGTGGGGGTGCAGAGAAGCTTCTGGAATGCCTACAGTCAGATCTGATCAGCCCATAAAAAGCGGGACTCTCGTCGAGACTCCGCCCATTGTCACGAGTCTCTCGGAGCACGAGCGAGATGCTGCCGTGGATACCCCCCCCTCCCCAGGACGGAGACTCCGCTTGCCGTGCCACCACGGCTGTGAGTAAAATTTCTCCTCGCAGGATTGCGAGTATATCTATACTTTCCGTGCACATATGCACGCATACTTTCCGTACTCAATATGAGCACATGTAAAATTAATCCTCGCATAATCGCGGGTGTATTTTCCTCCCGTGCTTCCACATAAGCACATGTAACTTTCCGTGCACATTTGCACGTGTACTTTCCGTGCTTAATACAAGCACGTGTACTTTCCATGCACATTTGCACGTGTAACTTTCCATGCTCAATACAAGCATGCGTATAAATTATTTCCTCGTACAATCGCGAGTGTATTTTCCTCCCGTGCTTCCACATAAGCATGTGTAATATTCCGTGCACATTTGCACATGTATTAACCCTCGCAGGATTGCGAGTGTATTATAAATTTACCCTCGCAGAATCGCGAGTGTACACTTCCCGTACTCAATACAAGTACGTGTATCTCTTCAAAATAATCCCACACCATGTACAGACAAGTGTGTACTCCTCCTGGACTCAGAGACGGCTCTGGCATTGTTTTGGGTGAAGCCATGTGCATGCACTCTGTGGACCGCCTGTTGTAATAGTTGCTGCCCCTTAATAATTTTCCTCAACTGATATCCAAACCTGTATTTAAGTCACTTTTGGAGTGCTAAAACCCTGTTTACCTTGGGGTGCCTCCATGATAACAAGTTAATCAAAAAGAGGAGACAATGGGAAGGAAGTACACAAGCAACCTTGAAAGTAGAAGAAGGCTTAAACAACGAAGTAGATTTTGCACAGAGTAGCAGTGTATTTTACTAGCATAAGTAATGCAGACAAGAATAACAGATAGTTTTCAGGACTTGTGCCCTTTCAGTCTTCTGTTTCCCCACATGAACTGATAATAGAGAGGGTCTGTATGAACAGCAATGCCAGCTAGATATTAGAAGCTCTCCAGCTACTGAAGTGTAGAAGAGAACAGTTGGGCACATTGGAAATGCTCTTTCCTTGAACCCTCTGGGAACAGAATAGGCTACTAGGGGTCAGTAATGACCTGTGTTCACTGTATTCTGACTCATACTGTCATGGCAGGAATTATTTCAGATCTATTCCCATCCTTATTTTCTACAATGCACAACTTTGTGCCACTCTATGAAGTTCTCAGAAAAGCAAGATTCATAAAAGCTCACCTTGCACCCACCCGCCCTTATTTCAACATGCCTGTATACTTTGTGGTTTAAGACCTAGCCTGAGTCAATGCTGATTTAAGCACATGCATGTTATGGCAGTACTGGATACAGACACTGCAAAAAGACAAGCGAGATACTTGGTAGAGATTATGGGCAGACACCCCTCCCACTTCGCACCCATTACTAAACATTGCTGATGCACCCGCTTTGACAGCAGCCAGAAAGCTCTGGGCACGTGTTTGTAACTGAGCTGGCAATTAAAGACTATTCTTTGCCATACCAGTACTTAGGAAAAGCAGTTTTCCTTACAGAAGCAGTAGATTATTAGTACAGAAGTATTAGCAATATTTGAGGAGTGACACTTCACTCTTGTCTATGAGGAGCCCAGCAAGTCTCTCTTAAAAAGCAGCAGAGCTACTGCAACTGCAAGCTCCTGACTCTCTGAAGTAGCTGTGAAATGATCTGTTCTGGACATGTATTATCAGCCCGCACAAATATATGACACAGGGAAGATTATAAAAAAACAAATTACTATGTAAGGATTTTTAAAATATTTTTTATCTAGGCACTTCTGTCTAATAGTTTAGGTAAAGAAGACTAGGAAGAAAAGAAGGGTTTCTTCTGGATGTGACCTGAACCTACTGGAGTTTAGGATGCCATCGTCTCTGTAGTGAGGGTAGATGTCCACACCATGTCTGTAGCTCAGCCAGCCTACAGCTGTTGGACACCTTTGCACCAAAATGTCAGCCAAGGTACTGTAGTAACAGTGGTGTGGACAGATGGACAGACACCCCCACACCCCTTTAGCCTTTTCACCAAGACTCAACACCCCAGTCTGTGCAAGCTGCCCAGGTGTGAGCAGCCAGTGATGGGCAGACACAGCCCTGCTCTCTCACAGGTGGAACTTAATGGGATGGTAAAAGCAAGACAGATCATGCCTCAGGGTAACTATAAAGGTCCAGCTCAGAGCTCTGAACAGAAGAGTGCTACTTCATCACACCTACAAGGGCAGCAGCCTCCAGTGGAAGGACAAGCCCCAGACCAGTAGCACAATTTAAATGAAAAAGGCACTGTCAAATCTTGAATACACCCATTAGACCCCTCTCATGAGCAGATAAATCCCTTTCACTGTATCTGTTCAACAAAAGAAAATACCAAATTAAGCCAAGACTGCACAATTTGTCCAGCCCTACTCACTGAGAATTAATGCAAGATGCTTAGCCACAAAACATGAAAAGAGTAAGAGATGGTTAACCAAACATCATCCAGTGTTTGATAGGAGCACATAATAAACACCAAGTTTCTCACTCAAAATTGTAGCAATAAGTTTCTTCCTCTTCTCCCACTCCTTCTTCCTTCCTTTTCTCTAGAAGCAGCATTTATCTAAAAAAAAAAAAAATACAGAAAAAGCAGAAAAAAGCAGTGTGCTGATGCCTTTGCTGATGTTGAAAATGCAGAATGAATATGAAGGTTCAGAGCCTGATACTCTCAAAGGAAAGGGCTGCCCCTAGACAAAACTGCTAGATTAAAATGCACAATAGAAACCTTGGCCTAGAAACAGAGTTTTGTCTGTTCCTCTTTCTTCTCTCTTTAGTCACAAATTTCCCTTACACCAAGTAGTCCCCATAATTTTTACTAAAATTAGATGAGCAAGACAAAGGGAATGGGCAGACAGTTCTCAGAATGCATAATGAAAGAGAAAATAGTGAAACTTCACTTTTAGGATGTTAAAAAATCCCTATTCCTAGGAAGAAGGCATTCAAAATTAGTTTTTCATATTCTGGGTATTTAAATATAGTAAGACATTATTTCTGGTTACATACAAGTCAAGCATTTTTCTGACAGACTTCAGGAGGAACATTACTCAGATGCGGATGCAGTTGTGTCTCTAAAATGCCGTGACTGGCTGGTAGAGCAAGTCTGGGAGATTGCTGGGCATGCCTAGAAGCCAAACTAGCTATTGGGTTTTAAAACCCTATATTGAGCATTGCCAATTTGAGCAGTTTGATTGCTTTTGCAAACCAAGTCTACTGACAAAGATTTTTTCATTTTAAAAAACCCCCAACATTTCTTCTGGTATTAAGTGGCTGCAATTTTGAACTTCCCAGAAATAAGCGTCAATAAATTTAAAAAACAAGTTGTAATCAGCGGACCAATTAAGCTTTGTTTCCTACCGATGCATCCTCTTGTTCTCCCCACTTCCTACTCACTTGGATCCTTGAGCCTTCCCTTTCATCTACCCTTTTCTTCCACGTCTTCTGACGCCCTAAAGAGACGAGAGAAGATCTATGTCTAGACGAGCAAAACATATGTGCTGACTTGGTTTGGCAGCGCTCAGTTGTCTAACAGCCATAAGCATAGATTTTGACTGTCCCTCCAGGAGGGTTAAAAGTACCATGTCACCTCTGCCTACCTGCCTCTCCTGAAAAAACGTTGGTCATGAAGATCATTCACAGCTGTCTTTAAATTTACTCCAAGAGATCAAAAGGCTCCAGATTTGAGAGGGACAAGTGAGCAAATTGCCTAAGACATATGACTAGAGGAAATCCAGAATGTATAAAAATGCATTCTTTAATGTTTATATCTATCTATCTATCTATCTATCTATCTATCTATATATATATATATATTTATATAATCATCCACACTATGCTTTTTAATGCTGGTAAAGTTTTGCAATATACAGTCAAATGCATTGTGTGGTCTCTCACACAGCAGAGCAAGAGGGATGGGAAATTGCAGGTAAAGTTTCAGGAAGCCACAAAAGTGGCACAAATCTTCAAGTATTCATTATGCAGACCTAAAGAATTTATTATACTTCATATTATTAGGCTTAGTTTGTTTGATAAATATTCTTTGTAAAGAAAGCAAAATTGCACAGAAGGAAAAAAATGAAATGCTATTAAAAACTTAAGCAAAGAAACCCAACTCACAGGTGCCAACAAGGAACTTGAAATTAATTTGGGGAATTCTGGCAACTCATCATAAATGAGCTCTCACAGGAATACCAAAATTAGGTTAGCAGTTTCTTGTTGAACATCAGGTAGAGAGAAATAAGAATAATAATTAAAAAAAAAAAAAATCAAGAACTACTGCCAAGAAGGCTTATGCTGTTATTTTCACAACTCAGACACTGCTAACTAGTGAAAAATTATCATCCAGTTCTTTCTCTCCCCTTGAGTTAAAAAGGAATCAGATTCCTTCTTTAACATGTTCTCCTACTCCCTAAAATCCAAAGAAAGAACCGTTCAAAAACAGTTACCCACCTATACAGGCAATGGCATATAGTCAGGTTTAAGTGTAACCAGCAAAGGACATTTGCGAAATTAATGTTTAGAGATTAAGTTACTTGAGACCCTTCTTACCTCTTTTGTTTTAGTTTAATACATTGTGTCCTTTGCTTTGCCTCTTCAGCAAACATGATAAATGGTTTTAAGTTGCTAAAAAGTAATTCTTGACTAGATTGACACTTGGAAATTGCTACAAGAGGGAAGCAGCGGGAACAAGGAGCCACCTTCAAACAGCAGCCAGTATGTGAATGTGCTCACAGGCAAAAACTACGGAGCTCCATTTCAAGCAGTAAGCCAACACAAGCCTGTCAGAGAATAAAGTTATGAGATGATGGGAAAAAAAAAAAAAAAAAATCTGACTCACATCTATAACATAAAAGGACCATTTCTGACATTTCTGGTTCACACACATATTGCACAAAGACAGTGGGTGTACTTGAACAGCCTAAGGTCGGTCCTCCTGGAAGGCAACCCCATCTTCAGCAGGGTATGATATTTGGCAGGGGGAGGGAGTAATTGGGCTTAGCTCTTTGGACAGCACTGCTAATGCTTTAACTATTGCAAAGCAGTAGAGAAAAAGTGGTTTAAAATTACTGATTCCTCCTAAACAGCACACTGGGGTGGCCTCAAGTGCCTCCTGTTGAGCAACACCCCAGCTCTTACCACTACCACTCCTTTCATAGAGGCCTTTGCTTCTTTGATTTTTTTTTTTTTTTTTCCAGAAAGATTATAAACAATATACAAAGAAGTCACTGTATTGCTTGGGAACATCTGCCAACATTAACAGAAGAAGAAAATTGAGAACATTTTTAGGATCAGCTCCTATTACACCAGTCTATGTACTAGCAATTTCAAAACAGCATATATTAGCTACAAATCAACTCTAACAACTAGTCTTCTAGACAGGGCAATCAAAATACATATATTAAAAATGTGAGTCACACTGGTAGAACCAATCTCCAATGCTGAGTACCATAGATTTAATTAGAAGGTGTTAACAAGCACAAACACATTTATTCTGTAAGAAAAAGACAGCAGCCTTTGAGATCTTCAGCAGCAGCTCCCACCAGAATAGGTTGGACCTTGATGGCCCAATGAACGCCCCATTTCCAGCTCCAAATTCCAACACCTTCTTCCTCTCCTCCAAAACCACAGCAATATTTAAACATTTGAGGTTGGTAACACTTGCTTCCAGTCCTGACACCATGCAAATTTTACTCAAATGAGCTGCCAGGGACAGGACAGAGCAGACTGAAGGTGCTGGCATCATCTGGAACAGGTATCGATCTCCTGCGCTCAGTGCTGCTGCCTCATCTCCCAGAGTTTTTAATCAAAATAATATACACTGTATGGAGAAGGACACCTTTTGTGACTTCTCTAGTTTGCTAACAATAACCTAAGTTATCTTGCATAATCCATTTAAACAAATATTAAGTATGAGATGATACACAACCCCCTCATCTTCCCACGGAAATGATTTTACTCAAGCTGCCACCAAACACCAGAAAGCTGGTGAGCTTTTAATATGAATTAAATCAAAACTGGAAGAAAAATTCAAAATGCTTTAAACTCTCACTGTCTCCACCATGAGAGCTTACATATGGCACCAACCAACCATAGTTTCTGACTAAAATAAGGGCAAAATAAATAAAAGCACACACTCTCCAAAATGGTCAACCTCACCTCAGTGGCCACGGCAAGAGACATTCTCCAGCACCTGCAGTGGTACCCGGGGAAGGTCTGTGTCCCTGAGGAGCCCAGGGGGGTGCAGTTATTGCCACCAACAGGCAAAACTCCACATTTCTCTACATAATACGGAGATCATTTTAGTAGTAAGCTCCCACTTTGGTATGGCTCTTGCACACCATCCTTCTGCTAAACAATGATGCCTGAGTAACCTGAACAAGCTGCGTAACCCAAGGTTTGTTTCCATACCAGAGAGACTTCTTGCCTACAGAGTTTCACTCCAACAGCTGTAAGGCGTGAAAGTATACAACTAATTCTCTGGGGAAGGGCAAAAAGTAATCCACCTTTTTACTTTTTTAATCAGCATGGATATAATTAGTTCTGCAGCATTGTGAACAACCATTACCTCAAATATAAACAGCTCATTTGTGTCAGGATATGAGAGGATCTGCAGGCAAGGCAGGTGAGCAAGGGAGAAGACTGAGGTAAGCAAGCATGCAGACTGGAATGCCATAAGCACGGGTATGGGAACAAAATAGACAGAAGAGTAACTTCTAAAAGACCCTCTGACTGTCACGGCAGTGCCACAGACCTAGTACAAATAGCCAAAGAAAAAAAATCACTGGAGGAAAACAGTGGTGGCAACAGTCAGAGTACAAAGGGAGACTCTCAAGAAGTCCCTTGGTAGTGACAAATACAGAAGGAGAATAAACCCAGAACCAAAAGTCTGACAATTTCCCTCCCTTTTCCACTTTGACAGCTCAACCGTCTCTACCACTGCTTCTTTTTATGCCCACTGGGTTAAGGTTTCTTTTTTCTTCAGTTGTGCCAAGAGGTTCACAAGGCACAGTGACTGCTCAGCGCAGCCACCTCCCTCACCACCAGCCAGCTGGGCAGCCGTCAGTATCCACTCAACACCACAGACACTGTCCTCGCCAGAGCTTTTCGGAAGCCAGAATTTGCTTAACTGAACACTAACAGCTTACACACTAAAGCAGATATATGCATGTGGAAAGTTTACACCTTCAGCTGCTCTCCCACGCTGGGGCGTGAGGACGTCTGAGCTGGGTGATGTGAGCCACACAATCCTCAAAGCAGCAGCAACTGCAGGATGTCCTGTGTGCACAGGCTTGGTGATGGTTCAAGGCTTCTCTGTTTTCCAACCGTTCTGTTTATTTTTGTTTGTTTGGTTTGGGCTTTTTAAGCAAACATTCATTAAAGTACTTAAACTACTAACTATAAAATTTTCATTTTGTGTGTGTTAAAAAAATATTAAAAATAATTAAATAGTGTAGGAAGATTAAACCTTTAAAATGCACAGTCTATAGCCAGTCATTTGTGTCTCAGTCACTTATAATTGTGCAGCAGAGTCTCAGAAATCTAGTGGACAAGAACCACCTTCTGGATATAAAATCTTAAGCATGTGTTACTGTCCCACAGCTCCTGTGAAGCTCATTTGGGTGGCACGCCTGTTATTTCAATCCTCATATTTGCTACCAAACATTAGCTTTAAAGTGGGTAACCTAAGCTCAAGTACTGCCAGGAAAACCAGCAGAATACACACAATGCACCTCTTTGCATACGCTGTTTACTATGCATTTTCTCCACTGTTTTACCAAAATAATCACTGTGATACAATCTTATTGCTTCAGGTTACACTGCTGTACGGATCATGAAAGTCTGAAGCGCTACAGGGAAATTTAAACCTTTTTGGTTTTGTGTATGTAAACACTGTTTTGGTCACCTGCTTTATGTAACTGAAGCAAAGGGCCATCTCTGTTCCAGCTCTTTGTGAGGTGACAGAGAAGTCTACAAGTACTCTACCAATATGGCTCCCCTGCAAGGGAGAGTTTCCACCACTCCAGCTTGAGGAAAGCAAAGACAACTGAGAGCAGCTGAAGGTCTGGCACCAAATAAGCAATTTAATTAGCTGGCAGGTGGAGGGAAGTAATTATTTCTCTCTATGCAGCATTTGTGAGACCACATCTGGAGTACTCGGTCTGGTTTTGGGAGTCTGGGGAAAAGAAAGATTGACATACTGGAGTGAGTCCAGTGGATGGCCACCAAGATGCTGCAGCACTTGACATATGAAGGAGAAATGGAGAGAGTTGGGTTGTTCAGTTCATCCTGGGAGATGCTCAAAAACTGACTGGATGAGGCCATGGCTTTGAAGTTGGACCTGGCTTTGAGGTCAGCTTTTTTTCTGTGCAGGGAGATTATTTCCAGAGGTCACTTCAAACCTAGATTCTTCTGTGTTTAAAGTGAAAAGAAGAGCTCATCTCTGAGAAGTTAGGAGGACTATTAAAAAGTAATTTAATAGAAGAACTATTAAAAAGTACTTTTAGAAGAGAAGTCTGTTAGCTCTAGAGAGAGCTCAGTTACAGAAAATTAAGTTACAACGTGATTGGGGGAAGAAAATAAAATGTAGGTGATCATTCCTTCAAACAAAAGTAGGGTTCCCCCTCCCCCAGGTTTAAAGCATGATGTGAGAGTCCAAAGCTATATACTTGTCATGATCTACACAGGTTTAACAAGTTCCCATACCAACAATCATAAAGTAAATCTACGTGATGTGGTTTGTCTGCCGTTTTCAAGATATTTTCTCAGAAATTATACCTCACAGCGGCAACATATTGCTGATTATGAAATAAATGCTCATTATCGCAGTTTGGGGTGACTGCATTATTGGCAAACACAGATCTTACTTCCCTTGCAGAATTGTTCATACCTGCACTCTTTTAAGATCAGTGATGTTTCACTTTTAGGAATAGAGTGTTAATAATGGTCCAGCAACACTAAGAAATCCACAGAAATGTATTAACACTTCAAAATTAAGTTTGAGACGGCAAGCATTCTAAACCAGTTTACTTTGAAAAGATCTCATATATCAAGAAGTACTCTCCCACACTCATGGTGACAATTTGAATGGCAATTGCATCCTTTTTGAAATAAAGAACATTGAAAGTAAACACTGTATCCTATTGCAGCACCATGTCATTTTAAAGCTTGTGGGTAGCTGTTACAGATGGCAGTCCCCAGGAACATAATCACTCTTCGTCAGTGGGGCAGATAGTGTAAAATAAATAAATGAAGCAAGCATTTCTTTTAGGTTTAGCAGCATTTTTTTAAAAAGCTCATTTGAGTAGTCTTTGGTGCTGTGAAAATGAACATTCATCTAGTTAATCCACTCTTTCAGGTTATCACTCTCATGTCTGTTCTTTTTTGTGTCAAAAAAGTAAAGTACAGCCTCTCCAGCACCACACAGTGCTGTGCAGATACACTCACAACTATGAACACATCATGGTGGTGCTGGAAGCCGTGCAGGCACCTCAGCACGATGCTCCTGTGCTGCTGAGGTATCCTGACTTTCACACATCAGATCTTCTGTCCACCTCGGCACAGCGCCATGTAGACAAACCCTGATTCAGAGGCCTGTTCTCTCCAAGGGAGTAAAACCGAAGCAATGCATTTATTTTTTTTTTTGATCCACCCTCCACATTCAGGTCCAGATTATTCTCAGCACACTCTTGCTATGCCGCATTAGCTCTAAAAGGATGACAACTAGTTTTGTAAGACACAAACTCACAGGCAAATCGTGGAGGAGTTGAACACATCAGCAAAATTTGGCTGACTTGTTTAACACCTACAGCTATACAGTCAGCTTCATAAATCAGAAGTAACTCTTTTGCACGGGGAAGAAACAAAAAAACCCCAAACAACGTAACCTTACAACAGTTCAAATTAAGACTTGCTGAAAATGTAGTAAGAGCAGAGACAAGGTCACCTCACCCTTGAAGAAGTCACTGAATTACACTGATGCCAAAGAAAGCCCACAATTTAAAAAAAAAAAAATAAAAAGGCAGCCTACATAAAAAGGTTTTTTAAACTTTGACAGGACTGGCAGCATATAGTTGTGAATGTCAAGTCATCAAGTAGCACAAACCAATGCTCTCCCCATTCTGTGTATGTGACGACTGAGGAGAAGGAAAGGGGATACAACCACAAAACCTTCCCTGCGCACTTTGTCCACAGCACTATTTGTTCTTCTTTGGCAGCCCCATCTGAACATTGGGACAAGGAGTTCTGCAGTTTCTAAGCATGTCAGTAATGCTGCCCTAAGTAAGAAAGTCAACGCCCTCTTCTAGCTTCCCCCAATGCACACAAGGTATTTTTTGACCTTCAGATGTAAGAGGTTTCTTTCACAAGGTCACATTGTTTAGAGACTCTTTTCTCAGCCAGACTTTTGAGTTCATTACTTTTCCTACAAAAGGGAAACTCCTAGTGAGGTGGTCAAAAGTAATCAAAGCCTTCACTGTGTATGTCGTTTTGACAGCATACAACCTATTGCACTGAGAGTTAAACCTGGCTCTTCAGTTTGCCAGCTTCTGTACACTGACCTTACATTAATTATTTCCCCATAAGGGAAGTTTAGGAGTTTTTATTTACTTCCCAGGAATGCATACAGGCAACAGAACCAGCATTTTTGTCCATCTTCAGAGAAAAATCTTACTGGATATGGTCTCCCCCTCTGAAATCTTATTATTCGGACTTGCCCATTTTCAAGCATTATTAGCATACAGTGACAGTGTGCAAGTGGACATGTCCACAGAGGTCTAAAAGCATGCAAGAGGTAATTAACCTCACCACAAAAGTTAAAAAAAAAACCACCACCATTAACCTCACCACTAAAAATGAACACTGGGCTTTTACATATAGTTTTAGACAAGACATAGTTGAATTGCTTAGTCAGACAACAGAGGTTTTCATTACGAGTCTTAGACATGCCTTTTTTTTTTCCCCTGGAAAAATATATCATTGCTTCCTAGTGAGAGGCTGCCTGCAAAGAAAAGCCCAGTACCAGGAACAAACAAATATTCTTTCTTTTAACAGTGTGAGGGCTTCTTTCTCTTACACCTGCTCTCCTCCCCCCAGGGTAAAAGCAGCTGGCTGTAGGACGCAACCATCGCCATTCTCCAAACAGGGGTATCAGCTGGTCTTATGCTAAGCCCTAAGAAATGACAAATTATGGGATTAAGTTGTCCCAGAAGGAGGAAAAGTACTTCCATGGAGAAGCAATACAAGTCCAGAAGTTAGAAAGTAACAGACAAGCTTCTGCTGTATTTTTCTGGGGCAGTTAACATAGCCCCCAGAGTCATAGGATGTCAGTAGAGACAGGGATAGCTACAGCCCTCATTAACATAGTCATGAACTTTGTACGGGCTAAAAACAGAGAGAAAAAGTCCATGAGCACTCTTATTGTGCGCCTCACCCATAGCCCAGAGACAACATGATGTTGTTGACCAACGCTGCTGCTAATCTCAGCTCCAGCTAGATCCCCAGCGCTTTCATCTCCCAGCATGATGCTGCGACAGAGCACACTGTGCTGGCTTCTGGCTTGGAGAACTTCTGAGCTAGTCAAAAACAAGTCTTCCCAATTATTTTAGGCAAGAGCATCAACTTCAGTTATAATCTCCAGAGCAATCCTGCAGTCTAAAGGTCAGGCACAAAAGGGAAAAAAACAACATATTTGGAAGGAAAAAAAAAAAAAAAAGAAAAAAAAAATCAACAATTGTCTGTACACTGATACCAGGAGCCAAGATAGGAACTGCATGATATTCCAAAGTCATGGCAGGAAAACCTTCAGAGCTGCCCCTTTTGTAAATGGTACAGCTGCAAGTCAAAGATCAATGTTATGCAAAGTGCTCTTTCACACACAGGTTGGTCTAAAACAAGGGAGGTTGGAAGGTCTTAATAAATACAATAAAAAGCTTTCAAATGAATGTTAAAGTTTATTTGTTAAAAAAAAATAAAAAAAATAGAAATTGTAAAGAAAAAGGATGCTAGGAACCACCAGATATGGTCATCAGAGAACTTTCATGGAATAGAAAAGTTTTTCTTAAAAAAAAAAACCCTGAATGGGTATTTTATATTAATCTTTATTCTCATTTCCTGCTTAACTTCACTGTATAGCTTCACATCGCAAACTGAGGCCTGACAAGATGAAAATTATCTGGCAATAATATTTTCATCTTGGACTACACCAAAAAGGCTCAAGAACTATTTTGGTCAAATCTGCTAACATGGGAAAACTGGAGCCAAGAGGAAAAGTACAATTTCAAACAAAGAAGATATTTCATATAAGTCAAGCCAATCATTTGAGGTTTCCTCCTCTCTCCTCCAAAAATCACTAAAACAAGAGTTATTTGCAAATTTAAGTGGTGTCAACCACTTCTCTATCAAAGCGGATGTCCTCACTCACACACAAGCGCATCTTCCTCTCACCTGCTTCAGCCAGCTCTTCGCTTGGTCTGCTCCATGTCCCCCCACCCCAGGCACATCTCTGAATCTTTATATGTTGTGCTGGTGCTATCACCATCACTTTCAGCTTCACAACACTTTCTAAGTTCATCACTGCGAGTGACATAGCTTTGGTGAATAAAATAACATTTTTTAAGCATTTCTGGAAACTTCAGTACTGAGGGTACTTTTTACCTGAAACATAAGATCTCAATTTCGGGTTAAAATAAGCTGTTACAGCCCTTATATAGCCAAGGATTTAGATGTTTATCTGCCTTTTAGAGCTCCCAGAGCTCTTGCAAGGCAGCATCGAGGATGCAAGGCAGCTCCTCCCAGATCACCATAAGAGCTGTGAAGCGAAGCGTACTATGTGAGCTGGATCCTGTGTTCAGGGCTGGCTGCCGATTGTGCCACTGACCACAGGGCCTTGTGTTTTGGGGACAGCCCAGTAACTGCTCTTACAACACAGGATCTGATACTATTAAAAGTAGCACTTGCTCCTTTGAGGACCTCTGGCTGGGCTGCTTTATACTTCAAAGCACTGAGCATATCACTTGACAGCTGCTTCTCAACATCCCTCCTTTCTGACTGTAGCCATGGGGTACCTAAAGCAGGATGGGACAAAGATCTTCCTGAGGCTAGAAAAGCCATCCAGTCATTGCTGCTTCCTAAAAACTCCACCAAAATAAACCACATCATCAGGGATGGGTGACCTTCTCTATTCTCATCAAAACATACTCACATCACAGTTGGCTTGTGTAATTCATCATACTAAACCATGTCACAATGTGAAGAGTATCAACTAGCTTGCACTGAGAATTTAGGTTACTGGTTTAATCAAGTAGGCCTTATTAATCACAGATACTCTAGAAAATTATAGTGTGGAACGAGCATCTTTCAGAGGTGCAAGACTTCCCTGAATCAGGAGAAGCTGAGCTGGAAAACCTGGGCTAACCTATCCCCTTATCACCTTGTCACAAACATCAGTAGAGCCATTAAAGTTGGGATGCCTCTGATACAAAAAAAAAGAGCTGAATTTGGGAAGGGCAAATGTTGTTTCCTCTGTTGAAAAGATAATTTCACTCAGGTCATCTAATTCAAATCAGCTGAAAAAGCAGGCTAGCTTTTTGATGGCTTTTTCTGATGAAAAACATTCATTCAAGTTCTTGGTATACAAGAAGCAGACCTGGTCAGGAAAAACCTGACAGTCATTTTCTGTAAGAAAATGTAGTTCTTTCCATATTTTAAAGCTCTGTAAATCTGTTGCTGATTTCATACTTCAGTAAAAAGTCAAGATGTCAAAGGTTCTATTTTTTTCCAAACAGGCACCAATATTTTGAGTTGAAGCCCTTGTTTTCATAGTGAGTTATCATTCAAAACAGTCAGAAGCAAGATGAGGCGACATGTTTTGATGGACTTGAAGTAATTTTAGTTTTCACTTCCCCCAGTAAAAGTGCTGATATTGTTCAGTTTTGTTCCCATTCCAAGTGAAAGAAAGTTCCAAAAATCCTTTACAAAATGTCATTGTTTTCCTGAAGCCAGGAGAACAGGGCGCTTCTCCTTGGCTGCAAACTCCCATAAGATCAGGCTTGTTTCTAGTTTCAAGGCTCAAGGACATCTCCTGCCGACAGGTTTAACTTGACCACTCTCAAACCGAGAGGCAGCTTACCTGCCTGAAACCAAACCAGTGCTTGAGCATGTTAAGTGAGACAGTCCTACAGCACAGCGTTAAAGAGGCCCACATGCTCCTTAAGGAGTGTTGTAAGCTTTTTGGATGTACTGAAAAAACCTAAACCTGTTACCTTTCATCTGGACCTGTCACGTCTCAGTCCAGAGGTCAGGCACTAAGGGCAAAACCCACGAAGGGATGCAAATGCTAGAAATCCCAATTTTTCTCCACGTGCATGTTTGTCACCTTCTGAAATACAAAATAGTAAGCTTTTTTTAAAAAAAAAAAAAAAAAAAAATTATCATTATTTCTATCTTATCAAAAGCAGGTTAAGGTTTTAAACTCTAAAAGCAAGCCGCTGTTGTGCCAAGCAAGGCATGCAGGAGTTTCATCTCCTTCTGAGGCACTTTGCATTAGGTGGCCCGGGCAGCATTTTCCCTGGCACACCAGCTCGGACATGCAAGATACGTTCAGCATGCTGCAGCAACACAGGCACATCCCTCGCTCAGGGGTGTGAGATCCACATGGGTCACAACCACCCTGGTAACAAGGCCTCAGGATGCTCCACACAGAAGAAGCAAATTGTTTTGTGGGTTTCACCCTGAGTAAATCGCTGATTTGCACGATACAGATCTGTGGGCCTTTTGTCACCAAAGGAGTCCTTAATTGCTGGATTTCAATGAGACTGCTCAGGTGAATTAGATTTGTCAGTTCAAGTCCTGGTTTTGGAGAAATAGGCCAAAATTACTTGTGGAGACAGTTCTGTGGGAGCTGCAGGGGTGGGAAAGGGACGGGAGTTATTGGTTTTCTTCCTCTCAAAGGAAGGTCATTTTGACAATATACACTGCCAGCAGCAGACCTGCCCATATAGCAAATTACAAAGCGCTGTCTGTGACACAAATGAATGCAATTATTATACATTCAAAGTAGTGCCCAAACTGAATTAAGAAGAACTTTACAAAACAAGTTTCAATCAAATATTAATGAGCAGCCCAGAGAGGAGGAGGAAGGGAAAACATATGTGTGCAACTCTTTCTCTCCATGAAATAAAAGCACTGTAATGCAGCAAGACAGCAAAGTGAAGATGCTGATTAAATAAAAGTAATTAGGCATAAGGTGGCCAACAGCCTTCCCTAGTACAACTAAGTATATGATACTGTAGATGTACCATATTACAGTGTTAAATCATCACAAAGGCACCGGACAGTTTTCACTCGTCTAGCCACAATTTTATTACACCATAAATTCAGCGCAGACCATACCATGTCCAGATCAGAATATTCAGCTAAGCCATAGGGTCAATGGCCACAGAGGCCCTCTCCATATCAGGCTCCACCCCTCTCCCCTGCCCCATTTTGGATGACACTATTCAGGCATTTCACATAATGGTATTGTGAAATCTAGCATAGTGTATCAAAAACAACTAGTTCCTCAAAAATGCTTTATCTTACTCTAACAAAACAGAAGTTTATCAATAGATCCTAACTTTTAAAGACACTCAGAATGAAAGTGAATAATAAGCAACACCTCAGTAGCACCTTCTTTTCTTCTGCTTTACATCGACTCCCATGCCCATATGCCAAAGTTGTTTATCCCTTACTGAAGACATGTATTTATTCAACTTCAAAACAATTTATAGAAAAGCCTGTTCAGGGTTTTATACCTAACTGGTATTTCACGCCACTATATCTTCCACCAGCAGGCAATACAGAATTTCCGAAACAACACACCTGAAGAAGAAACCACGAACCCCCACAGTCTGCGGCCTACCATTAGACAAGCTCATATTGGAAATTCTCATTTTTGCCGAAGATGAGCCATGCAGATGAGGCAGTAATTTGTTAGAGGTAGAGAAGAATCAGGCTTACAGGCACCCTCTAAGAGCATCTGAACATTTCAACAAACTAAGAGAAGTGTGCAGTCTGCTATCAAAGATAAACAATTTTTGAAGGCATTAGTTAGGCAATCTTTCTCTCACTTTTCCATCAAAATCACAGCTTTGTGGGGTAAAAAAGGCTCAAGAAGGAATCCATTGTGTTTTGTTTTGTTTTCACGAGATTCAATTCTTAAAATTGTTCTTAAAAATTGTGAAACAGCACAAATCTACTGACACACAGCAAGTGCTACCGGTTTTCTGAGCCTATACGTCAAGGTGCTGAAAACTTGGGGTACTGTAACAACCTTTCCACTTTACTGATACTAAGCAAACATTCGAGTTGAAAAATTAACTTCTCTTCCCTACAGTTTCCCATCAGGTCAAGCAGTGGCTGCAGTGGATGTAATTGAGAAGTTGGAGATGTTGCCTTCCCTTCCCATTCTGGTATTTTTCTTCTGGCTTCCTTTGTTCACT
Source organism: Columba livia (assembly GCF_036013475.1). Lineage (NCBI taxonomy): Eukaryota > Metazoa > Chordata > Aves > Columbiformes > Columbidae > Columba > Columba livia. Next base: position 49,408,997 of record NC_088604.1, read on the forward strand.
TAACAGAACTTTGTTTGAAGTGTGTTTTTACTCCTTCACTGCATGACAAACCCACAGAGTCAGAAGACAGGCTTATAAAAACCACAGATCTCCAGCAGGGAGCTCGACGGTGGGTGTAATATTGGACACAGCTCTCCATTCATCATGCACATTCTCCGGATTTCAAGTTGACAGAGTCCCTTTAGCTTACTGTTCTTCCTCACGGGAGATCAGACCAACCCTAATGAAAACACTTCCTCCACAAGCACGTAAACAAACAGATCGTCACCTGCAATTGTTCTACACTTCGGCCACAGAACACTAGTTTAGAAGATATTGTGTGTGGGGAGGAGACACTGGAAAGTGTTACAGCTGCAGGGATGGTGGAAGGAAGGATGTGGGAGTTAAGGATGTTGTATACAAGGAGGAAAATGACAAGGTCTCAAAGGCGTTCCCAGTACTCTGCATGCATTTCAAAAGCCCAGTCCATTCCCACTTGTTATTTAGCATTTTAAGAATCAGAGTGTATCAGCATGACTGATGAACAACTGCAGAGGGTCGCCTTCCACTCAGCCTAAACCTTCTCATCCAGCACCAACTGACTCAGCCCTGCCCTCCCTGTCACTGCTGAACAGACCAAGATATCATGGTCTTGTTTTCACAAAGTGACCCCCTCCTTGGCTCTCTCCTAGCACTCATACACATGCAAAATCCACATGGAGCAAAAATAAGGCAAATTCCCAAGGAAGCAGAGACCAAACTGAGCATTATCAAGGAGGTTTGGCGACACATACTCCATAGCCCTGCAGATGCAGCAAAACGCTGGCACCCATGGTGTGGCGTTTGGTATCTCTCACTAATCTAAAATGTGGCTGGAAAGGAGCTGGCACCAGATCAGCGGCCTCATCTGGGGAGGAACAGAGAGGCTCTAGGGGAAAGACAAGAAACAAGCCTCTTTTCACATCCTACCACCCTTGGGCATTTTGTTCGTCCCTTCTTTCTTCCCTTGAAAGAGGCCTTTGTCACAGACGCGCAAATCCTATACCATTTATTTCAGAGAGAGAGAGAAGGTCTTTTTATTTATTCCCCCCCTCCCCTTTTTCGCAGTTCGGCGGCAACAAATACAGCCCTGTGCTGCTTCCCTCCCCTCTCCCCGGCCGGCTGCTGCGGGGAGGGGGACACAGCCACGGCCGACCCCTAAGGCACGAAGGGGCGCAGCGCCCGCCCGCCCCGGTCCCGTACAGCCGGTCACTGGCGCTGCCCCCAGCCCTTCCTGCACCGCAGGCCGCGGCCGGCGGGGGAGACGGCGGCAACGGGAAGCGGGGGAGGGATGCGCGGGGGATACCCGTAACGGCGCGGCCGCCTCCCCTCCCCAGCAACCCCCGCACCCCATCTCCGCTCGGGCGCACAAAGGAAACAAGCGCGCCGCAGCATCCTTCCCGCCGCCCTCCCCCGCACCGCTACCCCCGAGAGGCGGCGGCGCAGTGGGCTCCGGCCCCTCCGGTACCTGAGGCAGTTCGGCTCGGCTCAGCGCAGCGCGGGGCCGGGGCGGCGCCGCCGTACTCACATCCTCCTCGCTCCGCTCCTCCGCCGGCTGCCCCCGCCTGCCCGCTCGCCCGCAGCGAGGGGCGACGCTCCGGGCGCTGCTGCCTCTCTCCGCGGGCAGACGCGCTGCTCCGAGCCCCGGCCGGGCGCGGAGGCGGTGGCTTCGTGCGGCGTCGGAGCCGCAGCCTGGGCAGGGATGAGCTCGCACGGGCTCTCCTCGCTGCTGCTGCTTCGCCTCCACTCACGCCCGAGCGAGCGCAGCTCGGGCGCTCCCTCCCCTCCCACCGGGGCTCCTGACAGATGGCGCAACCGCAGCGCCGCCACCGCCCGGCCCCACTCACCCGCCCGTACGGAGCCTGCAGTCGCCTCCTCCCGCCCGCCGCACCCCGCCGCGGGGATGGCCCCAGACTGGCAAGGCCGCCAGCCTATGGCGAGGCGCGGCCGCCAGCTGCCACCGCTTTCATTGGAGAGCGGCGAGGGAGGCGGGGCGGGCGAGGCGGCCCCACGGCGCCCGATTGCCGCGGCCGCGGAGAGGGCAGCGCCCGGCTGCCGGCCGCGGGTTAACGGCAGCCGCTTCAGGAACCCGGTGGGACCGTGCCGGCGGCTGCCCCGGACTGGCCGGGAAGAGGAGGAGGAGGGAGAAGGAGGAAGAAGGAGGAAGAGGAGGGATGGCCAACCCGTGGCGGGGGTCGCAGCCGGCAGCCGCCACCGCCGGAGCGGTTCATGTTGCTGTGCGCCCCGGGCTCCGCTCCGTTCACCCGGCCTGGGTGCGTCGGGTAGGCGGGAGGCGTTAAGCTCAGCTTCTCAACAACCCCGATAAACGGGAGAACAACCTTAAACAGATTATGCCTCTTTGTAAATGACGACGTCTTGTACATTCATTTTTTTTGTATCCCTAATTCTTGAATTTGACAATAGTGGGTTACATGGCTATGGTGGTAGTGAAATTTGCGGAGGTTTTCCAGGCCTATGGCTTTATTCTATTTTTCATGTTTAATCACAAAGTATTTCAGATGGTGGCATTGGGAGGAGCATCAGCCCCACCATGGCCATCTTCCAGGGGTGTACCTGCTGTCCCCACAGCACGGCTGGGTGCTTTTGCTGGGGGTTTGGTCTTGCCCTGTATCCACAGTCCTCCAGGCTTTGCTGTTCTCCAGTTGTGGTGAACTTTGCTCCGCAGGCAGGTGATAGGAAAAGGTGTCTGTACACTCTGTTCCCTTCATGTCCTCAGCAATGCCGTAACTCCTCTCAGCACTTCTCAAGGTGTTCACATCTACCTCCAGCGCCCACTGAAAGTACCATGCACTCCAGCTTCAGGTCTCCTCTCCAACACAACCCTGCTTGTGACCTCGGATGCTCCCGTGTTGACAGATTGGCACATCTCGCTGTCATTCGTCTCCTAGGCTTGGAAAGCTCTTACCACTGAAGAAATGGCAGTTTAGTCTCCAAGAAAAACAGGAGAGACATGTAAAATACAGATGCAGAGGGAGAGAAACTTAATAAACCATGTTGAAATAGCAATAAGAATTATAATAAAAGTTTTCAACAAATAAGGTTTACATTTCTCTTTCCCTTCTCCTCCCTAGATTTCATTTTTGGTTGCTGGTATTTAACCAGACAATAATTTCATCTTGATGATTTGATTTCCTGATGAAATTACAGTTTTACAGGTTCAAATGTAACCTTGTTTCCTACCAGGATGTCTACAGCTGTATGTTTACAACAAAACAGTGTTTCATTTCTCTGTGTAGGTGACTCTTGATTGTTACATTTCAGGGCCCTATAGAGTTTGTTCCACTAATTCACATAAAAAATTTGGAGAGGGTAGGAATTCCAAAAGAAAGTGTCACTTGTGTCTCTTTTGATTATAGATGCATAAACAAGCAAAATGTTCAGGCTTCTAGGTAGCTAAGTTTTAGTATCACTCCTTTCCACACAAATTGATTTTTAAAAATGTATTTTGCCATATAGAAGGTATAAACAGCACAAAAGTAGAACTGTATAGATTGATTGAAAAACCAGTTTTTGCTTTTCATCCTGGTGGGTGATAACAGCAGCTCAGTGGAGAGGTCTAGTCCTGCCTTTCCAGAGACACTGTATCCTGATTTGAACATCCTGATTCTATGGACTTTGAGGAGCTCAGGCTATATCCACTGAGCCAGAGGCTCAGGCAGAAACGGAGCTGCTGGCCAGAGACCAGCCACAGCAGCCTGGCATGGTCTGGAAGGAGAGCAGCGTTATGGGTTTCCAGTTTGGAGGCTCTCAGGACTGCAAATGGTGCCTTAATACTCCAAGCTCCTCAGCAAAACAGCAGCACCTGGCTCTAGGAAAAAGTGCATTTGTGCGTGCCCTAAATTTGTCTTTTTTTACACGGTTATGCACACTCTTACCTCCCCACAAGTCAATACAGGTTTACAATCTTAGACATCCTTTAAGTTAATTGAAAAAACAGATGTTCTTCCTGCAAGAGCTATAGGGGGAAAAAAAAGTACTTGATTTTGTAATCAAGAAACTGGGAATAAAGAATTATTGTCCAAAACTTTGAATGCCCTTGCTATGAGTTAAAACCAGAATGGCACAAAGGAAAAACCAAAAGCAAAACAAAAACAAAATCACAACAACAACAAAAACCACAACAAAACCCACCTAAACAAAACCAAAACCAAACCAAAACACAACAACAAAAACAAACGCATGCACACACAAAATCACACAAAAAAACCCCAACACATAAAACAAGGCAAAATAAAAAAAAAACCAACCAAACAACAACCAGACACTCCTTTTGAGCCAAACCAGAAAATAACCAACTAATCAATGAAAGCAGACCAAGACAATATCACACATCAGCCACAGAGCCACTCTAAGCCTGGGCAGATAAACTGGCTTGGCAGGATGCTGTATGAAGTCTGACGCTCTGAGTACAGCTGAAGAGGAGCGAGGTGTGGAGTCAGAAACCAAGGGCTGGTAGTTGCATGGGAAACATGAGAAGAAGCCTTGGGTTTCCCCCTTAGGGTAGCTGTAATTTCTTTAGAATCCTGAAGACCAGCAGAGCTGCTCTCAGTTCCTGCGGCCCCTTTTCCTCTTATTGCCTCAGCTTTTCTAAGTGTCTTAGCTTTAAGCCCCTAATACTGTTTTCTACCACCTTCATTTTTGTGGTCTTCCACCCATGCCAAACTATTTTATGTCTTTCTCCAGTCTTACATTAAAATACTTTTTCAGTGAAATCTTGAGACAATGTCCACTGAAATACATCTTTGTCATGAAAAATACTTTCAAAACATTAATTCCGCAGTTACATGTGCTAAATGATGTGGTGCCAAGATTTTCCCCTTTCCTCCCTATTCACTGCTTCTGTCTTCCTAACATTGCAAAAATCCATTATATTTTTGCAGTTGAGAAATATGAAAATTATGGAGCCTGATTATGATTTATTTGTATTAATAATTGAGCATGTGGGAATACAGCACAACGGTCACAAAACGACACATAAGCACCTGTTGGACTTCTCAACAGGCAAGAAATCACTGACAGATATCACAAGTGTATGCTGAATAAATAACAGCCAGAGTTAGTACTGAAAGGTAATATTTTGAGAAGGAACACATGCTGAAGTTTGTGATAGCAGGGACATGTAAAGACAGGTCTTTTGTACAACAAAGCAGGACATCAGTTTTCTCGGCTGTTTCAAACCAGTGTTGGTAAAACTAGGCTGCCTCTCAGAAAAATAGAAAATCAGCACTATTTACTGGAATCTTCCAAGCCAAAATTTGTAAAAGTGAGAACCTAAGAAACCTGTGTTTTAAAAGATCCCCAAAGTGCTAAGTTTTATAGTGTCTTTTTTTTTTTCTTTTTTTCTTTTTCAAAAGGATAATCAAATGTTATGTTCAAATTCCTCACTCAGACCAATACACTCACCACAAACAGACTAACAGATCGCTAATCGGCTTAACCATTTTATACCCTCTCTTTGTACTTCTTCCCTTTCTACATTGCTAACCCAGCAACACATTCATTTTCCTTTTGGCTGTGTGTATTTTACCAGCTATAGCCTGTCATTTATAGCATATTATAATAATAATTACAGAGTAGTGGGGGGGAAAAAAGGATCTGAACTTGCCTACAGTATTTTAAGAGGGTGACAGTATTTGCCTGAAACATCCCACTGTGTTTTCAGGAGGTGCTTCGGCTGGGGAGTGCTAAATGGGTCCTGCTGACTCACGGGTGATTCCTGCCAGGGGATGCTGAGGTGACAGGTCTGCCTCCCTGGGGACACTGTCTTCGAGGTGGGAACAGCAGCCTGGAAGCAGAAGGAAGGGGTTGAGCTGAGCTCTTCATCCTTCTCGTCAGTGCTAATCACGCTAATACATGGAACACGAAGGAAGGGTATTGGCAGGGATAGGGCAAGAGCACTCTGTGTTTTGTGTACTATATAGATATTTGTGGGAACAGGTAGACAGAGGAAACTTGATCAGAATTATGACTTTAAAGAATGAACAGAAGAGTCTTTCCTTATTTTTGTAGAGGGCCTAATTTAAAATGTTTTTGTTCATACCAGCCTGTTTTACTTCTTGTCTTAGGAAGTCCCTAAAACACAAACTGGAAGAGGTGTTTCCTCAGACAATGCCCAGTTTTTCCCAAACCAGCAAAGCAAGTGCTAAACATCTTCAAATGGTATCATGCATTTTCTCATTGTCCAGTGTCCATGTTTATAAGCTCCGAATGTGTTTGCACTCTGTATAGCTACACATGGACACAAGGAAAAAAATGACAGATGGCATTACCTGAGGAAATCCAGAAATAACATACAAATATTGAATCTCTCTTTTCATAACTTCCAGACTTATTAAATGTTACATCCTACTAAAATCAGAACAAAATTCTCAGTCTTATTTTAGTTTCTCAAACAAACATTTCAAACTCTCTGTGAAAGCTGATTTTCAGTAAAAATATTTTTCTAAACGGCAGTGAGGAACCTGTGGGAGAAGGGCACTGGGAACAGCGGTGCATCTATAATCCAGCCAAGGAATATATTCATTGTTTTTTGGGAACAGTATCTTTTCAAAGATAGAGAAAGCAGCATGTATATTATGTTACACAATTTTGTAAAAATGAAGAACAGTTAACACACTTGAAGATGCATCATTGTCCTCCTGCTGCCAGCATAAGCCCTCTGCTGAGCATCAGAGGAATGCTGGGAAGGCTGGCTTCCCACGGTGGAATAAACTTGGAGTATAAAGCCCAAGTTTATTCTTAAGTGTCACTTTCTTAATTCAGTTATAGAGACCAACCCTGTAGCAGATGCATTGAGAAACTGCAGATGTATACTCTGTCTTCCAAAAAACAGGCCCACGTATGGCTTTGTGATTCCCAGTTGCATATACTTTCCAAAGAATTACACCCAATTGCCAAAAAAAAATCCAAAAACCAAAACTGTTTTGTGTCTTTCGCTTTTTATCTCCAAGTCACACTGTATAATAGAACTAACATAGCAGTCTTCAGGTCTAAAAGGTAAGCGAGTGTTAAGTGATAGGTTACCCCATAAGAATACCTCAGATTACTCAAGGGAAAACTTTGTTTTTAGTGCTTCCACCCCCAACATATACAATGAGGATAACAACATCTTCTTCCCTGTGCAGTGTGAAGATGATTTACTATTTGTAAATAATTAAAAGATATTCTGGGCAGGCTGTACTGCAGAAGCTCATGAAGAAAATTAATAATTCTGTTTCCACTGTTGGGGCTGTCTCTCTGCACAGCAAATATTGCACAGTGCCACTCATGAATATGAGGAGAGCAATATTTCTATTTTTCTCTTTAATCCTTTTGTCCATTACATCACCAAATGAGTCAGGATTCTCTGGAAAAAGAGGCCCATGATCCTGTGACTAACTACTGCATCCACTCAGGGAGGCTACAGCAAGGTTATGTAAACTGTCCTGTTCTGGCACTACCCAACTGTTGAACACTTGACCTTCCACTTCTCATGTTCTTTTAATCTATTTGTGGATGTGATTTCCCAGTTGCTTTATTTATTTTTTTTTGTGTTTTTTTTTTTTTTTTTTTTTTTTTTTGGTGTTTTTTTTTGTTTTTTTTTAAATGGTAAAATAACCCGGAGATCTGTCATATGGAAGTAGTCTGACTCCATATGTAGTATTGTTAGCAAGGACATGTGCTAATTAGCTTATTAGAGGGCTGGGTGAGTTGTTTGGCTGCTTGCATTCCTCCTCCTGGAGGCTGCAGAGTTACCACCCAGGAGCAGTGGGCTGTCATCATCTCTCTGGATCATTTATCAGGAAGGTACAAAGTGAACATTTTACCAGTGAGTTTCCAGCTATCTGCTGACAACAGAGCACTGGCAGGTGGTTCCGTGGTTTGGGGTGAGGTCCCAACTTCACATAGAACTTTTTGCTCACCTTCTTTCTCAAATCTGCACCTTTCTACTCATGCTCATAGAGGCTATCTTCACTCTAGCGCCCCATTCATTTGTCCCTGTCACATACCTAGGGTCTTGACATAACTGCTTTACTGATACTAACCCTATTTGTAGTGACATGCTGACTTGTGGACTGGGTTCCAAATAAGGATTAGTAAGATTCATGTTTGCTTTCAGTTTATTTATCAGAGCATCTCACACTGCTGTTTCCTCCAAGGAAGACACATCCAAGTCAGCAGTGTGCTCATTGCCCACACTGTGTCTGCTGGCCCCTGCAAATGGATATGATTCAGTGTGAATCTCCCACAAAGCATACATCATCTTTCTTGCCAGCATGTTGACAGCACCACAGGATGCCATTGTGGAGCTGCAGGTTTGAGTGCCACCGCCCTCATTTTTCCCTATTCTTGTAGTATTCCCTTCTTGTAGTATTTTGAATTGGCTATTTTGTTGACAATGTCAAAGTGAGCGTGTGACCTCATCAGCTTAATTTCTAACTGGAAGGCTTTTTTGCTTGGGAATTGTAATTGCATCTATCATTAAGAATGAATTCTGGATCTTTCAACTAAAGAAAAAATAATAATCATGGCAGTGTGCCATAGCTGCCTGTATGCAGATAGACCATGCTCATCATTTGAACATTCCCTAGCTTGCAATGGAAAACAGATATAGGATGTAGTGAAGCCAGGCAGAAGAGACACAAAATAAAAGCAGACACACTGCTCTCTGTGATAGACATGCAGCTGCATGCTGAACAGATGCATCAGTGCTAAGCTGGTGAGCACCCAAGTGAAGATCTAAAAACTCTGAGACTGCTTCCACCCAGAAGAGTATCTGCTCATTGCATGCAACCAAAAGACTGGAACAGAAGGTCATCTTGCTGAACAGTCAAAGATTCATGTGATTATCAAATCTTAAAGGACTTAAATATACTAATTTTAAAGACTTAAAATTCATCAACATGTCTCCAAAAGCAGTGTAAGGGTAAGGTGCATTTTCCCATGTAAATGCAAGATTTAAGGTGGACCAGACCTAGAATTGTTAATCTGCTAAGTAGAAGAGTGAAAACATGAAAATGCACCCCCATGAATGCAAACCCCCCAAATGTATAGAGGTAGAAAAATAGACAAAACTAGAAGGGAAACATGAATAATTTGAGGGGTAATAAAAGGTGCCTTGCATAAAGACTTTTAATACAATAACGATGGAAAGAGAAGTCACTGAGATCAAATGTACCGATAAAAGAAAAAATAGTAAAAAAAATTGTTAAGGAGGCAGGAAGAGAGACCAAGAGTGAGATAATGCAGGCACATAATATTACTGCAGTGCAAAGGTGTGGAAAAAGAAATGCTGCTGTAAACCTCAGACAACCCGATGATACAAACACAAGATGTCTTCAGAAAACACTGCCCCAAATCAAACCCTCTGACACAAATATAAAAAAGAAAACCCACAGGAAATCAGATGCAAAACAAGCAGTAGAGCAGTAGTGAATATGTGAAGTGATAAAGACTTCCTCAGCGTTTTTTGAGAGGTGCACTCAGTCAACCAGGGCCAGCTAGAGTACTATAATGGTGGTAGGATGGTTTAAAATTCAAGCTGCCATCATTATTCTGAGTCCGTTGAGGGTAAGGTCAACAAGGCTGTCGTGGGTGTCACCACATGAACGACTGCATCAGCTCAGGCAGGATAAGCATCTTTCCTCATGCAGATCATGATGACTCTCTGTGCACGACTGTTTTGCTGCACTTTTCTCTTGTGCACTTTTCCTACTCAACAGGATGGTCTTTCTTTTCAGTTGCCTATGCTTTGCGTCACTTCAGCGCTTCCTTCATCTGGGAGCTTAGAAGGGTTGGCTGGTAATCAAACTACCTTTGCCTAAAAGTGCCTTTTGGGTGTCCCTGAAGCACCTCTGTGAATGTGCTTCTACTTTCCCCATGATATGACTGGATGAGGAAAAGCTAGGCAAGCACCATAGCCAGACAAGCCGCACATTTGCAGACAACTGCAACTCATGACTAAGTACCTTCCTGGATGAGGATTATCTACTTTGGAGAAGCAGAACAATAACTAGTGCTTCATGGCAAACAGTAACAATGGCAAGGGCACTCAGGTAAGTCAAATGGCTCCTCTACAAGATGGTGGGCCTCATCCAGATATAGAAAGTTGGGAATGACATTTAGGATCCCATCTGCAGAAGAAGTGAGCAATACCTATCAACAACAGGCGTGAGATTAGTAGGATCTGCTGGGAACAACATATATCTCATAACTTGCTGATGCACCAACAAAGGAAACCAGCAGCTGGAGCCGGTCATGGCCACAACCTGTTCTGAGAGAATTCAGGAAGTGGATTAAAATTTTGATGAAAACACGGTAAAGTGCACTTTCTGTCATGTCATCCACAGGCATTTGCTGACCTCCCAAGGTTTATATGCCAAAGAGGTAAAAGAAACACAGCTACATCTAAAGATAATTTCTATAGGACTTTAATATTAGGTTTTTAAATTAGCTGACATTATTTCTACTCTTTTCCCACCACTAGAGAGCTGCTGACTTCTGAAAAAAATAAAAAGGAGCATAGACATGTTTACCACCTATAACCATTATATACCATCGGAAAACAGGTGATTGTTTATCCTGTTGCAAAATACATCAGTATGACTGAAAAGGCAACCACACGATGTGATGCTAGTGAGTTGTAGTTTGGAGTATTAATTCCTACAGCAGAGACAGCTGGTAGCTTTTGCACTGAGTTAATTATCACTACAAAATCAAGAGACACCCAAACCAAGAAGAAATGCTTAGCAATTGTGTTTGCTGTGAGTCGTTTCATCATTAAGTTTGAGGGTGTAAAGCAACTGAAGTAGAAAATGACACTAAATTACTAGAGAGCATTATAAAGGAGCTATTGCTAGTGACTCTCCATGATGCTGAAACTGTAATGCTATAATTTTGAGGCACACAACAAAAAGAGGGAATTAGATATACATAGCTGACTTCATTTCCTGGTCATGAACGTCCAGCAAATGAACCAAAATATGAGATCCTCAAATTGCTAGAAAAACGGGTAACAGAAAGGTACAGAAAACAACCAAACCAATTATTTACCATTGTCAAGGAAGTGTCTGAAAGGAATCTGAGAACAAACCATATGAAACAGGTTCTCATATGTATAATTTTGTAGAGCTGGGCACATGCCAGAGGAGAACTCCCATCTCCGTGAATAGAGTACTTGAATTATCGAGACAATCTGGGCATACAAGACAGTTAAAGGCAGTTGGCTCGCAGCGCTCACATCACAGGAGTGTCCTCAGAGTGCCTTCTGAAACTGAAGTGTGTCTCCAAAAACCTGGGGATGTCACTGGCAGACAAAACCAGGGATATCAAAGACCTGCTAAACAGTTGGGTTCCATGTGGGAATGTGCAAAACCAACTCAAAGCTGATTAATTGTGCATAACATTTGGTTGGTCTGTGCTCTAAATAAGGGACAGTGTGGGAATGAACTTCAGCACTGTTAGCATGTTGTCCACAGTTTTTTTGTTACTCTTGGCTTCTCTTGGATGACTCAAACTTAGCTTTCTTTAGAACAGTTTTCAGTGTAGGTGACTACCCTGCAGATGGATGGACATGATCTAGTCTGTTCCACTTGGAAACTGGGACCAGGATCAGTTTCTGACCATTTTCTATTCAATGGTGTAGACATAGATAGTTACAGGTGCCTCAGACAAAAGTTAAAGTTTTCTCAGCCCCTCCCATCCATACCACAGTTGCTTTCCACTACTGCCTAACAGAGCTGACCTAACTGAGGCCCTGAAATTCCCATGGCTGCTCATCCCTCCCTATTTGTGCACACACTGTGGTTTGTCTTTCAGGCTGCTTGGAAGCAAGTGACTGTCAGACACTGCACTGAGCACAACAGTAATTATTTCAGCAGGCCTAGTATCCTCAGCCTTGTGCTGTCAAATAATAGCCCTTACTTGGGCCACCCTGTTCAGATTTTTTGTCTTGGAAGAGAAGTTCTGTGTCACAGAATCACAGAATGGTTACAGTTGAAAGGGACCTCTGGAGATCATCTAGTCCAACCCACCTGCTAAAGCAGGTTCACCCAGAGTAAATTACACAGAAATTCCTCCAGGTGGATTTTGAATGTCTCCAGAGAAAGAGACTCCGCAACCTCTCTGAGAAGCCTGTTCCAGTGCTCTGGCACCTTCAAAGTAAAGAAGTTTTTCCTCATATTCAGGTGGAACTTCCTATGCTTCAATCTGTGCCCATTATTGGACACCACTGAAAGGAGTCTGATCCCATCCTCTTGACATCCACCCTTCGGATATTTATAAACATTTATGAGATCCCCTCTCAGCCTTCTCCAGGCTGAACAGACCCAACTCTCTCAGTCACCATCATGGTAAATGACAAAGCTTAATCACTGCTTAAAATTGCTGCAGCCCTATTAAAGAACACTGCTGAAAAGAACCACTGCTTAATGGAGAAACATTCCTTGCAGAAATTATTAATAGTAGTCTGGTAAAAATGCTTGCTGTCACAATGAATATATACCTTGGGTACTTAGATCCTGCAAACAGCAGTGGAAGTAAGAACAAGAAATAGGAAAAAAAAGGAAACACCTATGGGCCAAAGCCTGGCCTTGTGGGCAAGCTACAGTCCTCTGAGAACTTATATTAAATTGATAAAGCCATACAAAAAAGTATCAGCCCTTAATGACTAAATACCACAGCACCAGAAGTGCAAGGCCATTGATTGTCAGTGGGAGAAAAACCTGATATGTATTTTAGTATTGAGCACCTGGAAAGTGTACACTTAACTTTTTACAGTACCTCACAGTGGGTTGCAGCCAAGCAAGAGGGTCACCCAAGGAGAGATTATAGATAGTAGGTTAAGTACGATAATGTAAACAAGGAGCAGTGTTCACACTCTCACATTTTGGGACAAAATGAGGTGTTACAGGGAAAATCACCTGAGCAGGGGGCATTCTACCAGGACTGGGTATGAGATTGCATCTAAGGACCTCAAAAGCTCAACGTGTGGTGTTTGATAACTGGAGAGAGCTGCAATATAGTCCTTGGCTGTGCTGGTACTGGCAACCTCAGCACAGTGGGAGCAGCTGGGGAAGGCTGGGACACCTGCTGAGGCCTGCCTGGAAAGGGGGACCCAGTTCGCCCCTCCACTGCTGCCAGGTGAACTGCTCGGTGCCCCCTGGCCAGCACACACAGTGAAGGGATTGGAGCTGAACAGCTTATTATAGTATCTTTTCTCTCCCCTTTTCTATCTGTGCTTGTGTACAGAGCAAGAAGCATGTTTTGGAAGGAGTTGAAGGCAAGCCAAAACCAAGGCGAGAGAAACCACTGGAGCAGCCAGAGGGCTGCAGCAAGAGGAAAAAGGGGATACTGAAGTAAATGGCAGTCTTTCCATTAATTTCAGGGCAGGCTGGACCAAAGTCATTTAAGCCTAAGGCTAGTAACAGGAAATGTCATGCTAAATATTAGGAAACAAATTGTGTCAGTGAGTGCAATCAAGCAATTTGTGCACAGGGAGGAAGCAGAGCCTTGCACTGCTGTGGATGGTGACATACTATTACAGCACTCTAGAATCCTTTAGAATAAGATCTCTCACTGTTATCTCATTATTAAGGATTTTTTTGTTTTTAATCCAGTGTGCTCTGAAAGCAAAATACAAAGAGAACCCTCTTCTTCTCTCCATCCTAGGGAATAACAGGCCGTTTCAGGCAAAGAAACCACTGACACTTCAAACAGCAGCAGTGGATCTAGCATTCTTTAATGAATTATTTGACAACCTAACGTGACAGTGCCCAAGGGATTCATACTTTGAAAAATATTTTTGTTATTTAAATTTAAGGAAAACTTTAATCTGAAGCCAGGAGTCTCCCTTTTCTCTTTGGGGGTCTCTTACTTTGTTCTGCTTCGAGGCATGCAAAATCTACTTTGACATCCCTTTGTTTTGGAATATTCTAAGTGAAAGCTGATTTTTTGACAAAGCAATTTAATTTTCAGAGGTTTGTGTTTCAACACCTCACTGATGTTTGGAGTGACATGGACCATATTCTCAGCCCTAAAAAAAGAGCAAAAAAACATGTTAATTGCTCAGTGAGGCAGTTCCTGTAGGACAAAGGGAATCCTTAGGTTCAGCACAGTGAAAAAAACGAGAGACTTCACTATTGGTATGTCTCACAGATGTAAAGAAACAGGATCAGTTGGCAAAACTAGTATATTATATCACACAATGTGTGTTATGCACTTTACTCATAGTCTTCTCCTGAATCTCTTTGGATGGTTCTCTTTGCAATGTGCTTTGCTAAATACTGCAGCTGAAAAACCAGACTTGGGAAACCCTCCATAGACAAATCTCAAGTGCCCAGAAAATCAGAAATCTATGGCTTCTCCCCCTTGTTCTAATTTGTGCTATATTCTTGGGAGCTGTTGCTGGCACAGTGTTTGTGTGGGATCCTGCATCTTTTTTAAGTGCAGAGGCTCAAGATCTAATGAGTATTAATGACGCCAGGAAACTAAGGGCATTACCACTTAACACCACTGCAGAGCTCCCCCAGTCAGCATCACATGAGCTCTTCTGGAACAGGAAGAGCCATATCATCATGATACAAATTTGCTACTTTGGTGAAGCTGCACTGGCATGAAATGAAAGGATGTCTCTTGGAGATGTTGTGCCTGGACAGACCTAGACAAACAGCCATTGAATAGTGTCTTGCTTATTCATGGTATATATCCCAATTTTCAATCAGCCTGACTGTTGCAAAAACAGTCCTCTGAAAAGCTCTTGCTCCTTTGCTCCTTACTGCCATTTCACAGTGGGCTCAAACCTGAAGCCCTTTGTCACATGCGGCGAAGGAGCACAGGAGATACCTAGTATTCCTCCACGCACTCCCCTCATGCCTCCAGAGCCAGTTGCTATGCCTGTAGTGGGCCTGTCTCTAGTGTGCTCACCAGGCTTACTCTAGAGATACTCATAGTGCAAGTGTGGAGGGGTCTTTGAAGAATTTCAAACCCAACCACCTTTCTTGGCAGTTACACCAACTTGTGCACCAAAGAGTAAAATTGCCTTGGAACCACAGTCGCCAATGTATTAGCTGGTTGTATATCTAATGTTGTAATTTTCCAGCTTTTGAGTTATATTAGATCTCCAACCTAAGGATCAGTTTTTGACAGTGATAAAAGCTATGACAGTTATGGAGCAGTTTCAAAGTTGCAAGGAAGGAAGTGAGCATGTTATAGCAAGGGTATTTTTTTAATAATAGATGCACGAAGGTACAAATGACATGCTAGAAATAGTTCTCAAGAGTGTTTGGTCCGTCAAAAGCCAGGTGATATACTAAAAAATGTCTAATAAATACCATCTGAAGGTGTACCATATGTCTAGTAACTGCAACATCTACATTTTATATTTGAACATTCACATGCGAATAAAGGGAGTGGTTGAAGTAGTGTGAAGAGCTTGGCCAACTCATGTCCTAGAATAGCAATATGAGGCTCAGGCACAAATTCAGTGGCCTTCATAATACCTGACAGATAGATAATAAAAAAAGTGAGGGACCAAGAATTCCCTTACATTATAAATAACTCTTCTCATTCACCTAAACAGTTTCCATTCAGTGTTAAAACATAGGAGGAAGGTGGCTTGGCCACCTGAGCTGTACAGTAGGCTGTTGGAATTGCTTCACTGGGCCAAATGAAGTGGAAAAATAAAGTAAATTACTGTGTGACTCCAATAGTTATTGTATACAGAATTAGCCATCTGCACATCTATGTAAGCGGAGCTGCCACTAGAGAATGAGATATCCATGTTATCACCCTCACTGGTGGCCAAGAAGGAGATATATGCTCTGTGGTGAGCCATTGGTCCAATACAGTCCATGCTGGCAGCCCCAGGGTTTTCCATTGCAATGGCATTCATACTGTATCCTGTGAAAGAAATTCCCTATTTGTGCTGTAATTTTGCTCAGCATGTTACACCTTTTTCTGAAAAACAGTTTTATCTTTTATCATATTTTCCTTGACTATGTACATACAAATTGAATGTATACTTACATCTATATAACTATGACTAATTGTACTGATTTCTAAGAATCTGTGACTTTTATTGTTATGCAGCACGGGTTTTTCATATGCAGTTTTGGAGTACTGAAATCTAGTCATTTCTTTATTGTTCACCAAGGGTGTTTTCCTTGATCAAAAGTATTCATATATCAATGGTAAGAGCATTCAAAGACATTCAAGCCCCATAAATAATTCTATACAATACAAACACATAACATTCACATAACTTCATTCATCTTCACCTACTGCTGTAATTTAGCTACAAAGCCATTCTCTTTCTTCCCTGCACCCCCTATCCCCCCTCCCCCCTTTTTTTTCCTCATCTTTTATTTTGCTATGCAAGCTTGGCAGATTTAGGCTATGTATTAGAAAAGTTTGATGATTATGCTTTTGCTTTGTACTGAATTGACTCAAAACTTAGTTTTCTGTTTCAAGAAAAATACCGAAGAACTTAAAACTACACTTGTTGGAAACTCAGACCTGTCCAGCTTTCCAGTTAAAAAAAAAATTACTAAGTTGCATGTGGTTTATGAGAAACTTAAGTGGTCTGGAAAGCCTGATGAAAAATAAAGTTTCCTAATTTAAAGTTATTTAAAGAAGTAAAACCATTCCGATTCATCAGACCTGAGTTAAAGGCTTACACAAGTACCAAAACACAGGGGGATCTCTCCAAGATTTTTGTTTGCTTCTGAAATAACTTGGCTATTTGTGACAGATTTGAGTATGTTGGAAAGGAAAGGGAAGTATTAATTGCTATTACAAGTCCATATCCACTTCTCATGGCTTGAAAATCTTGACTGTTGAAACAGCCTGTATGTCATTTTAAGCAATCCTTTGCTTCTTTATCTCCAGTGTACCCATAGCCTCTCAAATGCCATTTTTCACTCAGCCACTTTTCATATAATATCCCCAAACTAGCAATATTCATCTTGAAAATTATTCATTGTTTTAAGTATTTTGACTTTTTGCTGTATGCATTTGGAAACCATATCAGCTTCATAAATGAAAATATACAGGTATTGTCTTTTTATACAGTGTCATTCTGTAGTGCATAGAACTGTGAAGTGCCTTTATTTAAGTTGCTGTCTTTTCAGTTGCTGCTAGAGGCTTTCAAAAAAGGTAGTGTCTAAATGATAACTGATGAGAGCACTTTCAGGACTGATCATGTTTTCATAGTGCAAGTACACTGATATGCACTTGCTATATGTAGTGAAGTTGCTCCTAGTTTCTATCAGTGCAGATGAGGATATTTACAGGCTGTGAAGCCCTTAGAAATACGTCATCTTGTGTCTTTGCTTTTTTAGACCTCAGTTCTCCCATCACCTGAATTCTGCTTTGAGTCTCAACAGTTCATTAAATCCTGTGTGCCAGGGAAGTCAGAATTTGGAAAATCTGTTCATGAGTTGCTATTGGGAAAGGCACCTTAAAATGATGAATGTGGTACTAGATTTACTGAAGTAACAGTGAAGAGGATTTTGAAGGCTTATATAAAAGTACTGGACGATTTAAGAAGTAAAGAAGGTTAAATGGAATTCTGAAAGATGGTTCTGTTGGCCTTGCAAGACAGACACTCTTTTTGTTTCTTCCGTGGGAAGGGGGATAACCCAGCAACCTCCTCCCCCAACCGGATACTCTGAAATTCTTGTGCATAGCATGAGACATGATAAATTGATACTCCATGACCTGAACTGTGATCACACCTCTACTATTTTTAGCATTAATGTTTATGGCCCACTTAATTCTCTCTTCCTTTCTGTGTGTGGTACTCAAACTTTAGTTCAGCTTCCTGGAGCTGGCTTTTTTTATGTGCCTTTTTTTTTTTTTTGTAACTTTTCCTTCAAACTTTGAATCTCTTAAAAAAAGATGCTCAACATTTTATAGCACAACCCTTCACTCAGCTAGGCAATATATGTACTTCCTCTCATGAGGCCCACCACTGAGACAGATATGAGAAAGTTGATGACATATCTGAAATTACTCCAGCACCGACCCAGCTTATCCCCCTTAAGTGACCTTTCTGAAGTCAACAGACTTTACAAAGTGATCATTTATATTAACTTTATGCAAAATGAAAGCAGAGCAGATGAATCTTTGAAAACTAAAGCACACATCTAGCTCCCTAAAATTTGACCTTTTTTTTTTTTTACTCTTCTTTTCTTGAGATAGTTTTGTTTGTAGTATTCAATATTTACTTCTCTCTATCTATGAGGCATGTTATCATCAAATATTAAATAAATACCTCTGGAAGGTGCCTCGAGGAATAATCTTGTGCACAGTCCTTGCCCAAAGGCAGGTCCAGCTATAACAGAGTGATTCCCAACTCGCATCTGTCACATACGCTCTTAGAAACCAAAGTGATGGATAGACCAATAGTGTATTTAAAATGTAGATTTGACAAGTGCTGAAGGGATTCAAGAAGTTATCCAAAATGAAAGCAACTGAAGTCATCCAAGTCTGAAACCGCCAAAGTGTGTGGGGAGTGTCAAAGATTGTGACACAAATGCTCTGGTTTTAGCAAGCCATAAGCAGCAGTGGAACAAAAACCTATGCTGTGGGATGTTGAACTAATTTTGGGGTGATGAATAAATAAAGCATCATTCTTCCCTTACATACATTAGAGAAGCAATCCAAACATTTAGCCACTTACTGTGGATGAGATAGTTTGTCCAGAGAACATCCAGGCTACTACCATCTGACCTGGAAAAATGCCCAAATGGGAATGTTGATTTTTCAGATGTTTTAAATTAAGAACTGTGCCTGGAAGTTAACTTTTTGCTTAGCAATGAAACCTCATTTTAATCCAATGCCTGTCTCTTGTAAGCAGAGCTACCACCAGTCATGCCTCTCTTAGTGCAGTGCTGACTTTACGAGTCGCACATGGTTTGTAAATGATGGGATAAATAGGATACCAAATGCTGTGTGCGAATTTACCACAAAGACATCTGGATCTGAGAACCTCCTAGCAAGCGAGTTCCTAATGATCTCAAATGTCTCCTTCAAAGAGAATTACTTGGTCAGCTCTCTGTATTCCTTAAAGATCTACAGGAAATTCAAATAGGGAAATGGCATAGGTTTATTTTTAGTCATGGACAGAACTTCCTTCAAAATAATACGCATCTCTGTCTTGTGAAGTAACCTGCTTCTTGGTGTTGTGCGCTCTGAAAATGCTCATGCCTTCCTGTCTTTCAGAATGAATAATATTTCTATTGAAATGGCAATATTTCAACATGGCAGTCATGAATGTCCCTGTTTTATGGGTTTGCTTTTGGGCAGGGATATGTGTCCCTAAGGGAAGCACAGTTTGGGTAACTTTGCTTCAAGGATTACGTTTCATCATTGAGGAGGGACAGGGCGTGGTAGAGACACAATGATGCTGTGGCAATTCCTAACCATTGTTTCAACTAAGTGGTGAAGTTCAGCAGATCCTGCTTGGTCAGTCTTTGAGACCAGCCACCACCAGTCTGACTTTCAACCTTAAGGCATTGTTCAGTTTCTTGTCTCTGCCCTAGGTGGACTGGCTACATGGAGAAGTCATGACAGCTGATTAAGGCAGCTTTCTGCTGCTCCGGTGGAAATTAAGGTTGAGGACATAAAAGCTTTAGGGATCTCCGTAGCCACAGGTGTCCTAGCGCAGGTCCTGGGAGTCTGAGTAGCCTGTGTGTCCCTAAATCACTCACCACAGCTTCCTCTGAGGCCTGGAGGAGCAGTCCACGCTGCTGATGGAGATGCAGTCTGGTGCAGGATCCCATGGCCCCAGGGCTTCCCTACACATTGAATTGCCCAAGTGTCTGCTCAACCTAAACAAATATGTTGCTAAAAGTTGCTAAGTACATCACTAGAGCACTCAGGTAGCCCTGTCTGTTTAGTCTGCAGAATACCTTTAAACTTTTGTTTTTAATACACAGAAGGGGTCTTTGCCTTTAAGCGCAGTCCATGCAAACATACGTACACAAAATTCATCTTTTCTTTTTGCAGAAAGCAAGTCCCCAGGATGGAGGATGTTTACAGTGGAAAGATCTCCTAGTTAAGCTGTTTTCCTGCCCTGTTTTCAATCTGAAGGCCTGGGCATGATGTGCATGGGGCAGTAGGGGCAGAGAGAGGAGGGGAAAAAAAAAAGCCTTCAAATTTTGTGCTGCAAATTGCCAAGCTTTGTGTAGTAACTGGCTGCAGGAACCAAGCCTCTTTTCGAAACCTGTCCCTGGGGAGATCCTTCTTCCTTGGGGGAATCAAGCCAGGCCCATGCTGAAGTTGGATGACACCCAAGAAAAGCAGAAGTACTCAATGCTACTGGTCCATGTCCTGCTGTTTTCCACCAGCTCATGCTTCACATAGCCTGTGGCCTTCTCGAGGTGGCTTCAGGTGGGCTTTGGTTGCTTTTCCCACTAACTCTGTGGGCATCCAGGCTTTAGCAGCCCTGTGTGAATCCTGTGGCACCCTTAAACAGAAAATGCCACTGTAGCTGTGGCACTGGCAGTGAAAGCCTATAAAACTCAGTGCAAATCCAATGAGGCTCTTCTAGTTCATGATGAGAGAGTGTAGGTGGTGGGAGAACCCTCCCAGGGTTAGTACCGAACAGTGTAAAACCCCAGCTTTCCTCTCTCCTGTCTGAACGCTTGCCTGGGTGTTTGAGATCAAGGAGGCCTGCTGAAAGGAGAGAAAGGTGAAAATGGCTTGGGAAAGCCGTGGCTTGTTAGTCTGGCTGCCCCTCTCAGGATGCAGGTTCCTCTATTTGCAGTTCCCTTTGTTCTGCCTGAAGTGGCTGTGTACAGCAGATGTCTCTGAGCAGGTACTCTCTGTTTTCCTCTGACGGAAATGTTTTTGAGGCAAACAACATTAATCTGACTACAGGGCTTTCTATCCATGGAAAGAAGTTAAAAAAAGCCTGATATGGCAAGAGAAATTTCTCTGGCACCAGGCTGCATCTGGGCATATTCCCTCCATGCCCAGAGTCTGTCCATCTGCCAGCTGATAGCCAAAGACTAGGTAAGAGTTACTCACTGGCCAGAGTTTGGTATCTCTTGCCTGGACTAACTGAGGCAAAGAAAGCAAAATATGGTGAGAAACATATGTGTGTGACCTCATGGAAATCCTGGTTTGGATTCGGCTTTGATTTAACCTGGGGGTGGAAAGTCACTGCAGTTGTTGCTTAGGCAGAAAAGCACAGGAATAACAACACAGTACAATCTACAGTGAGACAGCATCAATGTGAGCTCTGTGCTAAGCCTCATGATGATCCTTTGGCAGCACTTGGGTGCTAGAAAAAATGAGGGAGGGGATTTTCCTCCTAGGGATGCGGGAGTGAGCTGGCATAACAGCTCTGCACCCGCCCTACCCAGACCCTGGGATGTGGTTTAAAGCAGCCTGGCAGCAAATGTAAAACAGGAAAGCAGCTAACAAGATAAGGTTGCTTCCACACCCTATTTTTATGTATGCCCAGATCCTCCATGGTGCTCCCAGCTCTGGAGCCGAAGCCAACGGGAGCAGCCAGGGGTTTCCACTGGTGACCTCAGTGGAGTCACGTCTCTTCCTGGCATTGCTCATCTTGCTATTCCACTCAGTCATACACACTGGCCTGACTTTCCTTGCCTTTTACTCCCTCTCTGGTTTGCATAAAACCAACGCAGACTTTGTGGTGTCAAAAAATGGGCAGCATATCCCTCATGTAGTTGTACCAGGGATTTATACTTGAATCACTGGTCAGCCATAGGCAGAAGGGCAGGAGGTGAGCTAAAAGGCTCCCATGATGGAGCCAACAGGAGCTGCTAAGATTCTTTCAGGGCTATCTACATTTTTCCATATTCACACCCTATTGTGAAAGATTGCACTCAACCTTTTAGCCTTCCAACTCTCCTACCTAAACCATGTTTTCTTCCCCTCTCTTCTCTGTGGGACTGCTATTCAGAACAGCCTTGTTCTAGGCAGGTTCCATCTCTTAAACAAACGCTTTCATTTACTGAAAGCTTGGGGAACTGTCGCTGGCAGAGGTCCAATACTCCAAATATGTGACTATCTCCCTCATATTCAATTAAAGGGCTGCCATTCTCCTATGAAAGGGACAAGAGCCTGGATTTGTTCAAAGACATGGAGGCAGGAAGCACATCACTGCCGGGCTCTGCACTGTGAAGCACACGCAAGGGTTGCAGGGCCTTCTTTTCCTTTTGGGTGGCTTATGAGACTATTTTCTTGGGACCGTATTAACACTGCTAAACTGCTCTCTACGGCTTTGGAATTAGCAGTGTTGCTCGGAAACTGGTTTTTTCCACAGCTTTCCTTTGAAACTGATTGTTTCCACTCCCAAAATATCATGTCAGGGTTTTGATCCCTGAAAATGGATGAGGATGTTTGTTGCTCCCAACAGGAGCCCTGCTGCATGCCGACTAAAAGGAAAGAAAACAAATCCCTGCACTGCTGTCAAAATCAGCTGTGATAATAAACATCAATGTCCTGAGGGGCGAGAGCGTAGAACGGCAGGTTAGGAAGTATGGGAAGCTGACAGTTTAGGTCAGCTTTGCAGATCATCCTGGCCAAGGCTGATTCTGCATGAGCTACAGCTTGCTCTGGATAAGAAGGGAAAATGCTTGGTCATCCTGAGGCTTTTCCACAAAAATCTGACTGGTGAAGCTTCAAAAGACAGTGTGTTGAGAAGGAATGTGTGTGATCACGAAAACTTCAGGGGAAAGGCTGGTTTATGTTGAAGCAAATCTTTGCTCCTCCCAGCCAGCTGTGCTTCCACCTCACACAGGTGTGCTGTCCTGGGTGAGCTGGGCTGGTACTTATCTAGCCTTCCTCCAGCCCAGCAGCATCGTCTGAATTGTGTCATCTCACTCCCTTAGTTGGCAAGCTGTTCTTCTCTTTTTGCCATCCCTCTTACAGCATGATTTCTCTTATGAATGGGATCCCAGCATAACTGGTTGTATAAATTCTGTGTTTAGGAAAAGCCTTGTATGTTTATTTGAAAGTATCAGCAGAGAAGTGAAGGGCTTTGATATGGGATGTTGGAAGGTGGATGGGGAGGCTGATAAACTCTGGGTTTGCTCTAGATTATGTGGCTGAAGAAGAGTATTTTGCTCTGTAGTGTGCTGCAAACTTACCAGCTGAAATACACTGTTTAGGAGAGCCAACTGCCAAATGGGTATAACAGAACTACACATTTTACAAATGATGCCATTGATGAGCTTGTCAGAAAGACAGGTGAATGCTAGATGTAGACAAATCCACAACAAGGACCATTTATTTGCTTGTTTGAACAGCTTCAGTGCTGGAAGTCTCCAAATCACCCCTCTGAGGGGGCTCCCAGACCCTGAAGTGCTGGAATCGTGCAGTCAGAATAAGATTAAACCCTTATATTAATTCATTGTGAACCTCTGTAGTTGCAATGGAAGATGTTATCGATCTGGTGAAAGTTTTATTTGATACCATGCAATGATGCTGCTGCTAAGTCATGACTGCAAGCCAAAGGCCTGCTTTCTAATGTGATCTTGCCAACTAAGAATGAAGTGAATTTGGGTGGAAACCAACAAAAAGATTAAATTTAGAAATCACTACTTCTTAGAGAAGAATCACTTTCCTATTCTGTACACATGCTTCAGGCTAAGCCCATGTAAACCACAAGAATCTGATGTTTATCAGATTTCTTCTACTATCTTTCAGTTTTGGAAAGGAAGAGTTTCATTTTGGGAAACTTTTGTACCCTGCACACTATGTTCTTGATTTCAGGATTGAAAATTTATGTTTTAAACACATACTTCTCAACTAACACTACCAGCAATATCTGAAATTATTGAATTTGAAATGAGTTTAAAAAATTTCTCCCTTTACACTCTGTACTTGTTTCTCCACTTGGGAACTGAAATGCAGTTTATGATTTGGGTAGTTTTGCCGTTAGGTTCTTTGTGCTGCATTGTTTGTGCTGTGGCTATTACATAGTAACATAATATTTATCTGCCTAAATCCAACTGTTTTTACTGGGACAGAACTCCCCACCCCAACAAAACTTTCAAAATATTTCTATTTACTTCAAGTTCTGGAAAAAAAAAAAAAAAAAAAAAGTGAAAAAAAGAAGACCATCTGTAAGTTGACAGTAGCCTTTTAAATGTAATCGTAATGGTAATGGTCCAGCTAATAACTAAAAGTACTTTTCTGGTGAGAGGAAACCTTATGCTGCAGGCAGACTCTCCGGTACTGCCCACATGAGGGCTGTGGGTCCATGGCTGGCCCTTCACCCTCCTGCTGGGGTCCAGTAGTGGGGCTGGCAGTTGGACAGGATGGCTGTGCCTGCACCCAGCATCCCAGGGACAAGCTGGTGGAGAAGAGGGGGTGCTCGGTCCCCCATCAGGGCATCATGTCAGCCCATCTTGCCTTCCTCAGGGCTGGTGGCAGAGCTGTGGGCTAGTGGTGCATTAACATCTCCTCCTCTGTCATATCCACCGTTTATTACTTTATTTTCCATCCATCATGGTGGAGCTTTCCTTCCTCCCTCTCCACCCCAGAGCCTTTCAGAGAACATGCAAGTCAGATAATTCACTGTTAAAGTGGAAAAAGTTTGTCCAGCTGTGTACCGAGAGTTCCTGAGCACTTAAAAGGAAGTAGTATGCTCTAGTACTTCCCTGAGTATTTTTTAGTATTTATTTTATGATTAATTTCAAAGCCAGTTCTGCTGGCAGCTTCCTCATGGGATATTCCATCCCTTGGTCTGTAATCTGGCCTTTGCAGACAAGGTCTTCAGGAAAGCTTTACTGAATGTGTGGCTGTCCTGCACGGACCTGAGACACCGATGCTGCTGAAGAGGAACATGGGATCAGGGTGCCAGTGTGTGCTGTCGTACCCATGCCAGGACCCCTGGTGTCCCTGGCATGCAGTGGTGTGCTGTCCTCTGTCTTCATTCTCCTGGGTGCTCACAGCCACCAAAAAGCTCCTCAGCAAAGCCTGTTTGCTTCAAATTGCTTCTCACTCATGTCCTCTGCATCACAGCGCATGCCAGCCCACCTGCTGCTCTCAACGGACCAGGGTGAAGCTGGCCCATGCCTGGGGATGCAGCCACTGTGGCCGAGTAGACAGCAGCATAGCCTATCCCCTCTGCAGGCCAAGGCTTTGCCTGTGCATGTCCCCATCTGCTTTACAGCCATTTGTTCTTCTTGTGAAATCTCTCTTAGTCGAAATAGCTCCCCCCTGCCACTGAGACTTACCCCCACCCAGTGTATTTATAGACCAAGGCTGTTCAAGCCTTGCTAGGCTACTGTCTGCTAAGCTTTTGTTTAATACAAAATTCAGTCCCTTGGCTCCAAGACTAGAGATCACATCAGCATGTGAAAATTAATACAAATACGGGAGGGGTCTTGCTGGTTGATGCAGGTGGTCAGAGGATGGTGTTGCCATCCTGTTCATCTTTTTTCTGTCTTGGCTTTTGTTTTTGACCTTATTGCAAGTCTTGGCTCTGGACTTTACGCTGCCTTTCCCTGTGGCATCTCTTGTATAGGAACGAAATATGTCAGCAATCAGATTCAGCACTGTTTTTTCCACTTCATCTGGGACTCTGCAGCTCTAGGGTGTCACCTCTGCTGCTGATTGCTTTGAAGCTAGTTTTTACCATCTTGAAATTTTCACTAAATTTTAAGATATTTCCCTGTTAGGGAAGATAGAGAGATGTTGCCATTCAATTTTCTTTCTATTTTCCCACTCAATTATTGCTCAGCACAACTCATTATAACATGAAATCATTCTCTTTCTGACCAGCATGGATTCCAGCCAGTTGATTTCCCATCAAGTACAATTTTTGTTATTGCTTCACTTTTTAATTTTTTTTAAGTGTATGTAGCACATCAGATTCCTACAAAACTGTCACTACAATTTCCCAATCTATTTCTGTAGCTTCTTTATTGCTATCTAGCAATATTTATGTAATATTCATTTTGAATACATGTCTTTTAGAGCCTGAGTTTTTGGCAGTTACATTCCACATCTGCATCATCAGCCTGTTGTTAGTTTTTGGACAGCTGCTTCTCTGTCACATTTTAAACACTGGTTTTGGTTAAGGATAGACCAGCCAATTTATTTAAAGTAAGAACAGATTGGAGTCATAATTCCTCACACAGACTCAGAGGGGAACAGCCAAAACTGTGGGAATAGAATAGATTTTTTGCCCTGTGGCTGTAGAGAAAGTTTTGTTTAGGGGGTTCACTGTGTTCCTCCTCAGATGTCAGTCAGGTAAGTTTTTCCTTCAGCCTGGCTGGCGTCTTCTTCTTGGCTGAAAGCAGTCAGACAGCTCAATCTAATTGTACACAGAGATTAGCCTGCTTTCCCTTTTCAAGTAAAACAGGTTTATATGTTTCTGTGGGGCTGGCTGAACAAACAACAGGTGGATCTAAAAAAGGCCTCTGGAAAATCCCTACAATTGACTCGCTGGGAAATTAAAGAGGAGTGCATTAGATTCAGCCCACTGGTTCAGGTAGCCTGTGAACTGCTAATGATCTGGGAAGGGGAGGATGGGGACAGTGGAAAGAAGGAGGAACGGGAACCTGGAGTGGAGAGCTGGTTCTGAATGTTTAGGCAAACTGTGCAAAAGTCAGGTGCTTGTCCATATTTAACCTCAAAACTCTGCCTTGTTGAAATTTCTAGGGTTCTGCAATGAGCCCACTTTAAATATAGATGGACATTTGTGTGCTTGTTATAAAGACCAGTGTGAACAGGGAGGTGGCCATCTAAAAATGGGACATGATGACTTTTCATGTAGTTACTAAAAGAAAATGTGACAGCACAGTGCAAGCTGTTAAATTACTCTGTTTTTGAGGATAGTCCCACCTCGGATCTTATGAAATGTAGCTTGTGCTTCATTATCTTACTGCCCATATTAGGTCTGCTACGTATTAGGACCAACCTCCCAACAGGACTGAACTTTAAAAAACCCAACCAAACGAAAAAACTCAAGCCACAAAAAACAACAAAAAAAACTTTCAAGAGGAGCTTGCAATTGGATCAGATGTCATTCTCAGCCATCAGGCTCCAAATCTTCTGCAGACTTTTCCTGCTTGGGCTACTCAAGGGAAGGAATGTCAGCCTGAGCCATAGCTCAGGGCTGTGGGGTGAGCAGCGAAGGGCAAGGAGGGAGCCTACATCCCCCCAGCTGCTCTTTATGAATCCCAGTAAAGAAGCAGGATTTTTCTTGCCCTAAGGCAGCCAATCGACCTGGTTTGTAGGTGAACTGAAATACCACAGGCCTTTCATATTGAAGAAAAAGAAAAAGCCCAACCCAACCCAAAACAAGTCACACAACCCCTCTGGTCTGAGGATTTTAGCCTTCTCCAAGAGGAAACTCATTTGGAAGCGTTTGCCCTGGCAGTGACTTGTGCTGGTACACACTGAGAGAAGCTCTTTAACACCGTGGTGCTGGTCCAGGACCAGAACGAGTTTCTGGTTACAGGCTTTGCAATCATGAAAAACACCTGCATCTTATCTAACACACACTTCTTGATTTTGCTTGTCAAGTGTGATTGAACCCCAGGTTTCCACCCCTGTCCCACCATTGGCTCCATCCCTACCTGCCTGCCTACCCACCCCTGCTGCCTCCCTGCCTCTTTTTGTGAGGTCTGTTATATGATGCAAAGCTCTCTTCTGTGATGCTTGGAGGCATTTCCTACTCTCCTAGAAGCATGGCTGGAAAAAACCCTATATTAACAACTGCTGCTCTGAAACACACACCTTTGGTTGCATCATGATGCCCCAACTCAGCACATGTACCTCTATTCTGGAAAGCAATTCAGACTTTTATTGAAAACAAGGGCTGGGAGTCCATAAATCTAGGCTGAGATAATGTTGTGTCAGGTCCCCGTATCCCTGCTTTCTACTCTGCTGCCTGTAGTGCCACCTCCTGCCTGCCTGCCCCACAGGTGCCCCTCTGCCGGGGGTGGATAGGGGTTGTCTGCCCTGCACCCCTCTGCCTAGCCTCCTGCCTGCACCGAGGGAGCTGGTACCTGGCAAGTTTATTTAATCAGAATGGAAAACAACATTTAATGAGCAATGAGACCAAGAGGCATTCCCAGGTGGCCAGGTGAGGCTGCTGACTTGCAGTGGCGGCAGGGAGCTGCTCAGGCTGACACCAGCAAAGGGGCTGGTTCCTGCTGCTGCTTGGTCTTATTCCTCTGCTGGGTGCTGTCTACTCAAGAGCGGGACTACCGTTGTCCCAGCTGTTTTCACTTAGACCTCATTCTTCTAAGACGTTTTTTTCCTCATAATGATACAGCAAAGTATCACCCAGCCAAGTGCGTCTTCACGAAGGAATTTCTACAATAGACAAATTTCTATCTTACAAGAAAGGCCCTTTGTGAAACAGATAACTAACAGACATTTTTTGTGTGCTGTGTAGGATATTTTTTTTCTTTAATTACTTCTGACTTTTCCTAACAGTTCTCTGATAAGCATCGTTAAATCTCCACCACAAAAGCTGTAGCAGCAATGTGCAATTCTCTTGGTATGGAGCTACTCCTGGGAAGGATCCATAGTCCTGTGGTTCAGCACAGCCCATCTCTGGTTTCTCTCTGAGTCACAGGGCTGTCACTGGGAAGGTCATGGGACTGCAGAACATACCAGTGGTTGGATTTGGGGTTTCTTTCATCATAACCTCAGCTGCTACCTCTTCTCCCTCAGTGGCCTCCTACAGGTTTTTACTAAATCTAAGCAATATGCACTGTTGACGTATAACCATTCAGTCGATATTTAGGTTCCTGGGAAGCATCCCTTCCGTGCGGATGTCACCAAGTTCGGTTTCCATAGTAACTAATGTGCTTCAATGAGAGGGGGAAAATCAGAGAAATATGAAAAAGAACAAACAGTATGCACAGCGGCTTGGAGCACACCACAGGTTTTATGATGTGTGTTTTAGGAAGACTTGCATGGCTTGCAAACCATTCCTTTCCACATGAGACATGGGGTCATGCCAAAAGCTTGGTGGTGCAAAGCAAAACGATACCTCACGGTATTGCGCACATACAAATCCCGTGTCATCTTATATTTATTCACACACCCATGAGCATATGGACACAAGAGGAAAATTAGTTTTTATTGACTATTTCAAAGAGGTTTGTCATACCAATATTTTATAGCCTGTGGAGAAGGAAACATGCATTCTTCCCACCCTCCTTCCTCATCCCTGCTGCAACAATGAAAGATGTAAAACGGTGGAAAGGAAGAGGATTCAGGGAGAGACATTTTCCAGCTTCTTCATTATTCCATGCTGTCACGAATGCTGCCATCAGTGGGTATAAATTGATGTTGCAGCTAACTTATACGTGCTGGATAGAGTCACTACTACTGATCCATTTATGGGGGCTCCAATGAACTGGACAGAAGTGTATGTTCTGCTTCAGCCATATGGTATAACTCCCATATGGTAAGTGGGTCAAAAATATATCTGAGATTCATTTACGACACAAATCCAGAATCTAGCACATCACAGGTTGTATGGCATGACATATATTCCTCTGGAAAGCAAATGTTCAGAACATTAATTCTGAACAAATAATCATACAGAAATCAAGAACCATCAGCTCAAAAATGCACAGGAAACTCTGCATTAGTACATTTGCACAAGTAGTGTTCTGGTTTGACTGACAGCGTGCATATTGCACTGCTTGTCCTAGGACTCAGTAAGCCAGTTAGAGGCAAAACCACATAAATCAAGATCCACATCACCCAAGTTTAGCTGGGTGAAGATAGTTGTCTGAGTTAGTCCTCTTGGCTCCATTTTTAATTAATGGATAGTAACAGATGTCTCCTGTTGGTGAATCACCCCATCTATTTTAGGTTGCCCATTAGACGTTCCTGTTTCTGGAGGGAGACTAATGAATGACTGCAGTTTAGATTTAAACAGCCAAAGGCTGGTGAGGTGAATCCCACCCAGAGGTGTACATCCAGTGAAGGTCACAAGGAGAATGGAGGAGTTTGCCTCTCTAGTCCTTATCCTCATCAATAAAATGGACTAGAGTCTGTTTGGTGTCCCTGAGGTGCAGCATGGGCTGTGTTTGGACAAATCCACATTTCACTCTCCAAATCAGGGTAACTGCACTGACTCTACCTGTTAGAGATGGCCCCTGGCCGGTGCTATCTCTAAGCTAGCGTTGAGTGTCAACCGAGAGAGTGCTGTGGGGCATGGGGACGAATTGTGCTACTTAACCCCATTGACAGTTTGACAGTGTTGAAAAAGACCCAGGAGAAGAGCCATGCCACACTTGTTTAGTTTACTGGTGAAGGTGTAGCCAGAGCATCAAAAAGAGCACCCCACTACATGGAAAGGGACATGTGACTGGTGTGAGATTATGTCTTGCAGATAGGGAAATGACTAAGAAATGTGGTGGAAGTTGGGCAGAACGAGTGAGGGTTGTGACAGAATTAAAAAGGAAAATCCACATGGGTGTTGAAGATCTGGGGCACACACAGAGCACAGCTATTCTGGGCTAATAGCCAGACTCAGCATTTTCTGGCAATATGCTCAGGAGCAGAGGCTTGATGATCAGTTTAGATGTACAGCCACTTCTGGCCTCCATAGTCAAAGGGGTTAGGAGCAGGCAAGCAGGGAATGTCACACAACACAGCTCTCCATCTGCATGGTCCTTCTCCTTCTGGAGCAATGTTCAGGAGGAGGAACCAAGATCCCCCAAAGGAAAAGCAAGGTGAGGAGGAGTCAAACACCCTGTGTGTCTGTAGATGTGAGAAGCACTTCTCAAATACCCCCCGTGCTCTTTTCCAGGTGGGTCCTTGGGCACAAGGGTGAGAAACCAAGCAGGAGTTTCTGTCTCTCAGTGCCCTTGAGCCCTGCTGCAGGAAGGCAGATGCACCAAAGGGAGAGAACAAAGGTAACTGCCAAGACACAAGTATTTGATACACAAGGAGGCGGCAGCCCAGCCTGCACCATTTCCTGATGGCAGAGGAAAACCAGAATGCAGGCCACAGAGTGCTGCTACCTCACAGCAGCTGGGGCTTTAATGCATTTTGCCCTGTGATAAAAAAATTACACAGATTACAACTGAACATGGAAAATATGATTCATCCAGTTTCCAGAGCACAGTTCCTCCATTCATCAAGCCTGAAACGTGCAGCTCGCTGTCCGCTACTGCGCTGCTCCTGCAGCGGCTGAGACAAAGTGAAAGCCGCAGGTATCTCTGGGGAGCTGTGTGTTTGGCTCCATCTCCTCCTGACTAGTCTCCCTTCTTTCTAAACACAGATGGCAGGAGCATTTACACTCATATTGCACTGGGGGAAAGTTTAGAAGAGCTGGGCAGCTGTGGGGATACCCAGGTGAGCCACCCTGTTGTGCTGTCTGAGCTCCCCTTGGTGCCTGCTGGCCTTCCCTGAGCCCTGGGAGACCAGAAGTGTTCTTCTCCTCCACCTCTTGCCTTGACCTGCCACTTCCTTCCAATGCTGTGGTGCAACAGTAATACCTACAATAATGCCTAAACCCAGACTTGCTGTTTCTCTTTGATGAAAATGAGGTACTGTGTTTTGTATATCAAGTGCTTTCAAAAGCAGATAAAGTGTAGTGGATGTGCAAGGGAAACTATGACTTGCTTTATTTGTGTAGATAAAAGTAGCACCCCAGTTGCAAAGGTGCAAAGGTTTCCTGTAGTAATGTCATTGTGGTTAAGCCTGTATTCAAAAGGATGCTGAAGTTATTTAATTTTATTAGTGAATGTACACAATTGAAAGTATTATTTTATTGAAGATGCAGGAGCCGTATCCAAATCATCTATCTAACCCCACTTGTAGCTCAAGCATTACTATATCCATCAGCTGTTTTAAGGCTGGGCAAATGAACAGTTCTTACTTCTTACCCACCTCCACTTTTCATTTACAATAGCCACATGAATCTGGAGACTGCAGCAAAAATACTATAGGGCTTTGCATTTCTTTCAGGAGTTAGACTTTTAACCAGGGTAAGAGAGACAGACGAGAGCAAAGAAATTGTAGTAGAAGCTTTATTATAATTGAAATTTTTCATTCATATCTGAATCATTAACTGATTTTGTTGTCATAGAAGCCTTAGGATCCATCAAGGACTCAGAGCTTTTAGGTTTTAACTAAAATGCTGTCATTTCACATGATACTGTAAGAAGTAAGTAGCTCATTGTTTGCATGTGAAGGAACAGACAGCACATAATCATGTTAGGACGAATTAATTTTATACCTCCCTGTCAGCTGAGCTGTTGATGTGCCGTTGATAGCCTTCCCCAGCACAAGGTGAAATTACTGTACTAAGCTTCAGTGACGGTGCGTTAACCAAAGGCAGGTTTACTCTGCCTTTAGGCAAGTCTGAGGGCTTAGGAAATATAAGATTTTACTGCCATTTCCCTCCTACATTCTTACCCAAACCATGTGCGGTCACACCTTTGTCGGGAGCAATTAGCCCCACAGGTGGGAGATTACCTTTGGGATAATCCTGACCCCTTTTGATGCAACATCAAGATGTGTGCCTATGTATATTCTACTCTGCTTACATTGCAGTGGCAGGTGTTAGCCAGGGACAGAGAGGTGGTGATAAACAGTGTGGAAACAGATGAAAAACAGTTTGAGAAGTGCATGTGATCTGTGAATATTGCACACAACAATTGCAACATCCCAGCAGACCGGCAGCAACTCCTAAAGCCACTACTGGATTCACACTCAAATATGTGCCCATGCCCTGAGTCCCAGAATAGGGAGTGAATGATGCTGAGGAACTGAACTCTGGTGGTTTATATGGTGGTCTTTAGAAGACCAAACTCTGATTTCTAGCTCTACCTCAGCCTCTTGTATGCTTTTGGGAAAATTGATTAAAGCACATTTTTCAGAATAGTACATTGGAAGCCTCCTTTGATACAGCTTCCTAGAAGCTGGTCTGTGGGAAGGTATTTTAATTTGTGGCTGATGGTGGGACATGGGAGAGCTTCCTAACCCAGTTAGGACAATGACTGGACACTGGTAATTCCCTTTTTGCTCTCCATGATCTGATTTACATCAGAAGGAAGCCTTCATGTTGGGAGGGTGAGACAGCTTGCTCCATGCAGCTCTCCATCATCTGGACCAAACCTCAGCTTAGCCTGCCTGTGCTGAGGCTAAAATACCTACTGGTACTGGTGGAACAGCTTGACCATAAAGTGAGTTTCTGCTAGGGCACTCAGGATTATGTTAAGGGAAACTGCACATAAGAAACTGGAGAGAGAGCTCTAGAGACATTAAATATTTAAATTACATAGTCTGGTTTGGGTATTTAAATACATGCAGGGCTTAACACTTTAACACTGTCCAACCAAACTCAAAATGTCAGCCTAATAAAATTTGCAAAAGTTTATGCAAATACTGAAAGTGGAAGGTTAAAGAAAGATTACTGGAAATAGAGACCTTGAATAAGTAAAGAAGTTTTATAACTTGTTACTGTTATTTTGACCTTTCAATATGTTTTCCTGAGTTTTGTTATGAGGCAATATTATGTTTGGAAAGGAGGTATATGACCTGTGAGGTAGTGTTCATTGGGAAAATTACATAAGCAGTGAGGAACCAGCTAGGTCCCTTTTCCACACTGGGTAGGGTAAATTTAAATAAAATTGTATTCATCTGGTTTCCTAACTCATTTTGCTTTCCACAGCCCAGCACACACACGTGCAGAGCAGCCATGAGGTTGTTAGTTTGTGCACTTCTGAAAGGAGAACACATGAACAAATCCTTTTATTTATTTTTTTAAGCATGTGACTTCTTTCACTTACATAGGAGAAGGTTGTGAATATAATTGCTGACGTTCTCGTCAAGAAACAGCATGAGGTCAGATGACCCTGTTAGCCTCTGAGCTTGAATCTTTTTCTCCATTTGGTCAAAGTGCTACTGTCTTCCTTCCAAGTAGTATCTCCTGCTGACTGTGCTTCTTGGCTCTAGCTCTGTGTCTGGTTTTCCTCATGGATGTGAGGCCCATTAGAAGAACACTGAGTTGTCTCCTTCTCTCAGGCAGTGCCTTCAGTGTCATCCTGCTCTAGGAAGAACAATCCTCAGGCCCTACAGTTTTCCTTGTAGGTGGGTTTTCTCCATGGTCACGCAACCTGCACAGCTCTGGGATATCCTTTGGGCCTTCCTGTTACCATTCCTTCTGAAGCAAAACTAAATCAAAAAATTAAATTTTAAGTCTGTAACCTTCAAAATTCCTTAGACTCATATTGCAGTCTGTTGTCCAAAAGAAGTTCATCATAAGTAGGATACTCAACAGAATAAGATACGGTCTTGGGATAGTAAGTCCTCTACTGCTTATTTGCATTGACTCAGTAGATACTCTGTGTCAGAAGGTAGATGCTTCTCACTGAGTTCGAGCCATGCCTGTTGCTGTTGGGCCCTTTATTCCCATCATGAATCATCTTCAATTCGTAGCAGGTCTGTCCATGCTCAGCTATTACTGCTATTTCCTCCATTTGTGCATGACTGTGAGACCTGAGAGTTCTGGCATGGAACTACATTTGTCTGTGTTTTATGAGTATTTTTTTCTGAAATTTCTAGGCTCATTTTCTTTGGAGCTCTCATTTCTCTTTCATAATATTATTACTACTCTTTGGAATCTAATTATTTCTACTTGAAGATTCTGCTAGTAAACGCAGGATATCCTGACTTTACTGCATCTTTAAAAATACTTTTTCCTCTTATTGCTGCATTTGATTGCTTAAAGGCTGTGTTCCTTGACGGGTAGTAAATGACAGACTACTTGTAGTTTCAGAATAGATACTTGTGGTTAGCTAAGGGCTACTTATGGGCTAAAACTCAGTGGGGAAATAAGAAAAAAATACAAGCATTTTCTAGCAAATACTGTAGCCAGTGGACAACATGTTAGTATCAGCTGCACCAAGTTCTTCAGGTTATATTCCCCTTTTGCACTTTGTCCACTTCAAAATAGTATTTGCCATAGGAATTTCTTGGGCATATGACCTTCTTTTTCAAATTGGTTTTTACGATCTTGCACTTGCATCTTTAAAATCTTCGTTTTAGTCCTGATTGCACGCAGCTTAGCAATATGCAAAATTCATGCTAGGTGTGCAGCGTGCTTCAGCCAAA
Organism: Columba livia; assembly: GCF_036013475.1. NCBI lineage: Eukaryota > Metazoa > Chordata > Aves > Columbiformes > Columbidae > Columba > Columba livia. The sequence continues at coordinate 49,444,097 of NC_088604.1, forward strand.
CACATTGACAACCTGCAACTGTGGCAAACCTTTTTTTTTTTTTTTTATTCCTGAGCATGGTTTTGTCTCTTTTGATCTTTCTCCAACTTGAATGCTCTCTAATAATATTGGTGGTCCCATTGCCACTTGAGTAACCTCTTCTGGGAATATGGCTGCATGACAATATTTCATTTTTTCTTTGAAAGTGATAGTGTCCTTTATGTTCTGCAAATTCTTGCCCTGGTGTCCACCCTGGAGCCAGTAATCATTGCCTTCTGTTTTCTCCTGAGATGCTGTTATTTCTGATTAACTTGTTATAACCTTTATAGATGACCAACCTTATTATGTTTTTCAAATACTTTATGGAGAGGGAAATGATGTTTCTAAGTACTCTGTTTTATCTGGATTGTGTCTGATGCCTCTTTTTCCCAAAAAATGTCCCTATGCTGTGTATGTACTTGTGCAGTTTGTTGTGCCCTAGTTTTATCTTACACTCCCTATTGCTTGTGAGTAGCATTAATAGTTTTGCTTGTGCTTCTTTCTAATTTTACCAGGGCTGATGATCTGACTCCCCTCTGTTCCTCTATTTTGGCATATGCATTTTTCTTGCACAGCTGTTAGGACAAAGAATGTTCTTTTGAGATGACATCTTTCAAACCAAAATGGAAAATGGTAATCTGGCAACTCCTTGTCCAGTCTGAATAGCAGCAGTGGGTACAGTAATATTCAGAATGCAGCTGCTGAGGAAAAGTTCTTGTGCAGAGGTGTTTTTCTTAGAAACAATTGAATCAAAGTAGCTCATGCTCTGTGCTTCTCTGGACTTGCCATGAGACCTGTGCTTTGTGGTGGGTTTCTTCACCTTCTTACCCAAAATATTGCAGAAAATGAGTTTCAGGTTGCTGACTGCTTATCTCCTTCAGATGCTGTAAAGATCAGCCCATTTGCTCCTTCCATTGGACTAATTTCCCTATGGTACTTTCCATTTAAAGTCTGTAGGTAACATTTTGTGCAGTGTTCTGCATGAAAACAGTAGTAAACAAATTTATTTCTTCTGATATGAACAATAGTTTTGATTCAGACTTCACAGAAATGCATATTTGCACAGGGGTCAATGGTGATGGGCAACTGTTTTCATTAACAAACTTCTCAAGACTTTTCCCTCAACAGCTCAGCTGAAATGGAGGTACTTCAGATTAGTGACCAAGATGTCATACCTTCTACCCTGTGTAGCTCTTAAAGGACTTAACCAGTTGCCCAGTTGTACATAAATTGCATAAAATGTTGATATTTTTAAATTAGACACAGGCTTTGGAGATACTGGGTTAGCTGCTACCATCCTATTGGGAAACTTGAGTGACCGATGATGTTTTGCCTTTTTTTTAAACTCTGCACTTATTGGGGCACTTGATACTCCCTTGTTGCCCCTAATACTTGTAATAAACACTTGTGGGCAGGGAACACATCCCCTGCCAGTGCATGCAGCCTGCTGCAGGTGGAGTCCTGGGACTGTGCTGTTAGTCTTTCCTTCCCTGTCCACATCACTCGGCAGGGCAGGAGGCTCACTCTGGCCGGTAATGTCACTTCCCTTGCTCATATCATGCTTATTCCCAGCCTGGAGATGAAGCATGTGCTCACCCTACCCTTGCCTCTGCAAACTTCTTGGTGATACTCTAATAATTAATTATCAGAGCTCTTTCCTTTCTTACACAATGTAACTTTCTATATCTGATGTGTGACACCAGGCTTCAGTGCCTGCTGAACTTCTTTGAAATGCATTTACAATCTTAAGCACTTTATAATAGGTTTTTTTTTTGTTTTTTTTTTTTTTTTTTTTTTTGTTTTTTTTTTTACCAAGTCCTCCTCTCCCCAACTTTTAAAAAGATTAACACAAATTATTGGTGCTGGCTGTGTTGCAGTGCCATGACAGAGCACACAAAAGCAGACAGCGTAGGAGGAGAGGAGGGACATCTGTGCCAGGGGGCTAAGGGTCTGCCAAAGCAAGATGGGGCATGGTGGAGCTCCTCTGCCCCATGGGTGTTTGGCTGAGGCTAGGGAGTGAGGCAATGTCCTGCCAGTGTGTCATGGTGGCATGCCAAGAGTAGTCATCCATTGACAAGGAGATGATGGTTCTGTTCCACCCACACCATGGTACATGGAGGATAAGATGGTATAGGTCGGCTTGTGCTGTCTCCATAAATCCTGCACCCCTGTGGCCATGGAATTACAGTTTATGAAATGCCCCATGTCTGTTGAGAGTGATCTGGGTACCAAAAGCCTTAGGAAAACATCTCTGTTCATGTCGCATCACCTGTGAGTAGAAGGGTCCCTCACATGTCTTCTTTTAAACTGAATACCTTTGCATATTTATGTATTCCTTTGTTTTCTACTAAGAGCACACAAAAACATTGGCAGTGCAGAAGGAGCAGCTAATTACAGGATCCTTATTCCAGTAAGAACATCTTGCAAATAAATTAACAAACTTCTCCATGATACTCTGAGGCAGAGAAGCTTTCTTAATATTACCCATCACAGATAGCTTGCTGTTGTTTTGACATGTTTTTTCCACATGCAAGGGAAAGCAATATGCTTACAGTCAATACAATTTTATTTTAGTGAGGGAAAAATGGAACGGTAAAGGAGGAATAGCAGGTGAGAGCCAAACTAAAGTCTTTATGAAGATGCATTCTGTTTCCTTTGTAACGTGGGACATTGGTATGGCTTGGCTGAATGGTTGCCTTTGTACCTCCAGTCCTTCACAAACGGTGGGGCAAACTTCCCTTTGCAGTCCCAGAGGCTCAGGAGCCTCCACAGCCTAATCCTGTGCTAACTACCAGTCAGTGAACATAAAGAGATTTGAAAAAATTTTGTAAAAGCCCCTTTTGGGAAATTTACTGCCTAAAGGACCTGTCTAGTTAGATCTTTCCAAGGGCTCCACATTAGCCACTCTTGCTACTTTCCAGGGAAGATGTCTCATCAAGGTGGTGGCCAGCACCTACTACTCAAGGGGCAGCAACCCTGTACCACATGAACCTCTTGGGCTTTTTTATACCATGGAGACAGAGCGGTCCCCTAAACAGACCCAGATTACGGGGGAATCAGAAGTGGTTAAGACCTTCCTGTCCCAAAAGCCTGAGAATGTCCCAAATAACTGAGAATTAGCTCTGTGGTTTCTGGGTCTGTCTGTGAAGTCTGGTATTAGTCTCCAAGACCTTTCCAAAATCATCCTTGGAAAAAACAAGGAGAGGGTTGTAAGGAGGCTGGTGCCAGGCCTTTAACATTCTCAAAAGTCCACCTGGGAAAAAAAAAAAGCCAAAACCATTCAAACAATGTAGTTCTGCACACAAATCACAGCTCAATGGTACATCATGCTAAATGTTAATAGTGATTTGTTTAGCATCCAAAAATTCGTCATATGCCTTCATCGCAGCCCCAAGGAGCATTCAGCCAAGTGACACAAGGAAATTGCATGTGTACAGTTGCGATCCTACTCCTTGACATCACTTGAAAACAGTGAAAAGTTCCATCCACACAAATACCATGTGAGACCATGACCTCACTCGGGGAGAAGCACAGCACGATCATACTTATCCGCTGAGGAACTTGGATAAAGCAGATGTGGAAATCCTGGCCCAGAAAGGACCTCGGGTCACTTGGGTCAGGCCCCTGAGCTTGCAGGAAGCCATGCCATGAATCTCTCCCCAGCTCCATCTTAAAGCTAGCTAGGGGATTTGTCCTTCTTCCACTCCTGTTCCGGAAACTTTTCAATCTGACATTAAAATTATTGCTTATCTTTGCATTCATGTATCTTCATGCAATCTGGGTAAATTCCTGATTAAGCAACATGTATTTATGACTCATTTATTCTTCTCTTCATACTCAAGTTTAAAATTTCTGTAAATGCAAATGGGAGATAGGTGCCCAACAAAAGTATTATATAAAATGTAGAGCTGAAATATAATGTATCTGACTTCTAGTCTTACCAAAGTCTTTTAAATCATTCCTTTGCAGGATGAATTTGTATGAACTAGAAAAATGAATAAAGCTACTTAGCCTGCTTTTGTTTGGTGATTAAACTTGAGAAACATCTTGGTCTTCTGATAAATACTCTGCCCTCCGCAGGTGTCATGTGCATGTTACCAAAAAGCTTTCCAGGTGACAGTATGAGGATGCTCATGTGCAAAATCTGCTTCACTTCTCAGGGTCATAAGTACCTGCAAATAAAGACCAAGAATAGGGGTGTGAGCTGCACAAAATGTGTAGGTACACAAGTTTAGACTCCGTGAAGGAAAAATGAAGCATGTGCTTAGATTTGGAGCACTTACAGCCACCCAGCTTAGATGTGGAGGCAGCTTCTGGATTTATTGCCTCTAACAGCATCAAAATACATGCAATTTTAATGCTGTCTCCACTATTTCTTATGACACATTGGAAAGGTCAGCATGAGCAATAATTTCTGAAAGTATTTGAAAGAAATTATCTTTTGAGAAAAATTTAGGGTCTGAAGCACTGATTTTCAAACTTTTCTCCTCATGACCTTGTTCTTCTGTGGTCTCAAGTGGCAGTGTCACTGGCAGGAGCGCTTCCAAGCTCATGGCTCCAAGAGAGGGAACCATTGACCTAGAAACACCATCTACCCAGCAGCTTTGAGGCAACCTCCTTGCTTATTTATTTGTATTGCAGGGCAGCCTAGAGAGATGCTGCAGAGTCAGGTCCCAGCAGGGTGGCCAGCAGCTGATGGTGAGGAGGGAGAATGTGGCATGCTGGCCCCAGCGGAGCAACTGTCTCACCATGGTGAGGCTTGGGGTAGGTGGTACAGTAGAGCGATGTTTGAGGGAACATCAGAAAGAGCAATGCTGGGCTGCTGATGGGGCTGTTGTGGGGACTTCCTTTCATAGGAGATCTAAGGCAGGGCAGGGCAGGAAGCATTTATATGTTTGCTAGGAAATCTTTGCAATTATTGTGCAATACTGAGGGAACTATGCTATGACAGGAATTCCTCCAAACGACCATCATGTTACAGTCAGGTTACTTTGTGCAAGGTCTGGAGTAAAACTGGTCTTCTGTTTTTCTAGTCTCTCTGCATTTTAACAGTATCACAGCAAAGTTATTTTCAATTACGAAGAAGTGTCAGGAAGGTAATGGACATGACCAGAGACATTTTGGCAGAAAGCAGTATTTTACTATGCATAAAACACTCCCAGTACTCATAGTTTCAGACTGTTTCTTCCCCAAATTTGTTCTGGTACCCTCTATGCTTTTTATAGAAAATGCTACTTTGAATGAAAATTATTAGACCAAAATAAAATGTGATAATTCTTTTCAAATTATTTTTTCTTCGACAGGTGAACACTCATAGTAATGAGGTTAATGTTGAAACAGCCTCACAGTTTCTGGGGTATATAAACTGGAAATGGATACTCAAGTAGAGGTAGTAAACCTGGGAAATTATCATGCTGAAAAAGGCATAGGAGAAATAACAGGCTCAGGCAAAGGATGAACTGGATCTGAAACTGAAATACGAAGTAGCTTTAAAAAGCTGACCATAAGTTTCAGGTAGAGATGTAAAGCCTAAAAGGCCTAAAAGCATATCAAATGTCAGAAGGAAAAAAATTATTTGCAGATATTTGAACAGTGTTGCCACTGGAGATGAAGAGACATCCTTTGACTACCCCTAGCTCAGGAAAAGAGGCAAAAAAGACTACTTAGGGATAAGAAAGATGATAGCTTCAAAATAAGTATATAAAGATGGATGTCATGGGGAATGTTTTGGCAGAAAGTTGTACAGTCAAGGAGGGATCTGTGCAGAAACTGATTAGATCTTAAGGAGTTTCTGTAGTGGTGATGCGTTCATCTCTTGGCGTGTGACATCTGACTAAGATGAAATATGAGAGAATATACAAGAAATTAGCATGAAGATGGGCCAGGACTGGGAGATGAGCTGATCTGATATCGCAGCTGCCCACCCCAACAATACCTTCTCCAGTCATGTTCCTGCTTGATGTGCCATTTGACACAAGGAAAGAACCAAACTGTGAAAATGAAGTGAATGGGATAAAATAATGACAGAAGGATGCGAAATACTGGAACTAAGACTGAATAAGGAGAAACAGCTGACAAAATATATTGGTGACCACTGCGATAAGAAATTCCCTGGACAGGATGTGCCACATGAAGATGTGCAAAATCATCAGGAACCACGGTTCCTATAAGGGAAACAAAACAGGAAACATGTCATGAATCATCATCAAGAAGGCCCTGGACAGGTTACATAGACCAATGCTGAATGAAATTAATAATTTATCAGGGTTGGGAAGAAGTTATTTAAATAGCATCGTAACATTATGACACAAGCTTAGAAAAGACAGACTGAAAATTCAGGCTCATCATGTCTGCTTGGCAACAACATGTGAGAGAGAGAGGTTAGCACTGCCACAGTGTAGGATGCCTCACTAAATAAACAGTCCCAAACACTAATTAAGAGTATACAGAAACAGAAACAAAAAGGCGAGCATGCTTGGAGACTTAGGAAGCCCTGGGATAAGTTGGCTGTCACATGGTTAGCAGTGACAACCTCTCTACAGGCAGCTATTTCATCAGCATCCCACCTGTAATCCTCAGCTAATTAACCACTGGTTTGCATCTCTGATTTGTACTGAAGTACACTGTGTCCATTTATTACCATCACTGTTTAGTAGAACTCAGATGTGGGAGATGAAGACAACATTGGGCTTTTGGTCAAGATGAGCCAATCCAGCATTGCAACCGGCAGAGGAAAAAAAAAAGAAAAAAAAAGAAAAAAGAGGCAAGAGGATCAGTGTGACAGAATCACACAGACTGAATTTTCCAGTTCCAATTAAACCTATTGAAACCGATGCACTGGTGTTTCAAAATAAGGGGTACCACACCTCTGTCTTTATCCTTTACTCCAAACATCTGAATATTTCTTATTTCATCTGTAGCTGAATAGTCCCTATTCACTGATTCTTTAAATTTGATGAAGTACAATATAATTCAGTTAGCTGTTGCTTTTCATTACGAGTCACCTTATAACAAGTGGAGAACAATCCTGCATTACCTGCTAGCTAGCTCTTTCCTTTATTATAGCAGTGACCTCTAGTGTACATCTCTCAGCATCCAGGTCTGGCATTTCCAGTTCACAGAGGCATTTCCAGCTTACACTGCAAGGCCATTTTCCACCTCATGGGAAGGAAGTAGCTGTACAAAGTGACCTTTATGTTTATTTTGGATTCTGTACAAAGAAAATAAAAAATGCTCCCTTGAGCCTTTCATAATCGATAGGAGACCAACAGCAGCATGCTGGATCTGTGGCTGCCCACCCCCCGTGCTCTAAAGCATTTTCATTTTGATGCTGCTTAAGGAGAAATCTTGCAGCCTGTAGCACTGCCTGCACTGTTATTTCATATTTTGACAATGTAGATTACCTGCACATGAATAAATCTTTGTTAGAAAGCTAAATCCCAGATGTATATTAGTGCAGGACATACTAATCTAGTGCCTAGTAGGTAAAGTCAGCTGAGATTTCTTGAAACAAAATGTGCTAATTACTTGTAAGATGAGTTACGTTTAATTTGTTTCTGCTGTAAAAATTCCAGGGGAATCACTAAGAGACACAGTAATAATCCTTCCTTAGCTCTGAGCTCTGTCTTTGGTGGAGGCCAACACAAGACATTTCACCACTTGTATTCCTGTAGGAATATTGTGCATTTCTTCATGCTTCTTCTTGACACCACCTTCCCAGGTGGTGAGGATGGACGTTCTTGAACCCCCTGTAGCTGCCTCAAGGAGACCTCTCATGCAGGCCAGTTACCTGCCAGGGCAGAGGGGCAAGGTGACTTGGGGAGATCAGAGAAGCGGCCCTGAGGTGCCTACATCTCCCCCCATGGAACACTGAGGGCTCTCAGAGAACAGGATCTTTGTCCCTTTCCCTGGATCCTCCTTTCCCTGGATCACCCAGAAGACACACAGCCACTCCATTCTTATCTCCCCTGTAAGCAGAAGTGGACAGTACTTGCAGAGGAGCTTGCCAGTGGCAAGTGATGGGCACCAGGGATATCTGTGGACCTCTCTCTTAGCCATAGAGGATCTGGGATACAGGGCTGGGGCACAGGAATGGGCATGCAGCCATGGGGATTTCATGCCCACAATGCCAGCCCAGGATTTGTCCCTGCCAGAGCGAGTCCTGTCATCTGAGGGCAGATGGTTGTAACATCTCCAGGTGATACATCAGCACAGGGCACCTCTGATCTCACACAACCAAATTTCCCTGCTTGAATTTTCACATTCAAGGGCTGTTCATAATTACCAATACTAATTTAGCTTAAGGACGTAAATGACCACGTCAGGAAAACAAGTATTCCTAAAAACATGATTGTGTTGCAATCTGTCCATCTTGACGGGTGTTTGCATTCAGTAGTTGTGGATGTTTTGACATAATTGATAAAAAGAGATCATAATTCTGGTAATGAGGAGGGGAATATTGGCTGCTAGGGTCTATGCACTGTTACAAATAAATTAACCTCACCTGTAAATTGGTTTCTAGTTGATGAAGTTAGAAATTTATGGAGGAAAGCGTCAGGAGCTGATAGGAAAGTGAAGAAAACACATTTCAATTCAGTTGGCCTCCTGCTGCAAAACATCCAGTCTTACTGCTGAAGTGTTCCAAAAATAGACAAGCTTGCTCGTTAGCCTTATGAGCATTTAAATAGGAGAGGGATCGTTACCCAAATTATATCCCTTAAAAGGGACTTTCACACTGGGGTAAACTTAAAAAAGAACATTTACGCAAAAAGCAATTTTCTTTGCTGCAATCTTCTGTATTCCCCTAACTCTCATTGGAATAAAAAACTTCCTCTCCAGCCTGATTCTCTTTTTTTCTTAATCCAGCTGTGAAATCATAAAGCTCAGTGTTTATGACAATAGTTTGCTACCATGGAAACAGTTATGTCGTCATAAATTTAGCCTTATGATATGACCTCCCTGGCTGCAGGAACAAGTCAAAAAGGATGACATGTTAGAAACAAGACCTTGTTTAACCAGAAATGTCTATTTTAAAGCCTTTTGCGTAGCACACTCAGCAGCCCTTCAATAAGAGGACCTTTGATATGAACCCTGTACCTAATTACATACTGCTTTATTATGCCATTTGAATTGCTTTGAATGTCACCTTTGAATGCAAGCTCTCTTTTTATTGTTGAACATTTTGAATTCCCAGTGTCTTAACTCAGTACTGTGATGATTTCTACAACTTCAGATCATTGCCCTTCTGTGCAGTTTATTGTGCCCTGTGGTTTTGCCTGTTTTCTTCTTTTCAAGCTGAACAATTTTTTTTTTTTTTTAAAGGAAAAGAAAAATCTATTGTGGTGCAGATGTTGGAGTGAATCTATTGGGATTCTGGGACACCTCCTGTCACCACACTGTATGTGCGGTCCTCTCATTATCACTGTACAGATGAAGGGGCTTTTGTGCATTGGTACAGCCAGACGTTTAAAATGTGCACGTAGGGGCATCTGTCACACCTTGTTGCAGTATCCTTTGCCTCTAAGTGAGATAACCTACATGTGCATATACACACATTCGGTTTCTAATACAGAAGCTGCTGCCTAAATATAAAAATTAAACAGCAAAGAGCCCTATGAAAGACGAGAGCAGCATGACTCTCACTACACAGAAGCAGACATAAAATCTGACAGCTGAAGCCATATACATTCTAGTCCTCCTGTGTCCTTGCTCACTGAGCCCATAAGATGTTTCCCACAGACCTCTTGCTTTCCAGTGAATGAACCCGTGTGCTGTTGTCACGCAAGCCCAGTGGCTTTGGGGAGCTGCAGTGCATCAGGGCACTCGGAGGGGCTTCCTACCCCCCTCCTCTGCAGAAAGGAGGCTGTGGGAGGAGACTACTGCATAGCATAACCTTCCCCTGAATAATTAAAAACCAAAATTTCAGAAAATCCACATTACAACATTGGGGAAAAAAATTAAGCCCTGAAGTTGGGAAAAGGGTAACAAATTTCTCCTCAGCATTTCAAAACAGCAAGCCACCATTTGTGCAAGAGACAGTGTTCAGCTCCGATGTGGGGCAGAGGGGGCCACTGAAGCTGTCATGTTGTGGGAAGGTCCCTTCACACTTCTCTGGGCTGGCTGATGTGCTGCTTTCAATGTGAATTCACATGTTTTTCAGTATAATACCTGTGATATAAAACAAGGAAAAATTAAAGCCTCTTCAAGCAAGAGGAGTAACATTTTCAAGTGTCTGTATTTATAGGTAAGAAAATGCCCCTGAGAATAGCTGTTGAAAATCCTCATTAAAATAATCACACTGAATATGTGAGAAGTGTTATCAGAGGGGCAATAGGGGAAGGCTCTGGTGGGTAGAAGGTGAAAGGGGCTTTGAGTTCCTGGCTATCCTTGGACATCTTTCTGCTCCTCTTGAACACACTCTGTTTCACCTTCTTCAGTTGTCATATTTTTTTAAAACATTTTGTCCTAATTTTTTTTTTTTTTTTTTTTTCCCCATTTCCCTCTTTGAAATTCCCCAACTTTTTTCTTGTCAGTTCTGGTAGAATGACATTCCCAGCTGAATGCTGCATTCACACCATGGCCTACCTGTGGCAGTCTAGCTTAGGAAAAGCCCAGACTTGTTTTACACTTGAGCAATATTCCTGCTTGGGATGTACTTGCCCTTGTGCCGGTGCCTCCGGTATGGCCCAAGATCTGCTCTATTTCTAGGCTGGGCTTTGCTGTACAAGAAAAACATCTTTACATTCTGTGTTTATGTATCTGGTGTTTCTCTTAGATAGGAAGTATTTTGCATTTGTCTTTTTAAATCTCAGTTTGATTGCATTCTATTTCTGCAATTTATCTAGCTTATGCTGTATTTTAAGTCTCTCCTCTAAATTGTTCCTCTATTTTCTATCATCCAAAAGCTCTACCGTAGACATTTTCACATGGTATTTTCACACTGTGTGGAGGTATTGAATAGAGATGAACTTGAGGCTTTTATAAGATTCATTGAGGCCCACCTCGTCATCTGCACTCATGGTAATACTGACTTGACTATGCAAGTTGTCCTCTCTGTCATTGCAGAGGAACATTTACCGCAAGCAAGGCTCTCAGCCCTGAATAGCCTTAATTTGTCGGTCTGCCCCACTGACTTCTGTCCCTTAAGTACTACAGAGCCACTATAGGTAGTGCAAAATGTGTGCTGTGTGATAGTATTCCCACAACCCTCTTTCAGCCTGGCACCCATTTTGAGAGGGCTTGTCAGCTGCTGGGGCCTCCTTTTAATTTGTTTTGTTTTCCACTCGGGTACTCAGCAAAACATGAAGAGCTCAGTCCTTTTTGGTTGCTGGCTGTGGCTTGCAAATTGCAGATGTGCAGTAAATGACAAGCCTTGCGAGGGGTGTTGAAAGGAAGCAGTGGTGGGAAGCATTTCAGTTTAAGGAGAAATAGTGTGGGTGTGGTGCAGAAAGAAAATTGGATAGAAAATGAAACTGGGAAGTGAAAACCTATTTTTAACAGGGTTTTGAAAATCTGTATGTGGCCAGGCTCTGTCTGAAATGATTTAGAGCCAGAACTGTTTCCTGAGGCTTACATTTTCCATAAGGGAGAACAACTGATAGCAGAGCAAGAGGTTTGTTCTTTCTGAGAACATCCAAAGAAAGTCTTATCATTCTTATGGGAGAAAAGAGAGGACATTTGCTACCGTGCACATAGCACAGATGTCTGGCTGTTCTCCATGCCATACAAGATCTTCTGGGCATGCAGGAAAAATGAGAATTCAGGTGGTAAGAGATGCATCCCTTTGCAGTAGAGACAGCACCTCACCCAGGTAGCCATTGTATTTGATGAAGAACTGCCAGGAGACAGATATGCATAAAGAGGTGATGCCTGTAATTACTATATCTACCCAGTGTATCACCAAAAAATACATTTTTGTGTCTGCAATCAGAATTCTCTGTGCTTGTTTTTTGGATTGAGTTGTTCACTCTGAAAAATAGAATAAAATACGAAGACTGCTTACTGTTGAGCATTATGAGCCTAGGAAAGGAGTTGGGCAGGAGTTGAGTGAAACTTATAGCATGGTAGCCAGAAAACATAAACACAGGGAGCACTGATACCACTATGCCTACTGGTCTTCTGCTGCACCACTAGCAAGCGAAACTTTCTCTTCAAATACCTCACTTGTTCAACCTCCCTGATGTGGAGAGAGCCGGTCCTACAACCAGCTAAATAGGAAGGGCTCCAGACTGTCAGGCTCATCTTTACACCAAGTCTTGACCACATCTAGCTACGTATTTCCCTTCTCCTACTTCCAACATTTGGATAAGCAATCTAAACAAACACATTTTACCACCTTCTGTTTAGTGAAATTTAAGTTGTGTAAGTAGCAGGATCTGTGCAAAACCTCTGCTTTCCTTTCTGCCGTCATTCTTGCAGAGTATATGTTAAGAAAGATATAGAGTTGACTGAAATAAAGTAATTTTGTATATAGGTTGGAAAAATAAATCTTCATGCTAATGTATCTAATCAGCCATCTATCAGTAAATGTTAAAATACACAATTGTTTCAAAATAAAAGGGGAGGTAGCTGTACTTGGGGTACAGTTTGACAGACATTTTTCACTTTACCAGAAATCAATGAGAAGCTGATGGACAAGAATTGCTAGTCTCTAATAGAGCAACTGAACTTTCTTTTGCCTTTTTCTTATGCTATAAAATAGGTGAAGCATTGGATATCACCCTCCCAAAATATAATCTCAGTCCTCTAGGAAAATCTGTAATGCTCTGTAACAAAGGGTTATCAGCAAGTGTCATGAAGTTGCAAGCAGCCAGCTGACAAATTTACTTATTAGCGTAGTTTGGCCCATCGCAATCCAAGATCTTGGTGGATGCTGTTAGACTAAGATGCTGTAACAGGATGAGAAAGAGCAGCAAAAAGCAAGTTTATGGGTGAGGAGATATAAAAACAAAGTGTTACTGCTTTGATGTGTTTAACTTCTAGTGCTCCACTAGGACCACAGGCCAAATATCCCAGTATTTGGGACAGCATAGGATTTGCACACTCAAATCCATGACATTTCTAGTGGCTATTCTGACCTGGCTTTCATGAAGGAAAGCTGCACTGTGGTAAAAGCAGATCTCTGTGCAGTTCCAGGGTGGGGGTTCCTGGGAGGTGGGAGGGGTGTTGGGAAGCACTTGTGCTGCTTGCATGAGACCTTTAGTGCCTACTACTGCCCTGGGCACTTCATGCTCCCCTTCCAGCCGAAGGACAGAAGTAGGTTCTTCTTGCACGTCAGTCGTCTGACCTTTTTAGACCCTGCTATCTGAGGAGACAAATTACACCTGAAAAGTACTTATTTTCCACTGAAGACAAAGTGAGGATGTATATCCTAGATGTGCATTTAGAGCAGACATCTGTCTCATTTGCAAATGAAGACTTGCAGAACGAAACAAAACAAAACAAAAAGAAAAAGAAAAATAAAGAAAAAAAAAAAAAGGACCTACAGACAGCTGCATCTGGTCTGGCAAATCACAGCCCTGAGACTTCCCAGTGGAGGAGCCAAGGCCCAGCAGGCAGGAGCTGTTGGTCACTGAGGTACATGCAGATAAAACCCCATGGCAGGAACAGAGCAAATGGCAAATGTTTTAGCAGCAGCTCCTGTAGGTCCCCACTGCTGTGCAGACACCAGTGGAGCATTTTGCTGCAAACCCTCTCTCCTTGATTACCAGGTGCTGAGCAGCTGTGCAGTGTTGCTGAGAGTGTCACCAAGACTTTGAGGAATTTTGTTCTCAGGCCTTGGGGCAGTGATCATCTGCACTCAGCTGTGTGCTGGTGAGCTGGCTGTGGGGAGCTGGATGGCAAGGACTATGTCTGCAACAGCCCGTGCTGCTCCCAGTCAGTAGGTGAATCTCCAAAATGCAGCAAATCTCACTCTGCAGTGCTTCAGGAGGGCATTTACACGGAAGCACAGCCCTTGAGCCCTCTTTCTGCTCAGTTATGAGTGACAGCTGCTGGCACCACAGGTACCCATGCCCAGGTGATGGGTGCCTTGCACCGCTGCTGCCTCTCTCGGAGGAGCTTAGCCTCTTGAAGGCACATTTTCAAGAGCTTCTCTAAGCAGTCTCCTTATAGGTGTATCAAGGGCAGATGGTGACAACCCTGGGACTGGGCTCTGGTTTGCCTCTGCCTTGGCCGTGCTGCTGGAGCAGGGGCAGGGAGAGGTGGCTGCTGGTGCCACCCTCAGGGGTGTTGGGTTGCTCTCACCAACCCTCGAGGGGTTTGGACAACCGAGGTCTCTTGCTTTTATGCTGAGAGTGGTGGGAGGGTCTGGTTTGCCCTACAGCAAGTAAAATGCAAATGTGGTCTGAAAGATTGGTGCTGAGGATTGCCAGCCAAGAGCAGCAGCATCCAGCTGTCACACAGGCTATGGAGTGCAAGATTTTTAGTCTGGACAGAGGAACTACACATAACAGAATGGCAATCCTCCTGATAGCCATTGGCACTTTCTGCCTCTGAACAGGCAGCAAATGTGGCCTTAAGACTGTAGAGGACCCAGCAACAGGCCAGTGTAATTACTGTGTACATTTGTGAATGTATCCTATTTCTTCCCTGTCTCTTTTTTTCCTCATTTGCTTCTGCAAACATTCTTTCTCCTCTTTGTTCACCTGAATAATAGCTACTAATAGGTTAGATTTACCATGCAACACATCTGTAGTAGTGTTGTGTATATGTGTACACACGACAATCTTCTATTTCTGGTATGGTTAGACTCCTTATGAAATGCATCCTTTATGGCTAACAGCTAGTTTGTAGCTGTGCATGAGAACCATTACACGGAAACCTCCTTCTTTCCCTCTGCACACTGAATTTGACAGGGACAAACAGCAGAACAAACCGCATTGCTGATAAGCCAAGGTAAATGCACGTGGGAGAAGGAGCCTCTCAAGCTGAAGTGTATTTCTTATCTCCAAATCCCTGTGACTCAGGTTTCCATAATGCCTGAATGTCTTAAATCACTCAGGAGGGACGCATTGCCCTTTTGGCTGCTGCTGTATAAAATGTCCTGCCTTTGGGAAGGAGCTCCTGTCAGGGTCAAACTAAAGCCAATGTGCATGTACTGCCATGGTCCTGAGTGCCAGACACCTCTCAGGTGCGTACTGTCACAGCACTCTTTATATATTTCACTTTCATCTTCTTTATGAGGGAGAATCACATCCCTGTTTATTAGCTGCTGGCTGGTAGAATGAAGCTGTTTTAGTCTTTACAGCAGGGTTCATTTCTGGGGCAGGGTTCATTTCTGTGCTCGCACGGTGCTCCTTATGCCTTTTCCAGCAGAGCCTTGCAGGTAACACTACAATACTGCTCATTTTCTACAAAGACAAAAGCTCTGAATGGAGGAACTGTAAGTACACCATCAGGAGACCTTCAACTGAGAAATACCAGGGTGTCTAAAAGCCACTAAAGTGAATAGCTATCTACCATCAGTCTGGAGAAATGCAATATTCCGCAGTCTCTGAGGAAATGTTTACCCTCAAAAACATTTGTCCTAAGCAAATATTTGATTAAACCATCATGGAATTCTTTTAAATTCACATATGGGCACCAGTAGGGGCAGACACTGCAGTTATGGTAAGCGGGTACTGCCTGGATTTCTACAAAATGCAAGCTAGTGTTGGGAGCTGGGGTCACCCAGAGCCACCACCCAGACTTCAGGTCCTGGGAGGTCAGCTTGGTTTGTAGACTGATCATATGCAGCTTTCCAGTCAGCCTGCAGTGGTGATGGTGTACTGGAGGTAGGAAATGTTGGGAGGGTTCAGCTCATCACCAGTAGTTTCTTGAAGGGAAGGGAGAAGATGAAGATGCATTGTTGAACTTCAATGTCTAAAATTAGATTTTCCCTTAGGTCTAACTAAGAATAAATTAGCTAATAGTATATTCAATTAATTTTGCCAAATTTGAGCAATTCTTTTAATTAGGAGGGAAGAACTTAATCTCACAGAAAACAGACAATTTGCAAAGGCTGGCACAAGAGTATGCCACCAGAGTATGTCCCTATGAATTGCTGTGAGATGAGGAAAACACAGACTTAGAAAATATAATTACATGCAAGTAGCAGAGACAGCAGTGCAATGTGAGCTATTTAACCTTGAGGAAGTGGCATGTGATGTTAGGAGGACAGGTATTGTGGAGTTTTTCACTTCTTTTAGTGAAGAAGATTGACAGACTAGCATATTATGATAAAAGCAGATAAAAGCATTTTGTTGCTAAGGCTAGGCACATTAATCGAGTGTCCTGTGTCGAGTGTCCGACATGTACTGGTGAGTGGAAGCGGGGCTGCAGCTTTCACAGTCATGGTTCTGAAAAACATAGTTGTCTTTAGCTTAGCAAATGCTGCAAGAAATTTATTTATTAAACTGGGGGAAAGCAGAAGGGGAGAGACCTGGTGAGATCATGACTTTACTGAAATGACAGGGTAATAGCACCAGTTGCAGATGGAGATGTCAGGGCACACAAAGGCACAGGGGTGGTTGTGCCTTTTGCCTGCTTCCCAGCAGTCACTAGCCTGAAAACTTTCTTGATGGCAGACACACAAACTCCACAGCTTTAAAAATGCCTGTATTGGGTCACTTTTAATGCTCGGTACCATATATTCTTACATTCTCAGACTTTCGAGCAGAGCATATTTAATTTTGATTTCTAGCTAATCCCCTCTGCTATCTTACTGGCAGATGCAAAGTAATAAAATTTTTGATGTTTCCAATTTCTTATTAAGGCAACTGTTAACTCACTGGCTGCAAGCTATGTAATTTATTATTTCTTTAATCAGGCTAATAAAACTGTGTGTAGGATTGCGAATGAGAAAATTTGACAAAACTCTTGTTACCTATTCTACAAACTCGTTTTTCCTGTACATTTTTCCACTGCCATGCTATTCAAGAATCAGAACTAGGGAATATACTGAAGACACGAGTTGAAGTTTCCCAGCTGAATCCAGTCAGATACACAGAAAACTGCCTCTTACTGAGTGCTCCCTGACATCTTCAAATTCTGAAATGCTAAGTATATAAGTAATCTAAGTGCTTTAGGTACCACACTAATCCAAACAAAAAAAGAAAAAAAAAAGTTAGAAAGGAAATCCAGTACTTTGTTCTTCAGGAGTTTCTGTAAAACTGAAGAGCATTTCTGAAGGTTTTGAAACCATCTTTCTCTGCAGACTTTTATGACAAATAATGTGTGATGCCAAGTCCAGAAAATTATCAGGAGTCTTGTGATCTTTGATCTTTTTTTCTTAAAGTCCCAGTTTGTGTGACTAAACTATTCCTTGACAAGCTTGGCTTTCAGTTTTGGAAAAAGTCTGTAGCCTTTTGGCTGCAGAGCCAGCCTCAGGGACCAGAAGTCTATAGAGCTTGAGTAAATAGAAAAATAATAAAAAATATTCCTTTTTTTAAACTGTGCTTTTCAAAACAACTTTATGAGTTCTGAGGTTTGTGGCGTGATTGTTGACCATGTTAATTTGGTGATATTGATCTACATTCTGGAGGAAGCTGCTCTTCCTCCCAAGCACGCAAACATGAGACTGCTCCTTCTGCTGGGAACAAACTAAGGGCACTCAGGTGATGCTCCAAGGAGTACGGCCCTGTAGCCTAATCTTGTAGTTTTTCCAGACAAACTGTGGAGTTTTTTTGTCCTTTCATGGCAGAGATCTGGTGTTCTGCTACCCCAGAAGAAAAGGTAGGTTGGAGCATCTAACCCAGCTGCTGCCCCTTCATTTTGGACATGGGCCACCCCTTGGTCCAGTGCTGTTGTGGAGTGAATTTTGGCCAGTTTTTCAAATGAAAGAAATATAGCTTTTTTACTGTGTATTTTGCCACAACATTTTGCTGTTTGGTGTGATTCCCAGTGTGCAGACACCTTTCCTCTTCTACCCTTGGGGACAGGAATGGCAGAGGGTCCTCCTCAAAACACCTGCATGGATGAACAGAAGCAAATCCACAGCCGCCTCAGGTCTGAGAGAAATCTGGGGGTCTGGGTTTTCCTGGGACTATGCCGGGCACTGCATAACAGAAAATATGGGTAGATGTTATACATATATCATATGATAACTCCTAGAATTCAATTTTTTTTTTCTCTTGAAACCACAGTGATGGTCAGAGCAGAGACATCTCTGTATTTTCAGTGGCACATTACAGTTGCATTTAAATTATATGTATTTCTATTCTTAGTCAAATTATCATATCATTGTCTACATCTTTTCCCAGATTGCCACTGGTCAGATGAACAGCCTGCTTTACTAACCCACTTCCACTCTGCAAAGCATCCATTAATTATTAATATTTATTGTCTCCCAACAAATTTGGAACTTACACCTTCTTCATTACTTACTCAGCTTCTGAAAATGTCTCTGGGGCAAATACCATAATAATTTCCTGCCTTCCTCTGATGATATAAAGCAAGCTGCTAAATCAAGGGCACCATTACTCCTCTTCTATAAATTGCTCTGTTTGCCTGCTTCCCACTGGCAGCTGCCTGAAGCCCTGCCTTGTACCATGGGCACCTTCTGTATTGCCACCCCACCACTACCTGCCTACCTGCCCATTCCAGACCTGCCTCATCCCTTGTAGGGCAGCAGCCCTATGCTTTTTTCCTAACACGAAGCACATATAGCATGGCTATAGGCTGGCTGGAGACAGGCAGAGAAAGGCCAACCCATCACCCAGCGGCAACAGTGTCAGAGCTGGCACGCTGCCACCCATTACCCTTGTAAAAAGCACATTTTCGCCCTCCATACTTGACAGTGTGAACTAACAGATGCTTAGGCAGTAGCTAAATAGCTTTCCCCTTGGAACAAAATGTTCGAAAAAAGGTTTCCTCTGCTTCAGGGAATGCAGGACTGCTCCGTCCATGTAGCCAGCCTGCCCTTCATCAGGCAATGCAAGCAGCATTCTGCCTGCAAATCCTACTGCAAACTTTCCTGGCCAACCCGTGATAATGCTGCCCATGTGATGCAACGCCAGGCCTCATGGTGCAATGGGAAAAGTGTCCCTCTGAGAGTTTTGACTGCTGAGTGATGATGCTTCAGGGTGGGAAGGGCTGTGTTTGCCTGGGTGCAGCCTGCTCAGCACTGTGCAGAGCAGAGTCACCTCTGGAAAAGTCTCTTTGTGAGAGCTCTCCCTTATCATGACCCAAATTCTCAGTTCCCATTAAGTGACACTGGAGCTGTTGTTGCTATAAAAAGAAATCTTTAGTGGTTGCCTCTCAGAGCTGCAGTAACCAGGAATATCACAACAAAACCACTTTCACATTTGCTGTGTATTTTTCTTGCTTATCAGGATTTAGTCTTCTCCACAGCGCTCTGTTTGGCATTTCCAAAATGGCATTAATAACCCAAGTGGTGAGAGATGTTGGAGCTGCTGGACTTGCTGCCTCATTGTGGGGCAGTAATTCTCCCCTGTCTCCCATCAGACATCCCACTTTCTGCAGAAATAACAATTCTGCAACATGTAAGACTTTGGCAGGACACAAAGAGGGCTGTGGAACATTCCCTCATTCCCCCTAATGCTAAATTCAGCCCAAACTCACCTCTTGCTCCCCTGCAAAGGAGAGCAATGATTCACACTGCTGCTACCCACACTTTAACCAGACAAAACAGGCAGCCCCAGGAACATGGGTGTTCAGAGTTTCCTGCCCTTCTCACCAAGGCAGCTGCCTACAAGAGCCTGGAAAAAAACAGCAGATAGTGGTAATGACAGTCGAGTCAAAGCCCTGATTTCCAAGTGGCCATGGCCAGTGGAGACCCACCACTGCACAGACTCCCTTGCTGCTGCTGGGCATGCAAGCACGTGTGCTGGGCTGGTTAATTGCCTCTTCCTTTATTCTTTTATAACTCTGCATTTCAGTAATTTTCCAGCCCACCAGAAAAAACCAAACCAAAACAAAACAACCAGAGGCAAGAGAAAAATCCTGACCTGTATTTCCTCCCCTAGTTTCAAGGAATACCGGTTTACCTGAAAAACAACAACAGAGTGATTCTGAAAAATCAGGCCAAGGCTCGTGGGGGTGACAATGGGGACAGAGGCAATCAAGGCATCCCACAGAGCACTTCTACTTTAGGCCATGTATCAGGTTTGCACGGCCAGTTTTTGGTAGAGTGGGGATATAGGGGTGGCTTCTGTGAGAAGCTGCTAGTAGCTTCCCTTATGTATGATAGAGCCAGTGCCAGTTGGCTCCAAAACAGACCCACTACTGGCCACAGCTGAGCCCTTCAGTGACAGTGGTAGCACCTCTGTGATAACGTATTTAAGAAGAGGGAAAAAAACCTGCTGCTCAGCAGCAGCCTGAAAGAGGAGTGAGAATATCTAAGAGAAACAGCTCTGCAGACACCAAGGTCAGTGAAGGAGGGGGAGGAAAGAGGTGGTCCAGGCACTGAAGCAGAGAATCTTCTGCAGCTTGTGGTGCACATCGTGGTGAAGCCAGCTGTCCCTCTGCAGCCCATGGAGGTTACACCTGCAACCTGTGGAGGAACCCACACCGGTGCAGGTGGATGCCTGAAGGAGGTTGTGACTCCATGAAGAGCCCACACTGGAGCAATTAATGAAGAACTGCAGCCCATGGGATGGGGCTCCAACTCATGTTGGAGAAGCTCCTGGAGTGCTATCTTCTGTGGGAGGGAACCCAAGCAGGAGCAGGGGAAAAGTGTGAGAAGTCCTACCCTGAGGGGAAAGGAACAGCAGAGACAATGTGTGATGAACTGACCACAGCTCCCATTCCGTGTCCCCCTGCACCACTAGGAGGTAGAGAAATTGGGACTGGAGTTGAGGCCAGGAAGAAAGAAGGGGGAAGGTTTTTTAAGATTTGGTTTTATTTCTCATTATCCTACTCTGATTTTGACTGGTAATAAATTAAATTGATTCCCCCAAGTCAAGTCTCTTTTGCTCATGACAGTAATTGGTGAGTGATCTCTTCCTGTCCTTATTTCAACCTATGAACCTTTCATTGTGTTTTCTCTCCCCTGTCCAGCTGAGGAGGGGAGTGATAGAGCAGCTTTGGTGGGCACCTGCCATCCAGCCAGGGTCAGTCCACCAGAGGCTACTGGGAAGCAGCTAGCCTTGGCTGTAGAAAACTTGTAGGTACTTTTTAAAAAATGTTATTGTTTTTCCAATAAATGCCATGTTGCTTTGACCCCCTGAGCAATGGTTGTCCACATCATTGGCAGTGAGTTTCCCTGATGCAACCACATGGGCTGTTAACAGGAGCATTTCATTGAGGGCTGCATAATTACTTATGTGTCCCAATTAAAAGGAGAGGGGAAAGACCAACAACAAAGAAAATATTAACAATACCCATACACCTTTCTATTCCTTCCCCCTCCCTTTTAAAGAAAGAGAACATTTCTTAAAGAAAAAAACACGGCACCTGGAAAAAAGCTGCAGCTTACATGGCCTCCCATTTCATTGTGCAGCTGATGTGCACCATGTTTGCTGGGAACAAGGAGTCATTTGTTGGGGTTGGTGGCTGGGGGAGCCTGGGCCAGAGGGAGCTCCTCACCCAGCACACCATTGTTCCCTGGGACTCATCCTGGCAGGAGCTCACACTATCAGAGGTCAGCTGTGAGCTGAAGCATGATGAGAAGTTAAAAAGACTGACCGAGTAGTAATCACAGTGAGAAAATGAGAAAGAAAATACAGAAGAAGATGCAACAAGTCTTGTAGCCTGTGGAAGAGAAGGTGAATGGCAGAATTCCCTATGATCTATATATAAATGCCTGGGATACGTTCAGAGATGAGTCAGTATGTCAATATTGAGAACGAGCAAGATAGTCTAGTGGTTGAACTTCAGGTTCAGGCAGGCTGGGGATATGTGTTGGATTTATTTACCCAGGGGAAGAGAATTCCTCAAATCCAGACTGATTACTCTGCAGACAGAAATGCTGTAGGTCAACAGGAAGCTTCTTCACTCAGCTCTGGATCTATCTGGCTCAAAATAAAGCTCTAGGTGAAGTTGGTTATGAGGATGTAGGGGTCTCAGAGATTTTAATTTATGGGTCAAGCTTCAGGGCATAAATCAGAAAGGATTCCCTTGTTCCTCTCCTGTGTTTATCATTGCACAGCTGGACATGTATGGTGTAAGCAGTTTGACAGAGCTGGGGATGTTTGCATCCCTCTGAATCATCAGGTCCTGACAGTACTCCAGTAGTCTGAACATTGAGGAAGAGCTCCTGTGTTCCTCTCTCATGGGGACAGAAGTTATTGGTCATAAATGGCTTTTGACGCTGCTGAGTGTCTCAGTTTCAATTTTGTCCAATCAAAATTGAAAATTGAAAATCAAAATTTTGTCCTCATCAGGTCAGGCTCCAGCCTTACAAATACCTAGACGCAAACCTTTATACACACCAAACAGGCCCTTTGCACAACTGCTCTGGGTGGATGAAAGCACATCCTGATGTCTTTGAAGAACTGAGGCCAGAGGTCCTGGAGAGCAGATGCACTCAGCTGTCTTTGTAATTCCATTCAGACATTAGGCACTCCTACAGCACAATGAAAATACTAACAACTGGTGTTCAGTATTGTTTATTTTCCTGCATTGTGTGTGTTTTTTCTAAACATTTCAGAGCAGCATTGCTACTCAGAACTGCAACAAAAGCTGTTTGCTTTGCAAGTGCAATAATTTATCCTATCAGAAGGAAAGTAATGAAAGAGAATAAGCCCAGGTAGCTTCAATAGCAGTAACTGCTGGTGCAAACAGCCCTCTTCAGAAGGCTGAAGGGAGAACTGCAGCACTGCTGTGCCGAGAGCTGCTCCAGCCACCGGCAGCGACGTGTCTGTGTCGAGCTGGGGGCTCGCTCTGATTTCACATCAGGCTTACGTGGGTCTCTGATTCCAACAAGCCTCTCACACCACAGGCTTATCCCTTTTCTTATGAAACATGTGATTTTAGGTCTCAGGTTGATGCTTTCAGAGGGCTGGGCAAGACAGGTTTTCTTTAAGCCCATTTTTTTTTTTTTTAAGAAGTATCCATTAGATGATCTGAATGGTTTGTCACCTTTGGAAAGGCAAGCAAAAACGTCCTGCTGGGCTAGATCTCCATGCTGCCATGGCAACTCTGTTTGCAGGACCCTAGCTACACATTTTAAAGGTGTACTTGGTATTTTCATGAGACCTACAAAGGGCTGGCAGTCACGTAGACACGCTTTCAGCATGCACTTGAAGCCAAAAGTTGGTGACTGCCAGACAACTATAAAGCTGATTGAATAAAGTGATTTTTAATGATAGCAATTTCCCTATTTAATGCATGGTAGGAGACTCTATTCTAGATCCTGTTAGCAGAAGGTACATGGAAAAATGATCAAGCATGTTTTAGACCCAGAGGCTGTCTCTCCTCTATAATAAAACCTGACCCTGAGGCCAGTGAGCACAGCACAGCTCATATCTGTGCTGCTAAATTAATTTACATCCCAAACTGGATCAGTGTCTCCACCCTAACTACTGCGAAGGTTGCCAGACCTGGGCTGACCCTGAACCGTGTCTGGGAGGGTGTGAGTGGATGGAGGTCCAGCATCACTGAGGAAAGGTCCAGGTTGGTCCAATGCTTTGAAAACACCTGGAGACAGCGTGAGTTGTGCATAGAGCTGAAGTGTTACAAACCATACATGACCTGCTTAATTTAGATGGTGCGGCCACCCTGCCTGAACTGGTGTGTCTTTTCGTCCTCCCCTCCAGCCTTCTCCATGGCTGCACAAAGTTCAGGCTGCTCATATATGTGGATGGGCAATGTGGATGTTAAGTGAGACTTAGCTGAGATTTTAATTGACAACAGAGCTCTACCCCTCCATACCAGTGTAGTTACATCCTCTGGGCTATGTCTGTGAGAGTGCATTTGCCCATGGTGAAATGCTGAAGTGCATGTTCTGTGGTTCACTTAATGTCACCTTCTCGCTACTGTCATAACTCAAGCTGGGCATTAGGCAATGTCACTCATCCATGCGTTTGCTCCAGGCTGTCTCCCAGCCACTGCGACCTTGCCTTGAATCAGACACATGACCCTGGAAAGCTTTTTTGCCTGGGTTCTTCATTATTTTTGTCAGGCTCCGGCTGCAGTCGGGATGGGGCCAAGTTCCCTGAGAAGTTTTGAATGAGTCTGTTGTGGGGAAGAATTTCTGGGGGCTAGGAAAACCTCTAAAGTGCAGACTAGATATGAGCTTTTTCCTGTTTTTTCTGTTATAGCATAGAAAACACATGGTGTTATCTGCAGTGGCTTCCTTTAGCTGCCTGCTGGCTTTCAGAGAGGAAATTTGCCTGTGTTTTGACACAGCAATAAGAGTTGCAGTGTGAAACTGGACAAGACTTTTCAAAGAACAGTGCAAGCTCTCCACTGTGAACACACCAACTTTTGTAAAAATCCTACTTCCAGCTGTCTACTTCAGGGAGCATCTTCTGTCATTGACTGTAGTTGCAACAGCATCTTCAACAAGCAGTTTCTAAACCCTGCTTTCATATTATCATAAGAAAAAAGATCCAGTTGCCAGTTTAACTAACCTTACCTGGGTCCTTCAACAAAAACACTTGGGGCTTCTCTGTTGAATTCAGCTTAAGTGTATGAAAACAGAAGCCAGAGTGCTTGTTTCTTCTGTTCAGAGCAAATGAGCAATGTGAGCATATTCAAAATCATCAGAGACTTGAATCAGAACAATGGTAATGAACATCTCCTCTGTGCTTAGAGGCTTTCTCATAAGTCTCTTTTCAGTTTTTAATTGAAGCCCTTTTCGCGTTGAAAGGCAGGAGCTGGTGGTGGGTGTCGTGCTGGGCGCAGCTGTGGGGCAAGTGCTTGCTGGGTAACTGTGGCTGATTTCTCCTGTGACTGGACACTGAGCACTGCAAAGAGACATCTTCTCCCATTACCCCTCACCTAGAGCAAGGAAACAAAAACACTTTTGAAGGTTATCCAGAGCAGGGATTGGTCCCGACCACCTATGCCACCCCCACAGCAGGCTGCACGATGCATATGGCTCTGCTATGGTGTCAGCCCCAGAAGCCCAGATAGCAAGGCCAGAAGAGACTATGAAATCACCTGAGGACACCTAAACATCAAGTTTTACACTGCACCCAACCTCCTGAGCTTTGGGTATCCTTATCTGTGTTTCATTCAAGTGGTTCTGCCAGAGAGATGCCTAGACAAAGAAGGCACACTTCTCTGACCAGATGTCATCCCAAGCTCCCATTATTGTTACCAGAGAGAAAAAGGTATAGAGGTATTTCAAGGATGCAGTTAATCTCCTCCTGAGGATAAAGTGTCCATCTGAAGAAGTGAAATGCCTGTTGGTCTCCAGAAACAGAAAGAGTCCCTAGCTGACATGTAGCTGTCCCCATCAGAGGACATATAGGGGAATCTCAGCCTCAAAAGGCAGAGACCTTTCACTTGCTTCCATATATTGCATTATAGTTCATCCTCTATTAAATATACGTGTCTAATAGTAATTTGTCTGGCCTGAGACATCCAGCGCTGTGTCTGCTTATCCCTGTCTTTGTTAGGCTAAATTATCTTTTAGTACCCTGGTCTTCTTCCCCCAAAAAGTATCTCTGAAGCCTAGACAAATATTACGGCAAATGTTCCATTAGTCTTAGGTGAAAAAAATGCAACCTTTTTCCCTTAAAATAAGTCTTTTCCTTTTCCTGTGGGAAAATGCCCATAGAGGGGAATGTTGCCATCTCTGAAGACAGTCACACCTTGTGTGAGATGGGCTCTGAAGCAGGAGTGCCGCCTTGGGCACGGGCTGTCTGGATGGGGCCCTGGATTAACTGCACTCCTCTGGAAATGTCAGGGTCGCTGCTGGTTTCTGAACTCCTTTAAGAAAGCAAACACATATTTGACTGAAATAAAACCCCAAGCAATTACTGTCAGTTGTTTTTTTTTTTTATTATTTTTCTTATTTTCTTTTTTTTCTTATATTAAACAAGCGTATAACTAAAAAAAAATTCCGACAGATGGCAGGGCAGTACCTAATCCAAGACGGAGCACTTCTCCACTGAATTTAAGGTGGTCTGCAAGTGATTTTAAAAGACAGGGATTGAGGGATCTGTGCATTATTGAGGATATATAAAAGAAAACACTAATATCTTTCTTGCTTTTAATTTCATTGCAAAAGTTTTCTTCTCTTTTTCTAATTCTTCTTAGCTTTGCAATGTGGGGCCATGCCTGGTTTATCCAGAGGCCTCCTGGGTATCTGCACAGGTACGTCTGGGGTATCTTTCCGGTCAGCAGGTGAGGCAAGGCAAGGTGTTAGGTGAAGCGCCTGCACCCCTCAACCCTAACTGGGGCAGGAAGTCAAGGCAATGATGAAGGGACACCAGCTCCAAAGCTGGCCCCATGAATGGTCTGTCTCCAGCAGCACTTAACCTTCTGTTTCTCTCCCCTTTCCTATTCAAATTTACCCATTTTTTGCTTTCTGCCACCACATCATCCCACCAGCAGTCAGCACCACCACTCTCATCACATGTGGAGCCAGAATTTTAATGCAGCGAAAAAGAAGTAAGGCGACATCTCTGAGGCCAAATTTTTGCAGAAGCAATACAGAGACTGTTGTAGCTATCAATAGGTCATGACTCATTTATAGAAAACGCAAACGAAATCACCCTTTCTGCAAAAGGGGACTGAGAGCCTCGGATCTCAGACACACTATTCACTTGTTTATGTTTGAGCTCTCCCATGGACTTTGCGGGATCAGAGATGATGAGATGACTGAGCCAGGCGCAATCATTCACTAGAAGCCTTTTGCCTTAACCCCTTCCTGCCTTTCTTCTTTCCCCGCTCCACTCACATGCCAAATGAGGTTTGGGCAACCTACCAGCTGACCCCTGTTTGCCATCTCTTCTCCTTACTTCAGCCTGGTGTTGGCGGACACATTTCTTGGACCAAAGCATTGGGATGAAGTAAACGGACACAGCTCTGCAACAGAGGCAGTTATTTTCATTTTCCTTGATGATTTACAGACAATTCTGTGGGCACAAAAAAGGAAGGGTAATTATGCAACTGAATTGCTGGAGTGGGCAACCCAACACAACTCAGCAATGTTTTCTTGCAAGTTAGGCAAGATTGAAAGCCCTCTGGAGAGTTTGAGTTGATGCAGGGTTTTGCTTGGATGTTTTGTAGATTTTGATGCTTTTTGTATAGAAGAAATGGAAAAGAAACAGAACATGGCTGTTCAAACTTAAGTTTCCCATGTTTTTCAGCACTCTTTCATACACATATGCTGAGTTGAGATTCTTATGTAGAAAAATAAAGAAATTTCACACTGTTCTCCATACCCTTGCAATGAGGAGGTATGGACTTTTTTCTTTCAGGTACTTCATTACTTTTTAGAGCCTGAGAGAGGCAGCCTGAGGGCTGGGGCAAGAACATGTTTATGCCCTTTCTGAAATCCTCCCTTCCAAGAGCTTGAAGACAGGCTGTTACGGGATCTGATATGCCCACCCAGAGTTTGTGCTTTGGACTCTCCACCACCAGTTCCCCAGCTTCTGCTATTTTTAATGGACCCATTCAATGAAGGGGCGAATTCTTTCAGCCCTGAAACTTGGAGCAGCTGCCTTGGACGTTAGAGAAGAGAGGTGGAGGTGACTGCACCAGCAGGAAGGAGAGGGGCAGCTGCAGCCTCCCTTCCCCTTGCTGGGGGATTCTCACCCCCTGGGATGCTTGCCATGCAAAATGGGCACCAGATCCAGCCAGTACCCTATGATTTACTAGTGTTTCTGGGTCTGCAGAGAGCATCATATACTTTCCCTGTAGACCGAAGAGCTGAGTTTGTCTTTCAGGTGACTTTGTGCCAAAATAAATCTGGCAATAGCAGTGGGAATACACCAATATTTAGGTGGGATGTTTTTTGAAAAGTTTAACAACGTACGTATTGGGAATAAAATTAAAAAAAAAATCCTCAACCAGTGGTCTGGGAAAAAATACAAATCTCTTTTTGTATCTCTCCTATTCCCTCCCCTCAGGAAGGTTTGGGTAGGACATTGGCTGGGACCTTATTTTCATTTCCATCAGGAATGTTTTTTAGCTGGCACAAAAACTACGTGTGCAAACAGGCCAGGAGTTCGGGAAGCTACTTTACTATTTCCTCCTATAACTAACAATGGAAACCCTTTAAGAATCGTATGAGCCTTGGTGGACGTTCGCATATCTCCTGACATGTGGGATTAGCCGCCATGCTCAAATATTTATCCTGACGGCGTTTCTCCCTGAGCACCAGCTGCTGGCTCTGCAAAGCCTTGGGACGGAAAGGTAGGGGAGGCTAGAGCTGCTGGCATCGGGGTGCCCACGGCGCCAAGCTAGGAGGAGAAAAGCTGCTTTGCAAATATGATTTGGGCTGATCTGAATTTATTCTGTCATAGTGAATTCAGCATCAAATTAAAAAGAGAAAGCAGAGCCGCTGCACTGTATGCAGAATTGGCCAATTCCAGCGTGTAATAGGTTAGCTCAGCACAGTTACACTTCTTTGCCTTGCTTGGTGGGTCCCCAATTTGTCTTCATTTTTATTCCTGTCTCTGTTTTCACTCTTCCTGGCCTGTATATTACATACTGTGCCTCTGTGGATTGATTGCATGGGGTCTGCCCTACAGAGCCAGGCAGAGTGCAGACTGATCCCATTCAACGTGTACAGATATTTTTAAATGAACTGCTAACAAGAAAAAAGAAAACTCAGCCTCTCTTTGCTGACAAATATTCAACTTAAACAATTCTGAGAGTTTCTTGTTTCACATGGGTGATTGTCATGGATAGATGAAACATTCCATAGATGTATCCTTAGTAATACAGGCACTTTATAACATTTTTTCCGTGTTTAAGGCCTGTTAGAAGAAAATAAGATACAGACAACTACCTGCATAAGTCAATTTTGAAAACCAGACATAGACATCTTAAAACAGTGTGTAAATATCATCATAAATCAAGTGATGTGTTATGGCTCTGAGAAGCTTCATAAATCAGTTTGGAAGTAGGCAACAGCTAAACGGAAACAGTGGCACGCTATGGGGAATGTATTTTAGCTGCCATGTACAAAGCATTTCTAACCCTCTGACAGTGAACTTGGCATTGGACATGGACTTGTTGAAGTGGATATGAAGGACAAGAAAAATTTCTCTCCCATTGGCAATATCCCTCTCACCTCAGAAGTTCCTTAGCTGAGTGGAGGAATGTGCTGTTATTAGTGGTCTACCAGGAGAGGTACAGAGCTTTTCTGAATGCAACTCATATCTGAAACAAAATTAGAAGAGAAGCAAAAATGGTCCAAATTTATGAAAGTTGAGCAGCTGACTAGCTGAGAAGGGAGGCACCTCAAAAGAGCTTGTCAGTGGTGGACGGGTGACTCCTCTGCGAAGATCATTATGTTGCGTACCTCTTGCTGAAATCCATTGGTAGTTTTGGAGCACAGTTGTTTTGAATCATAGAATCATTCCAGTTGGAATAGACCCTCAGGATTACCAAGTTCAACCATAACCTGACCTAACTCTAGCACTAAAACATGTCCTTAAGAATCTCATCTAAACACCTTTTAAACACCTCCAGGGATGGTGACTCCACCACTTCCCTGGGCAGCCTGTTCCAATGCCCAACAACCCTTTCATGGGTTTGCAAAGTCCATGTGAGCAAACAGAATGTGAGACAGGGTAAGCCAAAGGCAGTATGTTGTCATATATTGTGCCCATTTCTTTTTATCACTCTGTTTATTTTTTTGAGCAAAGAGACACAGACAGTATATTTGACTGACTGAAACAGAGGAGTCTCTTTTTAACATCCATGCACAAAGAACGACAAAAAAAGACAACATGTTAAAACATCCTGGACAAAAGATGAGCCCCCAGCTCTGATGTGTGCCTGAGGCTGACATTGAGTTATTAGGAATGACCGAACCCAACCCTGGCTTTGCTGGATTTTGTCACAATAACTCCACCAAGCCCAGCAGGGAGTATTGAAAATCCTGGCCCAGAACAAATACCAATAATTAATACTTCTGGCGTTTTGTCTAAGACAGGGTATCCTGTTAGAATGCATGGTTATATTCATATATGGGTTTATATCCCATTCTCTTCCATCTCTTAAGACAGTGGATTTACATGTCATATTTCACAGACAGGAAGATGATTTTTCAGCACGGAAGAAATGTGCGGCGTATGTAGAGATCACTGAATATACAACCAAATTACATTTCCCTTCAGGGAAGTATTAGAATGGCACCAGATAACAGAGCAGGTTTAGTTCAGGAAGTGAATGATGCTTTATGTAATTAAATCTGCAAGGGAGATTTGGCAAGAAAGATGCATAAAGACAAACTATTGCTGAGTCTGGACACGGCATTAAGAACATTAACTTTTAAGTTGTGGGGGATCGCTAAAGATCCTCAGGAGAGGAAAAGGGCACACAACCTCCATTTATTTAAATCAGAGCCAATACTAGCAGAGACACAGATTCTAATCTTACCTCAAAGCATCGGTGCATTATTTATGCAAAAGACTTAGTGTTGCCATCTTTGTGGACTTACGGTTCCTTATTAAAGACAGGGTTCAGTATGGCAGGCACTGCAAGCTCCAGACAGCCTCAGTTAATGCATTTGTTAGGGAGAGGGAGTGAAGGCACATTATTGCTTTGGAGAGCTGAGTCCTACAAATAGGAGTGCTGCTCCCAGCAGCAAGCCCTTCCTGGGCTGAAGAAGCACAATGGTTGCTTTGCACATGCATGGGTAACCATCCAGCCACTTCAAATCACATTTTAATGTTTTATACCACCAGAATGTCTTCCTCAGGGAGGAACCTTCCTCCCAGTCCTCCCAAACCCAGCATTTTCTATCAGTTTAATTATACTCATTAAGCAAAAGATGAATCTCAAACTCTAGATTCAGTCTGACTCCGATCCTGAAGATAGCATGGTCTCCAGATGAATTCCAACAAAATGCACCATATAAAACAAGTGGATAGTCCTACAGGAACTCTCTCCCATTTCACACAAGAATGGGGACAATTATCCCCAACAGACCAGTCTCTGCCAGCGTGCACAGGGCATTCCCAACCGGGCACTGTTCACATGCTTTACTTCTGGGATGTAAAGAGGAACAACACATTCCAAATGAACGCTGTGTGCTCACTTGCAGCCCTTGGAAGAGGAGAATGGATGTTCTAGTCCTCTGACATTCCTCACTTCTTCCAGTCTGGAGAGCAAAAGGGGTGTCTTTGGGTCTGCAGGAGAAAACCGTACCTGGGATCTCCTCAGACAGCCTGCATTGCTCATTATTATCACTCGGAGAGGCTGCCAGGAGAGGTTGGGCAGTCTCCACCCTTGGAGGCTTTCCAGGCCCAAATAGACAGAGCTCTGAATAAGCTGGTCTGAGTCTGGTCTCAGACCTGACCCTGCCTGAGCACTGGTTGGACTAGAGACCTCCTGGGTCTCTTCCAACCTCAACTATCCTCCGATCTTGTAAAACAAGCTGTGTTTTGAAAGTACAGAGAAGAGATTTTTTGAGGAACCTGGATGTGATGTTTATAAGCTTTTAATGGGAAACACAAGGCTTGAGTCAGACCTGGTCTGCACAGACTTATACTCAGAGTAACATCACTGAAATAAATGGATCTGCAGCATCCATTTAGTGCCTAGGTATTGTCTGGACTTTATGTTGAACTATGTCACAAAGTGGATGTGCTAAAGAAGAACAGTTCTTCAGGGATTTACAGCTGACTGCTCAAGAGTTTGGAAGGGCAGTTCAGTATTAATTTGTGACTGCAGAAGGCATGTGGTGCTCCAAGTCAGGCAGAAAACCAGAATTGCTCAGTCTGGACTTGATTTGATACTCACACCACTGCCTCTTTCCACACACAGCAGCTGCTGGGGGAGCATGGGCTTTGGCTGCTGGACTTCACAGGAGGTGAATGAGTGAGGACAAATGCAAAGGAGGAGAATTTGCCAGGGCACCACCAACACCACTGTTGCAGGACTGGAGCTTTTATCTTATCCTGAAGACATTAATTTTGTAGCCTAAAAATCAGCCACGTCACATCAGTAGCGTTAGGGAGGAGGAAATTTGGAGGTTTGAACGGTCTAGTGTCTGAGCGGGGTGGCATGGCAGTAAAACAAGGTACATACTTCAGGGAAAAGTACATTACAGTTTTGATTTCCTCATTATTATTCCATGGAAAGAAGCAATGTAAAATATGTACTAGCGTCATAACACACTATAGCATCTCTTTTCCTATTTAGAAAGCATGGATTAAGAGTGCTAATTTTTATGCTATGATTTTGTTAGGCACAACAGATTAGAAATTTTGAGAAATGCTGCTTTCTCTGTCTCAAAAAATACATGTATTTGGGGCTCTGCCCTTCAGATTTCAGAAAGCCCTTTAATATGAACTTAAACATAAGTTAAAAATAACAGTACATTTCCAGCAGCAAGATTTTAAGAATCAGATATCACCCTACCTGACCTCAATTAAGTCAGGCAATATCTGCGGAAGCAGCTGGATGGGATCAAGCATGGTGTGAAAACCTATATTCTAGCGCCGGGCAGAGAAAAAGAAGATCAGTTGGAAATTTCAGTGTGAAGCTGGTTCTGTATGAAGTGGAGAATTTCAAGTGTGAATGCGTGTATGTGTTTGTGCATGTGCTGGGGAAAGTCTGGTTGGCAAGGGAGACAGAGGAGAGCTTTGTGTTCAGTGCTTCCTCTGACACAGCTCAGCCTGTTCCCTATCTCCCAGTTCCACTTCTGAATGTGCAGGAACATGCAGTGGCTCCTTTTCCCCACCATCTTCATCATCCCGTGTACACAACAGGTAAGTTCATTAAAAGAAAAAAGAAAAGATTTCTCCCTTCCTCACCCTGTCCTGGTTTCAAGTTACTATTTGCTTGATGACAACATAAATTTCAGAGAAGCAAATTCATCGTAAAGAATAAGGAGATGTTCCCTATTCCTCAAGTAAATTTAATTTGCAGCTTATTTACTGCATCAGTCCTGATTTTGGCCTTTTTTCTCTCTAATCTGTACATTAATATAATTTGGTGGGGGAAAAAAAGCGTTAGGGAAGCTGAAATTATCAGTGACTTTTTAATATAGATGCAGAAATGGTTATCTGATGCAGTGAGAACGTAAAAATCTGTCCATGCTCATATTCCATGTATATATAGATGTATATATAGAGAGAGTGATCTGACTTCAGGCTAGTTTTAAGAATGAGAAAGGCACCTGGGCTGTGTTAGGCTTTATCTCTTATGAGAAAATTTTAAGTGATAGCTTTTGCTGAAGGTATTTGTGTCAAAGGCCAATTTCTTTATGTATTTACTGAAAATCCACTTTATTAGTACACAGTTTATTTTTCCTTTACAATCAAGATGAATGTCAAATGGAGAATTTTCAAATGACTTTCTCCCTCTGCTAACTTTCTGCGTATTTAAAGCCAGACTAAGATAAGCGAACATTAGCACTAATATATTGCCTCCTTTTGCTATTTGCTTACTTATGCCACATGGGCCTTGTTCAATCTTTAAAACATAAGAAAACAAACAACACATGAAGGGTTCTTACAGAATAGTCTAATTTTCTCATCTGCTCATAGGATCACAAAAATATGCAGTGAACACATGTGAGGTGGATGGCTTTGATATAGAAACTTTGGGAAGCAAGAATGAGAAAAATATTTGGCCTGTAAACTTTAGAAGCAAACTTTAAATTTTCATTGTAACTTAATAGATTTTTGAAGATTTTTCAGATGGACTGAGCTTCTCAATAATTCCACAGTTAAAACTGTCAGATATTTGCCTGAGAGTGTTTTTCTTACTGGGAAATTTTATAGTCTCACACCTTTCATTTGACATACTTCCCTAAAAAAAGGAGAGAAGAATCACTTGCTTAGGTGGAATTCTATATGTTTAAAGCCTGTTTTAATTTGTAATACAGATTAAAAGTACTGGTCGAAGCACAGAATATTTCCTGCTACACATACCCATTTTGAAATGTGATACCTGACTTAAGCCACATAACCTCATATAGCTGGTACATGGCCAAACTCCTAATAATACTACTCTGCTTAAGAAGAAGAAAAGCACTAAGAAAGTGAATTTCCTAAAGCAACCATACAGTCTTAAATGCTGCTAAATGTATAGGAACACTTGTGTGTCTTGTTTCCAGAACAAGCCTTTAAGAAACCTTGCACTCCAAGGCACATGTTCATTAAATTAACAGTGTGGTTTATAGGAAAGGCTTAGCTGCCTAAAAAAAATATTATAATAAAGTTTGTTGTTTCTATATTATTTCTGCATTTAAGTAAAAAGGATTAGAAGAAAACCTTTACCAGCAAATTATTAACGAAATCACAAATTTATGAAACTATTTATATCTTCAGGGTGCTTCATGGAATACCAGATGACATTGTTTAATATTCATTTATTATATGAATTGCCTCTGTGAATTAATATGCATCTTAAAAATCATTCAGCCAAAGGAATTTGAAAGCTACTACTTTGGAGCTTCATTAGTAGCTGTGGATTAAGATATTGTAAGTATAGTTGTAAATGACCATGAAAAATGGAAATTAGTGGCAGAAAAAAGCCTTTTAAAAGGTCATTTACTGCTGCGTGCAATTAGGCCAGCTCAATTATGCTGTGAGAGCTTTCATAGGATACGACATATGAAATGCTGAATTCTGCAGATGGTTTCATTTGAAAGTTGAACTGAAAGGAAACTCAGCTGAACGACCCCTTTCCCAGCTTTTTCTTAGCATCTCTGCCAGAGGTTGTTTCTGCATCAGCAGAGCCCTGCAGTTTGGAGGAACAGAGGGAAACTGATAGACAGGGCTTCACATGCCCAGAAAAAAATCTAGGATATATTTTTAAATTTTTTCTACAAGCTAGATGGTGATACTGGCACCTGATGAGGGGCTGGATCTTGTCTTTCCCTCTTGCTTTTTGGGCAGTTGGAGCTGCTTGATAAGAGCGGCTCCCAAGCCCTACATTGTACTAGCGGCCAAGTGCTGTGCATGCCCCCACTTCACTATAGATCCAGTCATCCGTGATGAATAACTATATCACGATTTACATTTCTGCTGAAATCAGCAGAATGAAAAGATTTAATGCTAAGATCTAAACTGTAATGTTTTAGAAGTAGCTTTTTACAAAAGCAGACAGAATGTAGCTATCTCAAACAAATCCTTTCTCACTATGTGCTGACTTAATCTTCTCCCATGGCACAGAAAAATAAACCCATTAAGAATCACTTAGGACTTCCTTTTGTTAAACACAAACAAATAAACAAACAAAAAAACAACAACCAAACAAAATGCCCATGAATTCTGAGACAGAATGTGGAAAATTCTAGCTAGATCTTGACTTCCTACTGCTGATGCAAATCTCTTTTAGAGATATGTCCTTGCTCTGTAAGCCCTGGATTCAATGAACACTCATGCAAATGGATACACTCTTAGAAAATGACGTATCAAGCTCAGTGGAAGTACTACTTTCCCTTATTACCCACAGGATTTAGTTTTTCTGTCTAGCACAAGAGAATTTATAAATACAACAATGCTTCTTCCCAAACAGCTACTTAAATTTTTGAGCCCAAGTAACGCTCAGAGAAGATTACTATTTTAAAAGGGGTTTGTCATTAGAAGTGGCACACAGGGCAGTGTCTGCCTATCAAACAGTGGGAGGAATCAAAAGCTAATTAATTTAATCGGAGGTTTGTGGGAAGGAATGTGGGAGTGTTGATCTGCTGGAGGGTAGGAAGGCTATGCAGAGGGATCTGGACTGGCTTGATCTTTGGGCTGAGGGCAATTGCATGAGGTTTAATGAGGCCAAGTGCTGGGTCCTGCACTTGGATCACAACAACCCCAGGCAGCGCTACAGGCTCAGGGGAGAGTGGCTGTAAAGCTGCCTGCCGGAAAAGGACCTGGAGCTGGTCGACATCCAGCTGAACATGAGCCAGCAGTGTGCCCAGGTGGCCAAGAAGACCAACAACATCCTGCCTTGTATCAGAACTAGCGTGGCCAGCAGGACTAGAGAAGTGATCATCCTCCTGTACCCAGCACTGGTGTGGCTGCAAGTCAAATCCTGTGTTCAGTTTTGGGCCCCTCACTACAAGAAAGACACTGAGGTGCCAGAGAGAGTTCAGAGAAGGGCAATGGAGCTGTTGAGGGGTCTGGAGCACAATTCTGATGAGGAGCAGCTGGGGGAATTTAACCTGGAGGAGGCTGAGGGGAGACCTTATCATTGTCTACAGCTACCCGAAAGGTTGTAGCAAGGAGGGTGTTGGTCTCCACTCCCAAGTAACAATTGATAGGATGAGAGGAAATGGCCTCAGGTTGCACCAGGGCAGGTTTAGATTGTATATTAGGAAAAAATTCTTCACAGGAAGGGTTGTCAGGCATTGGAACAGGCTGCCCAGGGAAGTGGTTGAGACACCATCCCTGGAGGTGTTTAAAAGGCATTTAGACAAGGTTCTTAGGGACATGGTTTAGTGGTGGACTTGGCAGCGTCTACAGTTAGACTCAATGATCTTAAAGGTCTTTTCAAACCTAAATAATTCTATGATTCTATGAATATTTAAAATAAATCCACCATTTACTTTAAAACACTTTTTTCCTACTTGAGCTCTACTACAGGTTTTGTTCTATTGAAGGGAAAGGAAAGACCACTGAATAGTGTTTCAAACAAGCAGTAGGCTGTGCTCACTGGTAGAATGACACCTCAGTGCATGACAGTGACTGATGAAATTGGTCCTCTGTCTCCTATCTAAATCTCACAGCACCACACTTTTTGGATCCTGTGAAATGAGAAATGTTAAGTGTTTTCATGCAACAGGTTTTTCTATCTCAACTTCATTTTATGCTATCCCAGCTATGTATAATGCATTCAGCTCTCAAAATATCCTACTGTGTCTTAAGTTTTTCCACAGCCCCCCAGCGAAGCCTCGAGAAAAACCTTCAGAAACCAGTGAAGTTCGCGAACGCAAGGAGCTTTGTCACTGGCCATGCAGATGCCCACCTGTGCCAACCTGCACCCCTGGGGTAAGCTTGGTGAAGGATGGTTGTGGCTGCTGTAAGGTCTGTGCCAAGCAGGCAGGAGAGACCTGCAATGAAGCAGACATCTGTGATCCCCACAAAGGCCTCTACTGCGACTACTCGGAAGACGAGCCTAGGTATGAAACAGGCGTGTGTGCATGTAAGTTGTTCTTTCACGTTCTCTTCTTGAAATCCAGGAGGGTTGGGGACCACACGGGTGACCAAACGGGTGAATGGTTTTGGAGAAAAACTCTGCATGCTGGTGCTGCAGAGCTCTGTGCTAGGCAATTTATACTAATTTAGTCCCCTGACTGCTCAGTCAGAGAATCTGAGAGCAGAGCTGTGACCGTCTTTAGACTTACCTGCATATCTGCTAGTGAAACCAGTTCATCATACACAAGCCTGCTATTTGCAGACCTCTTGATGACTGATTTAAGGTCAGGTGACTGTAGTTATCACTGGGCATAACATAACAAAAAGAGATGTGTTTGGGCTGGGAAAAAAAAATCACAGCTGTGGGTGCAGTAAAGGCTGATCACATTTTAGTGCTCTGTAAGCAGGAACCACATGCTCCTCATGCATTAGTAACTGTTGTTTACCATTTGCAGATCTGATAGCTGTAGGATGTGAGCTCAATGGAGTTTATTATCTTAACGGGCAGACCTTCCAACCTAACCCACTTTATAAATGCCTGTGTGTCAATGGTGCAATTGGATGTACACCTGTATTCACACCGAAACTAGCAGCAAGTCCCTGCACCAGGGTCACAGACAGAAAGAAGCCTGGACAACTCATCTGTGGTCTGAGACAGCACAAGCAGCTTCAATCAACAAACTACAGACTGATGTCAGGTGTGCCTGACTACACTGGTAAACTTTCCTGTACAGGAGTTTTGCTGCATTTAGTGTCCCTGGCTCCAGCAGCCAGCCTGGCAGTGTACTGGCAATTTCTCAGCTCTTGCTGAAGGCCATTGCCAGAGTGACTGGTCTGTCCCAATTACCCCTCTTACTCTTAGGTCACAGACTCTTTTCTCTAAGCCTGATGAATATGAAAAGCAAAAAGACTTTTGGCTTCTGTCCCCAGGCAATTGGCCCAAGCTACCTTCAACCCATCTTTCTACAAGGGTTTACTACTCATCAAGATCAGACCAATTAGGGCTGCTGGTGGAAAAGCCATTTCACAGCCTGTGAGCTGTCTCGCTTTGTCCTGCTTTGTGGCAGCAGGGAGTCTTAGTTCTCACATACATACATGAACACATTGCAGCCCCCTTCTTTAAATAGAAAGCAGAAAATTATAAAGACTGCCCTGCAGCTTTAATCAACTCACAAAATTTCAGGACATTGCAAGGACAACTCTCCTCTCAATCTACTCCCTATTCCGTTGAAGAAAATCGTATAACAGTTAGCCATGCAGTTCTGCCAGGGTCAGCTGACATTCTCTTTAATGTCATTCTTGCTCTGCTACTAATACTGTAGTTATTTTTTTCCACTTTAAGGAAGCACAATGACCAGAAACAGTTATCCTGGCCCTTCCCTGGCCACAGCTGCTTGTGCTTGTGCTGTCTTCTTCCCTGTGCGCTTGCAAATTTCCACAGTGTCTTCACTGTAACTAATATGGGTAACAGAAAGCTGAGCCATTTACTTGGTGGCAACTGGAATTACAGGGAAATTATGACCTGAATCATCATTATGGATCAATAAAATAAAATTAAACAGATTGCAAAGCTTATCAGAAAACCTTCGTAACAGACTGCTGAGCAAACAGGTAGATGCGCAGAAGTCAATCTACAGATAAAAAGAGCCACTTACAAAATCTGAAGATCAGTTTGGACAATTTCTAACATGCTAGAAATGATTATGCAAGTTAGCAAAAATAAAAAAGCTCATCTTTACTTCAAAATTATGATACAAAATCTATAACGTCAAAATCTTTTTACAGAAATATACTTAATGCTGCATATAAAAACACACTTGGTAAGGCAACTGACTTCAAATGCTAATCTGATCAAAGAGAGAATATAACACATTGAAAACAATGGCAACCAAACCATTTGACCCCATAAAATACATTAATTGGGTTTGTGGGTATTTTAGATACCTGGCGAGCAGCATTAAGACATTTACTTTGTAGCACTCCAATGGATCCAAAAGCTGAAGCCAAACTTCAAGTAACTCCTTCAGCGAGCAGACTGCAAGTCAGCACTTCACAGTGTTCTTCAGAAATTTAAATCCACTGCACAACATAACCTTGAGTAAAAGATATCCAGTTTGCAAAGCACACTTGCTATTTGACTCAGTTCAGGGACCCAACAGCCCGCCCCTGTGGTGGCTGTACCTGCTGAAAGACACTATTCTGTTCTTCAGGTCATACAAACCTACTTAACTGCTCCTTCTGCAAGATGCAGCTGATGGGAAATCCAGCTAACCAGGACAGTGCTCCCAGACAGAGCAGAGCCATGGCTGTTCCAGCGAGATTTCCTGAGCTACATAACAAACTGAAGCTCTAGGCACAAGCAAGTATTTGGAAAGAGCAGATAACACAGAAAAGAAGGAACTGCAAATGTGCAAAACCTCCAAAAGAACCCTGCCCCCTCTGAAAAAAAGCACCTTGACATTTTTTTTGAGAGGGAGATCTTCCCCCTTCCCTTTCCCAGCGCAGTGCAAGTTACTACATCAACTTGTGTGTGAATTGCACAAATGGCTCAAAGGGCCAATACCCATTTTGAAAAGCCT
Organism: Columba livia; assembly: GCF_036013475.1. Classification (NCBI taxonomy): domain Eukaryota; kingdom Metazoa; phylum Chordata; class Aves; order Columbiformes; family Columbidae; genus Columba; species Columba livia. The sequence continues at coordinate 49,483,848 of NC_088604.1, forward strand.
TCTTTTTGCTAGTGTGGATAATAAGTGCTAAGTTTCATTCATGTTCTTGCTTTGCTTTCTGGCTTTTCTTGTCAATTCTGTTTACCAAATTTAGATACATAGGGATGTTGTAGGTCATACTTTAAAAACACACAAAGTACAAACAACCATTTAACTTCCTTTTATTTGTTGCAGATGTGACAGGCTTTTAATCTGCTTGTTGCAACGAGATCTTTAAATTGCTGTCTACTTTCCAAGTATCCTAGTAATTCTGTGCACGTTCTTAAATGCAGAGACTCCACAGTTTTTTTGCAGAGTTTCACCTCGAACTTTTGCACTGCAACTTTTTTTTTTAAAGTGTTTTCCATCCAATCTAGCCCTAATCCATTGGAAAATAGGCTTTCTGGTGATACCTGGAAGTGACTGGAGAATTTCATTCCTCAATATAAAACCCAAACCCTTCACAGAATCTACAAAGAAATCAATATTCATATTTTCAGCACCCCTTTTCAAGCTATGGTTGGCCTTCAATAATGCTCAGTATCTCTTCCATTCAGGGCATTTCATAAAAATTCCTTAAATAACTCTCCCCACATTTCCATCACATTACACTGGAGGGTCATACAACACATGCAACTTCACAGTCCTTGCTGCGATCTGAGTATCCAGTGTCAGTAAAGTTTACAGGCAGCTCAGTCCTAAGACTTCTGTATAACTTTGTTCATGCCTCATTTTTAGACTTAAGTACAAAAGAACCTTCATGTGCAGAAATAAGACATTTATTCTTTTATTTTCAATTAATCATTTTTGTGCTGTTGTGCTGTATAACCAACACATTGCTGTCTCAGCTTACAGAAGCTTACCGGTAGTTTTGAAGAAGAAGTGCCTGGTACAGGCGACACCCTGGACACCCTGTTCCAGGACCTGCGGCATTGGCATATCCAGCAGAGTGACCAACGACAACACAAAATGTGAAATGAAAAAAGAAAAGAGATTATGCTTCATCCAGCCTTGCCTGACCAATATACTGAAGACAATAAAGGTACTTTCTAATATAAAAGGACTTCCTAATAGAAAATGAAAATAGCAGAATGGAAAATCAGACATATTAGCAACTACTAACATAAAATGACATTCCTTTTTTAAGGGTTTAAAAATAATTCTTCCCTGTTTTCTACCTTCGGTCTTCAGGTCTCAATAGTAAAGTACAAAAGTGTAATTTCAAAACAATGTAATATCCTGAAATATAAGTGCTGCCCTGATGCTTACTCAGAAAATATTTTCTATTTGTTAGCTGACAAAGAAAAATAAGACAGCTTTCAGAACGAGCAATTTTCAAGCCATTTCTATGCAAATGTTACAATACTTTTTTACACACTGTGTTTTGATGTGTAAAAACTCAGGCTTTTCTTTACTTTTATATTGAAGATTCCTAAAGGGAAAACATGTCAACCAACATTTCAGCTTCCTGCAGCAGAAAAAATAGTTTTTTCCGGATGCTCAACTACTCAAAGCTACAAACTAACTTTCTGTGGGGCGTGCTTGGACAAGAGGTGCTGCATACCGAATAAGTCCAAAATGATCACTGTACAATTTGAGTGTCCCAGTGAAGGCTTCTTCAAGTGGAGGATGCTGTGGATAACATCGTGTGTATGTCAGAGGAGTTGCAGCGCTCCAGGAGATGTGTTTTCCGAACTCACGGTTTTATGACAAGTTACACCATTGACTGTAATGTACTGCAAGTGCAACAGCACATACACATCCTGAAGCATTAGTGTAACCCCTGCCACAGCAACATTTACAGTAGAACTACATATGTGAATGCTCTTTTTTTAAATAGCACATGGAAAATGCAGGTAAGAGTGCATCTTTTTAAACTTAATTGTTTTTATATTGAAATACATTATTGAGAAGTAGGTATATAACGCTAGTATTGTCAAAATGAGAACTTCTGGTAATTGTAAAAACACAGCAAGACAGCTTTGTACCCCACTATAACAAGTTCTTACCCATGAATACATGTAAGTTCACAGATGCCCCAACTAGCTTATTAGAAAAAAGATCACCCTGTAATACTTCATCTATCATTCTTGATTCTCAAATTAACATTTCTACTGTGTATCTGCAAGAGTAAAACACAAATGCTGTTTCAAACATGAGAAGTCAATTTTAAGAACAGACTGCTTTTTGCAGCAGATAATCTTCCTCTAGTGTCATGAATATAAACAATGCACACTTGTAAAGGAACAAATAAGTGGACACCTGCAGATAACAGAACTGCAAAATTTCAAGGAAATTACTATTTTCAGAATGTTTTCTTAAAAAAATAGCTTTCAAATATTATAAAAATGTTTTATTGAATACTCCTGGACTTATCCATTGAAAATTGTGCTTACTTATATACCCACTCCAGCTCTGCTAGAACAACTCCACACTTTAAGAAATCATCGCATTGATACATTTTGATTTGTAACTAGTCTTGCTGCTCTTAGACATCCAAGGCTGGCAAGCAACTGGAAATAGCTGTACATTCTATTTTGTAAAAAGTCTTACTGTAATATAAAAGTCTCTTTACCCTTGTAATTATAAATATTTTAAACTCAATTTTACTTGCATTCCTTTAAGCATATAGACTTTGTTCTTCAAACAGTCATTATAATTTCATAATAAGTACATGTTTTGCTCAGAGGTATTTTGTATTATCTCATTGTCAAGTACAACTCAGCATTCATGAATATGAATCATTAAAATAATATGTTAATTAATACTCCAAGTATAATACTTGAAACAAAATGTGTTTTGTTGAATTTTACAATATGGCTAATTTTGATATAAACTCAGAATACTCTTATACAGTTAAGTACAACATAGAAGCAAAAATATTAAAACTATGAACATAGCTTAGAGCATTCTGAAGTGACAAGCATCCTGTCAAGTTTAAGAGACCATTTTCAGAGACTTGCTTTCATCTTGCTTTCTTCTCTTCATAGTTGCTTGCTAAAAACCAAATCTAGCAATGGTGATCCTTCTTTGAAGGAAGGCCTGCCTTTAGTTTACCATAAACTGCAAGTCTGAGAAAAGAACTACATTTTTGCCTGCTACAACCTCTCTTCTCTTTACAGCGTATAGTATGTCAATTTACTCTACAGTTAGATGCTCTTACAGATATCCGCCATAATTAGGTGCCTTCAAATCTTTCTTACAGGCTGGGCCTGTCCCTTAACATGACACCTCTCAGAGAGCTGAGGAAGCCGCTGTCCCAGTCTCACTTTGGAATGACAATGTGCATTGCACTTCATTCTGGTTAACTGAAGTTGTTGGCTGCTTGAGGGATTTTTTTGTTTGTTTGTTTAAACCAGTTCTTCCTTCTTTAAACAGCTATCTTCAGTCTTGGTGGATCTGTTCTAGGCTCATTTTTTGTGGCATCCAGTTCGTTGTACTCTTCTATTAGGTCAGACAAAGATGATACAGCCTCAGCAAAACAGCTTTGCTCCATCCCGTCTATATGCAGATAATGGTGAAGGTGAGCCTATCAGAATAAAAAGTTAAGTGTTACCCTTCTTTTTGGCACCTAATTCCTTTGGCTTAATAAGTGTCATTTGGCCTGCGCTGAAGAGGGGAGTGCAAGCACTGTAGAAAGTACATTTAAAGACCTGTATAATGACTTCCCTTGCTTGAATACTTGGCAACATTAGTAGCAATCCCCCATGGAATCACAGTTGATATTACTAATTTTTCAGACATCCGTCTTTTTATATTCTCTCTTCTTGTGTACACCTGACTGGGTATTTGGTTTACACGGCAAGGTGGGGGGAGTGGAAAGAGGCGCTGCAGGGGTGGCTTTTGCAAGAAGACACCAGGAGTTGTTCCATATTGGGCAGAGACAGTGCCAGCCACCTCTAAGGTGGACCTGCTGCTGGCCAAAGCTGAGTGCATCAGTGATGTTGGCAGTGCCTCTGTTGATAACCTAGTCAAGAATGGGTAAAAACTGCTGCATAACAGCTGTGGGAGAGAGGAGTGAGAAAAACGTGAAACAGCTCTGAAAACATCAAGATCAATGAAGAAGGAGCAGGAGAAGGTGGAACAGATACCCACAGTGCAGCCCATGGAAGACCCCACAGTGCAGCCCATGGAAGACCCCACAGTGCAGCCCATGGAAGACCCCACAGTGCAGCCCATGGAAGACCCCACAGTGCAGCCCATGGAAGACCCCACAGTGCAGCCCATGGAAGACCCCACAGTGCAGCCCATGGAAGACCCCACAGTGCAGCCCATGGAAGACCCCACAGTGCAGAAAGTTAATGTGCCTGAAAGAAGCTGTGACCCATGGGGAGTCCATGCAGGAGGAGGCTCCTGGCAGGAACTGCAGCCTGTGGGGAGGAGCCCACAGATGAGCAGGTTTTCTGGCAGGATCTGTGTTCCCATGGGGGACCCATGCTGAAGCAGTCTCTTCCCACAGGACTGAACCTTGTGGGAAGGACCCATGTTGGAGCAGTTTGTGAAGGACTGCACCCTGTGGGAGGGAACTCATGCTGGAGCAGGGGAAGAGTGTGAGGCAGAGAAGTGGCAGAGGTGAAATGTTATGGACTGATCACAACTCCCTCTCCCCACCCCACTGTGCTGCGCAGGATGAGGTAGAAGTTTTGGGTTTATTTCTTGCTGTGCTACTACTCTGTTATTAATTGGCAATAAATTAAATTAATAATACCCAAGTCAAGCCTATTTTGTCCATTATAGTAACTGGTAAGTGACATCCCTGTTCTTATCTTGACTCAGGAGCTTTTCATCATATTTTCTGCCTCTGTCCTGCTGAGTAGGAGCGAGAGAACAGCTTGGTGGGCACCTGGCAGCCAGCCAAGGTCAATCCACCATGAACTCGTAGGCAGATCTGTCAGATACTGCCTCATTGCTGAAGAAAGTAAGCATATTGCCTGGTAGGTACAGGTTAATAAATGGTTTACTCTTTTTAAGAAGCAGCTGTTGGAATGATTCCTTGATAGGTAACACAAACAAAAAATCTTGGGCTGCTACTTTTAAGCACTCCCTTTGTAATAATAAAGTTCGTTTCCCAATAATGTGAGATGCTAATGATGGGTGGCTATGGATGTTACAGTGATGACAGAGTTGTACCTTTTTCTTGTAGAGCTTCATAAATCTGTCTTTAAGTTCAATAAATGTTGGTTTCACACAGGTGTTATTTGCTAAAGCCAGAAGGGAATGGGAATGGCCCACAGGAGGTACTGAACACAAACCAGTTTTCCAGCCCTCTTGATTCCAGGAGACAAAGTGCAGGGAAGGTTTCAACCTGTGATACCAAAATTTATAGTTACCTAAGGAAAGTAAATAACACAAAGCCTAATATTCCTTAGCTAACAAATAGTCTGAAAATGTTAACATTAAGGCTTTCAGGACTAAGATAGACACTTATAACTAGCATTTTGAATAAGACATTTCAGACTCCAGACTAAAACAGCGTATCTATTTTGAATTTAAACTTCAAACACTCATTTCGTTTTGTTAATGTATCATGGTTTGAAAAGTAAAGTTAGAAGCATGTTCTTTCTATAAAAGGGACTGCAACCAGTCTGAGACTTAGGAGAGGGACAGATTAATACCGTGTAGAGACAATCAGTATACCCAGAGTTTAGAAGTAAAATGTTTTTGATTCTCAGAAGTTTTCCCCATGTCCCCATCTGCCCGTAAAATCCACCCTGTATATGAAGCTTCCCTGCCTTTCCTGTTATAACTACGTAGACCAATAATGTAAAAGATAGAAAACAGTGCTAATAGAGAGTTGTTAAAATAGGGATGATTGCCTATCTACACAAGAGTAACCATGAAAGAAAGAGGGCTCCTGTTCAGAGAAAACAAACTTGGACTACAGAACCTACTCCTCCAACATGCTTACTGGCAGGAGACCTCTGGAAGGTTGGGCTTTGTGTTCTTATGCATTTTTGAGAATGGGAGGAACAGAACACAACATCTAGTCAGCTCCCTTTATTTGGAAATCCAAGAATGCTGTGACTTATTCTAACTCACTAAGCAAAGTATTTTTGTCCGTTCTGAAATTTAGAAAAATATTTCTGAGTAAACTGATTTGGTATAGAAATGCTCCAGGTGAAAAGTGGGAGTGCTCTGGACAACTGATAACAGTTTCAATAACAAGTACCATGACTAATTGGTGTGGAATTACAAACCTTTCAATATTTCTGCGAAGGTCTGAAACCTGCACATTTCCTCGAACGAGAAGTGCACAGGCAAGGTAAAGGCTGTGCTTTGGATCTGCTTGAATTAGTTGATGATCTCTGCTAAAAGCATCTGAAAACATCTGATCCAACCTGGGTGGAAAGAAAAGAGTTATCTACTCTTACTAAAGCAGGCTGCTGAAGTTCTTCAGAATGCCCACCATCAGGGCTTAAAAGTTCACAAAATCCTGAAATTAAAGGTAATTTTAACCTGGGATGATGAATGGCAGAAAAAAATTCAAACTTTTATATGTACATACGTTGGCACTGGAAGTTTTTAAAAACAGATCAGATCCATTTTTCCTCTCAAGCTACAAACCACTGTTGAGTCCAAAGTCAGAGAAATGGACAGATTAAGAGACCCTTATTAAGGAAATTATGGGCCAAAGGTTACAAGGTATTTAAATACGCAAAATGATTTAAATATTTGAAGTTCTGGATATAAGACAATTAGAGAAGAAAATCTCATTGCTTATGAAGGATCTAGCAAGGAACACCAAAGTGCTGCTGACCCCTACAGAAATCATTTTCTGTCTGTTACACTTTCCTATTTAAAAAGATCAATGAATCGTATAACTATATTGATTTTAATTAAAGAGTCAGGAAAAGACAGACTATACTTACTAGAATTTTATAATGTATGACTGCTTTAGAAGATGATACAGCAGATGATATTCTTCCTCTCTTTACCTCCTCAAGCAAATTCCACTGTACCGTGGGATATCAAAGACGGAGTCTTGAAGAGGTGTCTTTGAACCCATAACATCTAAGCTATTCTTTCCATTTGTTCCAAATTAGCTGGATATATCATCTCTGCTATTTTTTTAATCACCTCTACCACAATTTGCCTATCAAAAAAAAAACTAAATAAAGGAGACAAAAACACTACTGTTCCCACTTCATTTTGAAACACGAATGACTGAGCATCTGTCACCTTCCCTCCAGCACCGTGTTGGCTCCTCAGAGTACTGTTTCAAGAGACCCAACTGATTGTCACAGCTTACTATCACAGAAAAAGGGTGGTGCTGCCCTCTTCTCCATTTTGCCTACTTCCATCACTTACCCTTAACTGCCTATATCACTATTTGGACCTTTTGCTGACTTAAACTCAATACAACCAGTGAAATCTATTTTAATTTATTATTTCTCTGCCATTTCAATTGGATAAATCATCTTGCAAAATTTGACAAGCATCAGCTTATTGTTACATTAAGCTGTTAAATAGGCTCACTTTATCTCCAGACTGAAGTAAGATGCCATTACTTCCCAAGGAGTCTAGTTAATTCCATGTTTGTCTTTACAGTATATTGTGAGTCAACTGCAAACTGTTACTCAAAAGAACTTGTGGTGTAGGTTCTATCTATCATGTAAGTAATACATTTTTCCAACAGAAACATTTCCCAGCAGAGAACAAAAATACATTTCAAGTTTACTTGCTCAGCCATTACAGAGAAAAGGGAGACAAAGGATGTTCTCAAAACACGCAGGACAAATTTGAAAATGTGGCAGACTTAAAACTTTTAGAATTTCTACTTTGCCATAGCATGGAATTTAAAAAATGAAAACTATGGAAGAGTCAGAAATTAAGCTTCAAATGTAAAACTTCCATAATATTTTTTTTCTTACTTTCTAGAAGGTACATTAACATCAGCCAGCGTATACAGAGGAGTCAAGCTTGAAACCAAGTAATGAAGTCGAGGAAATGGAACCAAATTCATGCTGATTTCATTAAGATCCATGTTAAGGGAGCCTTCAAACCTAGCAGAGCTGAAAAATTAACCAACCATTATAAAACTGTTATAAACTAAGTAAATTACTTCTATAAGGTAAACATTCATTAAATCTATTTTTCAATTGTTCCCTGCAACGAAACAGTAAAACAACACACCATTCAAGAAACAGTTCATGTATAATTACTAAGCTTTCACGTTTGGCAGTAACAGTGCTATATCTTATTTCCTTATACTTCTCATTATAGAACAATTAATCATGAAGAATGAGGCCTTACGTTTCCCAATTGCAGTCTTTAGCTCTGTTTTTCAGTATATGCACACAGCCGCTGAATACTAGTTTTAATAAATAGGCTATAATAAAGCATGCATGACTTAGCATTCCTGACAAGCTGTTTAAAAGAAAAGCAGGCCAATACTCCACAAGTATATTTCACTAGGAGTTTCTCACAGCTATAGACAATTTAGGAGCAACAATGGTCTGATGGTATTTATGAAATAACACAATTGACCTAGAAATGCAAACCTCACTGAGCTCCGTTAAGCATTAATGGAAGACAATATCCTTCTGCCTATAAATGTTGTCTCACTTCAGTTCTAAAACTATCATGGCTAGAGAAACACCACTGCAATCCGAATACTTCCAACATTTAGTTACTCTTAAAGGGAAGTGACTTATATCAAATGGAAAACAATACTCTTTGAATTGATGCAGGCCTGCATATCTGCAGCATACACCACCTTTAACAATATTACTTTTACAGAGGAATAACCTGTAACTTTACCTTGTCAGGTTAAGCAGCAAGTTGGCTACGATATTATTCATTGCATCAAACGGCTTCTCTTGTACAGCTTTTGTACTGTTTGCACTTGATGTTACCAAGCTGTTTTGCTTCACAGTTGACCCTAGCTTCCCAGAACTGGTCATCTGATGAATTTTATTAACTATATCAAACAGAGACTTTAAGAGAGGGAAGAAAAAAGAAAGCATATAAAAACCCTTGAGCACTGAGTTTTCAAATTCAGTACCCCAATTTTTCATTTCAATTAGTCTTCAAGAAAAAGCTTAGACCTGTTACTGATAGTTCAAAGATTATACCTTCGATATATACAAGTCCGACTTCTGACCAATTCCCATTGACTGAAGTGTTTCTAAAAGTCTGTTGCTTACATGTCACAAACATGAACACAGCTTGACTCAGAAGCCTGAATTTTATTCTACTATTCAAAACCCTCATCTTCTAAAATTACATTTTAAATTCTCATCATTTCTGTGAAAGCAAAAATATATTCTCTAAATACATTTCACTTTATTTTTGTTCTCTTGCAAACAGCAAGAGAATCTAAGTTAGATTCAAATAAGTCTAGTGGTTTGTGTGGTCAGTTGTGCCTGTGATGCCCATATCCCCAATCAGTAAAGTCAAGTCTGTCAGAATTTGAGTGCTCAGCCACTTCCCTTGCAGGACTCTACTAATACTATGCACAAATTTATTGCCAAAAGAATAAAAGACTCTCAACCTCAGTAAACAGCAGCTTTTCACTGTTTACCTTGAAATAGACATGAAAAAAAATCACTTTAGACTACTTTGAAGGTGCCGAGCAACTTTTTAGTCATACACATATTAATTTCAAAGCCTGCAAGTGAGTTACGAGTTCAATTATTATTTTAAAAAATGAATTTATGCTTAAGACTTGGCACAGAAATCAATACACAGAAGGAAGAAACACTTCCTATGTACAGTCTAATAAAAAAGTTGACAGAAATAGAATATTATTTCTTACTTCATTCTCTATTGGTAGCACACAGTCTGCATGTTCATTAAGCTCCCTCATAGCCAGAACACTATTATATGGAGAAGTAATAACATCATCTTCACCAGAGGGATAAACCGAAGTCACAAATCGATATACTTCTGGGAATTCATCCTCAAGCAAATTTAGCACAAAAGTTCCAAGACCAGATCCTGTTCCTAATTATGAATGGAGACAGAATGAGAGAAAAGATTCTCTATGTTATCACAAGCCTTAAGTCTCCTATGTTGGAAACATACAATGCTAATCCTATATATTAATGAATGTTTTCTGAAGCATTTGGCTGACAGTGGAGGCTACTCAGATCTAAATAAAGGCAGGAAGGTTGTTCCCAGAGAGGAAAATGATTAAGTGATAAAAGTATTTCCCATAGTATACCAGACAGGATGAAGTATACAATCTCAAACTTCGGCAAACCACAAAGCCCTATCATGCAGCCAACATTTTTCTGACCTAGTGTTTTTATTTCTTATTTTAAAATCTTTAATTTGAATTTTGAAATAAAACATTTGCTCAAAAACACTGAGCTGCCCCAAACAATTACTTACTTTCCTTTGGGGGTTTTAGAAATTTTTCTTCTCTAGTCAAAACACAATAACCCCTTTCCCCCAGCGCACACACTTTTAGCCCTAAGCACATAGCATCGACTTCAAATCACAAAACTGAACTGTGTTTTTTCTGTCTCGGGCAGCTAACACTCTCAGCAGCAGACAATTTCATCTGTAAACAAGACAGCAATTTTTGACAACAACAGAAATCTGCAGGGTCTCTCAAATTAAGCAAGTGGTCAAAAAAAAGGCCCTTGAGAAAACTCCTACTTCATATTTAGAGCTATTTTCTGTGTCTTTTTCAACATCATAATGAGTTATAATAGATGTCCCACCCAATGTTTCTGAGGGAAAAAGGCTTAGTGGCAAATACAGTAATGACAAAACTGTCACTGCAAGGGATTCTCCCTTCTGGTTTATTAAGAAAGTAGCCAAACCAGATTCAAGAGAATTATATGGAAGGAATACAGAAAAAACAAGTTTTTCTAAAGTTAAGCAACACTAGAAGTCTCTTTCAAAGCCTTTTGGACAACTCTATCCCCACTATTAAAAATAACTTGATTACAACAATTATGTCTGTTCTGAAGCCACTGTCCCTCCTTCTGATCAGTAATATCTCAGTGTTTCCTTGTATTTGGTGCCCATCTTGATCCACCCACTGCCTCATATCTAAAATTTTAGCTGTATTTTCGTTCTGGGTAGCACTTACCTTAGCTCATGATTAGGGCTCCTCAATGCTCTAACAAAACAAATAATAAATAAATACAGGTCCATGTAACAGGACTGCGTTAAATTTTTTTTATTCTGTATTCTGAATGATGTTGATTATTAGACTGATCTTCTTTTCAAGATCCAAGTTATTATTTTTCACCTGTGGCTGCTGCAATCATACTAACCATAAAAAAATTACTTACCACCTCCCATAGAATGAATTATAAAAAAACACTGTAGACAGTCACAATGTTCTGCAGTTTTCCTCAGCTTTTCCACAATGTTTTCTCGGTACCGACAGCCATACAGCTTATGACCTACAGCCCTGAAGATATGAAAAGTACTTTAAAAAAAAATAAAAATCCAACAATCAGTCTTTCAATTTTTTATTTTACCTCATCCTATTTGACATTTTTTGAGTTCAGAGTCCAGAGCTGGGTGAAACACCTAATTTGTATGAGTTCCTAAGCTGTGACTACATCATGTGAATATAGTGGTCAGGATATAGTTCTAATTTTGAGGATGCAAGCGGCACTAAGGTCACAGCTTTGGAGCGTGCACTGTTACCGTGTACTGACAAGGAAATAAGCTCCCACACTGGATGATCAAATTGTAATTATGAAATGAGAGTTATACACCCCTTAACACTAAGGATATCTTTATCTACTATGTGTATAGATCTTCCTTTGAGTACCATGTGCATCAGTTATTACCAGCAACAGAAAAAAACCAGAACAGCTCATTTTCAACACGTCCTTGCCTGCTATATGGTGAAGTTACACAATGCTTTATTTCCTATACTGCACTCTCAGTACATTTGCTGATGATTTGCTTTCCAGTCTGTAGTGCACTGAGTATTATTACAGGTGCATTAAGTCCTCAGTGAAAATCTGGAATTCAGTATGTTAATCTTTTTTAATTTCTCTTTTTCGTAATGTAGTTTATATGCACAAAGCCAGACTCTGTGGTCCTTAGAAATCAGAAGTGCATTTGTTCATATATCTCATTTCCACACTAGTTACACAGTCTCAAACTAGATTATGGCTTTGACTGAGCAATGGAAACAGCTCAATACCAAAGAAACAAAAATAAAAAGCATGTTCTTTTGAAAAAGGAAATTTAAAAAAAAGAGGAATAAAATATAGATAAAATGATACATCAGCAGAATCCTCCTTCTGTAAAAGGCTTTTCAAAGCCCTCCTCAAGGCAACAGTGACTCCAAAGTTTACTGGTAATATGCTGCAGCTCCCCAGGTGCAGTAGAACGAGCCAGAAAGCTACTGTTATAATTTCCCTTTTCAAACGCCTTCTAATTAACTGCTAAGAAATGCTTTCTGAAGAGGTTCTCACCAGTTGTTTCCTGAACCAGAAACATCTGTGATAAGCTGCTTGCTATCAAACACATCCCTCAATGGTCCCTGAAGAATTTCATTTACCACACCCTCCTCCATGTCAATCAACAATGCCTTTGAGAAAGAATAAAAATTCAGTCAGTAAGCAAACAACTCTTCGAAGTAATCACACAAAAAATATAAAAATATTTACAATATAAAAGGTATGTTGTTTCTACTGAGCTCCAGAGAAACCTTTTTTCAGTTGTTAACTAGAAGACCAGCTGGATTCACCTTGGCTGATTTGCCAGAAGTCATTCAACAGGACAGCTTTTCAGATAATGCAATTTTTAAAAAAAAAATATATTTTGCCTAAGTACTTAGGAATAAATACATTAAAGCATTTTTATGCTTCAAGTTTTCTTGCTTGTTAATCACTTTAGGTGACTCAAATAAATGTATTCCTTAGGAAATTAAAATAAAACCTTGGTTGGTAATGTCTGAATTTTATTAAAATTATAATTTAAATTACTCAACAAGACTGGCAGTGAACTGCATTACTCCACTGAACTATGAAAGTTACTAGTAGAAATGTTACTATTTAAAGTAGTATTTAAAAACATATGGAATTATAAGGACCTTATGAAAATTCCTACACAGTTGGACACAAATTTGCAATGTAAAATGAATGACCTTTATAGATTGCCTTACTCGTGCTTTTAAAGAGCAGATTTTTCCTTTGTAAATATCAGGACTATCACCACCACTTCTGAAAACAAACAAACAAACAATCAAGCTCAGAATCATAATAGAAAATAAGGCAATATATATTACAATAAGATTCCCTACTTAATCTTTTGTGTTCAGAGGACTCTTGCAATACAAATGAATGGAAACACCCTGAACATACAACTAAGAAAGATCTCATAATGCCCTAATATAATACAATTACAGGACACGATCTCAATGAGAAATGTCCTAAGCAGTACTTCAGAAGCTGAAAAGATAAGCACTGAAAGTTTACTCTCAGATACAGCCTCTGCTCTGTAGCAATTCTACAGGCATTCTGACAGAATAACCCACCTGGATTAATTATTTTGAACAGTGGTATGGCATCACTTAGAAGACCAAAGTTTGTCAATTTTATGACCCAGGGTTTTATGCTTTCACCAACCTGTGAGATAAACTAATTACTTCTCGTTAAACTAAAAAAAACCCCACAACAATAACAAAAGACCAAAACCTCACAGCCCGAGCAAGAGTTTGAAGTGACTCTCCCTAATTAAATGATGGTTCAAGCCTACAATTAAAAGTGGAAATTGTTTCCAAAGGAAAATGAACAGCTCCAAGAAAAGATGAAATTTTAATGATCATTCTTCTGTTTCACAGGTAGGTAAATCTTCCTGGAAACTTCCACAGTATTCGGTATGTTAAGTCCCTCCTCTTTACAGAGAGAAAACAGATGTTTCTATCGTGGCCAACCTGTCCATTACAAATTTGGTGGTTTCACAACTGTTTTATTCTTGCAAACTGCAAGAATTTTTGGAACTGGACAGACAAGAGATGACTGAATGGTCTTAACAGCATTAATAGCCATCATTTCTGACTACCTTATGTACAATTCCTCTTACAACTCTTCAATAAATGCTGTTAAGCTGGTATTCAGAGGGCTTGCGGCCTGATCATGATTCACAACAGCAAAAACTATCAGAACCTGACTGTCCTCTTTTGGGACGGAAGGAAAGGAAAACAAACCCAACATCAACAGCTTTAACTACTAAGTAAGTATAGTTAAAATGCAAAGGTAGAGATAGTGTTTTGAGGAGAATAAAAAAAAGCAAAACCTTTTTCTAGCACAAACTAAATATGACCTGAAATAAAGAAAACTGTAACTTAAGAGAAGATACTAGAATTGTTGATCTACTGTGTTAAACTCCTGAGCTGCTTGATAAGAAGACTTACCTTGTATCTACATTCCTAAAGAAACTGCTTAATGCCTCATCATAAATTCCTTTCTAAAAGGAAACAACATGACATTAGATGATGTGCAACATAAGACATTCTCAGCGCTTTTTCACAGAATAACTTAAGTTGGAAGGGACCTCTGAAGGCCACCTGTCAAACCTCCCACTCAAAACAAAGTGACCTTCTTGTTGACTCCAACTAGCTCTAGTCAGCACTAAAAAGAACATTCATTGAAGCACCAGCTTGATATTAAAAACTGACAGGAGAATGTAACTAGGTAATTAATTTTTCAGCACAAGATTAAACAACTAGTCTTTCTTCACTTCTAAAGATTCAGGATTTTACTGAAGATCCCAATTCAATTATTAAATCAAATAGCTACTGTTCGGGTGACTCAGCTCATTACTGATAGAACACCAGGACAGCTTCATGCCAATGGCACTTATGCCCATGAAGTTCTGTGGAAAGGAAAACACATCACACTGTCTCAGTGATTCTTAAACTCCCTGCTGAGGGACTGCATTGGAATTACTTACCCCAACATAAAGCTAGAGACCTGACAAGTTTAAATACTTTAATATCATTATTTTTACAGACTGCTTAACATACTCCTATGGACCTGATGAAGCAGAATTTGGAAGTCACTGTTTGCTACAACACTAAAACCAAGAGACTCTCCACATGCATGTGAATATCATCCACTGCCTTTTTACAGCTGCTCCAACAGAAAGCATTGAGAAGGGCTGCTCATTATTATCTGTTCACATACAGCATTCACCAGGAAATAGTACCTTTACAGTCATGGCAAGAAGAGCACATTTCTGTTCAGGGTACTCAGCACAATCCTCTGCCCTCTTTATGCTGCTGTTTTGGTCAGCACAGCTGTACAGTAAGGCGCTAACATGGAAAAGAAGGGTGGGCTTCGATGGGCTGCTGGTGTGATCTGCTGCCAGTGGCAAAGAACCTGCATTGACTCACCCTGATAATGTCTGCCATTAAGGAGATACCCTGGGCTTTTCAAAGTGGAAAGGCTTGAGAAACTTGATCTGAATTAGAATAATAGAATCATTTCATTTGGAAGAGACCCTCAGGATCATTGAATCCAGCCATAACTTAACCTAACTCTAGCACTAAACCATGTCCCTAAAAACCTCATCTAAATGCTTTTTAAACACTCTCGGGGATGGTGACGCAACCACTTCCCTGGGTGGCTTGTTCCAATGCCTGACAACCCTTTCTGTGAAGAATTATTTCCTAATATTCAATCTAAACCTTCTCTGGTGCAACTCAAGGCCATTTCCTCTTGTTCTATCACTTGCTACTTGGGAGAAGAGACCAACACCCTCCTTGCTACAACCTCCTTTCAGGTAGTTGTAAAGAGTGATAAGGTCTCCCCTCAGCCTCCTTTTCTCCAGGCTAAACAGCCCCAGCTCCCTCAGCTGCTCCTCATCAGACCTGTGCTCCTCTGCACTCTCTCTAGTATTTCAATGTCCTTCTTATGATGAAGGGCCCAAAATTGAACACAGGATTCAAGGTGTGTCCTCACCAGTGCCGAATACAGTGGCATGATCGCTTATTTAGTCCTGCTGGCCACGCTATTACTGATACAAGTCAGGATGCTGTTTTGACCACCTGGGCACACTGCTGGCTCATGTCCAGCCGGCTGTCGATCAAAACCCCAATTAGAGACGTTTTGTTAAACGGCATAATAACCTGAGGACAGTTTAGTTGGTAACGGAGCAGCTTTATAAGTACAGTACTTTGCAGCCACAGGAAAGAACACGGAAGGCAGCGAGGGCCACCGCGGCCTCCCCACGCCGAGTGCGGAAGGCGGCTCGGCCCAACGGCCACTCCGCTCCCCTCAGGCCAGCGGCGGCCGAAGGCGAGGCCGGGGAGAAGCGGTGCCGTTACCTTGTTGACGGCGGCATGCTCCCGCAGCGCCAGGTCCCAGAAGCGGCAGCCCACCTGGTTCCCGCACTGGCCCACTGCAAAGGGGAGAGACACGGGTCAGGGCTGGGGAAGGGGCGGAGGGGAGGGCTCTGGATGCCACGACCCCTTACCCTGCACCACCACCGACTGGGTCATGGCCAGGCGGCTGCCCGCCGCCTCCTCTTTCGAACTCGGCACCCGGAAGCCACGCCCCCTTAGCGGGCGCGGCGGAGGGGTGTGCGTTGCGGCGGGAAAGGCTCTTCCAACGGCGCCAACTCCTCTGCCCCGCCTTCCTCCAGCGGTGGAACATCCCACCCGTTGGTTTAAGCTGCTCGCCGCCTTCCCGTCGCGAGTGGGACGTTCCATTGGGCAGGCAGGTGGGGGGAGCTGTGCCTCGCCTGCAGCCTGAGGCCGGCGTCCAACGGCCGCCAGTCCGAGGCAGCGGCGTTGGGGTGTTGGTTCTGATGGTCGCGACTGTGCCTAAAAGATTCAGGGTTTGGTATAAGAATAAGTATGCGCTGGAGAGCAGCTGAGGGAGCAGCAAGCTGTCCGTTCGCCTGTCTGGCACTATGGCAATAAGTGGTGAGGTACTCAGGTGTAGCCTTGAGGGTGAACCTCTCAGGGGCTACAGGGTCTCTGCTAAAGCCCAAGTACTGAAGACACGGCAGAGACCTAAAATGAAGTCTGTCCATGGGAGAGCAGAAGAATTGACACACAATCCAGTTTATTACCTCCTTTGGCTAAAAATGTGTGATAACGTTTTATTTTCCCCAAATACATTATTCAGAGTGATGGTGTGAAATGTGCCAAGTGATATGAAAATACAAACTAAAAATGAAATGAAAAAATGGTCATATGGAAATGCTGTAATAATGTACCCTCCCATCAGGCTTGTAACTTAAGTTTTTTGTTAAGCTCTGTTTCGTATTTCTTTTGCAAATAATTGTTCGCAGTGCAATTGGGAGCTGCTTCAGCTTATGTGTCAAACATAGCAACTTCAGGACTAAAAAGGAGAGATGAGAAACACAGAGATGGTATTGTCTCAGCATGGTGAGACTGGCTCACAGCATAGCTATGCTGCAAAATGATGTAAAGGATGTGTGATATGCAAAGCAGTCACTCACAGAGAGCTCTCATGTGACACATGGCACTTCTGCTTCTTGTGGGAGAACAAAAGTGCTTCTATGTAATTCAGTTCGTTAGGTTTTATGGCTAAAACTATCCAACAAAATATGCTTTTTCCAAATATTTTGTTTGTGGTGCTGGTGTGTGTATTGAGTGTGTGTAGCAAGGTCTTGATAACAGGGGAGGTACAGAGGTGGCTTCTGTGAGATGGTGCTAGAAGCTTCCCCCATATCCAATAGAGCCAGTGCCAGCTGACTGGAAGACGGACCCACTGCTGGTCAAACCTGAGTCCATCAGTGATGGTGATAGTGCCTCTGTGATAATGTACTTAAGAACGGGAAGAAAAAACTGGTGCAACATCAATTGCAGCTGGACAGAGGAGTGAGAATATGTGAAAGAAACAGCTCTGCAGACACCAAGGTCATTGAAGGAGGAGCAGAAAGAAGGAGGTGGTCCAGGCAGACCATGGTGAGGCTGGCTGTCCCCTTGCAGCCCATGGATGTCCACATGGAGCAGATACCTGCTTGCAGCCTGTGGATGATCCCACGTCGGGGCAGACGGATGCCCCAAGGAGGCTGTGAGCCTGTGGTGAGCCCTGCTGGAGCAGGCTTCTGGCAGAACTTGTGGACCCATGGTGAGAGGAGCCCAAGCTGGAGCAGGTTTGCTGGCAGGACTTGTGACCCATGAGGAACCCATGCTGGAGCAGTCTGTTCCTGAAGGACTGTACACTGTGGAAGGGACCCACACTGGAGCAGTCAGTGAAGAACTGCAGCCTGTTGGAAGGACTCACGTTGGAGAAGCTCATGGAGAGCTGTCTCCTATGGGAGTGACCCCAGGCTGGAGCAGGGGAAGAGTGTGAGGAGTCCTCCCCTGAGGAGGAAGGAATGGCAGAGACAATGTGTGATGAACTAACCACAACCCCTGTTCCCTGTCCCTCTGTGCTGCTGGCAGGGAGGAGGTGGAGAAATTGGGAGTTAATTTGAGCCAAGGAAGAAGAGAGGGCTGAGGGAAAGGTGTTTTAAGATTTGGTTTTATTTCTCATTATCCTACTCTGATTTTGATTGATAATAAATTAAATTAATTTCCCCAAGTCAAGTCTCTTTTGCCCATGACAGTAATTGGTGGGTGATCTATTCTTGTCCTTATCTTGACTCACAAGACTTTCGTTGTGTTTTCTCTCCCCTGTCCAGCTGAGAAGGGGAGTAATAGAGCAGCTCTGGTGGGCACCTGGCATCCAGCCAGAGTCAACCCACCACAGTGTGCAAACAGTATTTGCTAAATGAATTTCTTAATAGAAATGTGAAGTGTATCTTAATCCTTTATTTGCTCTGGAGAAACCATGGTGCTGACTCCTGGGCACGACCTAGGTTCCAGCAGAGGTGCCTTGTACATTTGTAATAAAGTTATGCCAAATTACTGTTTTAAAAAACTTCCCTGGGAAGATTAACTATGTATTGCAGCAAATATAATAACAGCAATGCATTATATACAAGAAATACATCTCAAGACTAATTTTTAAAATCTTAATTGAAAGGGAAGAGTCCATGTACTGAAAATTTGTTTTGTTCCAAAGAAAAAGTAATAAGTGGCCCAAGTTTTCTCAAGCTCCATGTTTGAAGTTGCAAAAGGCCAATGGCTTCAGTGTTACAGGCAGGTGGAAAGTTTGCATGAATAGAGTAATACTGCCTCAAACACTTCTTTTATAAATTAATCACTGGTGTAAAACTACATCAGTATTAATCAGGAAAGCAGATAGTAAATTCTCACCTCTCTCCAGACAGATTAGATGTAACCTGTAGCTTGATTTTGTTCCCTCTGCTTACCTGAACTGGTCCAAACCTGTAGGCTGTGGTGTGTTCTGGCTGCTGGATGTGAAACTGTTATATACTTCTTGCCTACTGTCATGTCCGTAAAGTTTCCCTTCACATCTTTTTGGCCTTACTTAGGCTAAAAGCAGTACAACATTGCTTGTAAGCATTCTAAAGCTTGATTTAAAGTCTACAGAAGTCTCCTAATGTTACTGTATCTGGCTAGCTTTCTTGTTTAAGTTAGCTATACTTTCTACTTGTACTTTCAGTTAGCTGTAGTTTTTGTGCTCTACATCCCATTAAGATTGAAGTTAATGGGATTTTCTCCATTGAACGTGAGATTGCAACAAGAAATCCTGTGCTTTGGCTTCCAATATGCCATTAAGAGTTCAGTGATGGCAAATGTAAAGTGATTATTCTCACTGAGCTGGGAAACACTGTGAATCAAAAATGCAACTGTGATTCATATTCATGTGGGAATGTTTTTTAGCTTCCAAAGGAGGTCCAAGGACAGGAAGTGGAAGCGTAATAACCGGTTTGGCTTGATGAATGTGCTCAGAGCTTTAGTGAAGCAGGCAGCTCAACTATGAAAGAAATAATCACACACTGACTTTATGTTTCATTTGTAGATGAAACTGTACTTCATCTGCCATAACGTAAATGCATGAATCTAGTCGGGTCCCCTAAGAGACTTTTTGCCTATGTTAATAATTTAATCAGTCTTACACTAGTATGTGTTTCTTACCCTTATTTTCTCAGTAACTTGATGATGTTGATGCTATACAGTGAAAGAATTCCACAGCTTTGGAACACTAATTGAATAAATGAATTGTAGGAATAACTTAGTATGTTGTTGAAAGGAAATGAGTTGACATGGACCACTGTGAATCTGTGAATAACTCTTAAATCCCAACCACAAGAGCCAACTTAAATGCATGTGTTACGCTTTCAGCATCTTTTTAATGACAGCCATTTGACTATTTAGGCCACATGCTGCTATAGGAAGAATACGCTGGAATTTGAGCTAATGTTAGTCTTTGATTTATATCGTGGCTTAATTCACATACGATTTTTTTTTTTCCTTAGAATGGCTGACTCTTGAGGAATTACTGTCAGACCTGTAATGCTACATCTTTCGTTTTTCATTCAGGCTGTTGTCCATAATCTTGAACCTTGAGGGGAAGGAAAGGTTGGTAAGAACCTTTAACTATGGGAGATCTCTACAGATTTTCAGAATTTAGAGATAGAAGGGCCAGAAATTCTAATTAAAATCTCTATTTTGAAGCAATTTGTTGAGTATTTAAACTTGAAATTGGTTTCTTTCTTATATAACCATGCAAATGTCAAGTTTCAGAGTATTCCGTGATATAATAACAGCATAGCTGTAGCCCTGAATTAGATAATGGCTCTAACGGTACTTACCAAAACTTTGAAGGTGGCAGAGAAAATGTATAATCTCCTTAGGGTCAGCACTCATTTTTTGTCAGCTTTCTGCAGAACTGAGGTAGTTATATTAATATTGAAAATGCAAATGGACAATCTGACAATGTACCTCAGAACCTGGAGTTTTTTTCCCAAATCTTTGTAGATGAAGAGTTTTGTACTTTGGAGCTGTAAGTTTTAAGATAGATACAGAAGACAAATTGAATTCTAGGAAGATTTCTGCTTAGGCAATTGCCTTCTCTTAAGCACCAGAAGCTTTGAAATAAATGCAGAGGTGTGTGTAATGTAACGCATCACATACAGACTTTCTTTGGTGCATATGTAATGGTAATTTCAAGGTCCATGTGGATGTTTGGGGCAGGGAAATTTGCATTATTCTCCTCTCTCTCAAGTCATCAAGTATCCTATGATTTATAATATTTTTCTTTGGAAACCCTGTTCTGCACAGGGAAAATCTACATCTCTGAGGCCTAGAAAGGCAAATTGAGTAAGATATCTTGCATTTGGTTAGCCGGTGATATAGTAAAGAGAAGTAAATCGAATGGTAGCAGTTTATGTATTTTCATGTGTTTTTTATTCACATACTATTTTACTGTGTTTTTAGTTTTCCATATAAAAAGTATGCAAAGGACTGGTTAATCAGAAAAATCATTCTTAAATGTAAATCCACTGAGTAAACCCAAATCTCATTGCAGCTAATATATCTAAGAAAAATATTATTTATTCACAGAGCTTGCATGTGGCTATGAGAAAATATACTTTAGTTAGAAGTAGGTGTAAGACGGAAAAATGTTCTGAATATGTGTGTGCTAGTTAAAATACAGTGCTCCACTTAATACCAGAATTTGCTAAACTGTGATGCTCTTAGAGGGCACAAGCATATGCTATTCCTGGCTATCTCTGCTTAGCAGCTGCAGACAACCTGGAAAGGAATTTCAGTAATCTTTATAATGAACCTATCTAAGCAGAGAATCTGCTCTTCTTTCCTCTCCAGAAATAGGGTCCTAGAGACCAGGGCCTGAGGAAGCTTAGCTCAGGTTATGGTCTCGTGAGATTGATTGAGCCAATCTAACAACTCACTGCCACTGGAAGGAGAGAGACTTCATTCTTCCTTTTTTATCCCTGCTCCCAACTGCACAGAGCTGACACCATGGCCTCTGGTACCCACTCACTGGAAACCCAGCTCACTCATCAACCCCAATAATAAAAAGTTCCTAAACCAAAAGCCCTAAACGTTTTCTGTTCAGAGTCTGGGTAGTAGCTGGGAGCAGGAAGGAGCTGCGCAGGTGTACTGGTTTTAGTATCTGAGACAAAGACGGTGTTTGAAGGTAACTGGGTTTGGGGACCCATGATGTGCTTGGTTTGGGGAGACTGCAGAGTGATAGGTGCTCGTACTGATTGCTTCTCAACTATGAACAGTGGGCTAGGGAGTTATGAAAAGAGTGGGCTGTATCCCACTCCCAGAAGTAGGGGGCTTCCCTCTGCTATTGGGAAGGGAATCAGTCTTGGGAGTGTGTTGCCCAAGAGTTGCAGGGAACAGAATGGAAGACATGTCCAGGAGAAGGCAGTTAAAACAGGCAGGGGGCTGAAAGCATGAGTAGAGCTGACAAGGCTGGTAGAAGGGTAAGCAGTGACTGCTGGAGCCACACTATCTTCTCTTGTCCACTCACCACCCAACACTGAACTCCAGAGAAAAGTTGAGAGGCAGCGATGTGGTCCCAGCTGCCAGAAAGTCCCTGTACCTGTCTGTCTACAGCTTGCAATACTTTACCCAGAATGAGCCAAGATGACTTCAATCTGTCAAAACTTCCTATTGAGAGTGTAGTAGGGAAGCTACTGATTAGTGCTGACACATGGATCTTATTCTGGTGATTGCTCCAGCTGTCCATAGATTCAAGATCTTTGGATTCCAGTTGTCACTTGTGTGTTTTCCAGATGAGCTCCTATTTATTTTTAGTCTGGAGGTTGTTGCATATTGATTCCAACAATAATTTTTCCAGCAATCGTAAAACTTTCTGTCAACGGTAGTTTATTCTTTAGTGAAAAGGAAGCTAAATGTCTTGGATGCCTTGTAGGTTATCACTGAAGAGACTAAGTTTTGCAAGTGACTTCTGTCTGATGCTGAAGCCCACTGTGAGCAAAAGCCTAGAATTAATTTACATCTACCTTCTATGGTTTTAACATAGCCCAGATTTGCAGCCCTTCGCCTTCTGTTTACATCTTCCTATTTCACCTCCAGTTCTTCTGCAGCACCGTGTCTTCTGGAATATATTCCACAGGAACATGTTCCTAGTTTAAGAATTACTGCTGTAAACTGAAGTCCTGCAGCAGTCTCACAAGGAAGTGATGATTTGATGTGATAAGGGATTTGCCTGAACCTGTGACTATGATTGTCTTTTCTATGCTTTGTGTTTGCTTGTGTTATATTATTGCAAATGAGATTATAATCAGATTGTGGATTCAGTGCTGTGTTTGTGTATAAGTGCATTTAAAAATTCAGAGAAAAAATCTGAAATTTTGAATTTTCTCTTTTCCCTTCCTTCCTATGTAAGGCAAGCATTGCTCTAAAATTACCTAGTTTAGGTAAATGATCAATTATATTAAGTGTCTGTCTTAAAATATGTACATCCTATCTTCACGTTGTGCTAGAATATATCCATGAAGTCTAGAAGTGGAATAAAAATTTTAGTTTTTCATTGTAAGCTTACATAACTGATATGCTCTCTGCCCCCCATTTTCATTGAGGAACCTATAAATGAGTTGAATGAAAAATTAAAAAAAAAAATAAAAATATATATATTTGAATACACTGATTTGTGATGTAAGTCTATTGTCTAGCTTTATTCTTTAATGTGCATTAGCAGATCTTTTCCTGTGAAACAAAGTCTGACCTAAGGTACAGAATGAAATGATGTAGAGGATCTATCTCGAAAGTAACATATTTAATATGGTTTTCATGTCTCTTATAATCTCACATTTTAATGTAACAGACTGGCCACACATACACTATAAGAAGTGGTAAAGCTCACTCTTGTGGTATAGTAAGAGAAGTGCAGAAGCAACAGCCCTTTATTCTTCAGTGATTTTTGTTTGCACGCAGAAATTACAAGTGACCCCTAAACATACTGCTTTCTGTAGATTGATCCTTGGTATTTTCATTCTTCTTCTCCTGATGAATGTGGTTTCTTTTGTTCTGTTTTTCCTTCTGTGGTATAAGGAACTTTACAGGATGGAGGCAGTGCACTATCAGGCTGCTGGACATGTGTTGATGCTTACAGCACCACTAACCAAAGCTGCTTTACTAAAACTCACTGGTTTTTCATCAATCATGAAGTTCCGAATGCAGCCAATGAAGGAGTTGCGTGTAGTCAGGCTGGATGTTAGCAGAGACTCTGGAATAAGCAGATTTAAAAAAAAGAAAAAAATATTAGAGCTCATGATGACCCAAATAGTCGGTTTGGTGGCAGAAGCTTTTCAATTTGCTGCTAACTGCAGCTCTGCTGAATCTTCTGTGGGTCTTTTAGAATGTCTGGACTACTGCCAGTGCCCTAGTGGCCATGAAAATAGGTATGGGGAGTTACCCATACTCATGTAAAACTGTTGATACTAACTAGTCAATAGAAGTCCGATCTTGCATTTTTTGACAACTACATTTTCTTTTAAGTAACAGACTAGCTGAATCCCAGGGTGCATGTTAGTAGTTTCTTTTAACATTACATGTATTGTCATCTGTGTCTGATTTGTTAATTTGCATTTAATTTACTGTATTTACATTGTATTAGTTAGCATTATATCTTCTTTGTTGTTGTGAAGTTCATTATAAGATTTTACTGTGCCAGAGTGTTAACAGCATTATTGAGCCAATGTATGGCATTGCTTTAGTATTCTATAATTAATGTAGAAATAAAAGGCTCTATTATGAAGCAGAACAGCATTTGCAATCAGCACTTTATATTACCTCTCTGGGAAAAGTTCTGACCTAGTAAAATTCCAGTTTGGATTTAAAGAATGAACAGGCATCTGCACATAGATTTTATTATTCCTTTTAGGCTCATTTTTCCTCCTGCTAGTGTGGCATGGATGAGAACATCTTGCACTCAAGCCACTAATCCAAGATAAGCAATATACTAAATTCTGTAGTTGGATCTGTTCATGATTGACATGCCAGGCACAGAGAAATAATGCTGCATGTTTCCAATGACAAATGTATAGGAGATGACTTAAAAATTGAATCACGTAGTGTTGATTACAGTTTGTATGTGAAGCCCAACAGAGTAGCTCTGTCTGTTGAATAAGGGAAGTAAATGTAGTAATCTTGGCCCACGCTACACAGATGGTCTGTGAGTCACAAATTCACATTAGCAGACATCTGTGCAATAGAAATCACTAGTAAGAAAAAGAATCTTCATGTTTTGTCTTGTGTTCCAAGATGCTATTGCTTGAAGAAGAAGAAGGAAGCTTACTAGCAACTAAACCTTAGGACTCCGGTAACAATGGGTTTCCAATCCCATAAATAAACAAATCAATCACTTCTTGAAAAAACAGGCCATACTGGAAAGTGGAAAAAAGCTATTTGTTTTCTAGCTAGCTGACTTCTCTACTGAGTCCATACTTGACCCTCCAGCAACTGTGAATGTTTTGGTTTCAATGAAGCAGCACTTTTTTCTTTTAGAACTCGAGGCAGGACATTTCTGATCAGCTCTCGAGCCTTGGGATTTTACACGTTGTTCACACGAGATATATTTTGTTGTTTTTATAAATTAAATCCAAGTCTATGCTTTCTCTGGAAACCGTATTGAAATTTGAGAACAACATACCACAAAGCTGCCAAAAACTTACCTGGTACACCTCCAATAAACACTGGCTCCCTGTGGTCAATTGCCCTTGGATTTAGCGGCCCTACCACATGGTTGACTTCAGAGTCTACATCCAGCTGCACCACATTAGCATCTCTAATGACTGAAAGGAGAAGGAACAGTGATCAAGAAGACTGTAAGAAGTAGCACATGAGTTTTCTATGACAGACAGGACTTATCTGATCTGAGTAGTTTGATTTAGTGTTTGCTAGCTTGGGTGTGAGCTATCAATACCAGTGACAGTACTTGGGTAGATTCTGGCACAGATCAGGGCCAATGGAAGATACAGTGTGGGAGCAAGGGTGCTGCTGAGTAGGGCTCTTGATTGTTGGCAGCAGGGTCTGTGCTGCAGGGTATGAGCACACAATGGCATGTGGCTTAGAGAAACTTTGCCAAATCACTGCTAATAGGGGATATACTAGAACACAGTGAGGTTTCCTCCCTGCATGTGTTCCTGAGTTTCCTCCAAAAGGAAACCAGAATGCATAGGGAAAGGGTGCACACTCAAGTCTCTTCTGAATGTGCACTGGGAGATATCCCAAGCAAGCATCTAGACAGGAAGGTAAGGGAGTTCAAAGTGCCTGACATTTAGAAATTCTTTTTGACTTTCAAACCCAGGAAAAAAGGATGGCTGTCTGGCACAGGGCAAAATCCTGACTATCTCCCTGTGTGGCCTCCCAGATCTGTCCTGTTATTTGACATTTAAGGGCAAGATATACTTGTGCCTACTACATTCTTCCAACTTATTTAACCTCTAGTTGGGAAAAGGAGAATATCATCTGGTATACAATTTAGGAAAGGTTGCCAGCAATTCTTGTGTTCTTTGAACAAGGAGCCTCCATTTTTGCTTGTTCTTCCTATAAAGCTCTACAGGTCCTGTGTCTGAGGGAGGGATACAACTGTCTTTTTCACACAAACTTTCATCTTGACAGATGAAAAGGAAGAACTGAAAACATGACCCCCTTCCCAGTGCACTAGCCCATGGAGATGGATATCTGGGGAGGGAGAGCTGGCCTGTGTCACCTCACTTAGAGGACAATCATGTTTTACCAACCTGCAATTCGGTGCCACCTGCCATCGCAGAGACTCTGTTTCAGTGTCACTGAAGTTGAAAAATCCCTGATTCCATTATTCAGTTTCACAGTAACCTGAGGAAAATAATGTAGTCATCACTGTAAACCCCTACTGTTCTCTTTTTTCCTTCAGGTTGAACAATGCTGTATTTCCCACTTAAAAGATGACTAGTATGTCAGTGAAAGGAAAACATTATTTCATTAAATTCTTTAAAATAAAACACCTTCCTAATTCACAGATTTAGTTGTTTGGACTTTTAAAAGATTCAATAATTCTGCAGCTTTTCTGATTTGAACTCAGGGAATTGTTCAAGAAGAGATTAAAAGTAACAGCTAATTTTACTCAAATTTTCTAGTACTGCTATCCTGTTATTTCTTGTGTGGTAAATTAGTGTTTCAAGGCATCAGATGAGTTTTTGGCGTCTTGCTAGCCACTTAATAAAGAAAACAGTAGTGAAAAACCCAAGTATGAATAAACAGACAAGATGTGAGAAAGGAATAGATAAGGAATTTAAGAATGAATTTTAAGTTACTTGTTCAAGCTTACCAGCGAATTTCTGACAGAGCTAAAAAGTGAACCTAATTCTGAATTTTGCATCTCTTCTTTAGTTACATGGATTAATATTTTTCTGTTTGAGAATGCTAGAGAAGTGGCAGAGCAGCCTTGTGTCCCTGTTGCAGAACACAAGATTCCCAGTTGGTGATGCTGGAGAACTCCAAAAACCAGTCTGGTCACTCAGGCTTTTCAAATGTCAAAGTTGCCCCTGATAATCTGACACCTTGTTGACTGAAAATATTGCAAGGAAACAACTTTAATTTTAGAGAATCTCAGTTTCCATGTAGTTGCAACTAAAAAATTTTTAAACTTTTGACCACAAGGACTCCAGCAAACATAAATGAAATGATCCTTATGTTCTCTTTCATCCACCGTTGGAGAAAATATATAGGAGCTACAAAAGCAAATGCAGTATCACAAGAGAAAGTGGCTCCTTAGTAAATCACCCAGACAAGCTGTACTGATAGAGATGCATACATTTAAAAAACAAATTATAGGTGCTGATTGTTCTTATTTGTGCAGCATAAAAGTTCTCACAAAACAGGTCTTTGGTATGTATTCAAAAAAGAGCAGAGAGTTGATGATAAAAAACAGAGGTGCTTACTAAGAAGCTAAATGGCATACCTACTGCAGGGACAGGCAGGGAAGAGCGACTTTTCCAGGGTGAATTTTGTTTATGAATTGCATATTTGTTATATGATAAGTGAGGTTTGAAGCAATAAGTGAGGCAATATCTTTTGTTAGACCAACTGATACAGCTGGAAAACCAGACAAGTTTACAGACATGCTAACTTTCTATCAGATCTTTACATAAGCAGTGCTCTGGTAGACCAGTTACATACAGATGCAACCTTTAAGTGTGGCATGATACTGCTGCAGTGTGTTCTAAGTTCTCTGTTAATTAATCAAGAACTAGCTACAGCTGCGACAATGGGCTTTATCTTACCTAATCAGCTGTCAAAAGTTAGGTGCCTAAGTGAAGCACCTGTTGTCCTGTCTACAGTCAATATAGAAAAGCAGATTCTCTGACTGACAGCTCATATAGTCACCTGTATTAGACACTTGCTTTAGGATAGGATAAATCATTGTGTCTCTGTTCTTATAAGAAAGGTGGCAGCATGTTTCCTCAGGAGTTGCATTTCTAAGTGAGGTACAGCCAACCTCACTTGAATATTTTTCCACTTTGGTTGACAGATACTGGGTAGTACATTGCAGTGGTTAAAGAACATCTACACTGCTTAGTCTCTCGACTATTCCCTGAGTTTATTTTCTGCAAAAATGATTTATTTTCCTTCTGCTCTAAACTGTTGCTTGTTTTGTCTGCTTAAACTGTAGCTTATTTCTGTATGCATGCCATGTGTGGCATGAAGGGACCCAGGTTTTAGCGATGAACATATTCATAATAAAAAAATAGCAACAGCAAGAGCTATCTGATAAGTTCATTTCAAACCTCTCTCTTTCAACAGACAGCATTACAAAAATCCAGAGGCTCTAGAAACCAAGATCAACAATCAGAACTTCCCCTTTCCCTCATTCTCCCCACCAGACACCTGTATGTTAAAAAAGAAGAGACTAAGCGGAACTCTGACTTCTCTTTTAACAAACATGAAATAAAAATTCACCAACAGTTACCTTACTTGTAGCTGTTATACATTTTTAATGAGTGGATGAAAGAGCAGCACCAAAGAATCAGTGCTCTTGCTTCTTTTTAGCTGCTCATTACATATTTATAGTTGGTATCATTAAAGTGATCTGATTTTGTGTTAGGTGGTGTGTTTTGTATTTTAAAAGAAATATCTGGGTTGCTTAACCTACACAATTAATATATTTAAGAGAGGAATAAGAAACAACTAATGGCAAATAGTGAAAAATAGCAGAGCCCAAGCAGGTAGGGGAGGAATCAGTCAAAGCAGTGGAGGAAATGTGACCTTCATTATACCTGTCCATTTCTCATGTGCATGTTCAGGTACTCTCCATTCACGCTGTGACCATGCAGTAGAATTCCTGAGCTGCTTCGGGGACGTATTTCAAAAACAACTTCAAATTTCAGGCCTAAACTGAAGGATTCATCTGTGAGGGAAAAAGAAGAACATTCTTTTTGTACTGAGTTAGTGATGAAATTAGACATCTCTTCAAGGATTCAAAGCTCCAGGGTGGAACTTATTTGTTCTGTCTTTAAAACTATTGGAACCTTTGCCAGTACACACATACTTGAAGAGATGGCATGGTGTGCCATCAATGACCCATTTCGGCTTTTGTTTTGCTTATGTTTGCCTGAAGTACTAATAAAGGTTTGTTTATTTTTCTCTTTATTTAAAAAAAAATATTTTGTTTAAAAATATTTCTTAGCAATTAAATGGGTGGCAGAAATTAAGTTGTATTTTTTGGCAGTTTCTTATTGTGAAATTTACTAGACATTCAGCAGTTTTTACAGTGAGTGGGAGTTCACTTGAGCTTTGATGATTCAGTAGAAGAAACCTCTTTTTTCAATTTGGTGGCAGGCCAGGGAGCAAATTAGAAACATCAGTTCTTCTTGGTGTTTCCAATGAATTGTGCAGTTTCCTCTCCTGTTCAGATCAGAGCCTGTGTGACCAAAAACTCCTCATAAAACATTTCCTGAAACACAGCAGGCTTAAATGACAGAAAAGATGTGTTCTGTCATATTGTTCAGTACCAAGACATGCAGAAAGCCTTTCCCAATGATTTTTGAATTACATATTGTTTTATTAATTAAAAAAATAAGGGATGACTGCTGGAATACTTGGTCTTAGCCACATTGACTTCTGCATGTCTGCAATAATTTTTACCACATTATAATCCATTCCTTTGTGAAATTATTCTAATTAATTAGAATACATACAGATGTATTTATATAACAACTTGTTAAGTTTCAATGTCATTGTGACCTATGAACATCAGCTGCTTACCACAATGATGATCTGTATCTAATAATCCTTACAACTCACAGCTTCAGAAATTAGCACACCCTTTAGTGAAATATGCCATTCTGAAACACAGTGAATACCACAGTCTTGTTAGGGGATACATTTGTTTAGTATTGCATTACCAAGGACGACATATCCTCCTTCTGATGAAAAGTATGTTCCTGCTTCTGATGGGCCTTCAAAGCAAGGTGTTACACTAAACGTCTGTGAAGCTGAAGTAATTGATTTTCCATTGAGCTGTAAATTGCTGAGACAACCACTAAAACTGTAGACTGAGTTAATCTGAGGTGGAAAAAAAAGCATGATTAGTAGATAAACTGCTTGTGGAAGGAAATAAACTATTTGGTCCTTATTTGTACTTATTTATGAGCTGTAAAGCTGTGATTGTCTGGTGTACCAGTTTTGAATTGGAAAAGTTTCCAGAGAAGAGAAGCAGGACAAATACCTGTAGCCTCTCATATCTCTCTGATGACTTCAAGATAACTCCAGCTTGTGTTATTTCTCAAGCAAACCTTACTGAACCAAGAGAAACAAAGCACAGCTAGAGCAAGCCGCTGTTATACATACCTCATACCCTCAAGAAAGGACAGGCACCTACTTAGAAATTTCTGAGTAGTGAATCTATCTTGTTAGGCATATAGCAATAAGATTACTTTGAAGGACACTTGGTTATGTTCACTTTTGCTTTAACACTTTTCCATATGCTTCACTATCCAAGATGTAGCACAGAATCCTGACTTCTAGCTACTGTCTTAAAACAGAAACACTAAGACAACACTAAGATCTCTCCCAAAGCCATCTATATCTCAGGCCTAAAGGCAAAACTGATCTCACCTAACTTTACCTGTCTCATCTAAGCTTGGATCTCACTGGGATTTCTTTGTTCCTCAGAGACAAAGACAGATTATGTTTAACGCCTTCCAGTTGCTGCTGCAAGCCTATGGAAGTCTCGACCAGTGACCACCAGCCCGGCCCTGTGGGAGCTTTGCCATCCACTTGAACTCAGTGGTGTGCTCCTCATCATACTGTGGATTCAGACCATAATATGCTTTTGCCTGAACTCATGCCTACAGTTAGATTTTGCATTAGCTGTACGTAGTGGTATGGGATGTTGTAATGGGTGTCTGCTTTACCTGGATATTTTTTACAGCTTTTCCTGGAGCTACACCCCCAATATAGAGTGGTTCTGTGACTTGCCAGGTATTAGCATTACTGCTGAAAGGTTCTTCCAGTACTCGGAGACCATCAATTATCAAACGACCAATATTTTTGCCTCTAATAAATATCACCTAGAAAGGGAAGAAAAAAAAATTTGGAAGATTACTTTCATCTGTGGAGGAAACACTCCTGTGCAATGGAAGAAGATAAGTTTGAGAAGAAAAGCCTTGAAGTCATATTCTACAAATCTCTTTTATTAACAGTCAATATTATTTGCTGGACAACCCTCTTTTTTCACATTTTTGTAAAGGCTAGCTAGTAAAACTGCTGTATTTCTTACATTTTGGTGTACAAAGCAGAAGTAATCAAGATGTCACAAGGTCTACTGAGATCTGCTCATCTTTATGTGTGTAGATGAGTCACTGCTACAGTGCTACCACTGTTAGCAATATCAGTCTTTCCTAGTTTTATGGTCTGGATTCATCCAACCTGCTTTAAACACTGATGTGCCCAAGTTAAAAGCTTAGTAACTGTAGACTTCCTCTGTAGTCAGTGAGAAGAGGGAGTTACCTACAGAGGGCAATTCACCTCGAACCCTAAAATTGTCTTTTTATTTGCATAGTCTACAGAGGGCATCCAGGATAACTGTGTTTCTTGCTTAGGCACTTCAAAGAATTCTGCTGAACAAAATTACCCTAGTCCTTCCTTTCCTAGCTAACCTCACTTTTTATTGCCTCACTGCTCTGCTTGCTTCTGTCACTTTTGTTCAGCTGTTTGTGTTGGGAATTGCTGGATTTTTATAGCTGGTTCTCTTTCCTGTCCCAAGTTAATGATTTGATAAAATACCATGTGGAAGATTTAAAAATCTTGGCAGAAGTTTCTCAACACATAGGTGTTGTTATGAATGCATGAATGAAAACTGCTGAACTGTCAGATCAGCAGTATCTTTACTGCAGCCGTAATAGCATGTACAATCACAATGATTGCTTTCTTTTACTTACATTGTGCCAAAGGCCATCATTGTATTTCTCTTGGCTCTTAATTCTTATCTTCTGGTGACCAGCATTAAACATAAAAACAAGTCGTCCATGAGCAACGAAAAGGGCCATGAAGTTGTTTTCTTTTTGATCCGAGACATAGAAAATCATTCCATGAGATGAGTGAGTTTTCAGACTGATAGAGAACTGAGCTCTGGCACATAAAAACACAATATTAAAATTAGAGCAGATTTAACTGACTTAAATCAAACTGCAGGCAGAGGAAGACTGAGATTTTAGTCTCATCCAAAGGATTATACATCTCCTTTATGGAGATGGTGTTTCTGAAAAACATTCCATAAAGGTTTTTGGAGTAGAAGTCAAAATTGTAGAAGCAGCTACCTTGCAAGGAACATATTTCCAAAAATTGAATTATCCAGAGTGAATAAAATCAGTACAAAGCACCAATAACTGACAGTGTATACACAGCATTGCCATTCCTGTCAAACAGCGATGTTGGGCGACTTTTTAATTGTGATGACACAGGGGCCTGACAATGCACAAATCTTTGATGTTATTCCACCTTCACTGCTAAGCTTCTCCTTCCTTCTAGTTCCTCGTGAAGTCCAAGCCAACATGGCAAGTTATACTGACTTGGTTTGGCACTGTGAATAGTGAAGATTTCTTGAGTGATTTATATTATTACTTTGGGTCTGAAAAATGGCAAAGCCAGAACTGATTGGTCCCGCTTCTCATGTCAGGTGACTAGCCTAGCTTCCATTTTTTTAATTGCCTGAAGGATCTATACATTCCACATTGCATGTGTGTGTACATTCCATATGCACTCAGGCCTTTGCCAATATCAGTTGTTTTAAAACATCACAAGTCATTGTTTTTTTTTTTTTTTTTAAATTAACATTACAATGGTAAAGCTGTAATAACAGTTGTAAACCAAATATTTCTTGTAGAGATGAAGAGACATATTAGAATTTGTGTTTTCCTTCTTCATATGGGCACCATCAGGACTGCCCTAAGTAAAACACTATTGAATTAAAAAGAACATAATGCTTTTTTTATTTAAGTCAGGAAATATCACTCTTCTGAGTTAGCAGTCTGGTATGCTTCCAGGAAGTGCTGTGTTGTTGAATTTATAGTCTTTCATGGAAAGTATTTAACCAAAATCCTTTGTTGTTCATAACATGCCATATGGCTTATACTGTGGGAGCCCAAGAATTAAATGTCCACAATATCTGGACTCATTATTAATTACTTGTATTTCCATTATAGCTTGAATTGGACATGGTTTTCATAGCTTTATGTCCTGCTGGACTGTGTAGATTCCTAACCATTAAACTGCTGCCAAGGTCCACTCAGCACATAACTGCTTCATTTCTTGATGAGCTGTCATGTTCTTTTCCAGCTCTGCTCTAGTGCCATTGCTTCTTGCACCAAGAGACGGATGGTGCATTGCTTGTACAGAAATAACATCCTCAAAGTCTTTGTACAAATGGGCAAGGATATACATTTTGTTAATATACAATGCAGATGAAGATTCTACAAAAAGAATGTAACTGGAAACACATTCTATTTATTGCTCTTACTCAACTGAAACACCTTTTAATATATCCTAACAACATGCTCATCATGCTCTATGAAAAAATTGTCCTAAGATACAAAGGAAAAGCCACCAGTGTAACAGCAGAAATATGCCTTTTTTTTTTTTTTTTTCTTCCCTTTAAAATAAATATTATTCCTCCCCAGTATATTGAATTTTTATTTCTAAGGTCCCTTTACCTTTCATTGAAATCCTTTGGTATGTGATCAAATTCTTGCCGGCTGTTTGCTGTTCCTCCAAACTGATATGCATGTTCAATTGCCTTGGGATTCATGGGCAAGTGGCATTGAGGGTCTCTTTGCATATTCACTTCTTGATACAGTTTTTTGAGGCCAGATGAAGGCTGTGAGAGCTTGTCTTTATCTCTTCCCACCTGCATAGAAAGAGAACCATTAACCAGAAATTTAAACTAATATTAGACATAATAAAAATACCAGTATGATTTATATCTAGGGTAATAATATATTTTTTCCTTACGAAAATGCCAGGAATAGTTCCAAGTCAAATTTTCCTTGAACAGATCTCCTATAGATGCTGACTTAGGGCGGAAGAAGGGATAAACTAAACAGTTGTATAGCTAATGTAATTACAATTCAATTCTTTTGCAGTTTTCCTAATTGAATCTCTCCTGCTCTGCTTTTGATTATATCAGCTACATTACAGGCATAAGAGAACATGCTTGGACTAAAAGTTCTGCATGCTGTGTTTTTTCCCATTTATATTAGTGCATGCTAATTGTACACAGTGGAGAGAGCCACACAGAAAGTGCTGAGAACAGAAAAAAGCTTATTGCCTTTAGGATATTAGAAGGAATCAAGAAGGCATTTTTCTGCTGTAGTTTTTTGAAGATGTCATAAATTTACATCTACAGTTCTAGCAAGAGAAAATGATGCATGTGTAGGCCAGATAGAATGAGTCAGGGCAGTCATTTGCAGTGATGGAATATGTAAAGGAACTGGATCCTTTCCTTCATATATCTGAAATATTCTTCATGTGGTACATTTTGGATCCATGATTTGGAGAATTCCCAATCATGGCACATTGTGTATCAACTGTGGAAAATTCTAGGGTGGTACTGGGGCAGTTTGTAGCAAACCTTTTTATTACGGTTTCCTTTGGCTTTTGATGAGTTTTTTCCTTTCTTATGGAGAAGAGCAACTGGAGGAGATTCAACAGGGCATCCATACAAAGAGGCCTGAACTTTCTCAGAGTACTTCTGGAAATCTTCCACTTCAACCTCTTGATCCAACCTGTGTTTCAAAGAG
Organism: Columba livia; assembly: GCF_036013475.1. Lineage (NCBI taxonomy): Eukaryota > Metazoa > Chordata > Aves > Columbiformes > Columbidae > Columba > Columba livia. The sequence goes on from NC_088604.1 coordinate 49,518,918, forward strand.
GGGATGACAAGTACAGATTTTTTCCAAGTGTTGGAATTGTCTTCATAAAAATCACGGAATTTTACGTTTATGGTTTAAATGATGTTTGGATGGGCTTTTCTTTCATTCTTGGATCATGGATAAAAACACAGATTTACCAGTCAATGTTTGTGTAATGCAGGCAGCCTATACTACCTCTGTCTGTTGTACCCATGCTTGGATAAACAGAGTATGAATCTGCAGCATCAAAACCACTTTAAAATATTCTGTATAAGAACATTTCATAAAACCATTAAGATCAACAAATTCTGACCATTTTCACATAACTGAACTCCTAACTTTCCCAGCTTCTGCAAGATGCCTTAATATAATTTTGTTTCAATGGCAGAGCTGAAAGCTACACAATATAAATGTAAATTAGAGCTATGCAAATTATACATTGCACCAGCAGAATTAGCAGGTGCAGGACTGAAAGCTGATTTACATCAAGTTATTAATGTTTTAACAGTATCTTAACCTAGAAGGTCTGTGTCAACAGATTCCATGGCAAATCAGGTAAGAAACTTATTCACACATACTGTCTAGCTTCACAAAATATAGAGAGGAATTTTTATTGTGAAAATAAAACAGTTCTCTCGAGCTACTATTTGAGCTGTCAGGCAGTGACTGCCTGGTAATGTGTTTTTGAGGAATGCTACTCACCAAGTAAAGTAAGCGTTGCTTATGCAGCCAGTGAAGTTGGCTTGCTGCGTTCTGAGGGGAGAGCCGCCAAAATAAAACTTCTTGTTGCTGTCCAGGCTTTTCCCTGCATTGTCCTTTGTTGGGTTCTTCTTACTTTGTTTCTTGTCATCAACAGTCAGCTCATATCTAAAAAGGCAAAGCGTCCGTTTCGTAGTCTGCTTTCAGAAATGTCAATGTCAGTGCTTAACCAGCATATTACATACAAACAAAATGATCAGCTAAGTGTATACATCGCCAAGCATCCCAGTGCTTAAAGCCAGGTGAGGACCTTCTTTCATCCAGCTGTGCAATGAGCAACAGTGCAATTAACCTACTGGCAAAGCTGAGTCCAGAGGCCCATGGAATTCATAATAACCCGGGGTGAATTGTGAAGTCCAAAAAAAACATAGTCTGCCCAGTGAAAACAGACAAACTAAGGAATTGCTAACAAATTGATGGAGCCACCATTTGGGAAAAATAAGATCTAAGCACATGCTAATTCTTCTTTATGCCCCTATCCCCTTTTCCTTCACTGTCATCACAGTACATGGATGTTTGAGCTTATACAATGTTCTTTACCTAACCTAATCGTGCAACGCATTAATTGCTGCAGAAGTCAGAAAGGATTCTATTACTTTAATAAGAAACTGAGTATAACTAAAGCATCAGATATTGGCTTTGTTTGGAAAGTTAAGAATTCAAAATACTCAGCAAAACATGACAGTCCCCAATGCTATTCCGAGGCACATTTTTACACCTTCAGCTTTTCAAACTGTGTATCTTTGATGTCAGAAGTCATAGGTACAAACCTCCATTTCCATTAGAAAACTGAAAATGACCTGGTTATATCTGCATAGGCAAGATTCTTCAAAAAAGATGCTTTGATTACTAGACCATCTAAGAAAATTTTAAACATAGAAAACAACAATAAAACCAATAAAACAATGCTCTCAAGTTTTTTAAACGGCACATAGAGATTCTTATTCCCTTTGTAAATCCCTAAAACTGCTGCATTTAGTCCTACATTTGTGTCTGTCAGTGCTAAAAGTATTTTGAACATGTTTCACTGTATATATCCCAAATTAATGCTTTTTGTGAGGATGCCTCAATTACTTCAGGGTCAATCTGGGATTGCTTTAACAAATCAGAACATTCAATCCTGCTGCAAAATGAATCTCTTGCTAGTCTTAAATGAAGTTAAACTGCTTTCATACCAGAGGACAAAAAAGAACCAAGCTTTTAGAAAAACTGTTATTTTAGTTTTAGTAAAAATTCCCAGCGTCTCCTGCTCAGGCCAAGCTGGCCAGTTTTCAATCACAGATTCTTTGCTTTGTATTTTTTTTTTTTTACTGAATTGATCAGGTAAAAATATTGTTTAAAACCCCCCACTTAAACATCATTTTGAAAGTGTATATTAAATGATAATGTACTTTACAATAAATACTTATATTCTGGAGGCAGAGAATAAAAGATGCTGGACAGCTTTACCTTTCTGGGGTGATAGAAGTAACGATGAAGTGAGTTTTTCCATCATTGTAATTTCGGTCTGGTGATTGAATTTTGGTTCCACTTGCGTTTAATACAACAGCACCTCTATCCATAGAGATGGATAATACATCTGACTGAAATATAGAAAAAACATCTTCATAAGTAACTGTAACACAGAAAAATTAACATTTCTGTTAACATTTTCCTGTTGTGTTTCTTTTCTTTCTTGCTCTTTTCTCCATTTGTGCTTTATTTGCAAAAAATATTATCTCATTAGAATTGATATTCTTGCTGCTTTTTAAGCCTGAATTCTGGGAATTCTGCTGCTGATTATGTCTTGTGTATCTGTCACATGAGCTCCTTCCACTAGCATGGATGTATGATGTTTACATTTCATTTGTGTTTCTGGTACCCCTGGCACTGTATAGAGCAGCTGTTACTGCAAGATTTCTGCTGTCATAAGACCAATAATTTCTTTTTTCTTTTCCTAATTCCCTCTGATCAGACTCATTCAATCACTCAAAATTATCTCAGATAAGATCTGTTATCTGGGTCAGGCGTATGGGATCACTGTGCCACAAAGCAGGAATATTATCTGTTCTATCAGAGCAAGCACTGCCCCTGTGCACTGGTAGGAACCATGCTGTCTCGTTCTGTCAAGTGCTAAAAAGCTGAACCTCCATTTGTTAAGTAGGGCACTTGGCATCTCATAAGATTAGAGATTTTGAGCTAAAACCAGAAGTGGTGTGTCTAAGGCCTCATTTATGCAAATGATGTGGATAACTGACATGGTTACTGATTTCAATTTAAGGTAATACTCCAGGCTGTAAAATGTAAAAGTTCAGGAGCTGTTATCGGTGTCGTACAGCCTGCCCTGCTGCACTGCTGATGATCTTCTGCAGGTATAGAAGAACAGACTTTTGGGGATGGTTGCAAATGTTCTGTCATCTGGGGCTGCACAGTCTTGGAATCACTCTGGCTCACACAACATTTTGGGAGTGCGAGTCAATATATCTGCCAATGTCACACTTCAGAGGGGGTATTTAGAGCAGCCTGATTTCCCTTAGATGCAAGGAGCAGCTTTTCCCCATCACACATGAAGGCTGAATTATCTCCTGGAAATATAGGGATCTTTCTGATTTCTGTCATCTCAGCAGTGCTCAAAATATCGTCTCACTAATTCAAACAAACTTTGTCTTTGCTTCCAGGGGATTGTGTCTGGATGGAAAATATCAGGCCCTTAATACTATTTGTACTTGGGTAGCACCCACAGGTCCAAATAGGGATTGCAGTGCTGCTGAGCACAGCAAGATCCACTGTGCATTTTTGCCCTAACGACTTTATTAAACACAAATTGATGTAGGTTAATTCTAGGCATTTGATCAAATCCTCTTCTCAACATCAAAATAATGTCTAAGCATTGCTGGTTTTCATCTGTAGATCAAATGTGAACTGTGAAAATGAGGTAATCAATGAATGCTTCTATAATATGTTGCAGACTGCTTTCTCTATTATGAAAAGATGAAGTGAGAAATCATATTATTCCCTTAGTATTCTCCTGGGAAACAATCCAATGATAAAATAAAGCGAACCGTAAAGAAATATATACTCACTCCTTCAGAATAGTAGAACAGCAGCCCGTTGGGCTGCAGTGTCCGGAAATTAAAGCCTCCTTCAAATTCAGTAAAGAGGGACAATTTTTGGCTTGATGCAATGAAGCTCTCTCCATTGAAATATGCCTTGCGGGACATCTGTGTATTAAATAAAACAAAATTACAAGTAAACTGCAGAAAACATTCAAATCACAGAAAGAATGAGCCTTTTTTTTTTTTTTTTCCAAAGATACAGCCAGTTCAGTTCTATAAAAACTTCATTTTTTCCTGCATGTCTTAATGTAATTTATATACTCTTTCCCTCACATGCTGTGAAATTCTTAAGAGAGTGTAGGCATTTTAGGCAGTGTAAGTCAAGTTATTCTCAGTTTCATGGGATTCTTGGCCTAACACTAAGTCTGCCAACATTAGTGAGTCTGAAAACTAGAAGCAGAGGCGGCTTCAAGCGCCTGTCTCAGCTGTGTGGCACTGTCACCGTCCCAATGTGTGATGCATTAGTTTATGAGCTGGACTGCCTGCTGGAGTGGGGGATGGAGGGTGATGTTGGACATGGTGGTATATAACCCTCTGAGTCTCAGAAGAAAAATCCAGTCTGAGGTAGGACAAATTGCGGCTACCTTCCTTGTTGACAGGGGGTGAGATTGTGTGATGAGTTCTACAAGTGGTGGGTTCCTTCATCTTTACAGGTTCACAGCATGGCTTTGGATAGACATGGCCGTAGGAGAAAGACCAGAAACACTCTTTAGATTTACCAGCCTTGCATTGTGATGAACAAATGGTGAATGATGGAAGTGATCAGAAACAAAATGGCAATTTTCTTAGTGTTGATGCTAGTGCTGTTGGTTTGTGCATCACAGGGGAAGAGCTGGCCTGACTCAAGGGGAGAGGTAATTTGAAGGGTGAAAATCTTCTTGTCTTTTTCATTTCACACATCTATATTAAGATGCAAAACCACTTCGTGTTTCTTTCGGTAAAAATGAATTAGATCAGAATATTTCCTTTCAGAATATAGCACACAAATGATGTTACACTTACCAGTGAATCCTCTGGGCACCCGTAGCTAATTCCTAGGGTTCCTGGTTCTTCTAACAAGTTGAAATCCTTCTTTTGGAACTGGAAACCTTTCATGCAGCCTTTAAAGCCAATACTTCCTGCCAGATGTGAACTAATGCTGTTGGAAAACAATGCCAAGCAAGCTGCAGTTAGATAGCCCTTGCATTTCTGAACAGACTTTTATCTCCATGGTGTTCTAAAAACCCTGGAAAAGCCTCAGTCATTTCCCTCACTAGTGCCCTATTCCTACATCTTCATATAAACCAAGTAATTAATCACAGTATGTGTTTTGAAAAGTCAGGATGCACCAGTTGTAATAAATGCTGGGAGGAGGGGGAGTGGGGGCGGAAATATGAGAGTTCAGAGAGGAGATCTGTATAGAGTAACTTTAAAAACATAAAAATAGCTGCTGCAATGAAAAGACTTATTTTAAAATATATTTCTACCCACTTTCGGTGAAAATGACTGTATTTCTATCTCAATTTTTTATTATTTTAGAAAAGTTCTGGTTTAGTTTTTGTGTTTTGATTTTAATAGCAAGCTCCAGTCTTGTCTTGGAGGACAAATGGATCTCTGTTTCTTAAAAATAATAGTAATAGAGGTCAGTAAGTAAATTCTGCTTGCTGATAAGTGGGTTTACGTAGTTCTAGATGAGAGCAGCAGTTGGGCTTCCAGGACCCTGTTTATGTCATATTTGAGGTGAATGGCAAAGCAGTGTATCCCAACTCGTCCTGCTCACTGCTCTAGGTTTTTCAACTCTGTTCCTCACCAAGATATCACAGCATTATGGAACAGGGTAAATATAATTGAATTTATCCTCTCAGTATTCATGCTGCATGAAAAAGAAGAAATTTGCCTAAGATCACAGAGGGTCTGTGGCAGGACAAGGAAATGACACGGGATCTACTGGGTACCAGTCCAGGAGATAACTGTGGAACAAATAAACTGAAGGACTGAATGTGAATTCTGGAGTTTTGACCTGGCTACCCGTAACCAGTCTTTGTGCTTTCTACAGGATGAACCTTGTCAGTGGGATTCTTCTCACCTCACGTGATATGCTACTGACAGCACTGAAAACTGCTTTTTGATAGTTGTCTATGACCTACCTCATTGTAAGGCAGACTGCTTTGAAAGAATATTAAACTCCTCCTCTAAAACCAGACCTAGTTTTCCCCTCCTGCTGCTGCCCCCAATATCGGTTATATGTAAGTCTGTCTAGAAAAGGGGAGCATCAGTATCAACAGCAGGCAGTAGTAGTAAAGAGATAGTAGTAGATGATAAAATTCTAATACCTACTTATGCTCGACTTATGAAAAAGGAATGATGTCACCATGTTTGGACCATACTTTTTGCTGTCTACTCTTTTCATGAGAACAAAAGCTGAGTACAATATCAAAGGTAAAGGTGTAGCTCCACTTAAATAATTTCTGTATGGACTTTTCAATATTATAATTGACCATATTTTAAAAATACCTTTTTTTTTTTTTTTTCTGATACAACTTGTTTATTGAGATGCTATTTTTCCTGCTTTGGCAATACCTTACAGGTGTTTTGCAGCATAACCATAATTCACCGAGAAAGCATAATTAATGCGATTCATCTTGTATCCTACATTTGTGAACAAGTCTCATCTGCCATTGAGCTCTCAATTGCCTTGATTTCTAGGTCCTTCTGGGCTTTTTCAGTGTTCTGTAGGCTTGATTAACCAAAGTAATTTGCACCATCCTTTTGTCCTTTGTTTATAGAGCATTAGTGTATTTAATACAAGCCCTAAGTTATATCCTTTGGGCAAGTGCTGCAAACGTTTTATGCTGTGAAAATTGAAGTGTTACTACTTTGTCCTATTTTCTCTTTCCCAGCTGCTTTCTAATCCACTGCAGCTTTTCCCTGCTCCACCCCACTAGTTTTCTTAATAGTCCCTTGTGACAGACATTTGTAAAGAACTGTTTGAAAAGCCAGATAAGTGATATACTCTGTTTCCCCCTTGTCCACCATTTTATTTGCATGTTCAAATAATAACACGGGATTGAAATGCATTATTTTCCTTTACACAAAGTTTGTCCCTATCTTAAAAGCTTAATCTGTAAGTGTTTTATATCTCAGACTTTATTTATCAATTCAACAGGCTCTCTGGACAATAAAGTAAGGTTTCAGGAGATGTACCACTAATTCCTAGAAACTATTGTGCAACATTTGCTATCTTCCTTTTTATTTTTTTTCTGTTAGAAGTTGTGACACTTGAAACAGCAGCTGGAGCCCTTCTGAAAATGCTGGCCTTGCTGTCTGATCCTGAGAATGAATATTGCCTGTCAGAAGAGCATACCCTTCTTCACACAGCCAGCCCTCTCTCCCAGAGAGTGACCCTGATCTGGCAGATTCCCACTGCAGGAAATGTGAGTTATACAGTGTACTGAGAGTGAACTTGGCTTCTGTCAAATGGTATGATGGGAAAATGAGACTTCTTATTTTCTTCCCACACCCACACAAGAGCCACCTGACTTGGTTCTAGAGAGGAACTGAGATGAATCAGGACTGGAGTGCATAGTCAAAAAAATATCATCTTTAGATTTGAAGATGCAATTGGTAGAGGGTTTTGATCCCTCAGCTAGTTCACTGCTGTTTTACAAAGACCACTTTTTGCAGAGCAAGGAGGAATAGTGATTCTATATATTCATGTGTTCTTTGAAAATGCCTTTTTGTTTTAAGAAGACAACAGTTTATGTTACCCTTACTAAAAATAGACCAGTTTCAGCAGAATTTACCTGTGCTGGATTAAGTCTAATCCTTGGTACTTTAGAGCTTGGAGAGACACTTAAAAGAGTGCCCGAAGGGTTGTTTTACATAAGGTGTTGAGGCTGAGAAAAATGTCTTATTGTAAACCCTTGAGCACAGGTAATAAAACATAACTTAAATATGGTGATTATATGAAAATAATGGTCACATCCCAGTTGTAAACCAACCTGGAGTGCAAGATCTCAGCAGGAGCTCCTCCGATGTAGATGTCTGTGAATGGCATTGCTGTTCTTTCATTGTCCACACTTTTTATATGTCGCCTGTCTACTACCAAGATCATCTTCTTAGAATTGTGGTATATAATAGAAATCTGAAAAGAAAAACATGCTTAGAAGTGTCCAAAATGTCATATTTTGTAAGTTGTCATGGTGATTTTGTAAAATTGATCACATCTTTATATCTTTTTGTTTGAAAAGTTATTCCGATTTATCAAAATTTGTTTGTAAGTGAGGAGAGGCTGACAACAATTACTAGTAGGAAGCTTATTTTATTGTCACAATTTCTCCAATGACTGAAAACCCAGGATATTTCACTTATGAATAAATCCACATGAAAGTACCCCATGTCAAATTCTGCACTGCAGCAAACAGATAAACTCCATTAACTTCAGCATGCTTTCTTGATTTATCCAAGAAGTTAACGCATGCTTCTTAAAAATCTTATTTAATTGTTAATACATAAAGGGCTTAATTGTGCTCTGCTTAAATAGGTTGAATAGAACTGCAGCTGCAGTTGTGGATCAGGAATCAGACTTCGAATTTACATCAAGTAAGTGGCAGGAGAAGCAAACCACTAACGGGGATTTGCTACTGTCACTCTCACAGTTACACTGGCTTAAAGCAAATTCTCTTAAAACAAATACATCTAGATATTTTTGATTTGCCAAAGTCCCTAAGATATTATGCAGATATGAAAGACTGTTACCTGATTAATTCTCCCTTCAAACAAAATGGGAAATGCAGCATTTCTTGTAATACAATGCATAACAACTAAGGTGGTCATGTTAGGATAATGGCATGTTTTTAGTTGAGAAGAATTGTGCATTTGAAGGATATAGTTGTCCTGGATATGATTACATTTTGAATTAGTAACACTTCTCCCATGTGAACTGTCGTGTCTTTGGCTAGTAACAACCAGAATCTGTCCACAAGCACAAATTTACCAAGAGGTAGGGAGAACCTGCCCTTTCCACTGCTCAGTGTTGGTGGGACTGGCATGTGCTCTTTGACATGCCAGGCATATGTGCTCTACGTGCTCTACTCTGCTCTACTGCAACATTGCCTGGCCCCTAATCCTTTTGCTGTTCTCATTGGTGTTGGAGCAAATTATTACTGCTTTGGAGCTGCTGGGATAGTTGGTAAAATAGCTCTGATTTTGATCACATCTCTACCTCATGGAATTTAGCATCGTTAATTTGAGCTTTCTTCATGGAGTCTTCTAGCAGCACAGGGCCGGTACTGAAGCCAAAGTCATAGCGGAGGTACAAGAAACCATTGTGCATCTCTAGACTGAAGAACATACTCTGTATAAAACAAAACAGCAGTCAGAAAAGCACTATGATGGTGGCAGCAAGTTAAAAAAAAATTAGTAAAAGGTGTCATGAGAGTGTCTGATATTGTGAAAAGCATGCTGGGAAAAGATCTCTTTATTTGCGAAACTATAACACAGGTCTGGATTATTTTTATAGACATAATATATGTGTATATATACACATGCACACATAATTGTTTGATAAGCAGCACTTACTTGAAGACTTGATGAACTGTTTCTCTGTAGGAATAGTATTTGGTAGCACAGTGATGCCAATGTTCTTTATCAGCAAAGTATTCTTAATGCAAACACATCTCTTTACTGTCAAAGTAATACGACATGCTCCACAGATGTTATCACAGAATCACAGAATGGTTGGGGTTGGAAGGGACCTCTGGAGAACATATAGTCCAACCCACCTGCTAAAATAGGTTCACCTAGAGCAGATCGCACAGGAACATGTACAGGCAGGTTTAAAATGTCTCCAGAGAAGGAGACTGCACAACCTCTCTGGGCAGCCTGTTCCAGTGCTCTGGCACCCTCTAAGTAGAGAAGTTTCTCCTCGTATTCAGAAGAAACTTCCTACGCTTCAGTCTGGGCCCATTATCCTTCATCCTATTGCTGTGCACCACTGAAAGGAGTGAGCAGCACCACCAGCACCACTGGTCTCATCCTCTTGACATCCGCCTGTGAGATATTTATAAATGCTGGTAAGATCTCTCAGCCTTTTCCAGGCTGAACAGACTCAGCTCTTTCAACCTCTCCCCACAAGATGCTTCAGAACCCTAATCATCTTTGTAGCTCTCTGCTGGACTCCCTCCAGTAATTCCTTGTCCTTCTTAAGCTGGGAAACCCATAACTGGACTACCCAGATGCAGCCTTACCAGGGCAGAGTCAAGGGGGAGGATTATTCCCCTCGACCTGCTGGTCACGCTTTTCGTGATGCACCCCAGAATACCATTGGCCTTCTTGGCCACAAGGGCACATTGTTGACTCATGGTCAAGCTGTTGTCAACCAGGACTCCCAGGTGCTTCTCTGCAAGGCTGCTTTCCAGCAGCTCCACCCTTAACCTGTACTGATGCCTGAGGTAGTTCCTCCCCAGGTGCAGGGCCCTACACTTGCCCTTGTTGAATTTCATTACATTCTTCTCTTCCCAGTTGTCCAGCCTGTCCAGGTCTCACTGAATGGCAGCACAGCCTTCTGGTGTATCAACCACTCCTAACAGTTTTGTGTCATCAGCAGTTATTTATTTATTTACCAGTACAGCTGGTAAAAGCAATGTTGTGTGAGAATGGCTGTATCTGCATTAGCAGCTTCTATCAGGACACCTGTAGTAGCTCAGGATTGTATATCTTCCCAGCCCTCAGCACTGATATATTTCCTGAAGTCTGAGCAATAAATAGAATGTATTTACTGTGTGTTTGGTTTCTGGATTTCCTGACTATTTTTGCTTCATTTTCTGACTTCTGTTCTCTGTCTGGGTGACATAAACATTATACACAGGAGCTCCACCTTAGAAAATCTTTAGGGAGTGCTTGAAATGAAGATCTGTACCATAGAATTAATTGTGTTCTAACTCTGAACGTAAAGAAGCAGAAAGGACAATTTACAGCAATGGTGCATCTGGGTTAATTGTTTTAATGCTAATGTTTGTCTTCTCTCCTACTCTTTATGCTGTTGTTCCCATGCCTAATGGAGGCATGGGAACAATAATTCTCAGAAAACTACTGCAGGCCAAGAACTGCTATCTCTGACACAAATGAGTCCACCCTCAGAAGTCATTACTTGAAGTAGTAAAATCAGGTTTTAATCTAGCACTTTTAAATGAAGCTACAGCTTGGGTTTGTCTTGAACAGCTTAAATTTGAAAATGAAACAGGGATTACTTTCAGAATATTTATGAGCTGTCTTTGCAGAATTGAATAATTAGCCATCTTCCACAGTCCTTCTAAAAGTGCCTGTGAGCAGGCATGGTTTTCCACAGCTAACATCCAACTTGATCACAGTTTCCACTGTAATATACAAAGTGCCTACATCTCCAATGAACCTCTGAGCACTTCTGCTTGGAAGAAAAATGACTCTTATGCAACAGAGGCTGCTAAACTTTAAACAGCAGTTGCTTAGTTCAAAACCTCCTGAAAGTGAAAGTTAGTGGTGGCATGCTATGCTGCAGAGCAAATTGCTCCCCACAGCTTTCCTCTGGAAGTTGCCCTAAAGGCAAACAGTAGAGAGTAGCTCTTCTAATGAGAGTGGAATTTTTTATCTTCTAAATGCTCAGAGTAGTGGCACATGTAGGTGTCTAAACACGTATGTGCTTGTGGATTGCATCTACATAGTAAAATGTTTTCTGTAGCTTTACCAAGGTGTAATTCACACATGACTTGGGAGCTTGATGTGGAGGTGCCCAAAGACATCTGGTGGTGGAGCACTGGAACAGGCTCCCCAGGGAGGCAGTCACAGCCCGAAGCCTGACAGTGTTCAAGAAGCTATTGGACAAGGCCCTCAGACACATGGTATGCATTTGGGGTTGTCATATGCAGGGACAGGAGTTGGACTCAATGATCCTTGTGGGTCCCTTCCAACTCAGAACATTCTATGATTCTATGAAAGACAAAAAATCTGAGTTTGCCTTCGCAGGATATTTGCATGTGGAGTCTACTTTCTTCAAACCCTTACAGAGTTTGTATCGCCCTCAAACTTCTGAAAAACTGGTGATATTTGGATAAAGCCTTTTTGTTTGGGCTACTTTCTATTTTCAGTAACTTAAATCCATATTTAACTGTAGTGCACCCTGAGACACAGTTACAATGTGGCAGCTTTATAAAGTTATAAAGTGGCTGCTTTATGGGAGTTACTTAACCGAAATTTCCTATTGCTTTGATTGCGCATTCATATTTAAATAAAGTTGCAACTCCTGGGCTTAATTGCAGTTTGCCTCAAAATGTCATCAGAGGAGTCTGACTGCTCTGAAGTTCTGACTGTCCCTGGATGAGAGCAGAGTCAAGCTCAGGGCTTTGACTTCCTGGCCCTATTGCAGAGCAAGTTCCAGTTCCCTTCTAATGTATGCATGCACCAGGCGAACACAAAGTATTTCCTCTTTCCAGGAATTAAATGTGAGGACATAAGCATTTTGGCTTTTCCATTATAGTGTAACTACTGGGGAGCTTGTGGTGCTCATGAATAAAGGGTACCAGCAGGATTTGGTACTCACCCCATTAACCATCAGCAGGATCAATCCGTTGTCTGTAGGTGTTCGAACTTCTATGTCAAACCGAGTCACCTGGCTGAATCTTCCCCTTCTTTCAATGTTTCTTGCCAAGGCATAGCCAGAGCCATCAAAGAAATAGCTCACAGCACGACTCTGAGTGAAAGCCAACTTATTTCTATGAAAAAACAAGCAGAGAAGCAATATTTAGAATATCCCCATTTTAAGTTGGGGAAAATTTAAAGGCCTTTACAATTAAAATATTTTATTGAAATAATTGTTCTGAACTGCTGCTTCTTCCTGGCAGTGGTGGGAATTATGACTTTTTCTTTCAAATTCTTTCTGGGATTTTTTCTGAAAAATAATGTGTAGGTTTGAAGGTGTACCTAAGTCCTTCATCATTACATCGTGCTTTTATCCTGTGTGCTGTGTAAAGGAACATGAAAATTTGCTTATCTTTGTAAAGCAGCAGGCCGACAACACCTCCTCATTATAAGGAAACACATATATTTCTATTCAGTGTTTTCCTGTTTTTTGTAGAAACCCATTTGAATTCTCTGAGTTCTTTAGCTGAGCATGGGCTCTGCTGCACTGTCCTGGGGAGCAGCAGCTTGTGCTCCCCATGGGAATGACATGGGGAGCAATCAGCTGCTCTGTCCCAGCACCTCCTCATTTCTTCCCACTGAGAACTGCAAATTTCTTTCCTGTTCTTTGTATAGAGAGATTCTGCCATTGCTGCCTGTTGTATGAACAAAATGCCTACTGTGACTCTGCTGAAGGAACATTGTAGTTGATGTTCACTTCTACTTTAGGGGCTGCAATTCCAAGTTTGTAAATGGCTTATCTGAGGAATTTCTGTTGTGGTTTTGAGAGCGTATGACAGAGAGGTAACTTCCACACTGGCTTTGCTACCTGGGGGCAGGACTGCACTCAAGTTTACTGGACCCACTGGAGCTAAGAGGCTGTGGCTGTTATTGCTTGCAGGGACAGGATTCGAGTCAGGAACAATCCTGTCCTAGGCAAGAGGTGGGGATAAGGACAGAGCCTGGACCATGCCCCAGCTAACATGGCAGTTTCCATTTCAAAGGCATAAGCAAGGTTGTGAGAGAGTTAATGGAGACAGCAGCAAATCATAGAGTATCTTGAGTTGGAAGGGACCCATAAAGATCATCGAGTCCAACTCCCGTTTATGTATAAATTCAACTTATTGACATAATCAGGACTTAAAAGTGGCCAAGGTCCTTCTGGACAACTGAATATCACCTTCACACCAGGACAGGCACTTGCAACAAAACAGGGCAGCAGAGTGACGGTGGGACTGTCCCCTACCTGGCACAAGGTGGCGATGTGGTGGTGTCGATGTTATAGACGTGCTTGAAATTGTACAGGCTGATCACCTCATCGTTCAGCGCAGCCAGCTCCAGGCAGCCGATGAAGCCGGGTAGGTTTAAGCCAGGAGGGAGCTGTGCAGAGAGCAAGGAAAAGTAAAAGGAGGATGGTCACACTCTTTCTTTGGGTATCATGAAAGCGTTTGTGCCTGGGATCAGTTTAGTCTCTGTGCTCTTCATATTTTGAGACAAATGGAATGACGTTACCTCGGAATAGTCTTTGCAGTCCTTATGGTGTGGCCATTGTGCTATAAGTTAAAATGGAGCACATAAATGGTCTCACAGTGAAAACAATAGGCCAGGTAAGGCAACTGCAAACAAAACCTTCTTTTGTAGTTTTGAAGGGAGTACACTTGCAAAAGGGGAAAAGAGTTGAGATTTGACTAATCACAGATCTTGCACAATGTATTTGAATCTCTCAGTTGATATTTCATATCTAATGTGTAGGCATCCTTCACTGTCAGAAGAATAACTTCACACCATGACAAAAGAGAGAGAAATGAGAGAGCTCTTTAAACCCAGGAGAGTAGAATTCAAAGTCTGTACCAGTGGCTAACCCTCAGTAGGTATTATTTTGAACAGTTAACAGGATACAGAAAGTCCTTCTTCTAACAGAGGTCACTGCAAATGAAATTTTAATAGCCACATTGGTGAGGGGAAAAATACAAAGGAATAAGATGACAGAGCTTGTGAATCATTCTCTTAATATTAAAATACTCTGCCCTGTGAACAGGTGTGATATTAAGAACACCTCTTGTACTTCAGAGTCTGATCACTGCTAGTGACTTTTCTATAGCTTCTCATTATTTCCATTTTGCTTATGATGTAATAATAATGGCAATACAGCAGTGCAGACTATGTGTAGCTGTAAGAGAAAATGAGGTTCTTAACTGCAGCACAGGTACATTTGGTAAATGACCATGTTTCCTTTTTTTTTTCTTTGTTTCTTCTGCTGTTGTGTTAAATTATGTTAAGCATGAGACTTCTAATGGTTAAGTGGTACATTTCATGTTTACAAAATACGTAACATAGAAGTAAAAGCAAAAGCTTTTAGCCAAGACTATATGTTAATAAATGAAAATGTGAGGTGTCCATCCCTCGGGGAGAAGAAACCCATATGCTTATCAAATAGTTTCATGAATCCTTTTATTCCCATTTTCTTTCCCATTTTTCTTCACTTTTCTCTTTTCCTTCTCCTCTGCACTGCTGTGTAACAGACCTAGAGAATTTATTTGCTGGATTACCTTTTTGTTTCTTTGTTTTTTGTTTGTGTGTGCAAATATTATTCAGTCTTCAGTCCCATTCCCAGGCAATTTGCACCCAGGGCTCAGTAATCTCAAATTCAAACCACAGCATATATCAGAGCAATGCAAAAGCTCCTCATCATACATAAGCATATGAGTTAAACTTTGTTTTTATATTGTTAGGAGTGCTGCTTGTGGAACAGTTGTTGGGTGTTTTTAGCACCTACAAATTAGCTTAAAAAATTTAGCATTCTCTAAAGTCTTTCTAAGTACATTTTCATTCAGCCGTGCGATTTTCATAAACAAGATCATTCATAACAATTTCTAAATCCAAAAAGAGGACCTGGTTTGTTCACAGAGGCAAGTAAGCGAGGTGCTAATTTGTGGTGACTATGAGAAACTAGAGTGAAGCAACTGTTCCACACAGGTCTTCAGACATGTTTTGCACAGGTGATTCTTCATGCTCTTGTAAGGCTAGATTTAAACCAATGATAATTTAAATTCAGACAAATCACTGTATTGCTAGTTTCCCACACTGTCCTAATAGTAACAGGATATTACTTTTTGTTTTTGTGGTATTTGTAAAAGAGAAATTGTAAGCACCAAAAACTAATAAGCATTGAAGAAACTGGTAGCCAGCAAAATTTATTAAGCTGGGCTAATAGGCCTTAGTTTATGAATTATACTTAAGAGATAGCAAGCTTTTTTCTTATTATTACATTTCAGAAAACTCGAATGACAGCTAAGAGGAATCTGATCATCTTACTCTATGACAAGATATGCTAGAGAAAACAATAGTTCTCATCATGGCTAGAAGATGGAATTTTAAGATGATACATGACTAAATAAAAATATTTTATTGATTAACTGTTTCTGCATTTAAAGGAAAGCTCAGCAAGATAAGTCTGCATTATTTAATTTTGAATATAGAGTGTTTAACTGACCAACCTTGAAGTCTTGAGGCACTCCACCAACATAGAAAACAGCATTTTCAGGTTCCAAATTCAGCAGAGATCCAGGACCAAGAACCTCTCCCTTTTTGATGAATTTTTCTTCGTCTGTGCTGCTAAGACTGGGCACAGTTAAAAACATTTTGCCATGTCTTCCAATCCTGTGGAAGGGAATTGTAAGAGAAGAGAGTTTTGTGTTGGCTAGACTTAACAAGGCCAGGCTCCAGGAAGGTTTTTCATTTCCATACTAGAAGATGGGTACTCTGGGGGAAAACAAAGAGAGAAACTACAGACACTTTCTCTTCCTGTCTGTGGTCCCTTGGGTCCTGGCTGTTTAAAAGCACAGAGAATTTCCATTTATTTCAGCAGCAGAACCAGACACTGAAGGCTCCTGATGAGAAGATCTGGCCCAGCCTTTTCTGTTTGATTTTTTTTTTTTCCTATTAACTGTTTGATTTGGGGGAAATGTACATTGTCACTTTACCTCTCAATTTTGATGATGCTGAAATAAGAAGGCCAGGTGCTGACTGGTTTGGCATCTAGAGGTATCTCCACATCTTGGTCGCCCAGATTATAAATGTACACAAGGTTGTCATTTTTAATTGCAAGACCAATGTAATTTTTTGCCTAAAACACCAATGGAGAAAGATGTCAGAGCTACAACATTGAAAGAGATTTAATGCAAAACATTAGTAAAGGATGAGCTTTGATAGACTAAGTTACATCTTTAAATGTAACTAATAAACAAATGCTTCATTCTTTAATTGGTTTCTTTCACCAGATAGAACCGTATAGAGAAAGTTTCTGATCTTTTACTTTATATCCATTTTAACTGAGGTAAATACAAGGTCTTCTGACTGTAAATTGGTCATGTTCGATAGGAAGTTGTTCATCAGTATGTAATGTGCAGTGTCATATACAGGAAATGGGAAGAAACATTTATCTTAACCATAGGTATTATGCTGCAATTAAATATTCTGCCAAGAGGCGTTTTGCTTGATTCATATTCAGTAGACATTCTTTTTAGAAAAGCTTAAAAACAGAACCCCGGCTCTTTACCATTACCAACTAACAGCTTGCCAGGATTATACCTGGCTTGTGAAATGTGATTTTTCTTCTTGTAGAAACCACAATTTAAATAGCATTTATTTCACAACACATCACAGGTGGTGAGAATATATGCCCTTTCAATGTGAAAGTAGTGATGTACAATGCGCACAACAGCAGCACAAGCCACAGGCAAATAAACCTGCTTATCTTTTGGGCCTCTGACCTCAGAGGTTTGGAATTGACACTGTCAACAGTGTAAACCAGATTCAAACGCGGCCCACAAAAGCCAGGTAGGTGATGAGAACTGCTTCAGAGCACCTCAGTAATGGCAGTGGAGGCAGCGAGTGTGGGCACTCTGCATGGACAGCCTAATTTGCTTCTTAGAGAGACTCCTTCATTGCTTGGGGTGAGAAGTTTCAAGGACAGGGGGTCTCAGGAACCCTTGCTCTTTGCTTGTCACAAATTCAATGACAGTTATATAGTAGACACTTCTTATTTTGAAACATGGATAAATAAACTTAAAACCTATTTATTTATTTTTAATATATGTATATATAAAAATTAACTGTGTTATTCTCTTACATTTTTGTTTCCGAGGTACAAAATAAATCTGTCTGGAGATGCTGCAAGTTGTGGGTTGTCTTTCTCAAGCTTTATGTACAAGCTCATGGAAGTGAAAGATTTCAGTTCCTCGACGTTGATCTTTGGATTGACTTCAACAGCTGACTGGCCTCCGAACATCATAGAAACTTGGACCTGCAGTTGCAAGTGTGCTAAGTGAGACACATTATTACTGCCTGGCGACATTGTTTCAGGCAAATTTGCAAGAATACTTAGCCAGCAGCGTTGCTTACTGCAGGAGCAGAGTTGGCACCTATATATTGGCCATGCAAAATTGTATGTTTATAACAATCACTTCTGAAAGACACTATAAAGAAGCTGAGGGGAAGTAATTTTAAAATTATTTAAAGCTTCTAATTAACTGTGCTTAAGCATATTCATAGAGTAAATTAAATTTCAGTGGGACACAGATGTGTGCTCAGTTGAATCAGGGCTACATCATTCTGTATGGCACATAATGAAATTCTTACATAGCTGTAAAACTTCTACCTATAATTTATTTCTTTGCTTTGAGAGTAGTATGACCAATTCTCTGTTCATGAGTAATCCTGTTATATTATTGAATTTACAGTGATATATATGAGATGCTAATAAAATCGTAAAACATGTTCATTCGAGTTCAAGATGCCTTCAATGTAACTGAAATAATGCTTTCACGTTTAAGCACAGTAGGCCTGAATGATGAAAGACATTTAAAGAACAGTCAAGCATTGTACACATGCTGATTTTTCCTTTTCTTTTTTTGAAATATTGTATGTACACAGCATATTCCAGCATTATGAACACACAATAATGCACCGAATTTTTGATTTCTCTGAATGAATTAAAATATACTGTTTTAATTTTTGACCTTGATGTTCTTGTTGCAGAAAAATCCCTCATGATTTATGCATGATAATGAAAGTGTTTTTCTCTATTAAATATGTATGAACCAAAGATTCTCTTACCCTACAGAAAATTAATTCAAAAGAAAAAAAAAAAGAAATACTGTAATCTCAGAAAAGTTTGCATTGAATTGCTGTAATTACTACTGCTTGTAACTAATGTTGCCAGCTGAGTAATGACCTATTAGTTTTAGCTTTAAATGATTTTTGTTAGTGTGGCCATCTTTAACAATCTGCCAATTACTTAATTAAAGTTGCTACTGCAGTAGCAGTAGTCTACCATGAATACCATGGTAATGTTAACTGCTTGCAAATAGCAACTGTAAAGATTTTAATGACTTCCACAGTTACTTTGTTTATCCATTTGTTGGGAGGTGATAATGTTAAGGTTTGAGCTTCTAACACAGCCCAAGAAAATGAAGGTCCTAGTAAGATACGTTTGATTATTAGCACTAGTAACTGAACATCCATTCCAAGTTTTACCTTGCTTGCAACACTCCTGGTTTGAGCAATTAACTCTCTGATCCGCTGAATGCTGGAAGAAATATTGTTTGCTGGTGCCTTCTGTTCTACTCTGCGCAGTTTGTCCAGGAGTTGAGGGAAGACTTCTGTAAGCTTCTTCACTGCAGTTAGAAAATATGCAGTTAGAAAATAAGTGACAGCATGTTTTGTTTTTTTTTTTTTTTTTTTTTTCCTCTCAGTAACACTGGTTTTGCACCAGGAAAATTCTTCCTTACCCTCTTAGGTTAACTCAACATCTCCTTCTGCTTTAAGAACAACTCCTGACTGTGGTGTGTGAGAGGCAGTGATTTCAGAAAGGGTAGTGATTTGTCAGAATCTAATATCGCAGAACTTTTCAAAAAGAAGTTTGCACAAAGGAGACCACTTGTTCATGGGACTCATAGGTACTAACATGGTGTACCTCTGTAATTCTTTCCTCAAAGAGCTTTGCAAATGTTAATAGTTTTAACCTTTCCATCTTCCTTCAAGGCAAGTAAATGTTAAACCCAGTTTTACAGATATGACAACTGGAGCAGAAAGGTTATTTGTTCAGCATCTCACTGGCTGTTTATGGCTGACCTGGGAACTGCAGCTGAGAGCTGTGGTTCGTGAGCTCTTCAAATATACTTTAGGGGAGATGGGCTCACAGAATCATTTTGGTTGGAAAAGACCTTTAAAATCATAGAGACCAACCGTTAACCTAACACTGCCAAGTCCACCACTAAACTGTGTCCCTAAGCACCACATCTGCATGTCTTTTAATACATCCAGGGATGGTGACTCAACCACTTTGCTGGGCAGCCTGTTCCAACGCCTGTCAATTATTTCTCTGAAGAAATTTTTCCTAATATCCAATCTAAACCTCCCCAGTGCAGTTTGAGGCCATTTCCTCTTGTCCTATGAACATGTTGCTTCCTTCATCCCTCATCTGTGCATCTCTCCCAAGGGTTATCACCCGGGTAGCATCAATGGCTGCACAGGTGATGTGTCTGTGTGTGGTTCACAGTCCACTCTGCTGACAGAAACACCCGCTGCCTTCAGACTGTGGTTATAGAACCTCAGTTGATGACGCATGTGCACCTAAGCTGTGCTTATTACCCATCCCAGCCCTTCTGAGTTAGCACTTCAGTTTTCCTGCCTACAACTGGCAGTAGTCGTCAGAGTCCTGGACCTTTGGTCTTTCACTGCTGTGTCTTCTGGTACACGTGCAAATAGTATTGTTATCAAAGGGAAATGCATGTTCTTTGTTGTGTTCAAAGGGAGAGAAGTCCTTTCCCAGAAAGATAAGCAGACAGAAGAATTATCGAGAAAGAAAAATAAGTACCCCTAATTATAATCCAGTTTCTTCCCATCAGATTCCTATGACATGCTGCCCTTTGAAGGATATTTACACATCACATCATTTTTCATCTTTAGTTAGATGTAGGTACAACCAGCTGAGTATAATGAAATGCGATTTTAGCCACAAGCTACATGCATATAAGAAAGATTCAGTATTCATAGTTAATTTTTAATGACATGGATTCACAATAAAGGCTAAGACAAGATTTTTAGGGTTTGCAGTTATATTTTAGAGGTTGCCAACTTGCATCCACCTGTTTTTGCGCTTTCCCTCATAGTTTTGTCTGACAAGACAGCAGAGAGACAGGTGGAGGAATTAATCCTCAGAGTTACTCAGAATGTATAGAAGGGAAATAAGGAAGAATAACCTCCAGTCACATTTTTGTGCTTCCCATTTTGTGTTTACTAGAGGCTGAAGCATCTCTCAGCCTCATTCAGAGCAACCCAGAGTGTCAGAAGATCCCATGGAGTCCTACAAGTCCTTCTTCTCTTTGGACAGAGTAAAAAGCTATATTTTCCACAGTCTTTCCCTCTCTTTTCTTGGCCCTTTTCACTCGTGTTTTACTTTCCAAGTCCAGTGTAGGAGTGGTCCATAGAGAACTTTAGATTTTCCAGTTATTCTGATTAAGTCCTGAAAGACATTCTGTGCTAGGGGTCAGTAATTATGTATTCTCTATAAAGCTTACTGTACACTAAAATGCCTCTTTTTCCACTCTTTTCTACCTTCTCCATTTCAGTTTTGTAGCCTTTCTCAGTGTTTCTCTTGTCTTTTTATTTACCTTTTTTTTTTTTCATAACAGATCTTCCAATTTTTTTCTCTACTTCTCCTCCTTCCTTGATAATGAAAGAGGAATTAATGTGATGTTTATAAGCTTTTCCATCAGTCATCCTGCTTAAGTATTGTATTTCCTCCCTAATTCTCTTTGCCCCCTTTGTTTAGACTCATCAAGTCAGGCACCATTTCTCCTCCATGTTTGTACTACCGAGGACAAAAGAGCCCTGTCAGCAAATGCCACTCAATTTTAAAATAATAATAACCGAACCACCAATCATAATAGCGAGAAGTATTTAAACAAGCTGTCTATTGTTCAGTGTGACCTTGGTATCTTAGCAAAATGACTTCAAAGCCAGTAAGACCTCAGACCTTAACTGTTTAAGTTATTTTTGGAGATGCCCAAGTACCCAAAAGTTTTAAAGTACAGTCACATCTCTAGACAACTCGTAAGTTTTGAAATGTTTTCATGGAGGTAAAATGTTAGAGGATTATATGCAATGAACGTGCAATGTAAACAATTTATACAAGATTCCTTGACCTTTTAATGCTAAGGAATGGCAAAATTCAGGTCACCGTACCTGCATCCCCAGCTGAATGCACAGCACTGTTGTACGCCGCTGAATTGTGCTGGAAGTCTTGCAGGTTCTGAGACCACAGCCTCACATTCTCATCCATGGGGATTGTAGCCTGTGTTACTGTCATGGTAGCACTTACAGCCTCTGCAGTCTTCAGTTTAGCTTGTTCCAAACGCTCTCTGGCCTCCACTACAGTATAAAGAAGGATGAGAAGAAAGGAACACTTTCAAAGATTCAAGCAAGCTATAACCAGTACTTAGAAAGTGGTGAGGCTTTTTTTTTCCCCTTTATTTCCACAGAGAATATTCAAAACTTCCTGTGGTTGGTCTACAGTTTTGTTAAGTTTTGAATTTAATAAATTCTCATTTCCATTCTAGATTGTTAGAAATTTTCAATGTCCTTGGATTTTGATGACTGTTATAAGACTAAGAAAGTTGGTAGAGAGACGAAAAAGTACATTGTTTTTAAAATAAAATGCATGAATTTGTTGAATATTTTTCATGAAAGTTAATTTTGAAGGACAGACACCCAAGAAACTAAAGTGGTTTCGGGTTTTGTTTTTTCATACCTGGCTTTTCTTTGAGTTACTAACTTCTGCATTTGTAAAACCTGTGGCATTCTGCAGATGATAATGTCTTGATGGTAAAACCCAGCCATTTTTAGTTGAAATTAATGAAGAAATTTCAACCATGTCAATTTTGAGCACCTTCAGATATACTTTGTGGATGCTCTATAATGTCTCTTTTCTGAAAACCTAAGGTGAGATTTTATCAATCAAGACTGCCAGTAATTACATCCCAAATACTCTACTTCCTATGTGTGATGTATATGTGAATTAGATTTTTACTATCAACAGAATAAATCCACAGACCTGTAGATTCTCTGAGCCCTGAAAAGATCAAAAGTAACATGGGAGTGGACAATCATAGTAAGGAGGATCAAGAAGAATGTTAATAACTTCAGGTGGCCAAAACATACTATTTCATTATGAATGTGTTAAAGCTGGATGTTTGCTCTCTGGGTCTGTAGTTTCAGTCAAATTCCTTTAGGCCTTCTGGGACTGAAATATTAATACCAACTTCCTAGGCCATATGCAAAGATAAAATATGGTCTTAAATATATGAAGATTAAGCATCGTGAAGATGAAGTTCTTCTTACAACCTGGCTCTGCTGATTGCATTTTTGTGATGGCTCTCATCAGTTGGCTTCGCAGAGCATTCATTCTGGCGAGAGTGCCATTAACGTGCCGGCTGGTGTCTGCGATGGTTAAATCATTACCTGTGGGGAGAAAATTTGAGGTATAGTTGAGTGGCATTTAAAAAGCTAAATTTTGTCCTGTGGAAGCAAGTTGTTAAGCAATTAATACACCATAGGCAGTATGCTATAGCTTCTTTTAGTATAGGGCATACTAGCACTTCATACTAGCACTTCACTTAATCTAAAGGAAAAAGCAACCTTGAAGGTCCAAGCCATTAGCTGCCTACCACAGGGCTTCTTAGGAAAATCTGGAGACCTGAGTCTTGGTCAGTGCTATCTCTTTGCTTTGCCAGAACTGCTGAGAATAGCTGCAACAAGCACACAGGAAGTTTTAAGGAACTCAAAAGGTGCTGAAAAGTTGAAGATGTCATTTCTGTAATTTTAGAGCTTTCTTTCATTTTCAGTGCAAAAAGGCCCAAATCCTTTAACATTTATTATTATCCTTCACTGGTGAAATCCATCTTTCTGAACACTTCAGCTGTTGTGAATTGGTTTCACCTGAACTACTTGATTACGTTTACCTGTGAACAGCTGTTTGAAGAATTACATATCTAAACAATGGTCATAACTGAAACGGTCCTTTTGTAAATGAAATAAACTTTCAGCATCTGGCAGGGTGACAACGCATGAACTACTCAAACTGGGACTGTGACCATTTCAAGTACATTGTGTGGTAACTTTTATCAATACACTATTCTCTTACAGTAGTAGTTCTGCCTTAGCTATGTGCTTTTGAAATTTATTTTAATGTGCATGGTTATAAACTGGCTGGGAAAGTAGAAAGGATGATATTTACGGTCATCTGCTGTCCGGTGTAGCTCTATGGCTCGGTTGAGAAGTTCGTTGCTTTTACCTTTATGGTAAATGATCTGAGTATCAATTCCCACTGCAGCCTGCAAGTATGTTCCAAAAAAAGAAAGTCAGAAAAATCACAGAATCACAGAATGTTAGGGATTGGAAGGGACCTCAAAAGATCATCTAGTCCAATCACCCTGTCAGAGCAGGAACATGTAGATGAGGTTTCATAGGAAGGCGTCCATGTGGGTTTTGAATGTCTCCAGAGAAGGAGACTCCACAACCCCCCTGGGCAGCCTGTTCCAGTGTTCTGTCACCCTCACTATGAAAAAGTTTCTTCTCATATTTAAGTGGAACCTCCTGTGTTCCAGTTTGCACCCATTGCTTCTTGTCTTATCATTGGTTGCTTACCAAATATTCCTCGTTATTTTGTTTAATTGTGAAGAACATATTACTTCATATAAATGTAACAAGACACTGCAGTTTCTTTTGCTTTGTTAACATTTAAGATTGCTGCCTGGATTAGAAAAAAAATCTCCAGAAAACAAAAATTTCTGTAGATTGCGATGCAAGTTTGGAGAAATGTATGCTTTCCCAGACAACAATGCTGAATAACAAAGTTGCAGAAAGCACAAAATTCCTCTTAATTTATCAATTCCAGTATAGTCAGTGTGATACTTGTGCTACACTTTAGTTAGGCATGTGACTGTTCATTTGTCCTGTCACCCCAGATGGGTGATGGACACTT
Source organism: Columba livia (assembly GCF_036013475.1). NCBI lineage: Eukaryota > Metazoa > Chordata > Aves > Columbiformes > Columbidae > Columba > Columba livia. Next base: position 49,543,428 of record NC_088604.1, read on the forward strand.
GCTCTTGCAGTCCCCAGTAGCGTGCTGGAAGCAGAGCACTGGACTCAAGATCCCACAGCTCCTGAGGGTTCGGGCCAGTGTAATGTAAGCAAATCTTACTATCCCACTAATAAGTTGCTGCTAAGTAGCAAGTATCTAGGTTGCAAACTATATACATACAAAAATGCCTATAAAATATTTTAGAACAGCAAGGCCAGATACAAAATTAGCATCCTCATCCTTGCACTGAGTGTGCGAGTCTGCTATTTGCCCCATGTTAACTTGACTTTCTGTGAGAAAGAGTAATGCTGCCGTTAGATCTCTTGACTGCTTTTTTTCTGCCACATGGTGCTGAGTGGAGTAGGAGGACTCAAGTGCTAAATGCCAGCTCAGGTTCCTGCATTGCCAGGGAGTTGTCTAGACTTTCACAGAAATGCCTCAATTTGAGTGACAGCACAGAGCAGCATCACCCTGTACTTAGGGACAGAAGAATGTGTTGCATCTTTTCAAATACCAGAGGGCTTTAGGCTGGCAGAACAGTTAAACACCCAGGATTTAATTCAGAAAATAGCAGATAAAGCAAAATGTGCAGTGAGAAGTTCAGTGCTGACAGTCAAGCTAAATCTTGTTTTTTCTTTATACTTAAATGTCCAAAGCCCCTGAAGCATCGCAAAATAACAACTGATATTGTGAAAATTACTTACATCATTGACCTGGTTTGTTGTGTTCAGTGCCAGCAATGCAGCTTTATTAGCTTCTTCAATATAACCAGCAATGTTTTCATACACATTTGAAGCATTTATTGCCCTTTGTACCAACCCGTTTGCATCAACACCATGCAAATTCCTATTAAAAAGACAGTAAAAGAAGAAAACAAACCGAATAAAAGTAGCTTCAAATGGATTGATTTCCTTAACATTCTGTGAATTCTGACTACATAATCATGCACATAAATACACTTGGCCTAACTATACTCTTCATTGTGTATGACCGCTTATGTCAGTGTGAAGCAGGTGAAAACTATTTTGGATAGTCTCAGTGATTTAACTCTGGGGATTTTGCACTTAATGTCTATGTGAGCAGCAACAAGTGACAACTGAGATATTATCTTTTTCTAAAATCTAGATTAGATATTCCATAAATTAACAGAATGACATCTATTAGTTGTCCTTCTTTAGAGATAACTCCTGGCTGTGAATGGGAAGACTGTTTTGTACCAGGGACCAGGACAGCTGTGTCACTTGGCTGTTTATACTTTCAAAAAGTAGGTGGGAAAGGGGGGAGGATCAGGTGAAGAACTGCCCATGATTGTGAAAATTACAAAAAATTAGACTTCAAAATACAGGATAGCTTTGCCGGCATGGTAGAGCTTGATTTGCATATTAGGCGGTGCCTGGTCTTTGGGAGAGATTCCAAACAGCAGTTGGTTTAGGACTCAACCTTCAGCTGTTAGCAACTTTCAATAAATATTTTTTTTTCATTTTTGTGATAAACAGAATTCAGATTATATGTTAGATATAGACTAGAAATATACACACACACACACACGTGTGCATTCACTTCAAAAAGTTTGCACGAGAGCTTATTAAGTTTCCGGATTCAATGTCCTTGCAAGAATTTCCTGCTGTATTTCCCCAAGACAAAAGAAACTCTACCAAATAAAAGCCTAACAGGCTTATAACGCAAACCCATAAAAATAAAATTATTTGAAGACAGGCCACATTTTTTAAAGGATTGAACTTTTACTGCAGGACAATCTTCTCAACAAATAAAAGTGTCAGCACATTTCCATCTGGATATTTCATAATTATTTCTGTTTACTTTCTATTAAATGTCTAATGTGTTGGATTTGGTAGTAGTCTTTAAATTATTTTGGTAAGGGTTGAAGGCTAGCCATATGGGGCATTCTTTTCAAGTGATTCTGCTGTCCCAAGTTAGCTGGTCTCAGACTGAACATACTGTTTGTTTTTTAGGCTGTCTGTAGCTTGTGTGGTGTTATAGAACAGAGTTTCAGATGTTAGCTCTATACAATTGTATAAAAAAAGACCATCTGTTATTTTTTTCTCTGTTTTAGTCTCCTATCTAGGGCATACTACTCTTAAGACACAACCAGTATTTAGGTAATATACTTGAAGAGTAGTTTACAGCTCATCTTCCAGAAGCATATGTCCATTATGCTACAACTTGCTGATTTTTTTTTGATGACAATAATTTTCCATGGGTAGACCCAATTGCAAATCAGGTCATATTTCAAATCTGTCTAAAAGGGACTTTTTAGTAAATTGGGGGAAAGTTGATGCATTTAGTATTTTCCAGAAAACCAGGAAGACTTACAGTAAGTTTTGGTGTTACAGTGGGCCAGTTTCACTAGGACACAACATACTGAGCATCAGAACTACTTCATCTGTAAACCACATCTTGAATAAAAATTATCCCGTTTTTTGGCCTATAATGCTAAACATTTTTTGATGTGAATGAACTTACTGATGTGAGCTGTTTCTGCAAACCCCAGTTAATACGCCTGTATTATTTTACTTTTCAGTGATCTACCTTTCCTATTCTCTTGCTATAGAAAGAGAAGGACATGCCTAATCAGAAAGGGGACAATGTCATGCAAGATATACATTTGTTTATTCTTTGGAAAGATTAATAGATTTTGCTCAGCTCTACTTCATCTATTCCCTCTGGACCTTGACAAGTCCTTACACACATGACTTAACAGTGATTTGTTCAGTGCCTATTTACAGACAGTATGTCTGATATCACTTCGTTTCTGCTTGTCCTTTAGTTTATTCAGCTGTTCCATCAGTAGCATTTGTATGAACAGAGTCTGCTGAAGTTAAATTTTACCAGTCCAGCTCATCAGCAAGTCTTCTTAGGTTGTGTGCATGCTGCATAGCCTTTTCTACCAAATCATCATCAAAGAGAGACAGATTGGCTAGTTTTTCTTGCAATTCCTTTTTCGCTCCATCTATTTCTGCGTAGAACCCTGACACATTCTAGACAAAATATGGAAGGAAAGAAGATGAAAATTGTAAAAAATCAAGTCTGTATTTTAATTATGTTTTATTTTACCTTTTATGTTATTATAATGTTTTTGTATCATGTTATATTTCTTTGATGTGATATTTTTAACAGACAAAAAAGAGGAAAGCTTAAAGAGAGTCTGTCTCATGAATGTCAGTAGGACAAGACAAATGCAGGAAGATAAAAATCATTGAAAATTCCAGGAATCCCTTAAAAAGTTATTAGAGAACTATATATAAAATACCAAAAAAAGATAGTTGAGAAATTTCTTCTTATCCTTTATGTTTGCTCCCAAATGGTGCCAATGACAAATATTTCAGAGTGCAGAGCTAATAGATGAAGTAATTAAACCAGATCTTTGTGAAAATCCTCTCACTGTAGTTCTTAAGTCGGGAGGTGGAACTAATAATTGTTTTTGTTTTATTATCGATTGATTGATTGATTGATTGATTTGTTTGTTTTTAACCTTATCTCTGTAAAGACTATAGGTCAGAAATTAGCTTTTTGGACTTCTAAATGACATCTGAACAAGTAAACTAAGTAGCGCTGGAGCGAGTGGTCTTGTGCATAATCCTATTACTGTCTGGTCCCTGGGATGGTTTCAGCCCTGGCCAGCTGCCACCTTCCCAAACCTGCCTTCTTGGGGCACAGCACAAGGCAGTGCCTGTGCCCCGGGAGCAACCTGGCGATCGCTGGAGAGGTGCAGAGATTTTTAGCTGTGTGGCTGTGAGCTGTAGAAAACAGGCCCTAACCCCTTTCTGTCTCCTTGCACAGCAATGTTCCTTGTGCTAAGACATCTTGGGTTGGTCTAATTTTTGAATCAGTCCACTAAATACTACCTATATGTGTGTACAGGCAAGGAGAAGTAGTATCCCTTTGCCTTAGCAAAGCTCACTGATATGTTAGGGAATTATAAATGTGGCCTCAGAATGCATGAAAAACAATGAAATGGAGGAAGGAAAAAAAATGAATGAGTGAAGCACGAAAATGCTTATTGCTAATGAGGATGAAAGATGTATGATGTGGCATATTGCTTCCTTCCCTGCAGTGTGAACGTCCCCTATGTGTAAACTGATCCACAGAAGTGGGGAACTCAAAATGATAAACTGCAGTAATTTGTTTTGCACAAAACACAGGTCACACAGGGATGGTTTTAGTACAAGCTGTCTACTTTCTGTTTTCTCAAATTAGTTTATCAAAGAAGAATGAATGACTTTTGATATTTGCTTTTGTGTTAAAAAAGAAGTGGGTAACTATGAAAAAAATTAATCTTTGTGGAGAATTTTCGTTAATCTTAAATTATCTCAATATTTTAACAAAACATGGAAAAAAAGAAAAAAAAAGCAGCTTTGGTAAATACTTTAGTTAGCAAAATCACAGTTTTATTTTCTTCATCTTTCATAAAAAGTCCAAAAGCCTATAATTTATAAAATTCTCCTACAACACCTTGTCTCATTCAAAACACTGGATACTAGTCGACAGTTCCAGAAGATTTCTGTAAGACAATCTGCTTATATGTGTTTTACATTCTGACAGTGACTTGTTGTATCTGGGATGTTTAGCCTTCTCTTATGCTCACTTGCAGGCACAGAAAAGGGAATTTAACATATAGTGCAGTCTTTTACCAGAGCATCTTTTGACAGCTGCTTGTAATGAAATGATTCAGAAATCTACGGTAAAATCCTTTATTCATTTCTGCCTACAATAAGGTGTTCTTAGAATATAATTATTTTTCTGAGGCAGTAAAATGGAATTACAGAGCTTTTCATCCAGGAAGATTTATACTTTTTTTGGGGGGGGGGAATATTCATCAGCATTTAATTGAAGCAGTATAAAAAAGGAGAGATTTATATTTAGTGATCTAAACACATGACCTGAAAGTTCAAAAAATCAGGACATATAATTTAAACAAGTCACTGAGGCACCTACCTTTATTATCTCACTTAACTCTGAGTTGACCTTTTGTGGTCCTGCCAAAATAGTTGTGGCACTTAGCAGAATGTCATTTACTTCATTTATTTGCTCTTTTATTTTCTCATCTTGTTCCTGGAAATAAAAGAAAAAAAAAGAATTAAATCACATCCAAAACTGTCTGTGCATTGCTAAAATAGAATGTATAGAATGTTACCATTTTTGTTAGATTTATTAAAGTTAAAATGAAAGATGAAGTGATGAAGGAAATAGATTTTAGAAAAATTTGAAGTCTAAGTATTTGAAGTCTAAATTTTTCCCAGACATCTCTAATAGCTGCATATTATAATGTGACTCTTTGCATGTTCTTGTCTTGGTGCAAAAAAATTTTAAGATTTATTAATTTCATTTTCTATTAATGCATGAACAGTTATTGTAATGAAGCATTATTCAGTGCACTGCTAGCAGAGACAAATTAAACATGGATTTTTCATAGTGTTCCAGAGGTTTTTTGAAGTCTACAATACGGAGGTTTTTCCTTGCCAATAGTAAAACTAACGTGAGCAACCTTTTGTATAGCATCTGCCTTCATTGCGAGCAATAAAGAAGATCCAACTGGTTAAAAACGGGGGACAATTGCAACTGCACACTTCAGGCTTTGCTTCATAAATGTGAGATGAGCTGCAGCTTGGCACTGTAATTACAAAACAATGGAACAACAGAAGAGCCTTTATACAGAAGGATCCCAAGCTGTTGATTAAAGTATTCATGAGAACAACACGCCTGATTTCTCAGTTGAATTGTTAGACCTGCCACAACAGCATGAACTTCTAGCGTGGCAGATTTCAAGACCTCAGCCACTGATGCTAGGAAACCCAGAGTCTGGCCTGAATTTACAAGATAGTTCTTCAAATTACAAAATTGCTCCCTAAACCTCTCTCTCTCCTCCAGATTCCAAACAATTTCAGCCATTGAAATGAAAGAAGTTTGCTTCAAATGGTCCCAAATTATTCTCTGTGTCATCTTCTTCCTTGCTGAAAAAATAAATCAAAAGTTTTAGATGAGTCATTCTGGTTTTGCATCTCTTAAAGGAAAACAAAGAAACAGAGAAAGAGTCACAAAACTTCGGCGAGGAGAAAATGTGTTCTTTTTGTATGGCTGATGGATTGGGTACTTTTCTGAGATAAGAGACCTGAAAATTCAATTTCCTCATCAGCCAGATGGGATTTGAATCTAATACTACCACTTACAGGCAAACATGGCCCCTTCTGTGCTGTAGGGGACAGGTCTCCTCTGAGCTCTCCCCAGGACAGGAGTGATTACTTTGTTCAAAATACTGAAGCTATTCATTTGAACAGAGCATAAGAGAAAACTGCTGTAGCCTTATAGCTAGGCTGTTCACCCAGCAAGTAGGAAATCCAGTTTCAAGGTATCTGTTGTTGAGCAGTTAGAGAATGGATTTGTGCTGGATGCAAGGACAATCATCTGCTGTTCCTGAAAAAAATGGGGATGCATTTTGTTTAAAGGAGGCCAGAGAGAAAGTTTGGACGAGACAGTATGAACGCACTCACAGCCCAGGGCATGAACACAGTGCCGAGTCTTCATAAACAATTGTTTTAATAGAATATAATCACTTTTGTGAGCATGAAGTCCTTCCACATTATAAATCAGTACATAATAAGTGAAACAATTCCACCACAATATTTGTAGCAACCATTCTACATGGAATTTTAAGCTTCTTGGGTTTTAATATATATACCTAGTTTAGGCATTAGTATCCACCTCTTCTTTGGCCTGCTGAGACATACCATGCCCAAACTTGTCATTTCTTGTCACTCCATGAACAGGCAATCGTACCTTGCACCTTCACAATTTGTTTCTTAGAACTGGAGAGTCAAACTCATGCTGTTGCGTGGTACAAGAAATTAGTTTTTGGTGTGGTGATTCCTGAATCTAAATTGTTTGCAATCTGCTATTTTAAGCACTGGCAGAGATGGAATGTTCACAGACCACAGTTGGGATAAATGTACTGCATAGTACCTCACGCCTTTGAAGACTGGCTGTGTTTTTCTTATTTATATCCTCTGTTCGTAGAACATGGTCAAGCGCTTGGTCTATTGCCTCCTCCAGGTCTGACAGCTTCACATCCTGGTCACTGAGCTGCTCCAGCACATCAGATACTAGAGATCTGGTGTCATTGTACCTCTCATGAAACTCTTCAACTTTCTGTAGCACTGGGAGAAGAATCAGAGACCACTGATTAATCCAAAGCTTGGATTTCTGACAAAACTTACCTATGCAACAATTTCTGTTGCTGTTACTCAGGGGATAGTGAGACACGTTTGTTGAAAGCTCAGTTCAGATATCATATACCTAGATTTTAATTTTCTGTCCTCTTTAGACAAGGAAAAATGCCTCTCATTTTAACCCCATTAATCCCCCCTCTCAAGTAGCTTTTCCTAACAGAAGCTGCATGTGGCTTCCCTTGCTCTTTGTTTGTCATTGTCACAGCTAACCAGGCTACTCTGGAAAAGGCAGTCCTTGTTGTCTCAGGGTTGTTGCCTCATGTTGACTGAGCTGTGAGAATTAAGCTGCTGCTCTTTCCCATACCAGCAGTTTTTCTCTCTGCTGGAGTTTACTGTCCCCACGGCACAGCTGGCAGTGGGGGAGGAAGATGTTCACACAAGCAATTCCAGCTCTGTCACCAACCTTCCTAAGCAGCTATCGTTGAGGTGCTGCAGTGAACAGGCATGCACAGATGCACAGAAATGCACAGACACATACATATTTTTCTGCCCATTCTGCCATGGGGGCAGCAAGCTCCAGCAGCGACTTGGGGCAGGGATTTGGAAGCAGCAACACCTTGTGCACAGCAGACAGCGCTTGACCAGCACCCACTGCTCCTCCCCAGGGGCTCAGCAGCACATCCAGAGCTGCTTGTCCCCCGTCAGCTGCACATCAATGTGTGGGTGAATGGAAAACAGGCTTAAAACTCACACTCCTCTGCTGCATCTTCCTCCTCATTGGCACGTTGCCTTTCATTAGTGAAAGGTTTACGGCGTTTGATCTCCTTCAGCATCTCCTCAGCCACATTCAGCTTCTGGGCAATTTCTTCAGGGCTCAGCTCTTGTTGAATTGTGTAGTATTTAATCTTGCTACCAATTTCTGTGGGAAAAAGGAACAGATGGTCAATCCAGCATGGCTACAGAGAAGTAAATACTGTGGAGTACTTTTACTTTTGTGACTCCAGATCATGCTGATGGCAAAAGAAAGTTTCTCTCAACTCTGTAGTAGCTGATTACTATGTTTAATCCAGTTTTAAAATTAAACGTGTGAATAAATCATACTTTCTGGCATATGTGGGGGTGTCATCAGAAGAGGATGAGATTAAGCAGGCATGACTTGTGTGCATTATTTGGCTTGGCAGTTCTTGTAGGCTGCAGTCATCATTTTATTCTGACTTCTGTGGCATGTAGCAGGCTGGGGCTTTTGTCCAGGATTGTGGTTTTTAAGTGCTTCTGCACAGAAATTTTGTTTATTAAATAACCACAATGGCAAGGAGATTGAAGTAACCTTTTTTCCATCTGAAGAAGTTTGAAGCACCCTAAAGAGGTGACATATGGCTTCTGGCCTGATACTGCCTAGCTCGTTTGGAGATACTATTTCAAGGTTTTGGTCTCAGTTCAAGAAACACTCTTGGATGCTGAAATTGAATTTACCCATCCCCAGTGTAAGCTTTACAAAGTTTACCCACTTCTCGCTCCCTGTGTCTCGAATACCACCTCCTCTTTTATGCCCTACAATGTGAGTAGCTTTGGCTATTCATTCTTTTGTGGATAACCAGACCTGGCAAAGCCAGCACTATCAATCTGTAAGATTTTTATAAAAATTAGATGTATAATTGTGGCACAACTGATTCTTTGGCAGAGTGTCTTTGTACGCAGTTGCTGACTGGCTCCTCAGCTCATCAGTGAAGCTTTAAATCTTCAAACAGAGCAGCAACCGATCACCACCAGCAACTCCATGGATTTTTTCCATCTCATGCTGGCACACAGAGGTCAGCTGGTGATTGCTGGTGACATACAATGAGGATCATGCTGCCACTTCTGCTCAGTAACTATAGAAATAAGATATGACATGTGGCCAGACAGTCAAAGATGATCTAGCAACACAGGTGTAAGAAGGTACTACAAATGTAACATCCTATGGGCATGGTCTCAGCTTGCCTCATCTGTGTGATAGGATATGTTAACTATGTTTTTTGAAACAGAGTAAGTTGAAGCAGCCATGGAGTTAAGGATAAGCAAGGATAAGAGTTGATATGTAACCGCTCTTCCTTACACAATTTGCGACAGAGCTTGCAGTAATTGTTCTAAGACAGAACTGCTCAGGTCTGTTAATAAATTATTTCTGTTAATTGACCTCAACTGCCAGTCAGCTTTTCTATTCCAGTGCCATAAGAGCTTTCTTACACTGCTAGTTTTGCCAAGGACTGGGAAAAATCAGTGTGCTCTGTGTCAGGATGGAGGATGTCATGATGCAGGTGTGCAGGGGATAGAGATGCCTCTGACTACATTCACTTGGGGTTTTATTGCTTTCTGTAGGTACAGAAGAAGAGGCCGCAGTTGGTTTAATCTCAGTTTTATATATATCAGCATGATAATTACATGTCATATATATTCCAGATGAAGATGATAATCTCTGACTAGGAAACCTTTTTTAAGAGCAATTGTGCTTGGGAAGGTGTTCACTGTTGTAATCTATCCTTTGATATATAGTACAGTAAAAATTCTTGAAGGTGCAGGAGGTTTAAGAGGCTCCAAATAAAAAACAATCTTCATCTGGTAAGGTGTGAAATACATACTTTTACAATCAGAAGTGAAGGTATGTTTGAAATTTATGCTAGTTCTGGAGATGCTTTTATTGCTTTATCATGTTGTCCAAAAATGAACTTAATAAGTTTTGTCTGCATCCCCTCACGTCACATGGACAGATGAGCAGGACACTGAGACCATAGTTTACATTTTATCCCTGCATTTTGACATAAAAAGGTTTTGTTTTCACTCTTTCCCTAATTGGAGGAGATCAACATCATCATGTTTACTCTCCTACTGTCAATCAGCATCACTATAACCATTTCTAACGGTCTGCACTAGCCACACGGTTTACAATTCTGCCTTTCACTTTTACTAAAGGGCATCCTTTCTTTGTGAGAAAAAAAAAAAAACAATGAAAATGCAGTTTTCCAATTCTTCTTCTGTATTTCAGAAGCAAAAAAACCAAACAAGACAACAGCTAGTCTGTAATGATCCGTAGGTGTGTCTGGACCCAAACTCAACTCATCAGATGTAGCAATAAGCAGCTTGAGGAGAAATTCCCGAACATCTGCCATGCTGAGATTGTGGAAGCAGTGAGTTCACCAAATTATTTACTATTCAGCATCCTTTTCTTTTTAGAGGCGTTTACATGAAGTTGTATGAACCAGTACAATCCTACTCAACAACAGTTTGCTAAAAGGCGAAAACTGGATTTAAAGTAACAGACGCCAATGGGATCGCCAGAGTTAGTCAGACCGAACTGACTGCCATGGGTTCAAAAGGGAAAGCAGAATTTTAAAAAAAGTTTTTCATATGGCCCTCATTACTTATCATCAGGATGGGAAAAGTGCATGTGCCTGAAACTGTTGACAAGTAAGACATGGAGCACTCTCATCCCCCATTCTATGCTTGTGTGTGTGTGGCTTCATCCAGCCCTAATCTGATACTGACTTTTTTTACCACAATTATATATAAGTACCTTGAGCAGCTATTCAAACAAACAAAGGCTACAAGCTGAATGAGCTTGAATTATTTAATGTAAACCTATTTATTATAACTTTGCTCTGTCAAAGAGAGAAAAAAGAAAAAGAAGCTCTTGTTCTGGGGGTCAGACCAAGTCAGCCTGTGGTTTCAGCTGTCTTTTGAGAGACAACCTTGCAGGCTGCAAAAGCCTTGTGTGTGGGTTGCTTTGTGAGAGTGCCCAGGTGCTATGACATTTTTTTGCTGAAGGTTTCATTAATACATGCTTGACATTGAGATGAACCAGTAAGAAATCTGTTTACCTTGAATGTTGTCCCTCATATTTCCGAGCTGCTGCACAAGCTGAGTAGCACGGTTGTTGGTCTCTGTGGTTTCCCTCTGTATCAGTAGGCCTCTGCTTGATGCTTCATTTCCCTATGAATAAACCATGTGAGTTAGACATTAGATTTCTTTTCAGATCCATATGCATGTGTGAGTATGAGTAGTGTAAACACACATTTTGCTTTTTCCTGATGAGCATGTGAAAGTCCATTTATCATATAAAGTGGTATTTACAGAGGTGTTTGAAATGAAGAGCTGTCTTTTTGGTCTTTTCAGAATTGCAGAGTGAGAGATTAAAATCTGTCCCATATTTATCCATCATTTGCTGCAATCAAATTGCCATGAATTATGTACAGTTTTAAAACTCCCATCTGCTGAGTCTCCAAGGCATTTAGCAGGGCTGGCTCGTTTTGCTGGGTATGGCATTTCCTGAGTAAGCACATAGACCATTTTTAGATCAGTGTCTCCCTCAAGTGAGGTTCCCAGCTCTGCAAGTTGTTAAAATTAAGAAACAGCATGAAGATTCAAAATACTCTGAAGAGAATAGCCACAGTCCTATACTATATTACATTGGAGGCTGTACTGCATTCTCTTCCCTTACATATAAGGGCAATGAAGAGTTACCATGTCATAGTTATCATCTTTCCTCGAAGGTCACTGACCTTCAGAGTCCTTAGTTTTAGCTTTTATTGATATTTCCCAGAAAGGAGAAAAAAAAATGACTGCTGTGCCACCCACATTTCCTGGACCCTGTGTGTGTATGTCTATGTGTGTGTATGTCTATGTGTGTGTACATGTATTAAGTCCATACCGCTCACCAGTCAGTGGCTGTGATCCACAAACCTGATATTTATTTGGGGTTTGCAGAGGCACCAGTTGGCGCTGGGAGGTAGGGCTGAGATGGCCAGCACCATGGAGGTGGATGTGCCCCCCAGTAATATAAATGTGTTTATAGAAAGGTTTTAATTTTATTTCTGTATAACACATTATCAGTTCTATTCTTAATCCTTTATTGCTATCAGAGTTTCTTGGGGATACTCTGTTGCTTAGCTTCATTCTTGTTTTAAGAAACTTGTTACACACACTTGTTTTACATAATGCTATTTCCTTGACAGATTTCTTTGTCTTTAACTGTTGAACACACGGGGAATTACTGAGACAGGTTTGCTGATTGCCACAAGGTTGATGTGAAACAGAAGCATGAGTGAGAGATACTCTTAGGGAACCTCAAATTCCTGCTAATGTGCTGAGGGTCATCCTACAATTTACCAAAAGTCTAGGAAGGAAAGGTGCCTGATTCCCCCACATCGCTGCCAAACATTCAGGATCAAGCCGTGTGCTATTTACTCTAAGCTCATCCCAAGCAGACTCAGGGAGTTGCAGATCACATTTGCTATTTTCATTTAGCAGGAGGATTTCCCTACAGTTGATACATTCATCCTGCCTTTGGGGTTTAGATCAGAATCTGCAGTGACCCCCCAGACAGGTGGATGTGCATGTGAAATGCTCTAAATGGAAGATGCGACACATCTCTGCAAAACCCACTCAAGGCTCTAGCCCCTATTTTCCATAAAAGTGCCTTGAAAGAACAAAAGGTTCAATATATTCAGAGTTATTACTCTGGTCTTCTTTCCACTGTGAGAGTCCGCAGTCATTATTTTTCTGCCTTAACAATCAATCACTAGTATTCACGTGGAAAAGCATTAGAAATAACCAGGGAGAAAAGACTAGAGGAAATGCTGAATGTATTGGTTCAGGGAAGGTCAAACTGAGCTAAGAAATCTGCAGGTAGTACTGAAAGTGACAAAAAGGTTATTACCCAAATTCACTAGATGTTCCTAGAAAACCTAATGCCTTAATCATCCTGCATATAAACTACATAGAGGGATACTGACGGGTGTGAGTGCTGTCAGATTTTCACAGGTACAACTGTGGAGGAGTGCGAGCTGAGTTAATCAAACCTTTCTTTTGAACATAGACATAGTTTGTGAAATTCTACAAGGGACCTTTCTGCTAAGTAAGTGCTGATTAGAACACCCAAGCTCAAATTTTCTCTTCCACCTCTCTATACAGCTCTTTCTCCTCCTTTTTTTTTTCTTAAATTTATTTTTTTATTGCTACTTGTTCCTGTATTTTAGTTTTATTCAAAGGTATAATTTTACATTGTCTTGTGAAGGAACTGTTAAGTGAATATAAAGTCTGGCATTTTGCAATAAGCATGAAATATACTCTAGCCATACTACAGCTCTAGGTATCCCTGGGAACAACATAGAGTGATGTACCTCACTAATGTATTTATATCTTAGCAACAGAAAGATGTTTAATAATGTCTGTTTAAAATAGATGAGAAGGGATTTTGAACCTTATTTCTTCTTTAAACATATATCATATCAGTATTCATCTACTGTGCAATGAAAAGTGCTATGTGAGCTGAGAGCAGAAAACCTTCGTTTTATAGCCTGGCAATTGGATGTGGATATAATATTTATGATTCCAATTGTGTTAAAACACATCTTGAGTGCTGATCAGGCTCTCATCTCAGTTGGATATGTAAAAAACCTTTTAAAATGGCAGTTTTGTAACATATTTTGTAGTGTCTAATCGAGGTTAGTTTAATTTTATGAGAGCATACAAGTAAAATACATGTAGTACAAACACTCCCAAAGTCAGTCGGAATTACTTCAGTGTTTGCTTAATTAGAAATCATAATTTCAAATAGAAAGGCAGAGTGTCTATCTCAGATCGAACATGTACATGTTGTGTTGGGGTATAGGTGAGAACTCAATGACAAACCTGTGAACATATTCAACAGACTTTGGCCCCACATCCTTTCTTTTCTGGGAAGAAGACGCGATGGGTCATTTACACTTTTAATTCAGGGCTTAACTAAAGAAGAAAGTTTAGCAATCAAAAAAAGAAAGTTCTCCCAGCTGTCTTTCAGGGCACCCCCAGTCTTGTTTGGTGAACCTAGAAGTTCAGACTGTGTTGTTAGGAAGTATTTCTTTACCCAAGGAGGTGGTCAGACACTGGAATGTGCTTCTTGGAGAGCTGGTCGATGCCCCAAGCTTGTAATTGTTTAAGAGGCATTTAGACAATGCCATTAACAACATGATTTAACTTTTGGTTAGCCATGAATTGGTCAGGCAGTTGGACTGGGTGATCGTTGTAGGTCCCTTCTGACTGGAACTATTTATACTAACGTCTTATGCCAGCACGTGAATGTGACAAACTAGAAACCTTCAGAGCTCTTGTAGGGGGCTATAAACAAACCTGTTCATCAAGTATTGCTGCCTCTCTCAGAAAATCATTCATTTCGTCTTCAGCATCATCGACCTGGATGGTCCAAAGCACAGCATTGTTCTTTTTTTCAGACATTGCTGCCTGTGTGTGTGGGAAAAAAAGTCAGTTAAGCTGAAAACAAATTATTTCTCTAGTGAGGGCAAGGAATGAAGCTGAAATTCATACATTAAAATACAAAATGTCATCAATGTTTATACCTGGAGATGGGTGGCTGTGATGTTCAGGTCATTCAAGCGCTTTTGAGCTGCAACACCTGTAGAAATGCTCAGTAAAGTTGATTTGCTTTCATCGATAGCCAAAACTGCTAGTCGGATGTCATCTGTCAAATCCCAAATACATTTATCGCAACCTGATAAGAAAATAAGAGTGTCATTTTTCTTTAGTGTTTGTGTTAGTGAACAGCAAATATCTTAAATTCACTTTGTAGTGCTTTTGCCCCATGGTTTTCCCTCTCTTTGTCATTGATGGCTCCTGATGGATACCCATTTTTCACTTTCATCCTCCCACTTCCAAGGTCCCACAGGACAGTCATGATGCTTCCAGCTGGGCAGCACCAGATAGGACTATTCTGAGAGGCTGTTGCAGTGGCTCTGATCAGTGGGGAGTGAGAGAGGAGGTGTTTCCTGGATATTCTCTAGGACATCTGCATGTTTGTGGCCTGGAGAACAACAGATGTGGGTCAAAAAAAAAAAACAAACCAAAAAAATAAGTTAATTTTGTCAGAACCCAGAACTATGTATTTAAAATTTGCTGGTATGAGAATTAAGGATGTCCAGCAGATGAGCTCTTAGCTGCCTATTTGATTAGGAAGGCAGCTTCTAAAAAACTAGTTATAACATGTTTGAAATATGCTTGTGAAAAACTATATCCTGGTCCCTGCTGTGTTCTTGCAAAACCACATTGGTTTTAGCGACATTGGTGCCACCACTGAAAGCTGGATATTTAGGTGAATGTGAAACACAGATTCCTACAGAAACTTTTGCTTAGTATTGTGCACTCTGTATTCTTGATGACAGCATCTCCCTTATGTTTTCCTTTTGGTTGCACTTCCAGGCACACAACCCCTCTTCTTGGGAGTCAGTTTATGAAGCTATGTGTGCTACATGGTCTGCATTGTACCACAGACATAATTATACTAACATTTAAAAAAATTTCAGCAGTTACCAGTAGTTACAACATAGTGGTTCTGAAAACTCCCCAGGCTTACCATAGTTAGAATAAGGGAGCTGATAGTGGAAAAGCAACTGACTGATGGACGGATGTCAAACTGTCAACAGCGACAATTCATATTAGGTGCACAACTAGAAAACCAGAAATGATATGCAAGATGGCACAGATAAAGTTGTGGTGGCAGTTTTTAGGGCCAGAATATTATTTTGCAGGCAACGTATCTCGAAGTCTAGAGAAGTGGCCTTGGTGATACTTCCCTACTGCTCTGCTGTTTGTACATAAGCATTCAGTCTGTATCACAGAGTTGGACATATGCATGTGCTCAGTCAAGCAAGCGAGAACATGTTTAAATAGTCAGTGGGGCATCATGCATATTCACGTGTTTATATGTCCTGTGGGACCAAGGTCAAAGTGCTGAGCCCACTGAAGAACCTAGCTTTTAAGTTAGTATTTCTAAGCACGTAAATATAAGAGCAATATTAAATTTTGGTGTTGTCATGATAGTCTTCTTACTGATAGTTGGGCAGTCTGTGCCAGAAGAAACTTCAGGACTGTCTGCAAGGCATTCTCCCGTCTGGCTGTCACACATTCTCCCTCCACAGTTACATTCTGGGGGAAAAAGAAAGGATTTGTGAAAGAGGAATCTTCAAAATGTACAACTTGTCTTTCTGTTTCCAAGACTAGTGAAATAATTCTGCATGGGATTGTGTGTGGGTAGTCAAACCAAAATCGAGGGCTTCTTGGGCTGAATTTTGTTTCAGTTTGTGTATTCTTTACACTGCGGTCAAATTGGACCAGAAAATAAATGAGATGGGAAACAGAACCAGAAAGCCTGTGCTGAAGAGACTCGTTCAAAGCTTCCAGATGGTCACAAGCAGAAGCACCAAGGCCAGATTTGTCCAGCTGGCCATTGTGCTTTGCCATGTAGAGAGGACGATGTTTAGGAGATGGGCTAAGGAAGACAGTACACCTAAAGTTCATTATTAGTTACAAGCCCTGTGGAATTTATCAATGCTGTATCAGGCTGCCACTAAGTAAGCTTTCCAGCTATCAGGGATTGATAGTGAGCTCCAATTCCAACAGCAGCTTGAGCATATCAAAATGTAAATATGTCCTACCACTTAAAATGAAGAATAAATGAGGTTTTACATTTTTTAAACTTGAGTAAGCTACATATTAATTGCCATCGCACATGGCCTTTTAAAAAGTATAATTTTTAATCTAAAGTGTCTCTTTCAAGGTTTAATTGGCCTTTTAAAATCTATTATTTTAAGGATTAAAATATACTTGGAACACTTTGGTAGAATAACAGAAACTCAAGCAGAACATAAGAACAGCAGTGACTTATCTTGAATATGTGTTTCTCTTGTGATTCATGGTTTAAGCATAATATCATATAACAAAGTTATTTATTGCTGTTTCGTTGCAGCCCATTAATTGTTCTCTGTGATGTACCCTTGTATTTACATTCCATGTTGCACATTCAAGGAATTATCAGGGAATATGTGTAATAAAGCTTCCAAGTCAGCATGATGCACTAAGATTGGAATAATTCTGTGTAACTGAACCACTGTTAATAGAACTACTCAGTTTTTGTACTGTTGTGAGAGCAGAAATTGGTTATGAATTTTGTGGGGCAATTTATTTTGACTTCATGACAATTTATATGAACTGGGTGTCTCTCAGCTCTTTGATCTACAATTTTTTAATTTGTTGTTTCTTTTGTTAAGATGTGAAAGAAAAGTCTCAGTTGAAAGCAGAGAATTATCTTTACCTGTATCACAATATCTAAGCTGTCCCCAAAACAAGTGGCAAGATTTCAGTTACAAGATTAAAATTTGGATGAGACTGGTGCTCAAGAAAATCAAAGGTGCCTTCTTGTTTAAACGGATAGTTCTTAATTTGCTACACAAATACTTATAGTTAATTAACTTCAAAAGCAGTCCTGACAATTTTTCATCTACTTGTTTAGGAGGTACAACATTTTTAGTAGGGAATTAAGACTTTCCATGCTGCAAAGTCCCAGCATACAGTGAGATGCAAGAAGGTTGTAAGTTGCCTATGACATTACTAAGGCACTGAGGCCTGTAGCCCTGTACCTGGAGACCCAGGAGTACTTAAAATGTCTGGGTTAGGCGTGTGGTTTGGCTGTGTCTTACCTTCAGGTCAGCTAAGAGCTAGGAGTGATCCATCTACCTCACTTGTGTTCTGGTTCTTGAGGGAAGTACCCTGGCAAAGATGTTGGGAGGGAGCCCCAAGGTCCTTGCTCTGAGCATCTGCATTTTGCCTTTAGCAGTGGCAATTCCTCGGTGCTTTGAAAGAGCACATCTCCCAGAGACAAAACAGAGAGAAAGGACAGGAGGCCAAACTCCTATTTGGATCAAACTGCATGTAAATTAGGAGAATAGTTATATTAGAGGACATAAAACTCTGTGATGCATGTTTTGGTAAGGTTGTCTAGATGGCACTTTACCAGACTCTGAAAGTACAGTCATCTCTGGTGTGGAACTACAGTAAACGGCAATATTGCAAAGACACTTGGAAAATGCAGAATACATTATCAGCCAAAAATGTTGCAGAAACTGGGTGAGGATTTGGTCAGGACAGGAAGGACAACCCCGTTCCCAAAAAACCTGCTTTCAAGTCTTTAAGTGGCATCAGTCTCAGTGGACATGCTGGGCGATGTGTAGTGTGAGCAAACACGAAAGTGAAGTCTCTGTCCAAGGAAGCCTTATTCAAAACCAGATGCAGGACACAACAGTGTCTTCATTCATCCTACCCAGGTGTTTGAGATGTGTGGGTCTGGGGTTTGAGACTTTCTCATGGGCAATGGAAAAAGGACTAGTGGAGGACTTATACTTGATGATCCTTGTGGATCTCTTCCAACTGAAGACATTTTATAATTCTATGATTCGAGTGCCTGGAATGATTCAGCCAAACAACTATCCAAATTATTCTACCACCTCAGCAGCCAGGAGCATGCCCTGCCTCCCAGGGCCACAAGCGTCTGACAACTGATTCAGGCATCTCTGATCGCCGTGAGGTCATCCGTAGACTATGCCGTGCTACGTTTTGCTCGGCTCTACTGTACTAAACTATAGACAATACCTGTACAGTTTTTAGCAACTCTGGCATCCCCATAGTAACCCGGAGCACATCGTTCACACTTGAACCCAGTGGTGTTGCGCAGGCAGTTGCGGCACTGGCCAGTCACTTCATCACAGTCTTCAAAAATCAGGTTTGGGTCTGAGTTGCCACTGCAGTCACATTTTTTACAAGTGCTTCCAATTAGCAATGGGTTCCCATAGTAACCGGGGGCACACCTGAAAGGAAGAGCAAACCCAGTGATGATAAGCAATGACATTCCCATCTGCTGTACCATTTTTTTCTCTGGTCTTATTTGTGTCACCAGGAATTGATGATGGTCTGCAGTTGCTAATGGACAGAAGGAAAATTAGGAGCTGTATTCCTGCAGAGGCTGTTTGTGCTCTAATCTCAGTCTGCACAGTTATATGTTTTTCCTTCTTGAACATCTCTGGTGTCTCAATCACACCAGTCTGCATTACTTTTTTTGGTGTCTTTAGCACTAATTTTGTTTTTCCCCTCATCATTTTAAAATCTGTGACAGAATGACCTTGGCAGAGAGGCAGCTCTAGTGTCTATTTTGGTCTCTTTCAGCTTTGGATCTCACTAGCTATACTGTGTTATGTAGGAAACTGGGGTAAGAATCTGCATTTCATGGTGGTGAAATTCATAGGAAGCTCAGGCCTTATTTTCATAATAATGCATGTAACGAAGTACTGGCCAGAAAAGGTTTGTATAAATACTTCTGTGGTGTGGAAAAACAAAACAGGCACTGAAACAGTCTCCATTTTTCAGATTGTTTGATGTTAGCCTGCTGGCTGAAAGCAGAAGGTTGAGAGCAGCCCCAGAGGGGAGGGGATTTCTCTTGGTTTGCAGAGGGTGAGAGGCAGGTGGGTAACAAGAACTCCAGGAGAGGCCCAAAATGGTTCCAAGTTGCTTTTCATGTCTTGTCACATCTGGGAAGCATTTCTGTGGAAAACTTGCTACATCTTAAAATGTTGAAACTGTGGTGGTTTTTGAAAGTCTAGGCAAACCAGCAATACCTAACCTTCCTGTCTGACTGGTGACCCTGAGCTAAGGCAAAAGGTAACAGATCCAGTGTCATTTGGAAAGAGAGAGTTTCAGTTAAAGGACTTTCTGCTGTTAGCAGGGAATGTGCTTAATCCTACGAGCTAGAGGAACCTTTGCAAAACAATCAGTGAGGCGAACAGACCCAGCACCGGAGTGGACATGGAGAACCTCACAGGAGCAAATCCTTGAGCAAAAGCATCGCTGGAGGAGCTGGTGGCTGGAGCAGCACAGAGCAGCTGCTGACGGACTGGTGGGGTCAGCTGGCAGGACAGAGCAACCCACACCACTCCCTGTGTCACGATGGGGTGACAGGAGGGTCCATGACCCAGCAGCCTGGGGGACAGAGATGAGGGACTCATACCCCCAAACTGGGAATGAAGGATTACTGCAGGGAGGTTGATAACTAGCTGGCATGGCAACTGCTGATTGAAGAAATTGGAGGATTGAATAGTTGTTTCAGTGATTTAGGTAAGGAGCAGTTGTTGTATTTCACCCTGTTTTATCACCCTGTTGTCCTTGTCTTTTCTCCCATCCATAAAGTCCTGTTTTAAGACACTGTTTTTTATGCTGCTTGTGGGTGGGGAGGGTGAACTGTCAGGTGGTCTAATTTAATTTTCCGAGGTTCTGTCTGGAGACCTGAACTGAGGTCTGTTGTCTCCTAAAATCTGAACATAGTCAAATCCAGATTCTGCTTTGTCTGAACAATGCAAATGTGAGAGATCTGATAAGACCTTCCAGTTTTGATCTGTTTGATCTGTTCCTACACTTGCTATTTTTTTTTTTTAATAAAGAAAGTAATTTCCTCAGTGGTGCTTTGTTCATGTTCCAGTCCTGAACCCCCACAGTAAAAACACATAAAATTTTAAGCATCTTAATATAAACCACTTGGCTGCCTCAAATACTGCTTTTGCCAATGGCAAAGACACTTTTTGTCTCTTTGCAGCACTGCCAGGATATTTGGTACAGATGTTATCACGTGAGTGACCCAGATGTAAAGAATAAAAGTGCTACCTGGAGTTCCGTGCACTCCTCAAAGAACTGCGAATGCCACACGGAGCATAACGGTGAGATTTAGCTGACTTTGGTGGGGTCATTCTGCATTCCCATGGGAGTTAGAGCAGACAGTGATGGTTAATGCTACTATTTAGTCATACCAAAATTCTTGCTATAATTTTCTAATATTTCAGCCAATCTGAGAATGTAGTATTTTTCCAAATTTTAAAATTTCATTATGTTTATGAATTTTGAACAAGAAAAAAAACCCTTCGGGTTTAAAAAAAAAACAACAATAATTTTTTCTGAACTCTCAAAATCTTGCAGAGTTTCTTTTCAGTTTTCTGTAGTCAGGCATTTTCCAAATGGTCATCCATCTAAAGTGTCTTTTAGCCAGTATCTACCAAGGACTGTGTACTATTCCCATCAGGCCTGAAACTTTTGCCCTCTCATCAGGGTAAGGTGATTTTTTTTCTGAAATACAGCATTCAATTCACTCGCCAGAAACATGGTGGACAATTCTCACATCTTCACATATATATGTTGTAAGTGTTGCTTTTTATGGCCTTCTGACTCACTTTTATTAGCCATTTCTCCTCATCTGGAGTGGCTGTCTAAAACAAATATAAACTTTTAGAGCTAAAAATAAATGTCACCTTCACTTTCCCTTTCCCTTTGCCACTCAGTGCATCTCATAGGGCTGAACCGCACTTGGCCTCTACTGAATAGCTGGTAGCAGGTGAGTAGAGCAGAGACAGCTGCATTGAAATGTCCTGCTCCATCTCTCTGCTTTACAGCATGGAAAAGCAAAGGTCTGCAGTAAATGTCTTTTCCTCTGTTGTATTAATAAATGGCTCTTTGTTGCTAACAGAGAATATTTCCTCTCCTGTAATAAAGCTGCTAAGTTATCTTTGTTTCATTTTACAGCCATGTTTGCTTCCTGTAATTATTGGTGGGTAAGAAATTAACTTCCTCTTCCCTGGCAATGCCAAAAGAACCTTTTTCCTCTATTTACTTTGGACACTAAAGTACAATTTTTTCACTTATCTTTTTGGGCACTATCAAAACCTGGATTTCATTCGCAACCACCTTAATGCTTTATTGCTAGAGTCCAGGAGCAAAATGATTCATTCCTAGATTTCAAATTGGGCAGCTGGTTTTCCCAGTTCCTAGCAAAGGCCTCCATGATCTCACAACACCATTTGCTGGCAAACATAAACAGGATCGGTTTGTACCAAGCCTCTGGAGCAGCATAAGAAAGCCTCCCACACGAATGCCAGAGGAAATGTAGCAGATTTCCTCCTGGTCTGCTGCTGTGGGGATCCCACGGTCTGCCAATGGAGGAGTGTCCTGAGCACCCACCACTGCAGAGAGTTAGGAGGCAGGGTGGTGAGCAGGATGTAGCCTTCCCCTCCCTGGGCACAAGAGATGCTATTTGGGCTGCAGGGAGGGACAGGGACAATGCTCCTTCTTGTTCAGGATCCCCCAGTCCTCCTGCCAGCATGTTGATGGCACGATGGCTGCCAGAGGGAGCAGGGAGCAGTGGTGGTGCCCAGCAGCAGTGTATACATGGCAGGGACTTGCTTTTTAGCAAGTGGACAGGGACAAGCAATGCATTTCTTATTTGTCTTCAAAATGTTTTTCATCATTTCTGACACAAATGGGAGTAGAATCAGGAGCCTACCAGAAGGAAAGCCCCACTTGCCACTGCTTGCCACTTACCCCAGCAGTTAGTCTAGGACTTAACACGGCTACCAGGACAAGCTGGTTTCTTTCTGTAGCTTTTTCTAACCCATCTACGCAGCTTTGCCTTCCTTGAGACAGATGCACTGTGTCAGGCTGGGTAGTGGCTATTAGAAAACAAAGCCGATGCTATTTTCTGCTGTTACTGTGCATCTGCTATTAATTCCATAGGATTTGAATTGCCTGTAGGCTAGGTTGACATTTTAATAACCGTTAAGAAACCTCACTGACCTTTTAATTGTCTGCATTATCCTTTGTGTATAAATCTGACATTTTGGAAGAACAAAAGATTACAGCCATAGGCTTGGAAACAAGAGTTGGGCTTTTTCTCTTTTTAGTTTTTGTGCCATCTGTCTAAAGGTCTTTCACTATTGCTGTCACCATGTTAGTGATGCAGAGGTAATTTGCTGATGTTTTTGTATCATCTGTAAGGGCAAAAGCCTTCAATCTTTTTTCCGTCTTACCTGTTTCTTATTGATTTTTCTTTGCATTTCGAGCATCTCTTCTCTCCCTTCTTTGATAGTTAAATATCATGTGAAAGCAAGACTTGCCCATTAATGAGTGTGGACTGAAGCCTTAAATATTTCAGGGGCTTTAGGTAAAACCAAAATGAGGTATTCAGGAAGCCAGTATCTGAGACATCCTATACCCCTCGGTCATTGTGTTAGAGCTGTTTTAATTGGTTGGCTGCTTAAGGAGAATTTCTGAATTATGATCAGGCCTCTGACATTCATTGAAACATCATCATAGCAAGTAAGATGGTCTTTTGTGAAGTAGGAGAGTAAGTTATATTTCTGCTGTATAGCTCCATTTATTTGTGTACTTTTTATTTAGAAGATATTTACTGGAAATTGTTTATGGGTATAAGGGAAAGCTGAAAAGCAACAGTGGCCTATGGTTATTCGCTTCACTTTATTGAACTATGTCTGTGAAGTACATTTAAAATTTAACTAAAAAACCTGCCTCTGCTCATTAAGAATTTTACTAGATAATGCATTTTCTCCTTTGTCTTCGAAAAATTTATTTGTTAGAAACTTGCTTTATGTTTTAGAGTAGAGAATTGCAAGAAGCATCTGTGTGATGGTTATTTTTGACTTCAGATGCTGTTTCTGATTTCTGTTTAGTATTAGATTCGTAAATTGTTTTTCTTTTCGGAAAGATCACCACATGAAGGTACAAAAGGTGCAAGCACTTGATCAAAACGCATCAGATGTATGTGTCTGTCTTACCCTGACATATCTCCACAGTAACTTCTCAGGGCTTTTAGTAGGAAGTGGATGAGATTGTTTAACAGACATGATTCAACCTGGTGAAAACACATGCACAGGGTTCCCCCCCCATATGGGAAAATTCCCTCAAACACTTCTGGACTTCAATAGTGTTGACAAGTAAGTCATCGTATCAGTTTCTTACCTTTCACAATTGGGTCCTGCATAATTTTCCTTACAGACACAGCGCACGCTTCCACTTTTTCTGTAACAGGCGACTGCAAAGCTGGAATTTCATTAGAACAAATAGTTAGAATAGCAGGCAACAGCAAACACTTGGGAGTATTTCTTTATTACATTATTGGCATTTGCTGTCAGTGTGAGCTCTGGCTCTTGGTTGCTCATTTCTGAATAGGTATTCTTAAGCTCTGTATGTAATTCACATTATACCCCTTGTTTAGTCTTTTTAATTAGTGTAGAAAGCACTAGCTAGTGTGTAGCACTATGGAGCTATACAAATGCAGATACATATATAAGTTATTTTCTGCAAGTTTTGATACACACATTTTAGATAAGGGACTTAGGATAAATGTGTATGTCATGAGAATCTAATTGCTTCCTGTCTCTTAAAATAAGAGGTGAAATATTGCTCACAAATGACACTGCAGCGAGCATCTCAGGAATTTAGATTCTGGAATGGGTGCAGCAGTTTCCTGTGCAAATCCTACCGTTCTCCTCAAAGCCAGTCTGGAAATACCAAATGGTGACACCTGACCTCAGTGATGCCATCCTCATTTACAACAACTGAGGCTGCTCTACTGTCTCTCTGAGTAAGCTGGAAAGAGTCTTGTGTTTCTTCCAAGACCAACATGACAAGTAGTGATACTGTTTGCAGTAATGACTTAGGATGCAGTTTGCACTGCTGTAATTCTAGATCATGAATTCCTTTTCTTCTTATGTTCTCAGGATTTAACACATGTATAACTAAATATGAGACCCAAGGAACATCAGCAGACAGATGTGGAAAGTGCAAATTGTATACGCTTCAAACACAGTGATGGACATGGCTTAAATACATTTGCAGGAAAAAGACATACAGTCCTGAAGATGTTTCCAGTTAGTCTGCAGTACGTGTCAGGGAATTTCTGCCAGCACTGGAGCACAGCCAGGGTACCGAGTGGCAGCAGTTGGCAGATGAAGGTCCGTGGTTGCTAAAATGCAGGTCCTGAGTCATATGGTGCTGTGCAGCTGTGGCCAGGTTTTTGCACAGAGGACCAAAGACTCAGAGCAATAGGAAACAGCACAATCCGTGTGCTCCTTTTTCCAGGAACAAGCTGTATTCAAAGGTGACAAGCATTCCTGCATAATTTCAGTTCCCGCCAGCTGGTGAGACAACCAGGTTCAAGTAAATCTGCAACTGTTTCAAAATATTTCATATAACCAGAGAGAACAGAAAATTAGATTCTTGTCACAGAATTCCCAAATTAACTTCAGTAAAGCTTTTTTTTGAGAACATATAGAGAAAATCATGACCGTTTGGCAGCCTTCCTCTTCTTTTACAGAGGCTAATTCCTTCACATAGTTGAAAAAAACTCACTGTGGATATAAGTTATGAAATGAGACTGAAATCTTCCTGAGGTTTTATACTTTTTGTGATCTTTTAAGGGAAAAATGTCCATGAAATTCCACAGGTTTGAAAAGAGGTAACATCTGCTGGATTGTGAAGCAATCTCCCTCCTTTTTTTATTCCAAAGAAATGACATTATACTTCATGTGTAATGTCCAAAAGTTATTCCAAAAGTTCCCAGGATAGCAGATAAGAAGATAGTCTGGCCAGAAAATCTAGAAGTACACAGATGAATACTAAGAAAAAATGTGTATCTCTCTGATGAGTCTGTCAGTTTGCAGATTTGGACACTTTGTCTAGCTATTATAAATTTATTGGGTATTTCCAAAGTAAAACAGAGTACAAACCAGCATCTTCTGGATGTTCTTTATTTAAGGCCTTTAATGCTTCTCTGCTTTCTGGTAGTTACTGTTTTGCCTTAATATAAATGGAATAGGATTAAAGGAGGAGAAACAATTAAAAAAATGGAACGCTTGTTCTTTGAATTTAGTTATGCAATGCCAAATGTTGCTCAGTCGTTATTGTTTGTGTGTTCCAGCCTCAGCTGAAGGCTATTGCTATGGTCAGATCTCTCTCACGCAAGAAGCTGAACAGGCAATTCCTGGATATTATTTAAATAGGCATATAAGGCAAATTTGGATTGGATATCCCTTTAACTGTTGCCTTCAGGACTTTCCCGAGAGAAGACTGAAAAACTGAAGTGGATTTTTACTGATGCAGTTTTAAGGGGATAACATATCATAGAACATCGAACATCCTGAGATGGAAGGGGCCCACAAAGATTGTCAAGTCCAACTCCTGTATCACTGCTAATGCTTGGTCTTGGTTTTATGTCAGGCTTCAGAGTTTCTTTCTCAAAGGTATCTGGGAATTAGCTGAAGGGTGACAGCCTTCAGGTTCCTTGCAACTTTTGTTCTCTCTTCCAGAGCCAATGCTGCTGTCCTTCTGGGTTCAGGGCTTTCTTACCTCTGGTGGTCTGGAATGGGAGAGGCGTGTGTCCCTAGCAGAAGGGCTACAGAACATGTTGAGGTGGAAAACACTCTTTGGCCTCTGTGCCCATCTCCCATAGCACTGGCAGACACCGCCTGCATCTCAGGAGCTCAGGTCCCTGTTGGTCCCACCACACCAAGCTCTCCTGGACTGGCAGGGTGGCCGGGTCCCTGCTCTCAGGGGGGACACTGCCGCAGAGCCCGGTGGGCTGTAGGGCTGGGCAGGCAGCTGGGTGAATGCAGACCCAGCCATGCTCGGTCAAATCACTCTGTAGGGAGGACAGACTAGATCTTGCTTGACTAACTGTGCATAGCAGAGACTGGGTCTTGTGTGGTAGCACCTTGGGTGTGTGCAACCCAGGCTGTGGTTGAGAGAGCTGCTTCTTACACCAAAGTGCCTGCTCCGTGCCTGACAGGTTAAAAAACGCTTCACTTTCATTTGTAAAGGAAAAAGCACTGCTTCCAACTGTTATATTTCTATTTTTACACATTACAGATGCTACTGAAACTGGAGGAAGCAGTTTGCTTCATCTGTGAGCTCACTCATTCCTAAACCTTTTCACATGTGAGCAAAGCCAGGTTCTACTCCTGTCTCTGGAGGATTTTTCTGGAATGCAGGCAAAGCTGCAGTTTTTCAACAATAGTTGTTCTCCACCCAATGGCTCTCCTCTCATGTCTACAGCTCAATGAGAAAGCCAAGACATGATCTGTGGGAGTTTGGCTGGAGAGATTTTGCTCCATTGCCATTTTGAGTCTTTGCCACTGAGCAGCTGAACAAAATGTGGCTCATCCCACTTTAAGGTTGTTTGAGTAATCCTATAGCAACAGCAAACAAATACAGTGAGGAAATTCCCCTTTGCTGAGAAGCCCTGCTGAAAGTAAAATGGGAAACAACAAAAGGGGAGTAGGTATCTTGCTAAAAATAGTGTTATCCCATTGGCAAGTATTTACTAGCATCTCCTCTGTGCTCTATAGTGGAACTTGTATAGATGCTTCTGTTTTAGGGCAAGGACCTGAAGCAAGATGAAGCAGATAATTTCTTCCATCTGCATTACTGATGTATCACTAGGAGTTTCTAGCAGCCGGTCATGGTTTGTAATTATTTGTTTCTTCTGAAGGCACTAAGTGGGTAACAGCTGGAACTCTTTGGCTTGGTCTTGGTTTTCTTTCAGGCTTCAGAGTTTCTCACTCAAAGGTATCTGGCAATCAGCTGAAGGGCACTGTACCTGTCACAGCGTCCTCCAGCCCTTTGGTTTTAACTGTTCCTGTACTAACCAGATCCAGCTGCTGTTTCCTCAGGAGACTACCAGGATATGCTTTTTGTGGTTGGTTTTATCTTCCAGAGGTCATGGATTGATCTTTCTGTCTGTCTTAGCTACATATATCCCTAATGCCACTGTTCTTGGGAATTCGTCTTTAAGGGATTCTTAAAAGTGCCTAGACAGCTGAATAATCTCTCTCCTACGTAAAACAGGGTGAACTTGAATTTGGTCAAATATTTTCTTTTACCTCTTGGTAAGAACTGATATGAGCACTTAAGGATATTTTACACCTTCTAAATGAGATACTGTTTCCTGTGGTTATAAATGTGAGCAGCTGGTAGTCCTCATTTCCCCATGGCTGACAAGGGTAGCAGCCTTTTTCTCCTGCATCCAGGGAGGGATGCTGACCCCACCTTGGAAAGGTCCAAAGCCAGCCCAAATCAAAGAGAAGCAAGGACTGTACGTACTTGGCAAGCGCTGGCAGGGGGCAGGGGCAGGGCTGGCAGAACGTGGGCACTCCTCCGACAATGTCACCGATGAAGCCATCTGGACATTGCTCGCAGTGCTCTCCTGTTGTGTTTCTCTGGCAGTCCTTAAGTGGAAAAAGAGAGAGTAGTGAAAATTAAACAGAGGTGCTGTCTAATTCAGAAAGAAATCATTTAGCTGAAGGTCCGACCAAGCAGAATGTGTGCTGATGCCAGAAACTGACCCTTGAAGACATTGATAGATGAAGTCAAACCAGCTAGCATCACTACAAATAAAAATGCTATAAATGAATACACTGGCCAGCCAGCAAGTGTTGGCAAGGTGAGGTACAGGGCAAAACAGACATATGTGCCTGCCAGGTGCTGGAGCAGAAGCAGTACTGCCTGTCATCAGAGATGTCAGGGGTACTCAGGTGTAGCTGGCAGCTCTGTTTTGAATTGCATGGGCCAGGAGGAAAAATTCCCTTTTACTGAGACGGCAACAAGATGAAAAAATATCTGCTGGTAAATACTGTCAACAGATTTCAACCTAGATACAGGTTTCAGCCAGGCTGCTTCTTGGACTTGATGGCTAGAAAACAGCACTGGGGGAATCTGCAGGCAAATGGTGGCAAAAACATCAGAGACTGATGTTTTTCTCCTGAGATTAAAAGAGTTACAGCACAAAGGGTTGTGTTATCACCATGCGCAGGTGCTAGAAAATGACCATGGTGCCCTAAATCTCCAGTAGTCATTTAACCTCATCACAGAATTCACCATGCTGTCAGCAGCTGGCATTCCCGGGAATAGCAGGGAAGCTGGCTGTGGGATATCAGGGGGAACTCGCAGTGGGAGGGAGCTGCCCAGCATGGGGCAAGGGGCACCTTGGCCTCTGTGGTCTGAGCTGCTTCAGCATCACCAGCTTGGGGGTGGGCAAGCTCAGCTCACTGATTTTTAATCTGAGCCAGTCCCTACAGATTTGAAACTCAATTTCTATTCCAACCATGGTGTAGTCTTTGAAGAAAAGAGTACGAGGGGGGAGACAAATGTGATTAGGGAAGACATTTAATGAAAACAGTCAAGTTTTACTGGCACAGGCATTGCTAAATGAATTTCGTATGTGAGCACTGTAACTTTAGTGGCTGAACTTTGTCCTGGCAACACTGTTCTTTTCATAAATGTGTCGATATTATCAATCTACATTGAAAAGTGTCATTTTAGTAAATGACATCCACACTTGTGAAAGGACATCTGATTATTTTTAAGAAGTTTTCCTCATTTGAATCCCACTAAATCCCCTAGTTAGGACTCATCAGTTTAGCTTAGACCCTTTTTAATTCTGAAAGACTTTACTTGTCTTGCTGCATGTTTTATAGTAATATAGAACCCACTGCAGAGCAACTATTTATTTCTACAAGGCTGTAATTTGGCTAGAGAATACTACAGCAGGTAGCATACAATGAGGAAAGGAAAAAAAGTCAACTTATTTTTCCATGGATCTTTAAATAGATTAAACACAAATAGTTGTAGTGCTAAAGGTGTTTTTTTCATGGCAATATTTGCTGTACAGACTGTAGTATTTAGAATACAGAAAACCGGGTTATTTTAACTAAAAGGTTCTAAAATGTGAGAATGCAAAAAGCTTTACTAAGAGGAAAAGGAGTAGGAAAGAAACCTGGTGAGAGCAGAGAAATTGAGAGCACAGGAGGGCAGAGCGGCAGCAGCCACCAGGGAGATGTCCAGACCTCGTACTCCCTTCTGGTGAGAGTGCACTAACTGCAAGGAACATGGTGTGAGCCAGAAGGCACTGGAACGCTAGTAGATGCTTAAAAATAGTCTGCATTTTGTCGGGGATTGGCTCAAGGAGCACAGACATGAGTCCACCAAGCAACTGTACGAGCAGAGCCCATTTTAGTTGACATAAGTAGGCCTTAGTTAGCTTGTCTATTAGGCCGTGGGAAAGGGGGGAACGGAAAAGTACTAACTAAGGCAGGGTCAGGATATTTTTGAAGAGATAAGAGTCAGAAGAATGCGGGATGCGCATAGCTAGCTAAACCCAAGTAGGTGGAGTAAGTAAATGTGCTTAGCCTATTAGATAGAGACAAGTATGCATAATTATGGTATTTGGTATAAATGCACGCTATCTCAGGCAATAAAGTTGAAGTATGCTTTATCACTCATATTGGGTCGGCTGCATTTCTTCCTCCGTCCGCTCGGGTCTGGAACTCTGATGGGATTTCTCTCTGCAGCATTTGTCATTATTCGAAGAAGTGTTTTTACTGTACCACAAGAGAAAGGTGAGAGCGTTGGCTCTGAGCGCTCAAAGGAAAAGAGCAATTCTTTATCTGAAGTACTGGTGGAGGCCTCAGGTGGGCAGCATTCAGTCGTAGCCTTCATCACGGTCTTCTTTTTTGCTCTGAGCGATTCACTTCACCTCTCTTGTCCTCAGTTTGCCAAACAACACATGGGTATTATCAGAATAAATTCATTATTAGTTTCCAATGCTCAGATACTATTGTGATGAACAGAGCAGGGCAGCAGGGGAGCTGATGTTGCTCCTTAAATCTGCAGTGTTTTTCATCTTCTAAACCAAAAGGAAGTGCTAAAAGGCCCTTTTACCCCAAAGACCCTTTTAGCCGAGTGCTTGAGGCACTTTTGCAGTTTTTCTCTGGTTAGTGATTATGTAAAAGTGACTTTATCTTATTTCACAAGCTGGAACTCCTGTGGGTATTTCGAATAATATTTTTACATTGATAAAAAGTCTCCTTATATTTTGTGTTCCATTAGCTTGCATCTCCAATAGAACTGCTGACTGCAATAAGCCTGTGAGACATGTCTGAAGGCAGGGAGGACACCCACCCTGCAGCTCACGGGTGATTCTCAGTGCTGAGTAAAACCACTTTGCTAGTGAGAAAAGTGTTCCATTTCTGAGCAGGTCACTTCTGACAAAGAAGTAATGATGAGGAAAAAAAGTGGAATTCCTTTCATGGCAATTTTTGTGAAATTGGATTTAAAAAAAATGCTTTGCTGTAAGAGTTGCAAGCACTATTCTTGGTGCCGGCATTCATATATGCTTTAGAGTGAAAGGCATAATTTATGGTTCACGTCATAAATCAGACATGGTTGTTCACAACCTTCCCTGTCTTAGTGGTTTCTTCAAATGCATTTAAAAATTGCAGAAACATTTACTGATATAGGTGTCTACTTTTTCAAATGAAGAAATTCAGTATAAAGTTTTTGCTTTGTTATGCTTTGAAAAACAAGGAAGACTGAAATAGAAATCTGTAAAAAGTGTATCTTAGAACAACAAACACTGAAGGTTAGCGGAAAATTGCTGCCTGTCTTTGTACAGAACAGAGTGAGACATTGTAAAGGTCATGAAAACAGGTAAAACAATGCAGGTAGAAGTATTGCAACTGGGTTTTATAGTGCTCTGCTCTTTTTAAACTATGTTTCAAATTACAGGAAGTTAAAATTCTGAGTTCAATTCTTTCCATATGGGCATGCTAATACAACCTTTATTTTCATAAAGCAAAAGTCAAGGCAGAAGTGTCCCTTCCTCATGGATACAGCTTCAGAGGATGTAATCAAATGTAGTAGCAGCCAGGCTTCCAAGAGCTTCTATATGAGGACGCAGCATACGATAATTAATCCATCAGTACACCAGCAGCAGCTTGTCAGATGATGGAGTGGCTGGAGTGTATTTTCCTGTGTTAGAAAATGCCTTAGCTGGTTATACTACTCTGCTCTCACTGAGTGCCATCAATGAGGGTGAGCATTTCTACCTGTTCCTTACCGTAACTATCTATACTTTACACATACGAAAAGCATATGAAAAGGTGCTATGGGGGGTGACTTGGGACTGATTGTCAGTCCTCAGCTCCTGAACTCATCTGTCTGGAAGGTAAAGCTGGAAATGCTGTTCTGAGACCATAGAGCACTTCATGTGATGTATTTCTGCTCAGTAAATACACTTGTGCACAAATAATAATGAAAAGTTTGTTGATTTTTTTCAGGCACTTGTACTCGGACAAGTTTCCCAGCATGAGACAAACATGTTTTTCTGTAAAGGAATATAAGTGAAAATCTGAGAGATGAGAATCTGCCCCATCTTAATTTAGGAACCTGAACATAGGAGAGGAGAGCTCCTTCTAATGGTCTTTAAAGGCACTAGCTTCATTAGATTTACCATTTAGGCAGTTTTAGGGAAATTATTTCATTGGCTAACACTCAGTACAATTTAGACGGGCTGAACCTCCTCCATAGGAAACAGGTAGCAGACTGTTTTTTGGGTACTCCTTAAAGTTAGACATGACCTGCCACAGAGTGGTGCAGAGCACCTGGCTATGCCTGTAATACCAGATGGTATGGGCACACTCCAAGGGCAACCAAAAGTTCATACTCAGCCCTACCTCTGGTGAACTTAGTACAACAAAAAACCCCAAAGAATCCTAGGCTCTCAAGTATTACCTGTGAAATCTGCAAGTGTCCTCAAACCCTGGTTAGCAATTCCGAATATTAGTTTGCAGCTGAAAACACTCATTATTACAATTCAGCAGGAACTGTTTGTTTCATTTATTCCCTCCTTATTTCTTGTTCTTCTGACAGTCTTATAACAATTGTTAATGCAGAAAGATTGCACAAGGATAAATATAGGTAAAGAGAGGGAACTCTTCTACACTGACGTGCAATCTGTCTGTATTCATTGCTGAAACAGTGGATGTTGGCCTGAGGTATAATATTTGGATGTAGATTTAGACGACCAAATTTGGGATATGCCTTCATATCTGAGGTTACAGAACTTCATAGCATTGCCCATGCCAGCATGCCAGAACTCACTGCTGTCACAAAATAATAATAGTAAAAAGAGTACTTCAGCATAATGACTTGAAAGGGAGGAGATGTACATGTTTATCTTTTTCATCTTTGAGGTTTATTATTTCAAGCTTTCTCTCTCCAGCCACTGTGAGATACAGTGTTAGTTTTTAGAATTTCTTTTGGAAGGAGGAGATGAGGTACTAAAAAACCCACTAAGTACTGAGCAACTTTTAATAAACACAGCTGTCAATCTAAAAAAATGAGAATAGCAACAAAACTCCTTTCCTGATCCAGTTTGTGTCAATATACCCCCTCTATATAAAAGATTTTGTTTGTTGAAACTGTTCTGTAATAATGAGTGAAGTTGGAGCTGATGTCTTGCCAAAGCCACCTGGCCCTCTGTTTTCTCAAACCATAACTCATTTTAGCTAACTGTTGGAAATGTGACTGTGCAGGAGTGAGAGCAACTGCAGCTTTTCCTCGCAGTCTTGTCCTGACTTCCCACATGCCTCTTATACGGGCTACACAGGGAAGGGAAATAAAGAGGTTGAGTGTTGAGGTTACTGTTGCAAGTTTTTGATTGTAGAACAGTTAGGACAACAACTACTAAGTTAAAACATAGGTAAAAGGAAGGGGATTATCTACATCTGAGGCACTGAGACTTAATACTAATGCTTTAGGCAACTACAGGATACCAAAGCACTCTGGAGAAGAGCTGCTTTTTAGCACCAGACTGTTATATTTCTGGTTGGCTTTGCAAACACGTATCACCAAGGTCATTATAGGTCCATCTTTACAGAAAGAAACAGTGATCTGTAAGCTGCAAGGCTCTTTGTGAAGCCAGAAGTACAGGTGAAGGCAGAAGTACCTAATAAGCTGGAGAGTTTTGCTAGATCCCTGCTGCCTTTTGCTCATGCTTGATGGATGGTTGTAGATTCACTGGCGATTCTCCAGACCTGCCTTGGCAATCATGTGGAACATATCCTCCTGGGCAGAACTGCCAAATCCATTCTAACCTTTCCACTCAGCTGTAAACCCCAACGCTTAAACACAAATCACTTACATCACGATACACTCAATTGTAAAAAAAAAATCCATAAAAGACTGAAAGGATACCGGGGATTTTATCCTCCCCACTGCTGTGATCCTTTGGTATTTCTTGTTCCAAAAAGCAACAATTTATTTATTTATTTATTTTTCCGGTGCTCTTTGGATGCCTTATATACATACTGATCAAATATACAGTACTGAGATGATAACAAAACACTTAGAGATTTTTAGGTAGGAACTGACAAATTTACACTTCACCTTCTGCTATAATGCTCTCTCCAGATTTGCCACTCTGCTCTATTCATTTTCATGCGTTTATGAAGATCTAACCTCTCTTAATAGTAGAAACCTCAGAAAGGACATTGATAACTCAGTCCAACAAAAATTTTGTCTGGATATCCAATTTCATAATTTTTAAATCCTTTCAACCTTCCAATCCACTTAACTTCGTTCTTCTGGAGCCAGAGCCATAGTACATCTCAGCCAAACTCTTTCTCTAGTGCAGGCGAACAAATTTTTAACATGGTAAAGCCCTGCCCATTATATTACTTGTATATGGTATGAGAACTCATTGCTTCAGACAAGCTGTTTCACCTCCATATGCCACTCAGTTCAGAGTTGACCATCATGGCCACTGTGACATTCTTGTCAGCTGTCAAGTCATTTGAAGCCCACTCCCATTTCTGATTTTTCAAATGTTGAACTGTCAATAGAAATGCTATAAAGAAATAGCTCAGCTACAGTTTGCTGGTGGGGTAGGGTCTGAGGGGTGGTGAAGGAGGCATAAACATTCCCTTCATATCTTCATAACTTATTAGCAGCAAAACCCAATGAGCTTTATGCAGAAGAAATGCACATCACTGTCTGCAGACTGCCACTGCCGGCTGTTACGGTTTTACTCAGTTAACATCACATATATGCGTGCTTCCAAAATCAAAAGCTAGAAGGTCCTGTGAGTGATTTCCTTAGCTAGGACTGAGAAAATTACATTAAAACTCTGAAGTCTAAAATAATTACAAAGAATTGGTGTTTCTTCCTCTACTAGCCTTACATGCATCACCAGACAATGTCTTTGAAATGAAGCATTGTTTGCCATCTCTTTTGTATTATGTCATAAATGAAGCTTACATTGTGCTGGCTGCTCTTCTAACACTTGGGTGATTTCCTATACCAACAAAACGGATTGAGTGTCTCTTCAGTTTTAACTACAGGACCACATGATTGATCTCGGCACCTGGTTTATGTGGATGTCTATGCAAGAAAGGCTCTGTCTGCAATAATTTCTTCTGTCTTGTTAGCTAATGAGATTGACGATTTGTTGATTATGTCCTTCAATAGGCTTTCAAAGACTTGTGGATTTGATATACACTCTATGAATAAGCTGACAGTAGTTTTGAAACAGAACCCTAAGATGGATACTCACGTCAGCCGAAATTAAAGATGTGCATACTTTAAGGTATTGTTAATAGGGGTTTAATTTTATTTGATTTCAAATTCAGGGCAGGGGCCAATGAAAATTTCATTAATTTGTATGCTGTGGGAACTACATTTTCCAAATTGATTTGGGAGATTTGCATAATATTATGGTCTTAGAGCGTTGTACGGAGTCTGACCGTTATATTTCAGCACTTTTGAAGTACTTTTTCATTTTCATACTACCTCATTCATTTATTCAGTTCTTATAGCTTAGTTACTATTGAAACTATTATCTAACTACTGAACACAGTGTTATTATTATTTTCATGTTATTTTCCATCATTGATAGCAGTGTAAACTTTGAAAATGATTTTTTTTTCATGTTTAAATCATTCCGTTGTGTAAATAAACATGCAGCCATAGAAACTTTTAACTTTGGGGAACATCGGTTCTTCTAAAGAACTCCCCTCCATATGGGTGTGTACTCCTTTCTGCCCCAGCCTCGGGCCCAGCAGGCTTTGGCCAGATCTGCTCCTGTGTGTCTCCAGAATAGTCCTTAGGGAAGGCTGCTTTGTCCCCTGTTTCTAATACAAATAACATTATCAGCCCTCAAGTCTCCTTTTCCCAAATTACTTGCATTTATTCATCTAACATGCTTCTTCCTGCTGTAATTCAAGTTATATTTTGATTTCTCTAATTGTTTCTTCTGCAAGGCTTTCTCAGTCACATTTTGCAGTTTACTGATTTCATCAGGCTTCCAATCTTTCCTGGAAATTTCCATGCGCTCAGGAAAGTTGCATTACTGCAGTTCCCATGGGCATCTCTGGTTCTGTTTTATGCTATCAAAGCTTCAAAACCCTTTTTCTTTCTGTTGTTTCCCTCTTCTCTTTCACTCTTATTTCACTTAAGCCTTTTCACTCTTCCTCTTTATTCAGACGTAAATGACCTGAGCTTAATGGCTTCTTAAATCATTCAGATAAGCCATCAAATGGTTTGTTTGAACTCAAGTAATAAACTAGAGTTTAGCTCTTCCATTTGTTCTTTACTACCTGAATGATTCTGAGAGTTTAGCATCCCAGAGAAACACCAGTCAGGAATGAACATAAAATTTCAGATTATTTTCTACTGATACAGTAATGTGTTTTTTTTTTTTTTTTAAACTTTCTTTTTGCCCAAACCCGAGACATTGGAGACATTGGCCTTATTTTTGTAGAAGACAGGAAACAAGTCTTCTGCTGTGTTTGCAAACTAAGGATATAAGCACTTCACTACTTCATATACTCCAAAAACTCTCTGGTCACCAGTCACCAGAAGCAGACATTTGTCAAGCTCTCTGTTTTGTTCCCAGGTCTTCCATTGCACGCTTCCTCTTTGGCATCATTGTGAGTTGACAGTAAGGGGACAATCATCCCATGAGCAAAAGTCTTGTGCATGTGATGCAGAAGAGCTGGGAATGCCTGTCAGGGTAGAACCACTTCTAAAATTGAATATTAAACCACTAAGCCATTATGTGTTCTGCAGAAACCAGCCAATCCTAAGCACACTACAGTGGCGAAGCCATGACAACTGTCACATGTACTGTCTTCCTCCCACAGGAATAAAAACGGTGGGAAATATGCCATGGAGCATGGCTCTGTGTATTTGTATAACTGAAAATAACTTGATAGAGGCTGCGGCGATGCAAAGTATGAGAATTTTATCAGGCCATTTTATGAAGAGACAAACTGAGGGCAAAGATTTATGACTTGTCAAATGTAACACATGGCAGAGCAAGGAGCTCTGGGCTCTACTCCTGCTTGCAAGGCTGTAAAGAGTACACTTGTGCCTAGCTCCTGCTATGTGCTTCAAATAAATTACACTGTTAACTTCCACCTTTTTTTTTTTTTTTTTTAGTGTATTACTGCTCTGATTGCCCACTAGTAATTAGGTTTAATTTTACTGGACTGATTTTTGCTCCGGAGCTACAAGTGATCAACTGCTAATACTAAGTCACAGCTTTCTGTATGAGCTGATACAGAGTGAGACCAAACATGTGGGAAATTGTAATGCTACCTCAGAGTTCAACACACTTTTCCCTTGGTGTATTATTTCAACCTCCTCATGTTGTTCCTTCACAGCAGGAGGCTGCCATGAAGCAGAATTGGTATGAATAACACATGTGCATACACTCACAGGGGTCACTCACCATTGTAAATTGTTTACATGATATACAGCACTGTATTCATAAAGGGGAGAATGAAATGTGTTTGAATTTATACATTTTTCTCCAGGGGTATACAAAACTCTTTCCATATTTCTGATGGACTAAGAATTTTATCCAGCATACTGACTCTCACAAATACTGCACACAGGAAGTGTTCTGAATCTGCAGAGATTATTTAAGTAAGTGAGAATGAAATTTGGCCAGGATAATCTTATTAATGTATTGATCTTGGCCATACTTAAAATTGCCCTTCAGCAAGAAGCTCTTGTGGTACTGCTTTTGGTGTGTATTGAAATTGAGCACTGGTGTTAATAGAAGAGTCAGACCATAGTTTCTTGGGTTTGCCTGGAAAATACTTCCTTCACATCAAGCCTCATGCAAGAGCGAAAGAAGGTGAAAGGGTTCATGTTATCAAAAAAAAAAAAAAAAAAAATAGTACTGTTATTCCGTGAGGTATCAACAGAGAAGACAGGAATTCCTTACCACACAGGTTCCAGATCCATCAAGACATCTGTTTGCGTTACCATTGCAGTTGCAAGGAGAGCATTTTCCTGAGCTGGTACGGTAAAATCCTTCTTGGCATCTCTGCAATGAAAAAATAAAAATAAAGTATTTCCTATGCATAAGTATTCAGAGAGTTAGGTTTGGCCGAGAGGCAGGGCAAAGAAAGAATTACAACCATCAGGTCTCCCCAGAGCATACTGCAGAGCCCCATCATCACAGACCACACACGTGCTGCTCAACTCAAGTCTGTTCTTTCACTCTCTGCACTAGTGCTGCTTTTTTGCCTTACAGTGTTTAAGCTGTCAGCATTCCTGCCTGTGTCTGGCTCCTGGTCAGCAATGGGTGCCTGCCTGTGGGTGAGGAGCTGGCAGATGCTTATGACGTTTTGTAGTGGAAGATGATTTAACTAGAAATTATGGTCCTCATTCAGAAAAGAAGGGGTATTTATAGGAAAATAATAACTTTTACTTAAAAAATAAAATCTTTAGAAAGTTTACATTAAAGCTTTGATGAGCTTTGGGTGAAGAGCCTAGAGGAGACAGAAACATATCTACAAAGATCAATGCTGTTTTGAATGAAGGCTGGCTGGCTGCTGTGAGGCCTGCCAAAGTAGGGCTGTCTGTCTGTCTGTCTGAAGCTGGCAATATGTGCCAGTGATAACCTGTTATCATTCCAGGGAGTAACCAGTCCCTGGGAGGTACAACCATTCTTCAATCATTCTTCAGGTGACATAACAAATAAAGGGGTAAAGACTGCATGAAAGATAAAACTTCCTTGTTTCTTAAATATGTGGCTGTGCCTGCTGTATATAATTTAGTACTTTTGGTAACTTACCAAAGTTTATCAAAATTAAACAGAAGGTTGTCAAAATCTAAACCACCTTCTTTTAAATACTAGTTAGAGCAATAATATAAGGAATCAGAAACACAAACAAAACTATTAATATGTGTCTCTAAGACTGGAAAATAAAATAAAATAAAATAAAATAGCATAGCTTTTGTTTTATGTACTGTGTGTAAATTCTTGTTCTTCATTAAGGAACTTCTACCTCATTATGCAAAGCTGGTGATATGCAGAGGTTGACCTCAGGAGCAACCTCTGTTACTCAGACAGCACCTGCTCAACCTGAGCAGCCTCTCTGTGTCACATGTATTTTGTTAGATCCATGCAGACTCATGAATTTTTGGATCCTAAATCTCTTACCCTTGCTTAACTTTTGCAATGTTGTTGTTGCAGAGCTGCAGGAATTATTTACCACACACTGTTTCTGCTGGCATTTACAAACATCATCCCTGAGGTAACTGTCAGGGCCTGAGAAATCCCAGGCTCTCCTGGAATATTTTTTGTGCTGCCTCTACAGCACTTTGTGTATTCTCTGGCTCTTGAGGTCACCTATCCTTGCAAAAGGTGGGAAAAGTGAGAAGATCAAGAGAATCAGAAGGGTATGATCATTTTTCCATTTGTATGAGCTATGAGTCTTCTTATTAGATTGTGCTGATCTAGTTAGGATTATATTTGCTTTGTATCCCCCTATCCTCATTTTCCTGGGTTGCCCTGAAATAAAGGATTATTTCTTTTCTGCACTCTGCCAACCATTTCTTTTCATGCCCACTGTAAGTTATGACATGAACAGCAGGTCTACAACATCAAATGGAACACCGCACAGTAATACCTCCACTAGGTGTAAAAACTAGCCTGTGAGTAATATTGCCAAATGGCTCTGCTGGTGGCTGTGGCTAATTAACCCCTGCACAGTGCTATGGCCATATTGCATCTGGGACTTGAACTTGTACATCTGCAGGATGCTGAAGTTATAGCTGTGGAGCACTTGTAGCAAGAGCCAGCAGTCCTGAGATCCATCTGCATGTTAACTTCCATTCTCAAGGGTGGGTGGATACTTCTATCCAGCCAGATAAGCTGCTTGTTTAGAAAATAATGTGTCTTATGAGATGACTAACAGCAAGCTTTAAAAATGAGGTTTACAAATGAATCATTAATCCAATCTTATCCCAGAGAGCTCTGAGAAGCTGAGATGAACATAAATGGAAAACTTGGTTGCCTTTACCATTCTTACACAGAGTATTTTATTTGGTTTGCTTTGGAAACACTTTCTTACATAATAGCTCCTAGGAGGAAAGGCCTTCATATCATAGCCACTTTGGGACAGCAGAACTACTATCTATTTGTGCTGCTTGTTTCTTTCACTTGTTTAGTCTCAACACAGAGCTGCAGGACTCGCTCCCACCAGACTGAGGATTTCAGCTGAATGATTACGCCACACACTGTGGAAGGCAGATAGTTAGTTTTTAAATTGAAAACAGATTCTTATCCCAGCATCTGTCTTGGCAATACTTCTATCCACCCATATAGATCTAAGGCATGTTACATTCTCTGATGCCCCTCAACTGGTGGGTGGTCCTAGCTGGTCCGTTTGTGTCTGCCCAAAAGCTTTCTTGGTTCTGCAGGTCTAAGCAGAATCATTTTTTACTTATGATAGTGAATACGAGCAATGGAAATATTTGAGTGCATATAAAGGCATCTATGCACATCCGTCGGTCAGCCATAAAGATCAATTCCTTCATACTTTAACTAAGGGAATGCTTGCATTGCAGCTGTGAGTGGGCTTTCATCTAGTCCACTCACCCACAGTAACAACTCAGGTGCAGTTCAGTGCAACCTCACTGGTTCCAGCTGTACAGCCAGGATTGTACAGTCTTTGCTGAATCCACTGAGAACAAGTTACCTCCTATTCTGAGCAGATACACTTCCCAGTTCCTCAAGACATCTGCCTCAGTTTTGGCTGCCTCTGCTGTTCTCGCTATCAGAGCCTCTCTTGCAAATGAGGTGCAGGGTCCTAAGTCACCTGGGTATTCACTGGCAACATTTTTTCCCCACATTATTCAAATCATCACAAAAACTTGGAATGTGCTGATGCTTACCATTTTAATACAGTATTTTAAACCATGGGTTGGATCTATTTAAACCAGAAATGAGGTATTGACAATCAGTGCTATGAGGGAAGTGGGAATGAGGGGAAAATGGGATCCAGATTTTCTCTTTTGGGTTCAGGAGTTTTCTCAGGCATTCTCAATTATTCTGTTATATTTTTGTTGCTCCTTGCCCTACTAGTGATAATGGAGTGATTGGTTAGTTGTTCCAGGGTGTGAGCCAACATCATGTTTATAAAAAGAAGTGTCAGAGTGTTGAGTTAATTGAGGGATTCAAAAGGCCGAATATTCTGGGAGTACAAAATAATTGCACACAAAGCACAAACAGGTCTAGAACAAAATGGAAATAGCCTCCCTGAAAAATTGTTATGTGGGCAATTGAGTGAGGAACATTTCCATCCACTGTCTCTTTTTGAAAGGCGAAGACAATTACTAGGCCAAAATGCTAGGTCTGCATTAGCAATCATGTCTTCACAATTATTAGATTTTTTTTTGCCCAAGGGACAAAGTTTGTTCCAGTTCAAGCTAAAAAGTCCAATCTAATGTGGATCTTGCTGAGCTCTTGAAAATCTTTTACACCCGTGGTGCATTTATTTCCCTTCCCCTTCCATCTGGATTTAATTATTACATTTCTTGAAAACAAGAACCAGCTGCAGTGCTGAAAGCACCGTTGAGCCTACAGTCATATTCTGTTTCTTCAGCCCCTTCTGCTGGTATGGGTGCAAGATGGGGCTGAAGATGGAAGACAGTCCACATACACAGGGTATGAGTTTACTCCCATATTACATTCAAGCAGTTCCATCGATTTCATTGCAGCTGCTCCTGATTTGCGCCTGTGTAACCAAGGGCAGAATCAGGTCCCTGTTCTTTCCCTACTGCTAGCTGGCAGTAGTGGTGCGGCTGTGCTGGGGTGGGTATGTTTGCTGTGACCCTGCCTCTTCTGGCTTGCTTTTCGTGAAGGAAGAGAGCCGTGCTGGGAACATGCACAGAGTGTTCTCTGTGGTTAGATCTGCATCAGCCAGCTGAAGGAGGGCAAGGCATGGTTTCAGGCACTGGCTTCTGATCATCCATGCTGACTGATGGTTCATTTTCTGCCATGATTTTGCTCTTTGACAGACTGTGATTTTTCCCAGCAATGTCCAGGCATAGCTCTGAGCATGGCATCTGTTAGGATGTGTTCCCACATGGCAGTCTGCATGGAACTGCTCTTTTTTGGGCAGACATGGAGAGAACTTCAGCATGTGGACATGGACTGTGTTACGCTACTTGACTAGGAGGTCCCCACACTGTTTTATTCAGTAATTCAGATGTAGCCATTGACTCTGTCATCTAATGGTAAGAAAACATGGCATGTTTCTTTAGTTAGAACAGGAACTTGTGACTTTCTTTGAATATATAAACACAAAAAGGGTCTCTTTCTTCCACATTTTATTGTGGCTCACTTGGATTCACACCAATGTTTGTTATTTCCAAAATTCTCTCTTGAGTGCTGAGGTATATGAAGGGATGTGGATACAGGGTTTAACAGTCTTCATTAAGACATTTCAGCCTTTGTTACATTCATTACACTCATGCCTACCAGTCTTGGACCAGAGATCTCATTACATTTGATCCAAAACAAACAAGAGGAAAAAGATGGTGCCTTCCTCCTGGACCACTGTAAAATAAGAGGCAGCTGATACAGTTGGGGAACTGAATCTGAAGAATGGCACTCGAAGTAGCAGTCATGGCACATCAGCTGCCAAGTCACTGCTAACTTTAGTGTCAGCTGAGACTTGGTTGTAGTGGCCAGCAGTGTCGTGCTCTTTGCTGACAGAGTCAGAAGGTGTGCATCCTGCCAGGTCTGAGAAGGATCTTCAGTGAGCTGCATGTATGTTTAGAAATCAGGGCAAAGATCAAACATGACAGTATTACTTAGTAGATTCTCACTTCAAAGATCTTTTAAAGATAATGAAAGTGAATGCAACCTGAGCACAGTTGAATTCTATAAACTCATGGGCTTATGATGAAATGAAAATTAACTTAATTAACCAAATATCCTAAATCTATCTGCAAAAATACAAAGTGCTATCCTGTGTCATAAACACCTGTATTTTGTGTAGAAGGGTGTTTTTTTGATGCCAAGAGGCAAAACTGCACATTTTTTTTTGTTTCTGGCAGCCCCCACACATTACTTTTTCATATGCCAAGAGGCTAGATAAGTGACTTGTGGTATGCTACCCAAGGCATAGTAACTGTTCCTGATCATGCCTTTGGTGGAAGAAAACAAAATTAATTCTCATTACCTGTCATCTGCTGATGGTCAAGAACATACATGGTTACCTCTGGCTATGCTGACACACCACAGCTTGTTCCCCTGCTTTATCTTGATGGTGTAGCAAGTTCATTGGACATACAGTTTCGTTTTGAAAAGATATTTATACATTTCAGATTCCATTTTTCTGCAGTCTGACCTGTTCTGTAAAAGTGGTAACAATTTTGTCAGAAGACCTATGTTTAAGAGAGTTTTAGTCCGAGAACTGTAAAGTCTGGTGTGACAGGCTATCTCTCAGTCAAAACATCTATGGGGAACTGTGACAGATATTATGAATTATTTGCAGAATAATATTTATCACTTGATATAGATTGATTAACAGTTTCAGAACTGTGGGACCCTCAGAAGTCCCCACTGTGTCTTACAGAGTGAAAAGAAGAATGGAAAACAAACTCTAGTTAAACATTATCAAGCCCAGGGAAAAGAAAAGAGAAAAATGTTGCTCCTCTGATACAACAGGCATCATATCAGCCATAGATACCTGTCAAGGAAGGACACACAGGTAAATAAAGCCCTAGTTTTTAATGTGTTGAGGAAAATCATCAGACACATTGAGTGGAGCAATGTGCCTTCTTGACAGTTTCACATCAAACAATAATGTTTTTCACAGTATCACAGTATGTTTGGGATTGGAAGGGACCTCAAAAGATCAT
Source organism: Columba livia (assembly GCF_036013475.1). Lineage (NCBI taxonomy): Eukaryota > Metazoa > Chordata > Aves > Columbiformes > Columbidae > Columba > Columba livia. The sequence continues at coordinate 49,587,281 of NC_088604.1, forward strand.
CTAGTCCAATCCCCCTGCTGGAGCAGGAATGCCTAGGTGAGGTCGCACAGGTACATGTCCAGGCGGGTTTTGAATGTCTCCAGGGAAGGAGACTCCACAACCTCCCTGGGCAGCCTGTTCCAGTGCTCTGTCACCCTCACTGAGAAGTTTTTTTCTCAAATTTAAGTGGAACTTCTTGTGTTCCAGCTTGATCCCATTACCCCTTGTCCTATCATTGTTTGCCACCGAGAAGAGCCTGGCTCCATCCTCGTGGCACTCACCCTTTATATATTTATAAACATTAATAAGGTCACCCCTCAGTGTCCTCTTCTCCGAAGAGGACACTAAAGAGATCCAGCTCCCTCAGCCTTTCTTCATAAGGGAGGTGCTCCACTCCCTTAATCATCTTTGTTGCCCTGGAAGGTATGGTTCCAACAAACAGACATTTAGTACTCCACATAATTCTAAATCCCTGAAACTCTCCATCTTTTACTATACAGGGGTGAGCGAATACTCTAAACCTCCTTCACCCGTTTTAAAAATCTGTGTCTAAAAGAGAGACCAGTCTGCTGGAAGTGCGTGGCATTGCCATGGAAACAACAGCCCTCTGCTCCTTGGGGACATTCCCAAACCCAACCCAAACATGCTTGCTTTTGTTTATTTTTTTTTATGAGCAGTATTTGGAATTGGCAGCCACAATTCTGAGTCCTTTTTGAAGACTGCGTGCTTAGGCCAACTTGAGATAAATAGCCTACTGCCCTTCCTAAAAATAAAGATGTTTTCCTGCTTGAATATCTCCCAGTACTTTCTTTTATGCAATTATTTATTAGAAATAAGAACATTAGACAAACAAGTCTGAGAAAGCAGTCCTCTACTGTACATTTTATGTTCTCCCATTTTTTCTGATTTCCTTAGAATAGATAGGATGCTTTTCTGAAGAGCATTCTGGTCTTTGTCGTTTACAGTAGGATCTTTGCATTCAGAAATACTCCATCCCTAGCCAAGCACTCACAGAAAGCACGCCAAATTTTCAGCATTCCTCAGGTCCCACCTGGCATGTCTATGTCAGCCATAAAGACAGGCCCAGGCGGAACCCCAGAGGACGTCCCTGCCCCAGATGCAGCGCTGGGCTAACACAGCTGTGGCTGTGCTGATGCGGGGGCATCCTGGCCAGTAGCCTCTGCAGCTGGACGGCAGGGCTGTCTGTGTCTGCAGGCAGCCCAAACCACAGCAGGCTGGGAGTCATCAATGCAGAGACATCCATATGGGAAGAAGCCGGCTAGACACTCTTTGTATGGTTTAATTCCTTCTGTTCTATAACACGCCTAAAGTAGGTCAGCTGTGCCTATTGCTCTCTACTGACTGCGAAGGGGAGCTTGGAGTGCTAGCTCACGTGTACGTGCCTGTGCTGCATACAAAGTCTGACGAGGTGAAACCTTTTGCACATGTTAGATGTGCTATGCTGTGTAGAACTGTCCAGGTTACAGCTGCTATGCCATCAGTCTGTCCAAACTGGTGGACACCATGTACCTTTGGAGAAGTACAAAGGGTTCTGACGGTCTGGTCCGCCAGTCAGTATGTTCAGGTAGAGAAAGGGGATGGAAACCTTTGTGTTAGACATATCCCAATGATTCTCTTTCTACATTTGAGTTAGGTTTATTATGGCCAGTTCAGAGAGTGATCATGGGATGCTTTCCTTTTTCCAGATAGTGTCTCCTCTGATATTTACAGGTAGCCAGTCGAGGGAGCTGTAGTATATCACCCTGTACTTGTGCCACCTTCCCCACTGAGTACTTGTGCATTCAAACATCTGTAAACAAAATCTTATCAGCCCATCTCTGAAATGGGTTTTTCTGCTTTGGGATGCAGAAAGCATATATATATATTAGGACCTTTAATAAAGCTATAATTCTTAGGAAGAGTTTTGAAATACCACTGGACATTTACTATCTGGAAATTGATTTTATTGATGCCAGCAGCTCAGTCCTGATTCAACTTGATGGACAGCATAGAACATATTTAGGAAAGAAATCTGTAAGAAACTAGTATTGAGACTTTGTATTGTCATCCAAAATACTCGATGCTCACGGCAAACAGTGGCTTTAGTTCTAACACTGGCCTGTGAGATAAAGATTATCCCATTTTACAGAGACCAAAACTGATCCTGCCATCGTGTTAGTCTTCTCATGTTCATTCCTGACACAAGTTGCAATTAAGCACTGTAGCTACAGCAGGGAAGAGGAGCTCTGATACTGTAAGTGACTTTGACAATTTACAGAGCTGGTGACTTGCGTAAAACTCCCTGAATAACTATGCAGCTAAGCTATAGCACGGAAAGGAGTGAGACCCCATTCTAAGGACACCTCCTGGTTCCTTCCAAAAGGCACACTTTTTACTTTGGCAAACTGCGGTGTAAGTAAACAAAGCGGACATCCTAGCTTAAAACCACTCTGGGTAGACACAAGCTGTATGGCTTATCATACTTGGAAAGCATAAACTAGAAAGCAATCTTCTGTACCTTGGACACACATATGAGTCTACTTCTGGTGTTCCATTCAGCCACAAAGTACTGAGGACACCAACATGACTTCTATATCAGCTTTTCAGCTCAGAACATGATTAACTTCCAGTACCTTTAAACATAGGGTTTTAAAATCCAGACTACCTATTGTAGACTGAGGGACATTTGACCATTTCTTGTGCCCTGGGAGCAAAGTAACAGACATTTCAAATTCCTGTGGTCAAAGACATGTTATTCATAAACATAGACACAAAGACTTAATTCTCCTTCCATCTGCTAAGAAACTTTATGCAAACAAAAAGAGCTATGATAACATTGCACTCCACTGTCCTGACTTTCCTGCCTTTGGTGATCTGCAGGAGAAACCCCTCTCCATTTGTTGCCAAAACACAAAATCCAAAAGAGGTACAGCATACACTGTGTGCAGCTGCAGCTCAGTGGTGACATGTGCTGCTGGTGAGCAACACACTCGAGTCCTGGGCCCTTTGGCCTCTTATACAGCCACCAGGCACCTCAGTGACCATGGAAAAAGTGCTTATCTGCTGGAGACTAAATTTTGACTCGACCGTTCAACATGTGTAGTATTTAGGAGTATCTTATGACTGCAAGGAGTCTCAAAAGTGTGTGTGTACATGGGAGGGACAGGGGTTAAGTGGGGGAAAAGAATATAGCTATATTTGTTCTGCAGCACCCTGGTGCTGACTCAGCCATGCTGGTTGCTGCCCTGATCCCAGAGGACTGGATGGATTTGCATGTTCACTAGAAAACTACATGTATTGTGTAGGGTCAGCAGATGGGAAAACTTGTATGCATTTCCCTCTTTTCTAAATTCATAGGCAGCTGTACTGGGCCTATCAGAGAGTCAGTTTACCAGACTGAGAGGGCATTTTTTAATTAATGCTCTAGTTTGAATGGTCTACACAGACATGCCTTTAAGTTATGGAGATGGAAACCTATTTCTGGCACTGGATGAACTGCCAAAAACATTTTTTTCCATCTCACATCTTATCCAGCCAACATTCTGCTCATCCACACAGTGTGTGATGCTCAGGTGAAATTCATGCTGGAAGGTGTGGGTAAGGAACTTTCTCCCGCTATCTCACCAGCTCTTACTAGAAACACTTTTGTACCAAATATTGACTACAGCTGAGAAAAACTGTTAAGTAAGTTTTGGGATGAATTTAACTGACAAAGGTTAGAACCATGTCTCCAGGACACAGTACCTTTTACAGGTCCAGCAGCTCATGTAGGTCCAGCAGCTCATGTAAGATACCCGAGCAGTGTGCATCAGCAGGTAATCTGCCTTTCCTATTTGACCTAACTAACCATGAAAGACTGTCTTGCCACACTTCATAACCAGGAGATAACAAATCGCTGAACCTGGCATCAAACACTGCCAGACACTCCTGTGTGATCTGACTCCTGATTCCTTCTTTTCTGAAAGGGTAGGGCTGCAGTGATAACTGCATGAAAACAGTGCTTGTAATATTATTTGCTATTTTGTAAATTATTTGGCATTTTTCCTCTTCTTCAAAGCTTTTATCGTCATCTGTTCAACACACGAACACTAGATGGCTGTTCACAAGATCACCAGCAATGTGTAATTAAGAAATACAGAGCTAAACTCTGCATTTTTTCCCATTATACCTACTATAGGAGAAGATTGAGAGGGTGGTCTCTGTGTCTCAACAGCTGGAATGGCTGAGATAACAGATTGCTGTATCTAAACACTTTGATTTTTGTTATTCTTCCAACCTGCCAAAAGCATCCATCTCTACAACTACGTTTGATCTAACTTTGGTAGACAATGTGGACAAAGAATGGATTCTATGTGAAGTGTATGACTTGGGGTAAAATTTGTCTGATTACATTCTCTCTGCTTTGTTTTCTGCTGATTCTTTGAGGTAGGAGAGAGATATTTCTAGAAGGTGTGCTTGTGCTCTTTATATACAAGTATTTGATGACAGCTTCAGTATTGTCCCAACTGTCATTCATATCCCTGCCACTTTTTTACAGTTTTAACTATGCAATTGCAAATCATTTGCTTATCAATTTCTTCTAGCTCTCCTGTCCCCCAGATTTGCTAAGGGAGAAAGAATAATCATATGGATAGAGATGTGTACCGTTACAAAATGTGGTCTGTACTTGTAGCAAGGACGGCTTTGCTGGATACAGCATTTTCCAATAGGTCAATTTATATATAGTGAGGTATTGATTAAATACGTGGCTCCTCTGTTTATATTTATAGTACACATTCACTCTAGTTTTTATTTATAGGTTACCTTTTAGACTTGTCTATATTATATGTCTCTCTTGTTGGCAATGATGCTTGAATGTCATTTAGAGTCTTACAGTAAATGCCAACGAGATGAGATGATCATTCATTGGCCCTTCTTGGGGGAGGCCTCTGTCCTTCTCTTTGGCTGTTTCTATTAATGGAGCATCTGATGGGTTGTGGATCTCCACCTGCCCGCACTGGCTGCCGCAGCCCTTCCACTGTTGCCTTGTTCTCTACTCATGCTCATTTCCTCCCTGTCCTGCTTTCCATTTTTCCTTCTCCACTTTGACTTTTCCTGCACCTGGTTCTAGTCACTCACCCACTTTATGACCTACCCTTCACCTCTAATCTACTAACATCTTCACAGCAACAGTTTTGTTATGTTAGTTGAAATTAATATAAGGAAAAATATTCCTTTTCACTGAACAGATGAGAAACTCATCACCTCTTTTTTTTTCTGTGCATGAGCTCCTCTGTTCCTAACTATGTTCACAAGGATATTAGGTCTCAACAAAACTCATGCTTCTGCTCATCTCTTGTGTGACCATGAGCCTTACTCTTTAATTCAGTTTCTCTATCTGTAAAATGAAATAATGACCACAGTCACACAGAATCACAGAATGACTGAGGTTGGAAGGGACCTCTTCTAAGTGGCAGGGCCACTTAGAGTTGGTTGCCTGGGACTGTGTCCAGATGTACCCAATGTAATCCCAGATTACAGTGTCCCAGATGTACCCAAGGTAATTCACAGCTGTGACACAAGTCAACAGCTTTGTGTCTTTTAAGGGAACTAGTCAGAACCACCAGGAATAATGAACCTACTCACATGGGATTTGCTTTCTTCAGATGTCTGTGGTGAATAAAAAGCTGTTTCTGGACGTAAGAGTTCCAGAATTTTTAATCCGGTACTGAAACAACTTCTTTGGCTTCCAGCAAAACAGCCATGTTTTAAAGCCATTTGCATATTTACACAGCACCACTAGACATTGTCCTGTGTTTCCCTTCTCTTTTTTTGCCATCCTTTCTAATGGATAGACCATACTCTGGCATTTGAGGGCAACTTTTATCAGTGACCTGTGAGGACTTACTGCCAAAGCATACCAGATACATGAAAAGGAATAGTCAAAGAGGGTAAGGAGAAAGAATTACATTCAAGTGTTAAAATTTCACATGAAAACTTGAAACTAACTTTGTGGGAGAGCTTTTAAGATACTTAAGGAAAATCTGTTTTCTTCAATCCGTGAGGAAGAAAATATGAATACGGAAAAATCTATATGACGTAGTTTGTTATTTTTTTTTTTTTTTAAGTATCTTTCAGGGCATTTGTTTTTGTTAAATACAATGGCTAAACCATTTTCATCTCCTTGAAAAAAAAATTAAGAGCTGGAGCTCTTACTGAAGCTACCAATACCATTAGTTCTGCTGATAACTTTCTCTTTTAACCTGCCCTGCTCATTTCTCTTAGTTTGTTACATACATCTTCCTAGACTAGGTCTTGACTATGGAGGAGGTTGCTGTGAGTTCTTCAAACCATTGTGTTAAACTATAACTAATTTTAAAAATAAAATATCCTTGTGATGCCTTTGCTAAGAGCTGTCATACTTCACTATATGTTAAGTTGTCATTTGAAGAAATAAATGGATTTCAAGTTCCCAGACCTTGAGTAACAGCAAATTCAAGAATGTCTTCATACTTAAACCTATAAATCACTATGAAGGGACATTTCAGAATGTTCTTTGTCTTTTCCTGGAGGCTGAGGCTTTTAGAAGTTAGTAACTGACCTGTTGGCCAGACATGCTCTACCATCAAAGCCATTTTAAGGAGAGAAAGGCAGAAGTCTTGCTTTACACTGTGAGGTACTCCCTAACATGCAGACAAAAGCAGATATCTGTTATGAAATTTTATTTCTTCTCTATTGATTTTTGCTAAATTTGTCTGAGTTTTGATGCCTCACAAACCTAGAGAATTAAAAACAAGCAAGCTTGCTCACCAGCTTCCCCTTAGGCCTCCAAGCTCTATTTATAATTTCTATAAGCCTTCATTATCTCTAGTCTACAGTATCAAATTCTGCGGAACTAGAAAGGTTACATTCTACTATTACTGGATATATTAATTCAGTGTGTGACATCATAGCTAGACAGTTAATTACCTCATTTAATAGGACACTACAGCTGTTGGAGAACTGTCTGCAGGCAAAAAGCCACTCTGTAGTATTCACCATTTCAAGGACAGAAACCTCATGCAAATTAACCATTTGCAATTTCAGATTTATTTTTAAAACTGTAAACATTTCTGAGTGGAACATATTTTTTAGCTTAGTCTTCAAATCAATATTCATGATAGTTTTATAATAAGCACCCTGGTGTAGTACATTAAATTCCCATATTCTTCTCTTAAATTTCTGACATCGTTAACTGTGAAATATTTATTACTTCCAGTGCTCCACTGATGTTGTAAATTAGGAATTAACCAGAAGTTGATGAAGAGTTTTGGGCACGATACTGGTAATTTTTTTTATCCTCTTATCCTGACAGGTATCTCAATTCTAATTATAACTAATGAGATTACAAACTGAAGCAATTATGTGAATTACACAATAACAAGCTTTCTGTTTTGTTATTTAGCTTGCAAATTTAAAGAAAATTCTTTCTTGCTGAAATGTTCACTCAGTGAAAACCCTCAATATTGTTGCATATACTTATATTTTTAAATTAAATTCTAAGATGAGATAGGTTCAATGAAAATTAAAGCCTCACTGAGTGCATTTGCCACAGATCTGGGCAAATTAGTATAATAATGGGGTTTTCTAGGTAAGTGATATGAAATGCCCATTAAGGCTGCAGTGGTGTGTTTTTGTGAAGCTCAGTAATCTGAAACTTCAAACATAAAGAAAAGCAATGACACTGGTTTTGAATCTGTAATCTTTTAAAGTAAATGAACTGATCAATGAGTGACGAAACAAAGTAAACCTTGTCTTCTGTTACTAGTGTCCTTTTGTCATCTCCTGTGTATGGATCTCAATATTGTCCCTTTTTGTCTGTGTCTCTTGTGATGCTCCCACCTCAAAGCAGAAGGCTATGGTTGGTCTGGAGCCATGCACACAGAGTCTGGCTGGTCTGCAGCTGCTAAAGGATATATCTGATGACTGAATTTAGTCTGGTTTTCCAACTGTTGCTGTGTTAAGCAACAACTTAACACTATAGGAGCTCCATCATTTATATATACAAAGAGGTTGAGTTTTCCTCAGAATTTACTGAAAAAGTTATGACTGACTTAAGTGAGGTGGGTCAAGGTCCTAACTTAATAATAACCTAATTTGAAAACTTAATTTGTTTTCTTATCCTTGACAACTGGGAATATTTATGTATCACCTGAGGAACTTCCAAAACAGAAGTTTATTTTTGATGATAATAAAGAACAGATTATTATGCTGATGGAAACCATCTTCTTCAAGTTTTAGACAAAGAGCTCAGAGACTGCTAAAACCAAAACTAGCAAGACTTAAACCAGTTACTCCAGTTCTCGGTAAAATTCTGCTGGTGGGCAAGGTATAGAACAAAGGTTACCTCTGTTTCTCCCTGTTGTGTAGCAGAGCTAAGAGATGGAGGGAAAGTTAATATGGTTAATGGCACTGGGGTAATCCCCAAATCAATAAGCAAAGCAGAGTGTGGACAACAGGGAAAAATGACAAGGACTGCCCCCTACATCTTCATCCCATTGTCACTCTGTGTTTTTTTTTCATTGAGTGGAGTTGTGTATGCCTCCGCTGTAGCAGCGACAGAGGAACGGTGACTCCCGAAAAACAAGGAGTAGCTGAAAGCCAGATGGCTGTATGCAGAACAACATTATCTAGTACCTTGACTAAGTAATTGTATTTAATTTTAAAAAAATTTCCTGTGTTGAAAATGTTTCCAGACTGTTACCCCTTCCCCAGTCCAAGTGGAAAACAAAATGCCATTCAGCAACAGAGGTGGGGTTGGATCCAACATAAACATTTCTCAGCTAGGCATTCTCCATAGAAGTGCATAGTCATTTTTTCCATATACAGTGGGAAAGACAAAGCCTCTGCTTAAAAGGCATTCTTATCCAAAAAGGGGGAGGGCTAAAATGTTTTAGCTGTCTGCAAGCTGGCTAAGGATTAGAGATTAATACTACCCTCCGCTCTAATGTACTTATTACTACAGACACTAAGTAAAAACTTTTATAGATGATCACTGTTAGAAATAGAAAATCTGCAACTGGAAAGGTAGCTATTTGGTTTTCCTCTTTCAAACAAAATGCCAGCTTTATTCAAGGAGAACATTTTTGCAGGAGAAAGGATAAATAATTGTGCATAGTTTCCTCACTAACTACCCTCCACCCAGTCCCCACAAAACATTCACATGAGATTTGGGTTCTGAGTCATACCTTTTCCTCTTGAGTCCCTCAGATAAGTGGCACATAATCAGTTGACAAACTACAGTGCTCCCTGAGAGATTTCCAGATAGAGATAAAAATTTCCAAGGGATAAAAAATGAAAGTGGTCTTTAAAGCAGGTATGACTGTGCTTGTGGGACACATAAAACTGAGAAGGTAAATCTGAAGCTTCCTTTGACTTCCCTTTTACTGCAATTCCTACCCCCTCTAGCCCAGATTTCTAGTATTTACTCATTTGATCTTGCAGCTCTTTGAAATGCTGGAATTGTGGTGGGGACATATAGTGATCTACTTGACCAAGAGCAAAGGCATCAATTTAAAAGCCTGTTAGAATGAAACATAAACCATGGTATGAAAAACTTGAAAGGTAAGAGAAAGAGATTTCATTCCTCACTGCATCCTAAGGATGGCCCAACTGTGGACAAAACAGGCAGCTGCTGGGGATGTCTGATGGGAAGATGTCATGTTTCTGGGCTGTTCTCCCAGCACGGTTTCCCCCTTGGTAGTGGCAGTGCTTTGTAAATGTGAGGGAAGGGAAACAGCTTGACATTTATACTATAAGCCTTATCTCCAGCATGGAGGCAGGCAGAGGCTGTGCTCTGAAAGGAAAGAGGAAAACCCAGAGCTTGGGAGAAAGTATAACCTGCCCTGATCTCCCACTACCTCTATGTCCATGGCTTATTTCATCACAAGCATGGTCTGATAATGAATAAATTAGTTTCTTGTTGCCTCAAAGAGGGTGAAGAGTAGGTGCATCAAGAGAAAAAAAAATCCAGTCTCTTTCCTCATGCCTCACAAAAATCCCTTGCTCAAACCTCTGCTTCCAGCTGACTTGAAAGTAAGTAGCTGGTGCTTTAGTGATGCTGTGGAGCCTCTGCAGACAATCCTCCCCATTGATAGGAAGTGGGGAACCACAGAAAATCACAAATCTACAAAAAGCTGAGTATGACACTCAAAATCCCCCTGACCTTGAACCATGTCTAGACCTTCAACACCTGCCTATCTCCCCCCCGAATGGATCTGAGCCAGGTGCGGGTCCTCTGGAGATGTTGCCAACCCTCAGTGGACCAAGCTGTATTACCTTTGCTGTGGCACCTTGGTATGTAGGACTTTAACAGGTGGGGTAGGGTGGGCTGTGCTTTTTTTTTTTTTTTTTTTTTTTTTCCTTTTTTTGGATGCTGCTTTTGAAGAAGGGTCCCTGGAGCCAGGAGGCGGGAGCACAACACAAAGGAGTTGTGAATGGCAGGCTCTCTGTGGCTCCCCATGGGCTGTCATCCAGGCTCCATGTTGGAAAACCACAGTGTGAAATCCTAGGACATGTTGGCCTCGCATTAGCCTTGGCAGAAAAGAAGGCTGCTCATCTCTTACTGCTTAGAAAGCCTTTCATACAACAGTAACAGGATGCATTTTAAGGTGGTAATAGGGTACAACACAGCCCAGAAATGATCCAGTACAGTTGCTGGTTCTGTGTGCTTTTTCTTTCACCTGAAGCCAATGATGAAAGGTTGGAGTTAATTTTTATTCCTTTTTGTTTAAAAGACAGAGTCAAACACTGACTCAGAGCCTTGCAGTTTCAGCTAAAATGGTTGTTTTTACAGATCATATTGGAAGTTCTTCATAAAAGGTAGAGTTTTTTTAGTTAGTAATTGTTAAATTATGTGTCAAATTAACATTCAAGTGCGCCAGTTCTCCCCATCCTCCCTAGCTTCCATATGTCATAACTTAAAAAATAACATTTTAGTTCTTCTTATGGGCTTGTAAACTTGGAAGAGACATTTCTAAAGTATTTTTCACTATCCAGTATTATTATTTAGCTCATATTTTGTGTCTCAGTAATTCTTGAATGCTGGGGTTTTAGCATTTTTTCTTGGTGGTTTGTCTTAAAAGAAAAAAAAGGAGTTCTAGTATTCCTGAAGTATTTATTTTAAGAAAATAACCATCTAAAGAATTACACAATACAGCTCATCAGGAATGACAAAGCCAGATTGCATTTATTGTTTTTTAGTCAATCTCTGTTTGCATTGCCAAATGCACACTGTATGGATCCTAAGTGATAGTTAAGGAAATCTCTTTGAGATCATTTAATGAGAAAGAATTGGATTTCAAAAACTGTGGAGCTATAACAGCTTTGTATACAGTACTATTCAACATTCGTTGAATCTTGCATTAGGATGCATAATTTAAACATCCCAAGCTCATGGCGGTGTCTGAAAATGAACTGGGATCAGATCCAAATGTTCAAGAAGACCAATTGAAATATAAAAACAGGGGTGTCTATATTTTGGTGTTTGAAATCTAAGTCCAGAAGCAATTTGTAAATTTTCATTGACTGGTTATATATTACTCAGAAACTAGACCCATTTTACACAGTTCTTGAATGCTCGTGTTATCAGTTTAAATCAGTATAAGTTCTCCTTCAGAAACCAATTCTTTTATTGCTTCTCAAGCTCCCTGGAAAAACTGGACTTTTAATTCCTTCCTTGCTTCCCATATAATGAATAAAAGCGGGCATGAAGTGCCTTTTATTTGTTTTTACAGCCTTGAATAAGCTTTGGGGCACTTTGCTGGTACTTGCCCAAAACTTCATGGGAACTCACTGCAGTGGATTTTAAATTGCATTGTTCTAGTGGGTGCTTTATGCACCTTCTTGAAATGGAGAACATTTTCCATTATCCATCTGTTCTGTACTGTGTTTCCATTTGTTTCACCTTCCTATGATTTAAAAGGTTTGGGGTCTGGAGACTCTACTCCAAACAGCTGATTTTCATTAAAGTTTTGATGAGAAACTTAAGCTGGAATCACAAACATCTGAGTAAAACTTCCTCTCCACTAATAGACGTTCTCAGAACACAACCTCATTGGATGAAAAAAACCCAGCAGTTAGAAATCCAAATTGCCCATTATGGGAGTTAACCTAACATAACCTCAAGGATCTGAAATGAATTCATTTAAAGATCTGCTGTTTTAAAGGTAGATGCGTTAGCTTAAAAGAATATAAAGGTTTCTGCCAAGCTAAAACCTTTTTTGGCTCACACCTCAGGATTAGGTCTTCTGCTTCTTCTTTTAGTACAAGTTTGTTTTGAACAGATTAATGACACAAGTAAGGATCAAATTGTGGTTTCTCTGAACATTCTGTAAGACTTTCTGTTCCAGCCTCCATGAGGAAAGGGGTGAAGGCAATTTGCTGATAGTTTGAGTCTTTGTTAACAAGTGGTTGGGACTTACGATTACTCTCGTTTTATAAATCTATTGTGAGCTGTTTTAGAGAGGTGAATTTGTCACAGATCCTGTGCTAATTAATGCTTATTGCTTTAGAGAACCAGAAAGAATGCACCTCAAAAACTGTTTCTTGCTCTTGAAAATTCAGATCAGCATCTGCTGGTAGATCTCAGGTTGGAAAAACCATTGTTAAACATGTCCTTTTAACAGGCGAGCTTCAACAGATAATTTCTGCCTCCTATTTTCTCTTACATTAAATGGTTAATTTTGCATTGACTATGATAATAATTTCCTTTAAAGGACTTCTTTTGCTTCTCTGCCTTTCTCCTGAGCCAAAAACACTGATGCTGGAAACAGTTTTCCTCTTCCATCTGTCCAATAACATCATGCCTTCTTTCACTTTGGGAATTGGCTTCCTGCCCTGTCCCAACTACTTCATCTTTTTCATTACATTTAAGGCTCTCGATTATCTCATTCTTGCTCTATTTTTTTTTTTTCCCTCTAGTTTGTCTTCTTCCTGCTTTAGTTTGCTTCCTTCCTTGCACTATTTGCTGCACTATTTGCCTCACTTCTTCTTTCCATAGAGAACATTTGAAATTATCTTTCCTTGCTTGGCAAGTGTCTCCACTGAATATCTGTCTTCCCTTTCTTCCACTAATCCTTCCCACACTTGTCTCCTATATTGGGCTCTCTTTGCTGTTTTGTTGACCTCATGTAGTCATTTACATCAGAATGAAATGAGTCTTTTTCTGGATGTCAACTTACATTAATTTTGCATTTAAGTGAGTGTCTACACAGTGTGAATCACAGGTCATCACTTGCCACCCTCTCTAGTATTTGAAGTCTTGTACCATTGTTTATTCTCACCTTGATCTCTGTAAGGAACTTTCATCCTACTGGGAAACAAATTCTACACCCATAGAATAGAACAGTAATGTCAGTGGATTTTACAAACACAAATGATGACAGTGGCAGGTTTCAGGCCCAAATGGTAATGTATGACCTGCTTCTTATTTTAAAGTTGACTGTTTGACAGTGGAATATAACTGTGCTCAGAAGTTACTTTTGGTTTTCAGTTTTAACTCTGAGCCTCGACAAAACTGCGTCTCACCACCCTCTTTCTCTCTGCTGTGTCCAAACAGTGGAACCCCAAACCAAAGAATTCTGATGTTTGCCACTCACTCATTTGCTTTCATTTGATATGTCTGTCAGTTTTAAATGATGTGCTTCCACCTCTGATGAATCTTCCTTGCAAAATATTTTAATCTACCCTTATTTGGAAAAATCAGACTCTGAATCAATGCTGCCAACTGCAGCTGGGTTATGCTGGTGAGACTGATCCAGCGCTTTGTGCTCACTTTCTTTCATATTGTCTCTCCACACACACCAGGATTCAGCAAAGTAACATATCCCACACATCCCCTTATTGTCTTTGTGAGCCAAGGAACTTAATTCAAAATAGCACGCAAACAACTGAGTACTTGAGAGTGCTTTTCATATTAATCTGCCTCTTCACAGACAATCCAACACAACCAGATAAAGTCCCTGATGTTTAATTATCTTTGAAATTAAAATTTTTAACAAACTTATCATCTGAACTGGGTCACATTCAGTTTCCAGTTGTGGCATATGATGAGACCTTCTTTTGTTAGACTAGCAAGCCTATAATTATTTTTTATTTGCCTGTGTATGTGCTTACTCAATAAGTTCAAAGTTTTTCCTTAACCTCCCTCTAAGCTAAGCAGATTGGTTGGTGGAATCTCTCAGCCAGCTTCCAATTCCTAATACTGTAATATGTAATAATGTTACGATACTTTTCTCAATATTTTTCGTCAATTTATAAGCATTCTTCTTGAAACAGAGGCAGAGACCTAGATACATTATTCCATGACAGTCACTACCAGTGCTCATTTTGCAGGTAACATTACATTTCATTAGGTGGAATCTAGTCCAGTTATTTTAAACATCTACATTTTGTGCCCCAGTGTTTAGCTAATTAATAAAGCTCTCCTGAAGAGAATATCCAACATAGACTTTACAAAAGAAAAGGCTCCTTTGAGAGTCTCCAGGGAAGACAGCTATGAATTAGAGGTCTAAAAAACCTGGTGTCTCCATTACAGTATGAGGAATTTGTTTTTGTATTTGAACACAGTGCCTGAATTGATTTGAAAAAGTTTAGGAACAGTTTATGTGCCTAATTTAAGTGTTTTGGATCACATATTGATTAACAATCAGGGCAAGAAGCTACTAGATGTTGCTGAAGTCTTATTCAAACCAATGATCTGCTCTTTGAGTGGGTATAGTATATTAGCATAGCACCGAAAATGTAGTTAGTCCTCTCCACTGTCAAGAGGGTTTCATTCAAATCCAAGGCACAGAAAAGCTCCACATGAACATTAATTCTGAAATTTTAAACCACTTTCACAGTTTCTCTGAGTTTAGGATTGCCAAAAATGGGAAAGGAAGAGGAGTGGAAAACTGAGAAATATTCACTAATATGTGTTTACGTTAATTGGGACCTCCTATTCTTCCATAGGTTCATAATATCAAACTCTTACCAAGATTTAAGAGCATTCCACCAGTTTGGAAACCTCCACCAGCACTGTTTCAGACTTTGCACATTTCTGAAGATGTTGTGTAGGGCAGAATCACGTGTGAGGTAAATCCTGACCAGCACCTGCCCCACATGCTGATACATCATGATTTCTGTCTGCCCTGATCTGTGCTCCTGCTTTACAGCAACATATTTAATATCGAGGTTGACTGGCACCACAGTCCACCACAAAGCCCCATCCCTGGCTCTGTAACTCTGCCTTGTACATCTGCCCCCTTTGTATAATTTGGCACTATTCAACGTGACTAACAGCTTCTGTCTGCTTGGGAGAGCTATAGGCCTGAGTCAATATTTAGATGAAGGAGCTGAATCAAACCACACTGTGTAAGGGAGTTTACTCTGTGGTTCACTGTGAGCTGCGGGCTAAGAACTCGGGCTTTGAAAGAGGCTAATTCAAACCTGCTGGGATAAACCATGTTCCCAGGGCTGAGGGAGGGGAGGTGGGCTGTGGGAGGGGGAAGCTCTCTGAGGACCAAAGAAAATGTTCCTTCCTTGGCTGAGAGACTACCAGACAATCACTTTCTGTCCCCTACATCAAACTCTGGGCTTAGAGATGGTTCCTCAGCTCTTGTTACCAACTATGTACATGGATCAATAGGTAAGTAGATTCTCACTGTTACACAGCCATCAGCTCTATCCTAAAAGAGTGTCCTCTGGGCCTCCTTGGAAATTGCCATAGAGTTGGGCCCTGAAATGCAATAGTAAGGTAAATCTGCAGCTAGCAAAGGGGCCTTAAATCCTGTCTCCTTCCTTATGAAACCATAACATCTGGCAGCCAAGGGCCTTGGTGTGATGAGAACAGCCAGCATCATTCATTTGTAACATGGGATCCAGAGTCTAAATGCTGCCATTGCCAGGGCTGAAGTAAACTGCTGGAGCAAACACCAGTTAGTGAGTCTATTATATTGGACTGTACAAATTAACCTTTAGGGAGGACTGAAATGGGTAGAGGAGGCTAAAGTTTCAGTCCTCGGTATCACTTTTCCAAGGTGAAGTCTACTATATTAAAGTGAAGCAATGAGAACAGTGTCTTTGGGAAAACCATACTACACAATCATATCCAGAAAGGCTAATAATCACTTATGGCCATTATCCTGTGAAAGGCAGCTACAAAACCCATCCGGCTCTTAAATCACGCATTTCATTGAGGGACTTTCCATGCTGTAAGCAACAGGTGGCAATGCAGCTTCCAAAGGCTGACCCCAGGCCAGGGGAGAAGAGCTGTACATCCCACAACATGGAGCCCATCCAAGCCTGGGATGGCTCCCGAGAGCCCCTGTGCTGAGTAGAGCAGGGTTTAGCCTCCAGTTTTCTCACACAGGTCATGTTTCATGCTGAAACCCTGGCAGGGTGGGCAGGCATTTCCCAAGGCTGTCCAGCTGCTTGGACCTGCTGCAGTGGTGGGATGAGCTCTGCCCAGACCCATGGTAACCCTGTCTGTCTGAAGGGCTTTTGCACTCATTTCCATGGCTGTTAGTTCTGGCAATTGGAGCATAGGGGGGAAATTAGCCTTGCAATATCAGAGATTGCTATCTTGATATTGTCACAGTGACATGCTGTGTTAATCTCTCCTCATTTTTAGATGTTACGCCAGAAGAACTACTCTTTCCCTTCCCATGACCTTATGTAACTCAATTTGCCTCCTACTTTGCATCTCCCACGCATGAGACATTGTCCCCCTCCCCCAGTGTATGCTTGAGTAATTTATTGTTTTCTCAAGCTGTATTTTTCAGTACACTATTCCCAGTGCAGCCTTGCTAGAATGAGGAGTATCAACCAATCTCAAAACACAAAGGTTGCAGGGAAATTTTCCACCATCAAATCTCTTCTCAGACCTCTCTAATTTCATTTGTCACTAATCCTAACCTCATACCTTTTGGAAGTCTTAAAATCTCTGCAGGTGTTTTCTCTGCAGGCAGTTTCCTACATGCATTTGATTTATTAACCCTGCTCTCATTGCAAAAAGGAACTTTAGATTGTGGCATTCAGAGACAAATGCACAAAATACTACAGTACAGAGTTTGCCACCAAAAGACAGACTCTTTCTGGAAGTTTAAGTGAATTACAATTGCAGGAACTACAATAAGGCAAGCAGAAATGTGTTGTGACAATTAACCCTTGCAAAATAGGTCTGTTTGGACAGGCCTGTTTAGTTATGTTGGCAGGGAAGTCAGAGACGTGCTAAGCCAGCCTCACTGCAAAGTACAGCAGCTGTCTGCTCGCAGCAGGCAGGGCATGTGTACATTTTGAAGTCTGAACTGTATCTCTCCAGTCCCGAAATGCAACGTCTCAGACCCCCGGCAAAAAAAATCCTCCGGTATTGCTTTAAGCATCGAATGATTAAACTAACGTTAACCAGATGGGAGCTTCAACACAGACAGATGAAAGCAGAAAAGCGCAGACACTAGAGAGAGAAGGGAGTTACCGTACCTCAGCAAAAGGCACCCAACTTCCAGTAGCTACTGCCTGCTGCTGCCCTCTGATAACAGTGGCTTCTTGCACGCTGACCGCTGAGCTACCTTCAATGTCAAACTGAAAAACGCCTCCCCCACTCGAGGCTGTGCTGGAGGAGAAGCATCTCAAAAAGAATAATATAGGAGAAACGAGGGGCCAGGCGGAGATCAAAGCCATTTCCTCCCCTTACATCCAGCAGTGGTCTTCTAGCGGCTCAGTAATTGTTTACCCTCTTCTGCAATCAGCCCCCCTTGGCTTAGTGGTGCCTCAGTTATTTTAACTTTCTTTCAGCATTCAGATTCCAGATGTGGCACTTCAAGGACGTCTAACCAGATCCTGATTTAAATGAGGAAAAAAAAAAGTAAAAAAAAAAAAAAAAAGTAAAAAAAAAAAAAAAGGTAAAAGAAGGGAAGAAAAATGCTTTTGCTGCCTCCCTTGTTCACTCTCTGTGGCTGTGGCTCCTATTTTTCCCCAGAGGCTCCAGCTCAATAACATACAGATGGGCAGTGCTTAAGCAGAGAGTGTCAAACAGAGATTGTATTCCAGGAAAGCACCGCTGGCTCCCCAGCCACCTTATCTCCCCCTGTCAGGATACAGACTGACGCTCTGCTCGGTGCTCTGGCTTCCTTCACATGTTCACATCGTTCCCTTTTTTACCTTTCATGTTGAGACCCTCCCACTCAAACTTTGCTGTTCAGAAAGTGAGGTCACACTTTCCTCCCCCCAGCCCCCACGCCACCCCCCCAACTCCATCTGACCGCTCCACACGAAGCATTGACTCTTGTGACTGTTTATTTTTTAACATCTCCAGTTTATTCAGTGGAAGGCAGAAAGGTGCCAAATTTATTTAAAAAAAATGCTAGACCAACCTTTTCTTTTGGCATGGGGGAGGGGAGGCTGGGGTGGAAGGAGGAGGAGGGAGACAGCCTGGCTCTGCCATGGGCTATAAGGCTAAGTGGTGTCTCTAACATGCTTCATTCAGACCTTTTCCCTCAAGCCCACCTCTCAGCTTCTCATCGACTCGTGAAAAAGAATATAGTTCACTGCGATTTTGGAAAATGACTTCATTCCTCAGACTCATGAACTTTTATTTACAAAGAGCATCTTGTATTCCTTTTTCAAGAGATGCTTTGTGAGGCCCTGGTAACAAGGCTTGCAGTGTGTATATGAAAGCGAGCTGAATATATTGCCCACAGCTGACTTAATTTTATGACTACAATCTCAAAAAGACAACACAGTAACCCTCGCAAGGTTTTGGGACAAAGTCAGGGTATAATTATACCTATGTGCACCAGTCCAGCCAAGGGATCAGCTTCCCATCCCTCAGCTGCCTGTGGGCCAGGGTTTTAGCACCATTGGCCTGTCAGGCTTCATTCTTAAATCTTAAACAGAAATTGGCTTATCAGACTTCATTCTGGGAACAGATTCCTTCTTTTTCCCTTACTCCCCCCTCTCCTATCTGACTGAAGATATCATAAATCAAGGAGGCAGTCAGTAAAGGGTAAAATAAAATGTTTTGGTGATCTGTTAACTTTTGCACAACTGTAGGCACAGCATTGGGCACATAAATGCTGTACAGATGTCATATAGTTACTATAAAGAAGTTAACCCCCAAAAAACTCTGCCTGATTCAGAAGTGCTGTAGCTGAGGAGGTAAGGCCACTCAAGCTTGTGAGACAAAGTACTACAACAACAGAGAAGAAAAAGCTGTGCGACCCAAGGCTATGAGATTCAGGACCAAGATCTGAAGGAAGAAATGTCTGGATGGATACTGGTGACAAGTGGTGTCATTCAGTGGTCCATAGTGAGACCAGTACTATTTAATATCTTCATCAATGACACAGACAGTGTCATTGTGCAACTATGGAGATCAAGTGCAACTATGCAGAAAACACCAAGCAGAGTGGTGCAGTTGAAATGCCTGAGGGATGAGATGCCATCCAGAGGGACCTGGACAAGCTCAAGAAGTGAACCCATGTGAACCTCATTAGGTTCAACAAGGCCAAGTGCAAGGTCCTGCACCTGGGCTGGGGCAACCCCTTGTATCAACACAGCCTGGGGGATGAAGGGATTGAGAACAGCCCTTTGGAGGAGGACTTGGGGGTACTAGTAGACAAGAGATTGGACATGAGCCCACAATGTCACTTGCAGCCCAGAAAGCGAATTGTACCTTGGGCTGCATCAAACGAAGCATAACCAGCAGGTCAAAGGAGGTAATTCTGCCCCTCTACTCTGCTCTGGTGATACCCCACCAGCAGGATGAGAGTCTGTGAGTATGATGCCTTCTTTAACTGGAGTAAGAAGGATTCATCAGTAGGCTCCCCTTGACTGAGCAGCCTGTAGTAGACATGAACCACAGGTTCCCTGTGGCAGTAAGTGTCAGAATCACCACTCCTGTGTTAGCAATAGAGATTTTTAACTACCTAGTGAATTGTGCAGCAAATTACTGGAATATATGTGAGGCAATTCTTTGTATACCTTTTTTTGGAAATAAAACAACCACTAGAGAATCTTCTATGTCTGTTCCCAGGCATTAGGGAGGACCTGTTGACAAAGCAACAGAGAAACATAACTTGGAGAATAGTTACTTAAGGTTTGTAAACCTTTCGATGGGAAGAACAAGAAAATTAAATCTAAGTGTTGCTGGCAGTTTTCTTCAATAAATTCATAGACTTGGAAGGGAAGTTCTCTTGCCTAGTAGAAAAGGGAATTTAAGAAAGTAAGTGGCTTTTAAAGAAATGACATGAACCGGAAACACAAGAAAGACAAGATTTGGCCAAACTGTGAGCTCTTTCTGAACCTGAAGCTCAAGAAAGAAACACATGGGAAGTGAAAACTGAGACTACCTCTGAACCAGTAAGAACATATTGAGACAAAAGCTGAAAGGTAAAGGCAGAAAATGAGATGTACTTTTAAAGATGATAGGTTTGAGGGGAAGGTATGTAGATGCTTGGTTCCGTAACCATCAAAGAAAGAAAATTATGAAAGCATAAGGCTGAGAAGGGAAATTGTTTTAAGTGGAGGACTATGTTAAATGGCTTCTTGAGCTTGAGGGTTTTCCTAGCTCTCTGAGCTTTAGTTCTCCTAAGAAGTCATTAGTTGTTATGATTTTGGCTCTGGAGTATAAGACTTCTAACTCTAGTGGAACAAAAATAGGGTGCAGCTCAGTTTTTCTAGGATTTATTGTCTTTTTATTTTTTTTTTTTTCCCCTGGATTGCATTGTAACAACGACAGAAAAGATTTCTTTCAGAACATTTTGAGAGAATTTCAGTAAATAAAATTTCAGAATAGAAGACTCTTTAAAAGAGCTCCTTTCAAAAAAAGTAATTCACAGAGCTATAGGGTTTCTTTATGCCTTTTCATCTGCCTAGTGACCTGGTTTGGGTACAGATTAGGACTGGAAGTATGTCACAAGAAGTATCAATATGTAAGAGGTATTGGAGACCAGTGGTAGGTATGAGTCATTATTCTGAGTGATTCATAGTTTTGACCATTTAATTAATTCAAAGAATTAAAATTAATTGAATTATTAAACCCTGACAATATAATTGCTCTTTTTAGAAGTCTTTTTATTGCAGATATGGTGAAAGGAAGTTGAACAGTGTATTCATGCATACTTATTCAAGATCCTACAATTGTGTATGTAAGTCACATAATGACTTTGAAAAGTTCAGGCCTCCCATGTTTTCACAATTGGGCTTAACTAAGTAGTTGTATTGGGAGCCTTTGAGGGGCAGCAGTTTCAGGGTGCTCTGGGCCATTTCAGCTGGCTCAACAATGGATGGAAACAGCCCACGGTGCCCCAAAACATGGCTTCTCTGCTCAGACAGATGCTTAAGAGGGCAGTTGCTGTTGGTGCAGGAGATACTGGAGAAGAAACAAGAGGATACACTGAGAACACACAAAAGGAAAGATATGAGGATACAAAAAAGGAACTCATGAGGAGAAATGTGAAGAGATGCATTTTGAGAAACAAAATGGAAGAGGTGTAGTAGGGGACATCGCTGGGGAGGTGGCTGGTGATGCAGTCTTGGAAGGACACACTTGTTATTGGGTAGGGTGCCCACCTGAGGATGAGCCAGAGCAGGGACACCCTGAGGGAGTGCAGCTTGTGTGTGAGCCAAGCAGGTCAGAGACACCCCTGAGGGTGCAGATCAGGAAAGGGTGTTGAACAGAAGTTGAGCCTAGGGAGAGGGAAGGAAAGAATTTCTAAGTGTTTATTTAATATTTTTTTTCTTGCTCTTTTCTTAGTACCTAAACAAGTGATTAACCATTTCTCTTTATTTATTTCCAATAAACTAAATTACATGAAATGACTCGAGTCAAGACTGTTTTGCCTCTGACAACAGTGAATACGGAAGTCTTGTGAATGAGGTACTGAATAAGATCTATTCAACCAGAGCAACCGTGAGCTTCAAGAGCCTTGCCCAGCACAGCAAACTGACCACCTGCACTCTAGGCATTCCAATGAGGGACTTTCTTCTTCAAGTATGCATTTACTTTACCAGAGCAAGAAATACTGTTAGAAATATCATTAAGGCTGCTTAGATAACAAGTTCTTTAAGTAAAGCTCGATTTTTATTGCACATATGTAGCAAGTAACAAAATGAATCTCAGTATATGATGAAGACATCCTCTCTTGTAGGGTATTAATAATGCAAAAACCCTGGAACACATTTACAGAAAACAGCAAATACCATTTTTGAAATGGACAAAAATTGCCAAATGAAAACAACATTGTTACCTATCACGTCTCTTTATGTAAAATCTGAACAAGGATATTCATATCCCTGTAAAAGAGTTACCAACGTTAATTTACAGCACTTTGAGAGAGGTAACATTGTAATTATTCTCAAGATCAAAGTCTTAAAAGGAGGAAGATGTCTGCTAAATGTCTTTGGAAAATCAAATCCTTTAAAGAATCTCAGACAGTCCCAAGGCATTAAAAATCTGGAAAATCTCATATTATGAATCTATATAGGGAAGGAAATACAGATAACTTGAAATGATAGAATCATTGAATAATACAAAATTTATTCTTATGAAATACAAGAAATCAAGAAAGGCACAGCTCATTACAGCTCACAAGATCTTAGTTTCTCTAAAAATATATATTAGTCCCATACCAGAAAAATAATGAAAATCTTTTGAGTAGAAAATATTTTATATATATATATACATAAATTTCCTTAAATATTGCTATACAATGGAATAACTTGCTAAACACCAACTGCTTACAGAAGCTGTTTCCTACATTTAATTGTAAATATTTTAAAATATTCTATTCCTTTTCAAAAACTGCAGATTTGAATAGAAATTCAGAAAAATTAAAATGGTGCACAGGGTACTCATAAAAACATAAGCCTCTGAATGTAAATGTGTGCTGTGATGGACTTCCAGTTTCTTTATCCTTGGCAGAGATGATGTGGGTGTGTTATGTGAGCAGTCTCAGCTTTGGAACAGGACTTCTCCAATATGGCAGGCTACAGAAACAGAATTTTTTCCTTCTGTTTTCACAGTATCATCTTCTGTTCTTTTTACGAGTTCTTTCCCCCATCTTTAACATTTGTTTTTGATTCACTGTGATAGACAGTAGGATTAGTGAAAGACAAAAGGAAGAATCCAGTGGAAGGCTTATTACAAATAACATATTCCAAATTAACCAACCTCAAGCTGTTGTATGTGGGCCACTGGTGGTTTGCAAGGTCCCAGTGGGAGATCTGCAAGCTGTCTGTTGAGCTCTAGTGCCAAGTGTTACCAGTCAAACATTTGATGATGTTGCATGGTGGTCCAATGGAAATGTTGACAGATGACTGATGTTTGTGATCCAAAATGTTTTGGAACCAGTGTTCAAAGCACCTTTGTAAAGGTTAGAAGAAATTGGCAGTGTATCTATGCATCATCAAAAGAATCAGCAATCTACAATCTGCACTAGAAATCCATGTCAAGCAATAATTTGTCTGTCACAGTTTATGCCAGAGAGAGGTGCTAATAAAATCTCAGTTATACAAGCAAAAAGGCACTTTTGTTAACTTATTTAATGTGTTTTGGATTATGTCATACTAAAAAAAGTCCAAGTTTGCAGGTAGAAGACAGAATTTATGCTGTGGGGTTCAACGACAGCGTACCTTCAAAGCTTTCAAGTTGTAGATCTGGTGCAAGGAAGCATGAGCATGTTCTTTGCTTCTTTGCTTCTTTGCCGTACTAGTTAAGGGTGTCATCAAACAAATTTCCCACATGACAACACTTTAAATCCAACAACTGCTATTCTTCATGTTCTTAGTTACTGGTGACACTAGGATCTGTCTGACTCCAAGCCGCTTTCAACTAACCTCACAGTGTTTCTTTTCTGCTGTGATACTTGCTATTGCCTAAGTTTTTTCCCCTGTAAAACTCTTCAAATTCAATGAAGCATGCCAAAATCTTGCAAATCTTATAAAAATTCCATTATTCTTTAGTACTACAGTATTAAAGGCAAGCTTGTTTATGGAGAAAGATTTCTCAAGGTTTCCACTTCCAGAGTGCAACACCTAAAGTGTTGCCTGTCTTTCTTGCTAAAAGCGTTGTCCTTAGGAACTGTATGGACCTTGTAAGTCTAGAAATGAACTATAGCATTATGTAATACTGGATAACTTGAAAAATCCAGCCTACACGAGTTGCTAAAAGTCAATCAGATTTAGAATAATGTGGTTCCCAATCCAGTATCCTCTCCCCAATAATAACCAATAAACAAGAACACAATTTTCATAGCTTTTTAATATGGAAGTCTTTCAGTACTTCTGGTCATTTTTGTCACTCATATCTCATACTTCTGGTACTCTTGATATGTCATTATTCCTGTTGAATGGTCTGAACTATAGAGGTGCTTTATTAATGGTATTAATATGTTAATGGTATTAATGATATCATCTACACCATTCCATATGGATCCTAAGGTTATGTCTTCTTCTGGGACACCCTCTCTACACAAATTGCTGAGAATTGGGTAAGAGATGTTAGCCCAAGTCCCATTGTAGAACGGTGCATGAGAAAAGAAATCACCGTCCCATGTAGTGTTGCATAAATAACAAAGACTCAGTGATCTTAAAAAGTGAACTCCAGTGAACTAGAGGAGGTGGGGCTGGAGAGATGAGGGTGCAAGCACAAGATTGTACTTCCTGTCTTCTGTGGATAAACAGTTTAATCTTTTAATTTCCTGTTATAATTCTCTCACCATCTTGGCTGTGGCAAGAGGACCAATGTAATATTCCAGTCATTCAGTTTCTCGTGACCTACTGTTTGGCTCTGACACCTTGGCTTGCACATCCACCACCTTATATTTCCAGATGGTCTCCTGTATCAGTTCTGGACATGTCTGCTTATCTTTTGAGATAGAATAAGCCAAGACGAATCAATTCAGTCTGTTAAAGCCAGGAAAGTGACACTTTCTGCTAGAACAAAATAAAATGATAAGTGAGAAATTTTAAAAGAAAAAAAGATGTTATTTCTACAACAGAAATGTCCCTGATTTTATCAAATATTCTTGTACGTTTGTGTGAGTCTGGAGGCAATTTGATTAGGAGGGAATAGGACAACTATATTTTGCTTATAAATTAGGATGATGCTTAGTATGAGTAGATACATTGATGGAGAAAAACATGGCATTGTAGCATAGCAGGAATATATTTATTTGAGTTATGACATATCTCATTGATAACAGCAACACGTCATACAGAAGAGAGTGGATGGTCCTGACTTAACAAAGTGTCAACAGCTTCTTTTGAAATTGATAGGAATGGGCTTCAAAGTCAGGCTCCTAGGATAGAGATTAATTGTTAGACAGCCACATATTTTGACCTTATTTATAGGCAGATAGGGAACTGATGTCTTGTTATAATTGTTAAAGTTGCGTCTAAATGAAGACAGAAATCACTACTGGTCACTCCCACACAAAGCAGAAAGTCTAGAATGTGGATGGTGGATTCTTTTCTACTGTTAATTGTGTACTCATTTACTTCTGAAAAAACATTATATAGAAAGAGAGGAATATTTTTGCACATTTTAACCACGTTCAGACTAGTGATAGGTGAATAATGATCCAGTTCAGATAAATCCTTCTCTTGGAGACATGTCCAAAACTCAAATTTCCTTATATCTTTTTCCTTTTCTTCTTCTCCTTGCAAATCTTCTCCAAATCTCCAGAAAGATAGATCTTAATTTGTAAATCCTTTGTGATTTCACTCATGTCCTTTCTGCCTCTGAAAATTTCTTTATTGTAGATTCCTCAAAGCTATAGCAGTTTCTTTGTGAGGCTACCCTCTTAGTCTAATGATTCTTCTTGTTTTCAGCTCGAGTCCATGGAAATCCTAGGCTAGCGGCTCTTCCTCATCAAGTCAGGAAGAGTTTACACTAACAACAACAAAACCAAAGAAGATTAAAGCAAAAAAAAGCCAAAACCAAAACCCCCTCATTGCTTTATTTCCTATCAGTCATCCTTAACCTGGTTTTGGTACTCACACCCTGATAAACTGGCATATTTAACTATTGTATTCCTACACGGTGCAGCATTTCACGTTGCATTATGCTTTGACTTACACTGACTGCTTTTCTTTCCCTCTGGAGTCTTCAGACATTTCCCTTTTTCTCTCAACTTGTTTGTCTAATTCAAGTTGCATATCTCTATTTTTTTTTTTTTTTTTTTTTTAATTCTCCATTCTCCCTCCAGGGAAACTTCCCCACCCTTCCTTATGAGTTGTTTGATCATAATAATGGAACATTGGCTAAAGAAAATGAATTGCGTAAAAATCCACACTGAACTTTACATCCTCTCTAGAAGTCCCCATAAAACAGATTTCCAAAACCAAGGAAAACCCCACCCAAAACCCCAGACCCTGGAATAGTAACAGCTCTCCCAAATCCAACAGTGCTTAACTTAGACTTGGATGTGAAGTCACACAGAAGTAGATATTCCAGCTCACTGCCAACATGCTTCCCATGAATCCTCTCTGCTCAGCACAAAGAAGAAATTGTCTCAGATCCCCTCAAATTTATCCTACGTGTCCCAAAGTCATGCTGATGGACAGAAAGGAGTATGTCACATACAGTTAACAGCAAAAATGTGATCTAACAGAGCTAACTGAAGCAATACTGAGAACACTAGCATCTAACCAGGGCATCAAAGCACTCAGTGCAGCTTGTTTTCTGGCAAGTTAGGTGGGTTTTGTAGCCCATACCGATCTCTGAACTTACCCTAATGTGTCTCCTTGTGCTAGATGTAGCAGAGATAGCAGTTTGGTCTTGCAAGAACAATCTTTTCCAACCCTGCATGTCCCATAGGAGGGCATCTCAACACCAGCCAGATCTGTTTGCTCAGTCATTCCCTTTTTAAGCATTGCAACAGTTTTAAACTTGCTCTGTGCCAGCAGTTGAAAGCCTTAGTTGGCTTGCAGAGTAAGCCTAAAATGCAGTTAATAACTTATCTACTGTGATGGGAAAGATAAATGTTGCCCTGTAACATAAACAGCTCAGCAAGGCAGATTCAGGACATTTATAAGTCTAGACTTTTGTACCACACCTATTGCCATATAATCTGATTGGGAATTTTTCAAATCCTTGGTTTCTCTAATACTGATTTACATTTTAGTGGAGGGAGCTGTGAATGTGTTCTGTCTTAGCTTATTGGTTTTGAATGTTGAAATTACTTCTCCCGAATGGCCCAGTAAGCAAGCAGGAGGAATAAATTTTGATCACACTATGCCACCTGTATTCCTGACAGCTTAATTTGTTAATGTCAAGTCTGCAGGCACTAAACAAATGCTTACGAAAGTCTTGACTATCTGATGAAGGGCACTGGCTAGTATGATGCAATTAGCTGAGCTCATCGATTATGATGGACAGCTGGAGCTCTTTTTTTTTTTTCCTGAAAGAGCTTAATCAAAGGCATCAGAACAATAGAAGCTCTCTAAATGAGAAAGGCAGTGAACTAAGACAGTTAATTAGATTTTTTTGAGATTTTTATGTTTATTATACTTCCCATTTGTCCTTGACATTTAAGTCTTGACCACAAATGAGCCTAACTGTACCATTGATTTCACTTCAATCAAAAAGAGTTTTAATTTGCATAATAAGCTAAAAGTATCTGTGTGAAACTAAGACTTGTAATACGTACGGTGAAAAAATTAATTCTCACAGTTTTGTGGGATTTTCATGCCCTCTGTCAACAGCAACGGTGTTTGAAAGTCACTTTTACATACAATAAATTTTGGTTTTCAGTTTTCTTTTAGTGTTTTTTTTTTTTTTTGTGATTTTCACCCTGGACAACTGATGGATGCAGTAGAATAACAAAGCAATTCCCTTTGATAGGAGGCACAATACCTGCTAACCCGGCTTGTCTGTCAGCAACAGGGCTGGCTGAGCAGCTGGCCGCTGTCCCACTGCCAGGAAATGCTGACAGCAACAGCTACACCATTTCAGCTGCTGACTGGCTCCATAGCGAGTCTCGATGGCTAATGAACTGCGTAAGTGCTACCCTCATCTGTCCAGATCTGAGGAAAAAGAACAGCAGCTTTGGGACATTGGCTGCTTTGAGAGAGACCCTGTGCCACAGAAAGTTTCATTAGTGGTGTGTGGGTCATGCTCTGTCTGTGGTGACTTTCCATAATGTGGTACCACACATCAACCATGCTGCGTTTTCAGGTAAAGCAGAATGAAAAAGGAGTTTAGGAGACACTAGCATCTTTCAGCTGGCACAAAGTGTTTTGCTATGAGAGCAGACAGCCACAATGGAGCCAACAGACAGAGCAGTGTGCATGCATGTTGAAAATTGGCTGATTTAGTTGCCTATCCACACGTACAAATGAATCCTGGTAGTGCCTTAATTGCCAAGCTGTTAGCTATGCAGTCAGGCAGCTCCAGATCAAGCCAGTCCCTTCAATTTTAGACACTTGCTTTCATAGCTGGGAGGAAATCCATGTTGCTTTGTCCCTGTTTATTAAGCTATCAGAGACCTGAATGTGTACGCATGTGGTCAGGCATTCTGTAAAACTCCAAACAGATCAGTGCTATGAGGCCACTGTCCTTAGGTACACATGCTTTGTGGATGACCAGAAGCAGCTGTTTCTTCTCTGGTGTCTTAGGCAGACTTTATCTGGAACAGGAAAAACTGTCTGCCTTTGACAAGAATAAGAAACATTACCTGGTGGCTTTTTCTAAGTAGTAGAAAGTTATTGACTTCAATCAGGTTGTTCACAAACTTGAGGGGTCTGGAGCACAAGTCTGATGAGGAATGGCTGAGGGAGCTGGGGATGTTCAGCCTGGAGAAAAGAAGGTTGAGGGGAGACCTTATTGCTGTCTACAACTACCTGAAAAGACACTGTAGCATGGAGGGTGTTGGACTTTTCTCCCAAGCAGCGAGTGATAGGACAAGAGAAATTGGCCTCAAGTTGCACCAGGGGAAGTTTAGATTGGATATTAGGAAAAAATCCTTCACAGAAAGGGTTGTCAGGCATTGGAACAGGCTGCCCAGGGAAGTGGTGGAGTCACCATCCCTGTAGGTGTTTAAAAGGTGTTTAGATGAGGTTCTTAGGGACATGGTTTAGTGCTAGAGTTGGGTTAGGTTATAGTTGGACTCAAAGATCATGAGGGTCTCTTCCAACTGAAATGATTCTTTGATTCTATGACGTGCAGATCTACTGCACGTTGCTGTTGATGGTACAAGCTACTGCTTTGGAAGAAAACTTCCTGTGATGTCCCCTCAGTTGTGTGTTGGAAGTCCAGGTCTCCTGGCAAGGTCACACTGCTAGATACCTGACATTTGGAGAAATAGTGGACTGTTTAGACACCTTTGGAAATGTCTCCTTGGATTTCTCCAAGCTTTGCACTAAACTCAGATGATTCTTCTGGCTAAGCTGAGAATACCTTTTTGAGAATTGCTCTTCATAATTAAGGATGTTTTTTAGGCTTGGTTTTTGAGTTCAAAGTGTTTAAAAACCCTAATAAATGGGTCAGCCATATGGGTCTGTAACTGCAGGCTATGTGGCTGGCTGGCACAACAGCCTTGCAGCCTATGATAAGCATGGGTGGGTCCCATGTGGACTCCAGCTTCAATGCTCCCCTTCTCTTCCCACAGAAGAGAATGTGCTGTGCTGGGCTGTGTGAATGAAGCAAATCTAGTCAAGCTACCATCTACAGCATAGATGCCCTCAGGACCAGTTGACTCACCCATACAGAAGCAAGGAAATAACAAACCAGCCGCTTTGCCAGTCATTTAATTCTACACAGTGAGGTATAATCAGACTTTTCAGGTTCTATATTTTTTTTAAAAGCATTGCCAGGGGATGTATCCGTGTCCTCCTGACTGAAAATCTGCTATACCATTCCATCACAGACAATGTATCCCTATAGCATCACCCATTGCCTTGTTAATGATGAGAAGTCCAAATGAGGCTTGTATAGCCTGTATCATTCTGGTAACTCTTGCCAAATGTGCAGGAGACAAAGCACTTTAAATATTTTTTTTTTTACCACTAATCTAATGGTAAAAAATACATCTTGTCAAAAGTCCTGGTATGGAGACAATGGTAAACCCACTAACACTTTGACACCATTCCCATTGTGATTTCCAAGAAAACCAACCACCTTCTTTAGTGAATATCACTAGTTTCCACAGTTAAGAAATTACTGCTAGCTGCCATAAAGTTTTCTTCGCTTCTCATTTAGGTTTAATTCTTATGTGCAGCTGCAAAAACTGTCTTCATGCTCCTATTTTCTATTCTCTGTTTTCCTTAGTCGTCAAGCACAGGTAGAGCTTTAAGATTGCTTTCTGTTACGGCAGTCTTTCATGATTTTCTTTCCCTAGTTCCAGATCTTATCAGGGTTGGCAAATGCTTGTCTCAGATGGCACAGTGGTCTCTTAAATTTCATTTGTGTGATGGGAGAATTCATGGCTGCTTCAGTGACTGCACTTATTGTATCCATAGCAGCCAACATCACACTTCACTGCTTTGGAAACAGTCCCTGATGAACACTGGATTTGCATGAAAGGCTCAATTGTTCATACAGACCATCAAATGAAGCAAAGGAAATTTCCCTTCTTGGTTGCATTTGCAGAAAGACAAAAATAATTGCTGTGGGACTCATACTGTGAGTCCTTGGTGCTTGCTGAGGCAGAACAGGCTTTTCCTGTGGATCAAATCAAGGTATCTAAAAATCTTTCATTTGCCAGATTCCAGGTATGACATGCTATAGCCCGACTCCTCTCTCAGAGTAGATTATTTTAACATTGTTCATCATGCAAGATATCCTTTGATTTCTCTACGCAGCAGAAAAAGGAATCAGAAAACTCAAACCAACAAGCTTTTAAGGTTTCATTGCAAATTTGCCACGTAGTTGTAATGATGTCATCAGGAATAGAAAATGGTGCCATGAAAGAAAATAAGGATATTTCTATAGGCTGCTTTAGAACCTCTTAAAAAATTATGCATATAACTGTATCTCATTTATTCAATTGTATGAGATAGTAAAAGTCCCCAAAACTGTTAAAAAGAAAGGGAAATTGCTCTGGAAGATCTTTTGAAATAAAATGTAAAACAAATAACTGAACTGGCTTACGGACCTAGGATTTATCCACATGCCAGTAAGAAAACTGAAGTAAAATATTTCAAAATAAAACAAGATTGCAATTTGTTAACCAGGTCATTTACATCATTTCATAGTTCTGCCAAATGAGCAGATAAGGTGAAGTATTGACTCCTTTGGAATCTGTAAGAGTTTTTTTATTTACTTGAACCAGGATTTGACCCTAAATATTTTTTTCTTACAACAGAAAGCAGAAAACTGGAATTTATTCTCTCTTCATCTGCAGTGGCCACATATTTGAATATGTAAATATATTTGTTTGTATAAAATGCAACTCACAGATGCAGAAACACAATGTGGATTTAAAACAGAAAAGAAGGGATAAACCTCTAAAATCAAATCAGAAAATATTGAACTGTCCACATATGCATTTATTGTTGCAATATAAAGTCAAATAAAAAAATGTTTTTTGGAAGGAAGGAATGCTTTAGCAAGCATTTGATTAATCTTAAAAAATCTTAATAAATTTAATTTAGTAAACAGTATTTTTTTCAGAGTAGTGCCTTAATACCATATGTTGTAGTGGGATATCTACAGTTGTGACACCTTGACACATCCAGTGTTATTCTTTACGTGCTAGATCAATTGTCTGTTTCAGTGAGAGACTTTAACAGGTGATTTGCTGGGATACAACACAAGACAGGTGAGAAGGCCCAGAAGCTGCATTCTTGTATTCTTACATTTATTTGTTCATAAAAATCACTGAAAGATTCAAAAATGTGTAAGGAGATTACAAGACAACAGCACAGATCCCTTTCTCAGATGGCACATTGTCAAGGTCAGTTCTGACATAGCAGTGATTGACTGGGCAGAGAGCAAACACCCCTTTCAGCATAATTGTGTCAATTTGAATATGAATATTTTTTCCCAACACTTAATCTGGGAAGAGCTCTCGAACATCAAAGCTATAACCTGACATAAAAGAGGAAAATTCAGAGTTACGAGATGTTTGGTTGTCAATACTGAAAGCCAGAGCACAACGGAGCCTCAGCATGCGATTCTACTAAAAAACCCCAACCAGACAAACAAAAAAACAGAAAGAAAAGAGTAAAACTGTGTTTCACACTGGCTTCACACAGTACTTAACAGACTGTATTGTTGATTTCTACCCTGTATTAATCCACTCCAGAGAGTGTGCCAGTACACAACACTGCAGTTTTGAATGGCTTAGTGTTTGGCAGCTGTTTTTCTTGTACACTAGGCTCCCTGTACAGAATCACAGAGATCTGGTATTACATCTTTTTCTCCCCTCCAATTGAATGCATTCATTTCCTTTCATCAGTATTGCGACTTAATTCCCCCAGAAAAGGAAGTGGGAGAAACGAGGTGGAAGAAGAGGGAAAAGTCAACACATAAAAATGCTATGGATTTAATTTGGACTAGAAAGACACTTCACATGTCCGAAAGCACAATAGCTCTTTCAAGGCCCAAATTATCCCTGTGTGGTGACCTTTGAAACATTCTCTAAAATTTTTTAAGAGGGATCACGTCATGGCTTGGAATTTGGATGCATTTTTCAAGTGCAGTGATAGCTTCATTGTTAGGACTTTATCTGCTACTCCTCTCTGGTCTCTGGTGAAGTCAGAGAAAATAGATCTGGCAAGAACTGGAATTGATCACCTTTTACTGTAAGTTTCCTCCTCAACGGCCATTATTTAACGTACATGGAATGCTGGGATAGGGGATGATTGGCTTCACTGCAGTCAGTGGAGCTGCAGTCCTTTATACCAGTAATGAGTAGAAGTAACTGGCTGGAAACACCTTTCCCACATCTCTCAGGCAAAAGTGATTCCATCATATTCCCTAGACCGTGGGAAATACAGAGGTTACTCCTCCCAAGCAAGCATTCTTCTGCATATTTCTGAATTCCTTCCTGCTGTTGAGTGGAGATGCAGAAGGGAAACATGTTGACCCATTCACAGAAACTACCAGCATGCTAAAATAATTTGGAAGAAATTGCATTGTAGGTAGTGTAGATATTTTTGATCTCCAAGATGATACAATTCCAGACTGACTTTTAGATGCTGAGTATAGTTTCTCTTTTTCTTGTCTCTAGTTGACAAAGGTCTCTTAATAACCTTTACAAAATCCCCATTTTAAATAGTCTATAGCAAGAAATGCAAAATGAGGAATATGTTAATATGTATTTCCTTAACTACTTTCCATTGTGAGGGAGAGGAAAACCAACATAAATGTATAGGGTGTTTTCTAATACTTTGGCTTATATATCTTACTAAAGGCTGCAAAAGTTCTTTTTTGCAATGTAAGAAGTCAGCTTTGGAGTCTTTGAACTTGAATATACTGACTGTAGACAACTTTGACTAAAGGTTTGTTAAAATAATGTATTCCATGCCTGAGACAGGCAGGCAGGGAAGGAAAGAATCTCACACGGATACAAAGATGGCATGGACTCACTAGTTCATTTTCTTGTGCAATGCAGATCTCATTGCTTTGTCTAGCTCTGACAGTAGAAAGTGCTGGCAGCATCAGAACTTTAGATATCTTGTGTTTACTCTTAAAGTTAAAAAAACACATCTGTTTTCAGCTTTACCCAGAGTAACCCCAAGGCTACTGATTACCTTTAACAAGCAAGTTTCCCTGATTTTGTGCACTGAGTTTGCCCAACAAACAAAACTGGGCTGTGAAAAGACAGAGAAGACTTTCATTTGGAGACAAAAGAAGCACATCATCACCTTTGGAAAAATCTCTGCTGACACAACTGAAGTCTATAAAAAGTGGTCTCCCTTCAGTATCTTTGGCTAAATTATTTTTCTTGCCTGGCTATGAAATATTTGGAGGGTGAATCACCCTCTTAACAGCACACTACTTATTCTGTAACACTTTCCCAACTGGAGAAATGCATGTGGATGAACTTGGCATCTGCACTTTCCCTTGTTCATCCAAAGCTGGTGACAAAGGTATTCTCATACTAAATTTGTGTCTCTCTTTTCTAGGTTAGCAGGCTTTGAGTTGGGTCTTCACTTCTCTTTCCTATGTCAGTAGAGAGCTCCTTACTCAGTTGGCAGACATCCAGACCCCAGGGACTATGTGGACAAAGACTCAATTAGCTTCACACAAAAAGGAGACTTCAGCACTGAGATGCCTTTCTGCTCCCAGAGGAAGGGCTGCCTGCAACTGCAGGGCCTGGGGAAGAGCCATGAAGGAGGTGGACAGAGGTCAGACCCAAACAGGCAAAGGGTACATTCCTTTTGTGGATGTGATGTGCTCCTAGTCAAAGGGCAAATACTTCCTGATGAACTGAAAGCTGCCTCTTCGTGGTTTCTCTCATGTGTCGACTATCAGAATATACACAATAATATGAAAGGATTGCACTGGCCTCACAATGGTTCCTGCGGGTAGCTGCTGTGAGGACCCCAAGGTGCCTGTGTCGATGTGATGTCTTTGTGCCAAGAAGTTCATTCGCTAGTACAAGACCCGCAGTGACTGGCTGACCAAGGATGCTGCTGCTTGATTCAGACCGCTGTGCAGTGAGCTGTGTAGCTGCTGCATCTGAAAAACCAACCTATATGCCCTCTGACAAACATACCTATGTGAATGATCACCAAAAAGCCTCTCCTACATTACAGCTTCATGTGTGCAGACAAGCTGACCCTACCATCTCAGCAGACAGCCTGGGGGAACTTCAGCTGTTGCACCAGTGGCTCAGTCCTGGCTGTGTGGCAGCCTACACCCTTCCTGCAAGCAAACCCATGCCAGCTGTTGGACATCCTGATCTCTGACAGCAGGGAATGTATGTACAGCTGTGGGACCAAACATCTTGCTAGTATCCTTGCTACCTAAAAATTGTTGGAGACATCATTGCTGAAAAGTATCAGTTTCTTTATATGGATTTGGTCAACTCCCACTCCCCAAGATATTTGCATTCTGGGAAGCAGGTCCCTCTAGCATGGAACTGAGGACTTCCTATCTCAGTGCTAGGAAATATTTTTACTAGGTCTTCCTGTCATTTTCCACTTTCCTCTGTAAAGCACTGTGATCTTCTACAGAATGAGACATTTTTTGTATCTTCTCCTGTTACATTGCTTATGGTGTGGGGAGAAGGGAAACACGTCTTCCAGTTTGGCCTTACTCTCCATCTTTGTCACTCAAACCTCCAGTGACAGCAAGAAATGCTAAGCTCTTAATGCAGCTGGATGGAGAAAGGGACTGCAGCAGAATGGCTGGAAAGCAGCTTTGCAGTGAAAGACCTTGGGGTCCTGGTGAACAAGAAGTTGAACATGAGCCAGCCTCTGTGGCAATGAAGGCTGTCTGTGTTTTGGGCTACATTACCACAGGCTGTGTCCAGTTTTGGGCTCCCAGTATAAGAAAGATACTGTCAAATTGGAGTAAGACTAGCCAAGAAACATATTTAGGAGGAGTATATGGCATGAGAAGAAAGATTGAGGGAGCAGATTTTGTTCTGCCAGAGAAAGAGAGCCACTGTCTTCAGCTGCCAGAAGTAGGTTATAGACATGGCAAAGCCTGACTCTTCCTAAAGGTGTACAATGACAAGAGAGAGAGGCAGTGGGCACTGGCTGCTGCAAGGGCAATTCCATTCAATACAAGGGTCATCAAGCACTGGTAGGTGTTGCCAGAATAGGTTGTGGAGTCTCCATCCTTGGGGATACTGCAAACTCACCTGGCCACAGCCCTTAGCTGTCTGATCTAACTTTGTAGGTAACCCAGCATCAAACAGAGGTTGGATCAGGTGGTCTACAGAGGTCCCTTCAAGACCTAATTATTCTATGATGATGTGATTCTACACTATTGTTGTGAAAATATGTATACACACACACGCAAAAGATACGGAGAAGGTCCTTGCAATGTTCGTATTCAAGATCTGGCCTTTATTTAAGGAAATTCAAATAGTAATGTGACTGTAAGCACAACCCCAGCAGGGCAGTGACTATAACAGGTTTAGAACAGCAAGAAAGAGTTATGGACACTTAAGTAAACATTTTATTCCACTGTTCCTTTTGACAAGAGGTGGCTGGGAAACAGCTTCTCTTCCTCTCTTCTGAACAGCTGCAGTACCTGCACATCCTTACAGTAAGTGAAAGTCTCTGTCACTGATGGGTCACAATACTAAGAAGAGGGACACAGCCATAGGGATCAGCTTTTAAATTTATGTTTGTATATCATTAAATGTTGTTTTTCCTGTGATGTCAATGTCTGTAGCTTCTCACACCAGAGAACTTGCAAGTGAGATGTTTGACAAAGAGAAATAAATGTATAGATGGGAAAAAAGATGGCAAAAGGACAATTACCGAACAATAAAATAAATGTATTTTTACATAATTATCAAGACCAAGCTTTCTCAGATGCTTACATCTATGCTTATGTGGTGCAGAACTACCGCAATTTATTTTTGGACTGTGGTGGGTAAGGTCTGGTAAAAATGGGATTACATGAGACCTTCAGGAAGGTAAAATTTCATAAAGTGACAGCATTGCTGTGTGTTTCCAGAAATTTGACATAACTCACAAATTAAGGAGAAGATTGTCACTGTGTCAGAATAACTACCTAGAACGAAAGGGAGGCAATTTGCCAAAGCTTAATACCAAGAGATGACATCTGCTCTTTCAGAGACAGACTGATACTTCTGGCTACTTTAAATTGGACCTTATTCTCAATCCTGCAAAAGCTTTTGCCTGGGCTCAGCTGGATTAACTATTGATTTCAATAACACTGTTGGTAATAAAGAAGTAAGACAAGGAACTGTTTTTAAGCTCCCTAGGCTCAAGGTCTTATTCTGCTGAATTTTCTTGTTGCTCCAAAATAAATTTATTTGAGACAGGGATACCAATGGTGAAAATATTTATTACTATTATTATTATTATTATTATTATTATTATTATTATTATTATTATTATTATTATTATTAAAGGCTCAGTATTTCAGCTAAATGTCAATTTGTAAAACAAATCAGTACCATCTGCTTTATGTTTCTTTATGCAGAGTTACTAGCATAAAATGCTGTCACTAAAAAAAACCAGAATGACTTTTATCTACACAGTTTTGTTTACAATATTTTATAGCAGAAAGCTATTGCACTGACATTATCTCTTCAATTAGACAAACCTGCTGTGCTGCTGGTAATCGTGAAGTGGATTATTGTATCAACACAAAGAAAGCTCTTCTCCAACATATGCATGAGAGCATAGCAGGTGGGGGAATTATACCCACAGTTTGGCTCTTCAAGTTTATGAATGTCATATTTCAGAAGTATCATGTTATTGAGACTACATTCACGTGTCAAGGTAAGCTGAGGAGGAGTGACCACAGGGCTCATAAGCAGAGCTATAACATACTCAATTTTAGCAATCCACTCCAGTCTTTAATGCAGGCAGAAGATTAAATGATTGCCGGAGAGTGTCCAGTGACAACGTAACAACATTGGGATCCAGTGTCAATAAAAATTCAGTGTTGGAGACAGTAGAAGTGAGGCATTAACACAATTACATTGCTCTGACTTAGACTTCTCTTTGTGTCAGCTCTGTGTCACTAATCCCATGCTACCCGCCCTGGAAGGGAACACTCATCAAACCCCTGTGAATTCAGCCTCAGCATGGCACAACCCGATGCTAATGTTTTGACTGCAGGACTGTATATGCACAAACTCCCTGACTTGGTCAGGGAATTTATCCTCACAGTAGATCTAAGATCAAATTTTTCCTGTGCCTGATGGGACTCATATCTAAAGGTCCCATCTTGCAGGAAAATCCCTTAACTAAGAGGTGGTGCAGAGAATTTAGTAATTTGTAGGCCAACCATGCTTCTCATCCCAAATCACATGGGTCACAGGCTATCTCTAGATGAAAAAACCAACAACTTAGTCCTATCCCTAAAGCAATGTAGCACAATAAAGAGTTTGCATTCACAGACTAGTATTTTCCCATTAAATAAGGAGAATGCATAAAACCTGCTTATTGAAAACAGTCTTTAACTTGTGCTATCCTTCAAAATGTGCCAAGTGAGCCAAAATTGGACCAGGAACCCTTATAATAATTTAAGAGAATGAATGATTGTGCTCCAGGGGCTGGGTCCATGCCCCGTTCACTTTCCTTGTGCAGATGAGTCCTTGAGGATTAGTGTGCCCAGCTGAGGACACTTGGTTTCTTCCCTTTGTCCCAAAACTGTTTACGTGAAATGTCTGCTGGCTATAACTTGAGAAGGTGAGACTCTTACTAGTGATGGAGAAAGGCAAGTCTTAATCAGTCCTTTCAGGTGGAAATTATGTGAAAGATTCTAGACTATGTTATAATTAATTTCAAAACCTGATCCAGAATGAGTGTGTGTGCCCACGCATCAGAATTCCAGGCAAGAAAAAGAGGTTTCTACATGTATAAACCTGCATGGACTTGTCGTGTCTTCCTGGACCCCAGGAGAGAAGGGGAAATCTAGCAGAGGGGAAACCAGCAGAAGGGGGGATGCTCCTCTCATCTTGCAGGACTTCCTGTGGTTTCTGAACTTCTACCATTCAGAGGAAAAATGAAACAGAAACTGTTCAGAGTTCTTCAAAAGTTAAAAGAAATTGACTCTTCCCAAAGCTCTTTCTACAAAATCTCTCTCCCTTACTCAGACCAACCTAAGCAAACAAATTTCTGATCAGGCCACTCTTTCTACAAAATCTCTCTCCCTTACTCAGACCAACCTAAGCAAACAAATTTCTGATCAGGCCACTCATCTGGGACACCCAAATGTTAGGTTTAGGCCTTCTTTCTAGCTTTCCTCTTTGTGATCAGGAACTGGACTTGCTATGGGTTCTACAAGTTGGAACCAGCACGCTGTGAAGTCTGTGTGCCTCCTCAGGCCCGTGCTTATTTAATGATTTCTACAGTATGGAACTCCTGTAAGGAGAGAAGGCTCTATTAGGCAGAAATTGCATCCAAGGTCTTACCCAGGATGTGGGACCCTTCCTGTTCTTGCTACTTAATGTTTTTACTGTCTCCTTACTGTCCTTTCCTCACTCCCAGGACAGGGTTATTTTGGGATGGAAACTTCTCAGACCTGAAATCCTATTCTGAATCTTATGGCCTTTTTTGACTAACTTATTTTCAAAGCCAGCAAATCCTTCCTTCAACATGCTTTTGACAGTGATGTTTCTCAGCAGTGACAGAGACAACATCGAGTCTTTAGAAAATCCTCTCTCACTTCAAGTCAGACATTTATTGCATTGTATTTACAAATCTGCAGAGAATAGAGAGCTATTTGTGGGAAATTTTACTTATGTCCTTGTTCTTCAAAGGTTCTAAGAGTGTCTGACAAAGAAATATACGGATGCTCTTCCTAAATATATATGTTTCAAAGCAGACTAGGAGATTTAGCATCAAAATAATTTTTCCCCAAACACAAGGTAACACACTGACATTTAAAGAGAATGACGACAGATCACTCTGCCAGTATGTGGTGATGGATTCTCAGTTCCTTGTGTGACTGATGCTGATAGCTAGATGTCAAGCCTTTTCTGCCTACAAACAAAGAAATAAAAAATAATAATAATAAAAAAATCTAGTGACTTCTGACAGGAAAAATCTGAGATCAGGATGACTTACCTAAAAGAAGCTACATATGTTAGATCTATTGGTTTTATTTTCTTAGGAGTACTGAAAAGATTTTTCAGGTAGCATGAAGAGGTGCTGACATTTTCATGTATACCTTTTTGGTTTAATTTTCCAGTTATGTGGTTGAAAGCTGCTGTGTTTTTATGGGATTATTTAGGAAGCCAAAGCCTAATATTTTCAAAAGCAGAGGTGTCACTGAGGAAACTGAGCAGTTCTGAAAGTCAAAATCAATTGGTCACCTACATCATTTAGGCCAAGACCTTAATAACCAGAAGTATTTGGCTGCCTCTTTGAAGTCAAGTGACATCTTAAAATACACCGTCTACCTCCTGCCAAACGCATTTCTACTGGTTAGGCTAAAAACCTCCTGAAGGTTGATACTGCTCTACGGAGCCATGTGGAGTCTTAGGCCAAACTTGTAACAGTTTTAAAACCAGGTTTTATTTAAGACCAGAAATAGGAATGGCTGTGCCAGATCAGGACCAATAATCCACCTCCCCCTGTTTCCTGTCTCTGGCAGTTGTCAATAGCAGACATTTTGGAAAAAATATAGGGACAAGACTGCCACGTAATAATACTTCTCTGTTGTATTTTCCCAGTCTCCAAAAATCAATGCTCAACAAAATTCTGAGCCAATGTCATCTTTGTATCAAATGGTCCTCAATGAATTTTTCTTCCTTGAGTTTTTCTAGTCACATTTTGAACTTGTCTTAATTTTTTGCTTCCACAATACCCTGTGTCAAAGGACTGCTGCCACCAGCCAGTGACGTTTGATACCTCCTGGTTCTTAGAGGATTTCTTCATTTAAAACTTACTTATGCAACTATTTTCCAATCACAAGGGTTGAAAAATCAGCAGGTACTTTTCTGGTAGCTATCTCTCTGTTTCAGATTTGTCATAGTAAAATACAGCCATGTTCCCACAACATGTAAGGATGTTGCTTATGAACTACTGAGATGCTGTGCCAAGCCTGTGGAAAAACCCATTGGGAAAAGGAACAGATGAACAGCATGCTGCACATGAAACTGAGGCCAAGATAGTGAATAATGACGAGAAAACAAATTGTCAGTGGGATGCTCATTAACTGAACACCATCCTCTAGTGTACTGGACAAGCATAGACAAGCTTGTTATCCACTTCTGTAATTAGAAAGTGTCCTAACAGAAATGCTGAAATACACTGAATTCAGGTGATTTGCATTTGACTTTGCAGTCTTTGAAAAAGGTGTTTTTGTGTAGCTTGTGCCTGTGCATTTCCTGTGTCAAAGATAATATCTTTCACTTAAATTAAGATGGTTGTTTATTAAAAATCAATATTGTATCTTTTTCTTTTTAAGTTCTAAAACACACAAGAGGTTAAGTTTTGAGAACACCTGAGTTGTTTTTTCTGAGAACTTCATTTCACGTTCCACCCATTGCATTACGGATAGGCCGGTGCAGATACGATTTCTGTAAATGGAAAAGACTGCTAGTAACTACTGTGACCTGTACAGATCATACATGCTAAGGTTAACTGGAATATTTATCAGGCTTCTGTTGGTAATGAAAACCAGCTGCTCTTCAGTCACACTGAGTTCTTCACAGCTGGCAGTTCCCATATACAACTAAACTGTGTTTTGTATAGGCAGAGGTGTTTGCAAAACATCCC
Source organism: Columba livia (assembly GCF_036013475.1). NCBI lineage: Eukaryota > Metazoa > Chordata > Aves > Columbiformes > Columbidae > Columba > Columba livia. The sequence goes on from NC_088604.1 coordinate 49,628,588, forward strand.
AGGCTGTTAAATACAACAGCGATGGATTTAGAAACATCTCTGAAGCTGAATCCTATGACATTTATAATCTATAAGTATTTTTGTAGCTATTTAGGAAAGGGTCAAATACTGATGCCAGCTGTCCAGCCATCTCAGCAAAGAACCAGGAGTGAACAGACCCAGAAGAGGTCTAAGTGGATTTATAAAGTAAACTCTCCTTGTTCTGTCAGCTGTTTTACCTCTGAATTAAAGCTGACATAAGCTTCCTGGTGATGCTTGAAAGCTTGCCCTTTTCCTACCCAAATCTTGCTTTCCTGTGGGTAAAGGAGGTATTACTGTTCCACAGCTATCAGCGGGCCACAGGAAGTAGTGGTGGAAGTTACTGGTAATGGAGGTGGAAGGTAAATGCACAGACAGATGGAAATTCAATAGTTCTGTGTTCTACAGTACATATCTTGTGGCAACTAACTGAGGCAGTGTTCCACCAAAAGATGGGGAATAAATACTTTTGAGCTTCAGATTAAAAAAAACAAAGCCATATAAAGATAAAAATGAATGAGTGAAGCAATCTTAAGCAAATATAAATAGTGAAAAATTAATTTGTTTCAAGTTTTCTGGATATAAATCAGACTTTGGTCACACTTCCAAGTGAAGGCATAGAAAGATGTGCCAGCCATATGTCTAGGATGGCAGAACTAAAGAATAGGAGGTATTGGGATGGATGTGGCTTTTTGACATTACATTTGCATCACAGCCAAAGTAATTAGAGTGTCTACTCTTGGGCCACAACCTGGAGATGAAGACGTTGTATAGTCAACTTCTCAGCGACAGAAGCTGACTTTCTCAGCAACAAGGGAACACATTGAGGAAAAGCTGATGTGAGCCAGTGCAAAGTCTCGGAGCTTTGTTTTTTTAGCTGTTAATACAAATAGCCATTACTCTATAACTTCTCTCTTGCAGGAGGTGTTATCTTCCACACATGCTGAGGCAGCCAGACGCAAGGTGTAGAGTAAGTAGTAAGGTCACACAACCCTGCTGTGCCATTACCCATGCATGGCACTGCAGGTCTCTGCTGTATACCCAAATGTGCTGTGTGATTATACAAAAGGCAAAGGAAGATACATGAAGCCAAAAGGAGAAATCGCTGACAGTGTATGACTTTAGGGACCCAGTAGGACAGGGACTCTGCTACATAGTCGCTTTCTGGTCCGTAGCCTCTTCTTCCTCTTTTTTTTTCCCTGTTTACTCTGAGACTGTTGAGTGCAAACCACACATACAGCCCTTGTGTAGGCATCCTGTCCAGGCAGGGGCACATAGGTTTTTGAGGTTGGCATTCTGAGATCCCTAATTCTGTGGGGTGGCAGAAAATGAAGACCACGTTCCTAATCCTAGATATTAGGCATCCAGATTTTGGCAGTGAATGATGTAAAACTTTGCTTCCTTCAGCAGTTTCCACCACTTGGCTTTGACGGCAGTTGTCTGTGAGGTTCTGGTTTTGGCAGCCTATTAGTACTAATTTTGCTGTGGGTATCTGGAGGTGGAGGAAGGCTGAGGGCTGATGGCAGCTACAGAATTGGAATGCCAGTGACTGTCGGCTTCTCCAAATGAGGCCATAAACCGCCTCCTGGGCTGGCCTGGGGCTGCACAGCTGTTGTTCGCACTGAAGTCTGCCTGTCTGCAGCAAATGTGTGAGAGTGAAACCCTGGAGCCAGCAAAGTCATCCAGCAGGAATGGGTCATTCTCCTGCTACTGTATAGACAGAAAGTGTTGCCTTCTTCACCTGCCACCCATGCCAGGGTAAAATGCTGACTTGGGTAGAGTGTGTGTTCTTGTAATAGAAGATCTTGCTTGGCATCAAGATAGAAAATGTCAAAGATGAGCAGTAAGAATAATGTGAAAAAAAATTATGGATGACTCCATCGCTCTTACAGTAGCTTTTTGTGCTTGATGCTGTAGGACCAGCCTTTGACAGCTGAGCTTTGGTCATATTTGAGTTGCCAAAAATCGCTCAGGAGGGACGATTCATGGGCATGGGCATGGTGCACTCTGGGAGTCACTGATAGTGTGGTCACTACTGAGAGGGGAATCAAATCAGTTGCAAAGAGTCAGCTGACTCCTAATGCTTACAGCACTTCTCAAATTCTTTGATTTGTTGTTGTTAGCAAAGGTGTCATCTTCTCTTCCATCATCACAGTAATCCCTTCTACCACACACTGTGCAAAAGCTTGTTTGGTGTCTAGCAGTTCTTTTTCTTTCATTTTTAGCTACTAATTTATTTTAAATGTGAGATCCTTGAGAAAATAACAATAAATGAAAAGCAAATTCTAGAGGTGCTTTACCAGTGTATTATTTAGTATTGCAACCCATCTGGGTATATGTAATTAACATTTAGACTCAAACAGCTTGAAAATCATTTAACATTTCCCCCCCCTCCGCATCTCTCATTTGTTTCTCCTCCTCTCCCTTCCCAAAATACTGAGCTTTTTGAAGAGTGATCTAATTAAAAATGAAAGCATATTTACTTGCTTTAAAATGCCTGTGTCTCTTTTTAACATCAAGGGAGAAGCTGATGTATGATAAAAATTTCAAATTCAGCATTCTTTTTATTCACATAGGGAAAAGAAAGGAAGAATTGTTAGCTTATTTATTTCCAGGAAACATTAAAAATTCCCTCCCCTACCCTGCAGTGTGTTTTGTTTCAGTTTATTTCATTAACAGTCTGTATTCTGATTGCTGCTTGGTGAAGAATAAAAGAGGATTCTTTGGTCATGGGAATGCAGAGATGTTTATTTCCACTTTGGGAGTATAACATAGTTTAAAAAAATTCAGCTGTTTCCAGAGTTAGTTACCGAAGCACCTGGTATCCCACGCTCCACCCAAGATTATAAAAATATTTGAAACTGCAGGAAAGCAATACAGCTGTGCAAGCTTACATGGGGACTTGTTGATTCAATTTTGCTCAGTAAAAACAGCAATACTAATAAATGTCTAGTTGCTTGAGAGATGCCATTTGCTAAAATAAATTATCCTCCCTTAATTACCTGGTATCTAGTTGACAATATAGTCTCTCATCATTTCTCTGGCAGTGTGGAATAACCAAATTCTGTTCTCTTTGAAAACATGTGTTAGATGGTCATTTTTTAAGGATGAAAAAATGACACAGTAAGGAGAAATTCAAATCCAGCTCTTGTTGTTGATGTTTGTGGCAGTGCAACCTGGTTAAAAACAAAACAAAACCAAACAAAAATTACAAACAAACCAAAACAAAAACAAGGCAAACCGAATTTTTTGTCTTTGTGAGTAATTCTCCTTGGTAATAAATGCAGTTGCTTGTATGAAGACCCTTTTTGCCTTGATTTAGCAGACAGCTTTATAGTTACAGGAGAAAGCCCTGGCTGGAGAATACCATACATGTGGGGCAAAGAGCAGCAAATGTTTCAGTGGATGGGATTCAATTCCCGGAAGGGCCGGATGCGTCATCTCCCGTTGGTCCAGCTCGGGGAAAACTCCAGCAGTCATACTGGAAACAGGAAAAATTACACCATGCATCCTTGCTCACATTAAATAAGGAGGCACAGAAGTGATTTAAAACAGTCATGGATAAATGAGGGTATGGAAAATGGTACTGCATATAAAAATGGGTCTACCTCTGAAAGAGAAAACCAAAATCCAAAAGAAGACTATTTGCTACCAATGAAGTTTTTCTGCAAAACCTTAGTGTGTGGGATAAATAGGAAATTTTTGTCTTTCCTCAAACTCAGTAATCCCAAAATATTTGGAAGGATTGCCACGAATCTATATGGGAAGCTGTTTGAAATTTTCTAGGTCACACGCCGTACATGGCAAGTTTCCGACGTTTAAGTGTAATGGCCATAAATCACTATGTGATTAGTTAGCAGAACATATATCGGTATAGGGGTGGTAAATGCATACTAAATGCAGAACAAAAATCTTTAGTTTTTCACTTGGAAAGCAATCGATCACTTGGTTACATAAAACAATGATAGATTGGAAATTGTTTTCACATATTTGCTCTACATCCTCTTTGAAGTGTTCCTGGTTAAACTCACTGGTGGTGTTTTCACATAGTAATACTGTATTTGCATATTGTCAGGGGAGGACTCTGAAACTTAAGAAATCTTCTAAGTGAGGTTTTAACATAAAAGCAGAGTGTCAGAATTTTTAGAAACAGAAAACACAAATGACTGAATCAATGGCCACAGTTAGAATATGCTAACAGAGAGGAAAGATGGAGTATGGCCATGCTTCTGTTACATATTTTTGCTTACTAGAGATGAAGTTATACTTGAGATGTTCTGAATCCTATCTCCTTATGTCTGGGTAATCAATGAGGCTGATACTTCAGGAAGACAGTTCATCATAACTTCTCTGCTGGAAAGCATATGGTGCTGGTGAATATAAAACATTCTAGACTTAGGCATGATAAATGTGAATGTTGAGGATGCCACTGACACATATTCTAAAACCTGTGTAATATCACTCCAACTCTTTACATGTTTCTTCTCTCTCTCTTGAATTATCAAATTTTGTTTATTAAACAAAAAGAAAGTTAAATGAATTTGTAACTATTTCATGTTCAAGTACACAAAAGCGTCCTTGCTAAAGGTGGTCTCCTCAACTTGTTTGTCACTATCAAAAATTGCTGCAAGTTTGGTAAAATCATCACCTATGGTTCATCATAGAACCTATGCCTGAAATCATGGGTGCTCAAATTCATGTGAGAAACTATTTTTCAGGACTGGGTCTGCACACTTTGCCAAAGTTAGGCATAAATGTGTCTGAATGGATTGGGAGACCATTTTGTTAGGGAATCAGCTGATGATCATTTTATACAATGACATACTACACCTTGAAATGAATATAGGACTAGGATATGAGAAATGCAAATATGATATCAATAGAGAAGTCTTCTGTTAATGTTACAGGGGGGAAAAAGGAAAACATAAGCATATGCTTTCATATGACATGCTTTGAAAAATATGATAATGGATCATGACCTTAAAGTAGTAAAAAATTATAAATACACATTTTATCATGTAAACTCAGTATTGTTTAAGGACAGGATGACCACATCAATAAATAAAGTGACTGTAAGCTGAAATGTAATTGGATTTTTGTAAGTATTAGATCATATTTCAAAGTCAGTTCAAACCAGCTGTGGTATGAACACCATCATGTGGATCAAAATCTGGCTAGTTGGCTATAGAAAAGCTGTAAAAGGAACAATGTATTAAATGGGAAAAGATATCTATTTGGCTGATGTCAGGATTAGCTCCTCACTTCTAAATTTCCTGGCCTGGAAAGCAGTGAATAACATCCTTACGAAATTTACAGCTGTCAGGGTGATGTTTTAGAGAGCAATAAAGACATAAGGAAAAGGGGTCTAGAAATGAAAATGAGAATTGTTGAATAAAAGATCATTTGCAATCCCACCAAGGGGCACAGAGAGGCAGTGGCAGGAGGGAGAACCCCAAATAACATCCTGCCCTAGCTCCTCCTAGGCTCATTGCAGGAACCTTCAGCCCTGATAGCACCAGCTATGATATGCCTAGATGAGCACAGGGGTGAAGGCAGATGGAAACCCAGGCTACAGGCCCAGAGGAGGGGACACTCTGTCCAGTCCATCCCTGGGCTGTCTCAGGAGAGCCTCAGCCCCACCATCCAGGTGTGATGCCCATCAGGATGAGTCAATGCCAGGGTACTTTTGGGACGGAGGAGCATTAGTGCCTTGGAACATATTGGGGCATGCTGGGGAAAAGCATTTCAGGACTGTACAGAACTTATTATGGGATGTTTAAGGGAGGAACCGGGGAAGAATTTAGGTAATTTAGGGAGGAACAAGTATGGGAAAATAGCAGGGATCAGTGTAGCCTGTCCTGTCTGCTTGCCAAATTGCTTTCTAACATTTTCTGCGGAGAGGGACTCTTCATCTGTGTGTATGCATCTGCGTGTGCATACACATATACACAAACATATATTCTCACTCTCAGATCTCCATCCTGCTTAGCCAGAGAGGGGGGCAGAATGAAGTCATTGGTTTTGTCTGCGTTTGTGTGAGTGCTCTGCATGTCTGTCTGATCTGTGTCCAACCATGTACACATGTACACGTGTGCTCGGTGTAAGCATGCCTACTGGCAATATATTTCCAGCCTCACTGCTGGTTGGAACTGGGGGCACTGATATGAATCAGCCTGGCCTTTCTTAGGCTGTCACATATGGCCTAATATTTTGCCCCTAACAAGAACAACAAAAGAAAAAAATTACACTGCTAAAAATACCTAGTATTATCTGTATGGCTGAACTTTGCCTGAAACACATTTGAATCTCAAAGGAGATGCAGCCTTGTAAAAGAGGGTATTAGCACGCAGAAGAGTTCTGCTCCAAATTTCCAGCCTGACCTTTGGTTGACTCTTAACATATGGTTTACAGTGACAAAGAGTATCTGATGATGGACTTGTAAAGATTAATTGGGCTTTGAAGCATGTAGTGTTCACAGTGGAGCTGATGCAGCTGTAGCACTTATATCAGGTTTAGTAAGAAAGGCTGAGAGAGCTGCACCTTTTTGCAGTGTGCCATTACCATTGTCCAAGGCAGCTGCCTTTCCCAGCTGTGTGAGGACCATTGCCTTTCTTTAGCATACTGCAGGTGTATCTAGCTTCCCACAGCCCATTGCCACCCATGGACCTTTTATGCGTGTTTTTAGTAGGGTCCAGCCATGTGTACTGAATTGACAGCTAATGTATCTCATTGCGAGCTTTACCTCTCTGGGTGGTGTGAGTCTATCTTATGCATTTCTACACTGTACTGCAGTTGCAACAGTAGTAGGAGAACATATGCCATCTGTTTTCCACTTTTAAAGATGGTTGTAATTACAATTTTTTTTTATATTCTCTAGAAAAACATGAAGGGAGGTCACTACTTCATCTAACATGAATGATCACAGCATTGAGTCTGAAATTCAAACCAGCTGTCTCAGGTGGGAGGTAGAAGCCCCTGAGTGATCCTATTGAATGCAATGGAGAAAAAGTGATTGGTTTTGTCTGGGTGCCTCACCTTTAACCGTTGATTATGTGAAGTGACAAAATGTACACAAGGGACTTGTCAGAGCGTTGTTTCTCCGAGATGGATTCAGCTCACCTCTGATAGGTGTCAAAGAGATGGTGGTTTGATTTGAGGCAGGTCCCTGAGACTATTTCTGTAGGCAATAGGGTGAGGCAGGTACCTTCAGGGAGTGATTCCACCTGTGTGAGGTAGAGCAAATCACCTTCTGGAAGTACCTATTTTCTCCCTTTGACTCTAGAGGGAGTCCAGCCTAGCTTTGGGTGGGTGTCTAAGGCACAGATTAATCCAGCTGTGAGCAGGAATCCCACTCACTGCACTCAGCATATTGTGGCTCTTCTTCTAGTCAGCCTTTCAGAGTATCAGCATAATAGAAATCACTGCACACAAAACCATGGCATTGAAATGTAAAAGTCAACATATTTGCTATTGAACATGCACAAACTGTATTTTTGAAGGGTGTATAACTCAGCTGAATTTGTTCAGATTTTCACTGGGTAGGAAAAACAATCACAGACAAGCTGTGCTGTCAATGCCAGCTGTGAAGTGTGTGCCCTGATATTCAGGATTTTGTAGAAAAAGTTGCCAGAATTTACCAGGAGTGAGTGTTACTTCTTTCTTTCTTTAGCCCAGAGAAGACTGAGAGGGATAAATCCTAAAGCCATACCAGCCAGCATGTAAAATTTGAATGTCGAATGGTGATAGTTTGGCAAAGACGTTAAGTGAAATGCAGGCTGCAGAACGTGAAGTACTGTAGGCTGGCAGCAGGCTTCCAGCCTGCTGGCATAATTTCATTATGCTTCTACTGTCATTTTCTTGTGTTTTCTGTACTGTACTATGCTTATGCAGTCTTATGCCAGGAATGTATATACCTACATATGCCTTCCCATGAAAAAAATTATCTGCACATACATGAAATGCAGACATATGGAATATATTATAGTCTAGGTAGTACCAACAAATATATGCTCTTTTTTTTTTTTTTTTCCCTTTATGTTTAATTTAAAGTACTCGTTGAAGGACATTGTCTGCAGCAGTATGCCTCAGCAAAACCCACTGGCCTTAAATGCTACTAACTGAAAAACTCCGCCCACTCTGAAGTACAGCCATTTTACTATCCCCCCTTTTTTGAGTGCCTAAGGCAAAACCACAAAATAATAAGCAACATGAAGTGTTTTTGTATTGCTTTGGAAAAGCATAGGTGTGAATCTAAAGCTGCAAATTCCTTATGTATGCCACTACTAATTAATAAAACTGTTTAAACATAAGTTAAACATCCATGTAAATGTTTTCTCAATAGGTTTAAGGATTGGCCTCAGAGCATGACAGGAGAACAGTCCTTCCCCACACACTTCACAAGCTGCAGCTCAGATTCACTGCCTGACCTTTTCTGCAGAGATGTGTGGGCTGGGGACAGATTTACAGTGCCCATATTCTATTTAGTTCAAAGGAGATGGAGTTAATTACAGGTGCTATAATTTGAAAAGACTCTGCAATTCAGAAAAGCTTTTAAAACTCCTTGCTGGCTAACTAAATAAATGATCCTTAATTGCATTTCTTCATCTTTTTGTGGCTGCAGGGAGTTTAACAAGGACCTCTGCTGTTCGTTTAATTTATTACACCACCTTACACTTAAATTTCTGTAATTTCTTCTTTTACGAGTTCTCATTTTGTTGGTCTTTCACAAGGTCTTTCTCATGCCCCTTGTGTGCTTACGTTCACCAATTATATGTCACATAAAAAACTGTAAACCCTCCAGTACCAGCTGGTGCAGTTAAAAAACTTGTATCCTTACCCTTGTTGAACCACATCAAATCCCTGTAACATCTGGCATGCTTTAATTTCTGTGCTATCAAGGGTTGAGTTTTCATTTAAGAGCTCCCAGATATGAACCTGTCAATAATTTCTTTGCACTATAGATTCTTTAAGCTCCTTAAACTGCATCTGCAAGTGTGAAGACTTTCAGTTGACAACTGCTAAATATTTACTTTTCTGTTTCGTTTGTGTTAAGGATCTTTTTTCCTTTTGTATTTTCTCTCTTGTTTTCTGACCTGGTCAACAGCTCAACCAAATTAATAATGGATTGCCATTTCTCCCTGCTGAGCTGATCTTTCTGCTTCTGCTGCTAGTTCTGTGCCTACACTCTCTCCTTGGAAGAGGAGATGGGCAGTTTTGAATGGGGGGCATGCAAGTGATGGTGGTTAGGTTATAAATACAGTTTTGCATCACCTGTTCTGTCATGAGAGATTTTTGTAGCATGTGTATTCTTAATATTTTTTAATAACTTTGAATTTATGCCCTTTGCTGCTCAACAGCACTCTCCCTAATACAACTGGATTTCAGCTTTTCTTTCCCACTCTTTGTACTGGGCTGGACACACAGGTCAAAATAAATAATTTTTATTGTATCCTGTTCACTCTCAAACTCCTGTGCTCACACCTGCTTCTTTATTGTTTAAACTAGAGTCTTGCTGAGGAAGGTTTGCTGGAGTGTGTCAAAGGGTTAATACATTCCTCTCTCACTGCAATTTAATGGATCGTCTGTATCTTCCATATTAGCTCATCTGAGATTATTCCAAATGATATATGATCTGTGTAGGCGCTTTCAGACAAACCATACCATTAGCAATGTTTCCACAGCATCCCCTCAGCTGGGTGAAAACCACTTTGCAAAGACAGGTTAAAGCATGTTACTGGTTTCATGAAAGGGATAACTGGGGGCAGAGAGAAACAAAGAGTGATACTCAGATGGCATCTCACTGTCACCATCTCTTCTCCTTGGTTCAAGGTTATGTCTCTGCACACCAGCTCACGTTTGAAGACTGCCACTTATCCTCTCTTGGCTAGATAGCTGTAATGGTATTAACATGGAAAGAAATAACCTTGCCTGAGGCAGTCAGTGGAAACCCTTTGCTAAGAATGAGTATGGCTCTAAATATGCTCTTAATGGAATAAAGCAATACTTCCAGCAACATGCTGGAAAGAGCCATGAAGGCAGCTGTTAGTCTGCACAGACTGGAAGACCTGCTGAAAATAAGCGAGTGTGTAGCCTTGTGACAGATCCAGCCAGAGACTGCAGCCCCAGGGCTATCTGGCAGCTGGAGAGATGCTCAGCTTCTTGGAAACATCCCTTCTGGGCAGAAGGAAGGAGGGTTTTCAGCATGTACATGATTTACCATCTGTGGTGTAACTCATACCAAAGCACAGCAATTACTGGGGGGAGAGGGATGTGAAGACAGTTTCCTCTGTCTGGGGGGTCCTGGGCAGCAGACCGTGCGTTGTGGCACATGTGAGACTTTGAGAGAGTAAGAGGTTTACAGGTTGTGCAACACAAGTGCATCAACCTGCTTTGTGGGAGGGACTGTGCAACACCATACAGAAAATGTGGTGCTTTATGGCTCCTGTACACATACCATAAACCACCTGATATTTCTGGATAATTAGCTGCCCAGTCTGAGATGTGTGTGCCTGGAGCTGTGGGTTATCAAGAAATCCTAGGCCCTTCTGACCTTGCTGAAGGAAATCTGGACATGCGGTAATCTCTGTGGAGGTCAGGTGTACTCTCCCATGAGGTGCTCCCACAGTGCAATAATCTTCTCCTGCTCTAGTTTAGAGCAAAGGCTCTGTCTGCATTGCTGTGTGAGCTGGATAAGGTCCTTTCCCTCTCCACAAACTCTGAAGGAAGGACACTGTGGTCTACAAACACAGTTGGCTTCTAAAATACCTATAAGTAGGTACTATAAATTAACAGCATCTTTCATTTGTTTTATAGGATGCAGGGAAACACTGCCTTTTTCCTGACTGTTCTGCTTTGGGGATGGCAGTGGACCTAGAGTGGGTTATTTCTGAGGCTGAACTCCCCCTGCTGACTTACACATGGATGTCCCAGATGTGTGAAGGACCAAGAAATGGGAAAAGGGAGGGAAAGAGAATAAAACCACCCACTGTTTCTAATTGGAATTTGAATTTAGGAAAATAATCTCTCTCCGTGCTGAAGTGTTGGCACATCAGGGATAAGTGGTTGTGGAGCTGCTAGAGCTAACCAGTAAAAACAATACAAGATGTTTGCTCTTCTGCATGGAAATCCTTCAGTTGCTTAGCTGATTTTGTATGTTAAATCAGTTACATAACTTTTCAGACTTTAAAATGAACTATACATTATCCCCAAAATAAATGGCATAATTTCATTCTAATGTTTCTAATTAACTTATTACTGTTAATTTAAACTGTGGAAATCATGATTCAGAATTCACCACTGTCTTTCCTCACGTTTTTCTTCTTTTCTTCATGTTTTATTTCTGCACACACTGAAGCCTGAACTAGGACTAGAATATGGACTTCCTAAACCTACAAGCTCCATACAGTTGTATTTGGAGTCTTTATGACCCTCAGAACACACATCACTCTTAGGGGTGAGAAACACTCAGGAGATTGGCAATGACCTTGGACATTCAGTTTATCAATCTAAAGCCTGCTCAGGCTTACAATGACTGAACGGTCTGTATAGGACTTGCAGAGGGATTTGTGTGTGTGACTGTGCAGGCTGCACTCTATTTTCCACCTACTTTGATAGTTCCTCAGTTTTCTCCTAAGGTAGGGAGGCAGAGCAGTGAGGGAAGCATTGCCCTTTCTCTTGTTGTCCTGTGACAATGCATAAACATGAATACCCTAGTTTCTGTCAAGATCCCTGTTATACTTTTTCTTTCACATTACCATCTAGTTCTTTAAAAGTCTGGACCACTATCATGGTGTGTGTTTGCAGATTGGAGGAGAGCCTCTTCTCTACTCACATGGATATCCTAGTGTGGTACATGTTTCCGTACCACTCTTGCCTTTGGGCTCAAAGGAATGTCCTCTGTTCCGACAGCCACACATTTCATGTTCAGACCTCCCTTACATACAGGTAGTTTATCGCCAAAGGAGGGGTCATTCTTTCTGGTGTGTGCTTACATGAGGTTCTTGTACAACTGAATGGTATACTACTGCCTTTTGTCAGAAGAAGCCAAACATTACCATGCCATCATGACATACATCTCACCAACATCATTTTAAGTTCACTGATTAATATATATTATGGTCTTGTCTTTGGGTGTAGCAGTAGAAAAAACAGAATGTGACTCTGACTCTGTGCAATACTGTACTTCATCAAACCTTCAGCTGGTACCAGTGTATTACAAGTCAAGTACAGCATTATCTGAATCAATGGGTTAACCATTTCAGTGTTTGTGTACAATCTTTCATGAAGCTTGTGGTTTTGGGGCATAAACACTCTGGTTTTGAGGCATAAAAGACTATTTGGTGTAACACTTGAGGAAAAGGAGAAAGCTGTACTGAGGCAGTATTTTACAAAGAAATGATGCTTCGGCTTATGCCTTGGTAACTTCATGTTATTGTTTAATTTTCCAGTTCTCTATCTCCAAGTAAATTTTACCACAAATGCTTGCTAAATTAATTAAGCTTTTGTTTGCATATATGAATGAAGTTCCTATCTAAATAATTCTAGCTTATTTTGAGACTCTGTAAAAAGGAAGAGAAAATTACACAGTGAAAATACTTTTCCCTGTACCAGTTACTGAGCTTCAGCATACTTTTACATTTTTTAAAAGTGTGGCAGTTCCAGAGGTAGCTAGTTGTGATTTGAAGATGTGAAAGGATGGTGAGTCTTTCCTAAAAACATTTTTTATCTAACTGAAAATTTTATCATCTGACTTCCAGTTATTAATTCTTCTCATTCCTTCCTTCCTGTTAGTTCATAGGGCCCTTTAGTATGCTATTTGTCATTGTGAAAGTGCTTGCTGTGAACAAGCCAGCTCAGTCTTCTGGGGCAATTTTGTTAGCTCTATAGATTCAATGTCTTAGTTTTCTTAGTAGAAAGAATTTTTCGAGTTCTTAGATTATTCTATTAGTTTTAAATTTTTAGCTCTCTCCTTTCTTCTCCATCCTTTCTAAAATATGGATACCAGCATTATGTGCAGTATTTTTGTACAGGCTGTGTGCAAATGTAAAATCACTTACTACACTATTAATTACTCTCTTTACACAAAGGGATCACAAAAATCACATCCATCCTTTTTGCCACTCACTACCGAGTATTCATACTCTCTTGCTTTTCACAGTTTGGCCTTGAAAAATGTATATCAACTTGGTAGTTATCCCCCTATTGCCTGAAGAAGATAGTTTATATTTTCTAGTACTTGTCCTTGCATGGCATTTAAGGAAGCTATTGTAAATTTTTTTGGGGGGTGTCCTTCCCCCGTTCTCAAAAATGTGCACTATAGGGGGCCCTTTGCATTGTTCTGGAACTTCTCCTTTTCTCCATGAATTTTGAAAAGTCTGAAGATTCGTTCATTCAGTTCCCTAAGTAGGCTGGAGACAGTGGGAAGGGAACTGGCTGTTCATGTAAGGTAGGTAAGTAATCTCTGACTTGTCTTTGTTCTAGCCTGAGCCATTACCACTTTATCACTTATGTTAATTGTGTCAGCCATCTGAGCCCAGTTTACTTTCTTAATGAAGACGGAAACAGAAAGGCTAAAATAATAATAAAAAAAGGACTAAATGAATTACTCTTCCCAAAGCCATCTGCTACCAGCTTTCTCTTTCATTTAGTGGAGGACCAGGTCATCTAGTTTGTTCTGATTTATCATAGTTAATCCACTGTAACCCTTCCTTTCTCTGCCTCAGATCAGCAAATGTTTTCCAAATGTGTTGTTTTCATAATATTGTTCCCTCCACGTTACACCATCTTCTCTTCATTTTGAAGAGCCTCTCAAATGATTCTCATTTATGGGTAAAAACTCATTCTTTTGTTTTCATGGTGTAGAGATTTTTCAGTGAATAGTGGTTTATGGCCATTCCTCTCAGATGGGCTGCCCACAGCAGTGCTTTAGGAGCACAGTCAAATGGCGGTCCTATTGTGTGAAATGGTCTCATTTGATTTGAATCTAGTGTTGAATATTCCTTCTTTATTTGCCTCTGATGAAATGCTCTCAAACTTCTGCAGTCAAATTACTTCCTCAATAACTGGAATTCCTAATGACCTTTCATAAATGTCTTCATAAACCAGCATCTCATTTTTCCTGCAAATCATACACAAATTCGCAAATGTAGGTGTTGCCCTCCAGAGAGATTTCAGGGTCTTAATAAAGTTTGTTAGGATTTGACCTCTTATTTAAAGTCAACTATGCCGACTCAGTACATGTCCCAGTGCTGCAGCTATCAGCAAATCTGGACAGTCAATGTCAGCGTTAACCTGGCTGACAAGTCACTAGCTGGCAGTTAGAGCTGGGAGAAAACTCTGAGCTGTCCCAGCCCAAGCTGACTTGGCTGGAATCTTACAAAATAGGATGAATAGGATGAACTATTTTGCAGGAAGTCTGCCTATCTCCACTGATTTAACGTCTGGCTGACCTCAGATCAGCCCTCAGTCTCAGTGCTCAGCCTGAAGCTTTGCAACCCTGAACCTGATGCTCCAGAACTATGACTAGTGCTACAAGTACAAAACTTCCAAGTGTCAGCAATAAAACCTCCAATGTAACTTTTAAAGTCATCCCTAATTCTATTAGTACTTGAGTTTTGCTCCTGCTTTCAAAGGATACGCCGCATGAATTTTACTCTTTAAATTATTGTAGCAAAGCTTTGCATGTCTCCTTGATATTCTGTTGTAGTCTCCTACAGAAATGTTTTATCTTTTAAGAAAATCTTTCCCCTTTACCTTGGGGATTAAAGAGCCCACCTATGACACTGTATGAGTTCAAGTTCCTTTTCTGTCTGATTTGGAACAGGATTTATTACTTTGCAGAAGACCTTTCTTAAGCAGGATTTGATTGAATATGTCAAGGTGACCTACTGCATGGTCTTCAGCTGAGGATGTTACATCTTTACAATATGTTCATTGCTGAATAAAAAGTAAGCCAAGACTCTGAGAAATATATTACCTACTCAGCTCTGGATTTCCATGCTTGAGACCCAGTGAAGAATGAGAAGCACTATGAACAGCTAGTAGATTTTTAGCACAAAACTATCTGCTAGTTTGCAAACAATAACATAAGGAAACGGTTTTTTATTAAAATCTCTACTGCAAAAGAGGCATTAGAGTTTGATTTGATTTGTGTCAGTACTTCATAAACAGGGCTGCTCTGTGGAAAGAGTGGTCAACAGCGCCTGCTGTGTGTTGTAGGCATCTCCCAAATGACTGGTCATACTCTGAAAATGCCTTGCAGATTGGACCTTGGAAAACAGAAGAGGGGTCACAAACACTAAAAACTTAGGGGCAGGCGTTGAGAAGGCAGTTTTAATATCTCAGTGGTTAGGCAGTAGCTAAGTGTAGCTAGGAAGTCTGGGATACAGATAATTAAAACATCGTTAAGATTTTAATCTGGCTTGTGGATCCTGCCTAAGATCAGGAGAAATAATGTGCATGCTTTGCAGAGAGCACAGGAGCATAAATCTCCAAACATGGCAAATGCTCTACCAGTTCTGAAACACCTGTTAGAAAGTTCATTAATCTGTTCTTCTTTCCCAAGCTCAGAATGCCTTTAGCAAGGATTTAGTTCCCCTTGAAAAGAGTCTGCATGGACTTAGACTTTTGTTTTTTCCCCAGAAAAAATAAGGATAGATAACTTATTAAAAATAAATTTTGCAACATTTTGTTGATGTATTTTTGCAACATTTTGTTGGGCATTAGATCTAACATCTACATGGAAACAGCCTTCCAGGGCTCTGACCTGCATTGTGAATTGTCTGTAATTTAATAATGAGTGAAGCTTAGTGGGAGCAATTTCTTTCAAACGTTCACTGCCATTAGCTTAGAGGAGAGGAAATTAGAGAAATCCAGAAGTTTTCATTTCCAAGTGAAGCAAGTCACACAGCCCAGCACAAGACCTTTTTAAATTGCAATATGGCATCATATTAAACTGAAGCCATCTGTGTTTCCTTTGGCTTTCTATCAGTTTACATTTTTTTTCTTAGACCTAGCAGTAGCAAGTGTCAAGAGTTCTTTCCCCCTCTCCCATAATGCAAAATTAGTATGTGACTGTAGATCTACAGCTCTCAGATGAGCCACTGCTGCAAACCCTGAGTTGTGTGAGCTTTTGTCTTCACAGAAGTACCACCAGTGAACTTAAAAGGCACCTCACATGAATTGTGACCTAGATCTCGCAAAGTATTTAAACTCTTCTTTAATTAGCTTGCTAGAAGGGAGTTTTGAATTAGTTGTTATTTTCAGAAGGAGGACTAAAGACAGTTGTAGTAATGTGTGGTTTCTGAGTATCTTCTAAAATGACATTGTAGTTTTCTACATTGTTAACTTCCAGGGCAGCTGTGCTAAATCTGGTTGATTATTAAAAATGTTGTGGTGTGGTCCCTAACTGCTTCCCTGTCTCTTTGCTGGAAGCTGTTGCCTCTGTAGTAGGATAGGCAGCTATCCTGCTACATGCCAGCAGCTCAACTTGTTAAGTTTGCAGCCTGGCCTACTAGATTTTACTGCAACTGGAGGTAGGCTGGTGTCCTAACAGCACTGTCTTGAGGTGTAAGGCTGTATTGGTCTGCCATAACAGAACAGACACTAGCAGAAAGGGAAAGGCAGTCACTGGGAGGTGAGAAAATAGTACTTTCCCCTGGCATGAACTGCTGATGCTTCTGAACCTTTAATGACTTCTGTTTCTTCAGTATTTTGCCAAAACAGACAGTATGTGAAGTGACTTTATCAAAGTGGTTTACTGCTGTTAATAAAATAATAGAATAGTAATTAAGGTGAAATAATGCCTGAAAATGAAAGAAAAGCTCTATCAGGTACTGCTGGGCTAGATAGTCATGTGGTCCACTAGCAAGGTATGTGGGTAGATCCTGGTACTAGTGGGGAATATGAGCTGTACCTCTGCAGTGTCTTTGGTCCATCAACACAAGGAAGGAGGCTGGGATTGTGCTGCCCAAGCACGGGAGGGTACTGCCAGGCACTCAACTTGGGGTGAAGGGGCCTTGAGGTTTTGTCCTGCCTCCCTCAGGAAGGACAAAGGGCAGATGGCATCTGTGGAGCTGGGGGTAGGGCAAGAGTCCTGGGGAAGGGAAAAAGTCTTGCTGTGACAGCCTTTACCGTTAGCTAAGGAACCCTCTCTGTGACTTTAACTGCTAGTTCCCAAGCACTAGTGATTTCTTAATCTTGAGGGTGAAGATGTGAGAATTAAGAGAAAAATTACAGTGGATTACTGACAGCAGGACAAGAGATTGATGTGCTGCTGCAAGGGCACTGTGACGTGAGGGCATGTGTGTCTGCAGGTGAGCTCCTCACGTGCAGCCTGTCCCTGTCTGTGCTGCCAAACCTCTCTCCATCCCTCATCTTGTGGAGGGCTGACAGCTTCAGGGGCTGGCAGGGGAGCTGTGCTCAGATGGGCTGTCAAAGCTGTCTGCGGGGTTGATTCAGTCAGGAACGGACCTTTGAACCAGACCCTGTGGGGAGCTAGCATGGATAGATGAGCTCTGAAAACATGAGATTTTGATAATTCCTGCTACTTAATTGACTGTGTACTGGCTGAGTTGTGAGTGTGCTTTTGTTTTGAAGGCCTTTGCTCCAGAGAAAGAGGAGGTGGATGCCTCTGATAAGCAGGGATGGCATGGCTGGAGATGATCTTGTTCTTAGCATTAAGCAATCTCAGCTTGAGTCTGGCAGTGAGAAAACTGGGGGAAGGTGTCCACGATGTACAAAATGCTGGTTGTGTTTCAAACAGTGGTGTCCTGGCTGCAGTAGTTCAAGGGTTGCTTAGGAGCACTGGGATCCTCTACCAGCTCACAGAGTACACAAATGTAAAAGGGCACAAGTTTTCAGGTATATGGAATGGGACTAATCTTAGGGAACTGCAGCAACTCATCTCATCCTAAGTCCAGTATGTAAATTGGTTCAGGTGAGATCCTCTCTGGAAGCACCTAACCTTTTTCAGGGTATGAGTCTTAATGACCACCTCAGACATAGATGTTGGTGTTCTGTGTGTTCAGAGCTTGGGGAGATGACTCCCACCAGCAGCAGCCTGTGAAAATGGCCTGTTGAGTCTGTTTGCTTCTTGCTGTCATATCAGACATGCTGGTGAAATACAGCCCTCTCTTTTATGAGATTTTTGTCTTCTTTTGTTGCCAAGCCTATAGTTTATCATGCACAGGCACCAGAGTGGTACCTGTCAGCAGCTTAAAGAGTAACATGGAACTTGTTGCAGTTGATCCAATCTGCTAGTGTACTATGTAGACAAACAAAGAAAAATGAGATCACTGGGTTGTATGGCCCTTGCTTCAAGAGTAAAATAAGAGTGACATTTCGGTAAGGACTCAGCAGTGGCTCTAACAAAAGAAAGCTAATAACAGAGGGAACACTTAATATATTTCCAAAATTCAAAAGTCATCTAAAGCACTTCTTACATGTAAATCTCCATTTTGCCTTCATGGAAGCTGTGGCCAGCAAAGGGCAGAAGAGTTGCACTGAATTTTTTGTTTTCATGAGATTTCAGCAGTTTTGCTTTCCGTAACTCATTTTCTGTGTCACTTTCTGGTCCTACTAGTTTGTTATTACTTGATTACTTGATCTTTTGAGGTCCCTTCCAATCCCTAACATTCTGTGACTCTGTGATTCCTGGTGAGCAGTAGTCATGATGAAACTCTGTGTCCTCTTGGTAGATCTGGGGAACTGACAAAAGGATTTCTGGAAGACTGAAAATTTTTCTCTAAGATGAAGCAGCAAAATATTTCCTATGCCGTTTGTCCCAGCTTTTATATATTAAAAGATATATAAATGCATTTAGAGTAAGGAGGGAGGAGAACCCTTGTGGAAGTACTCCACAAATCATACATCAGGTAATAAACTGGCTGATATCAAAGGGCTCATCTGCTCCTTAGAGATAAGCTTTTTTATGATTTGATACCTATCAAAGACCCATGAGTTTGCAAAATTTAGTTGGCAAATCTTCTTAGCAAAGGCCGTGGTAAGCCATTTGTGAAAACAGTGTGATATATTCCACAGCTGTTCGAAGCATTAGAGCAGTCTTCCTTGCAGTATCTGAGAATACTTTAATTTCTTGCTAAAGCACAAGAAACTAAGGAAAAGAAGTAATGCTAGCTCAAATATATCCAAAATATATTTGTGCTGAGATTTGGCCACTGGGAAACCTTTATTCTGCAACTTGAGGTGCTTCATCTACCTCTACAATATGCTGTGCTCATCCCTACAGTCTGTCCCTGTCTACTGTGACAGCAGAGGTTTCAGCAGTTGCAGCACGCTTGCACAGTGTGCATCCTGACCTCCAGCTGCAGGAGATGTGATCCAGGTTCATCCAAGACAAGTCTTGTTGGCAGCTTCCCACACCTTGCCTTGGAAGCTGTGTTTAAGCTGCTCCTGCCTGAATTTCATGATGGCTGTGCCTGATCCTGGTCTTCTACCTTGCTGACCCAGACCCTCAGGTTTGATATCTTGACTTGAGCAAGAGTGATGTCTGTCCAGCTGTGTGTTCGCCTGTGGCTTAACTTTGTTTTCTTCTATTGCATACCAAACTACATCAAATAATTGTGTTTCCCACCAGTTACGAGCATGTATGAGGAAAATCAATTGCAAGTTGATGCTTTTCCTCTTTGAAACCATTCTCTGAAAACAGGATCAATCTGTCCTGATGTATTTTGTGGTCACATTATATTTTCTCTTCTAGAAAATGCTACATTTAGTTCTGATCATACTGCTCAGGATAAACATATGCTGCCTAATATTAGTCAACAATCATAATACCACCAATGTTACAGTTACGAAAGTCTATTTGCAAATATATCAAGTGTATTTTTTTTAATGCATACTTTGATATTTCTTTTTCAGTTTTTCTGGTGGTATCTCCATAATTTCAGTTGCTCTGTGGTATACAACGCAGTAATTACAGTGTAGAGACATGAACAGTGCTAAAAAGGCTCTCCAGAGTCTGTCTTCTTAGTTTAAAATAACTAAAGAAGTATTATGTGAGTTGGCAGAACATTTTACCTCAGAGAGGTACTGTGTCCATGCTGAGGATGTTTTAAATGAGGCCAGTGAAAAAACTGTGAGCTGTAGTTCTTGCAGGTTGTCACAGTTCAGTACCATGTCCCCAGTCGGCAGCACGCCCAGCATGGGAAGGATGCAGGAGAGCAGCTGGCTCTGCTATGTGAGGAAAGGATCCACATTGCTGGGACATGCCCTGTGGGGTATCATTCCTTACTAATGAGACCCAGCTGGAATGCAGAGGCAATAAGAGGAGAGGTTTTGTAGAAAGTCCAGGCATCAGTGTAACTATAAAAATAAATGGAGGAAGGTTTTCTTTCTCAGATTTGAAACAACTGGACAGCTGAAGAAGGGTGCTGAGAGTCCAAAGGGAAACAGTTATTTTGCTTTGCACTTTGACTTGAATGTATAGAAGCACTTAGCTTTTTTTTTTTTTAATATAGTTTTTTTTTTTTTTTTTTTTTTTTTTTTTTTTTTTTTTTTTTTTTTAATTTTTGTGGGTCCGGGGAGGAGGTTTTTTTTCCCTCTTATTAACAAAAAACAAAACAAAACAAAAAGTGTGTCTCTTTGTCACTAATTTACAGCATCTTGAAGACCTGAACTGTATCCTTCAGGCTTGGTTAAAACCTGGTTGAGAGCTTAGCTCATGCAAGTGGTTGCATTTACTGAGACATGAATGTTCTTTCCTTAAAGGCTGTTCCATATGTTGTATAATAGATAGGTCTCTTAGCTGTGTTTATTCTCACTGCCTGTTGGCATCTAACTCAACAGTTAGAGCAGGAGCTTAGTGTCTTTCTTGGATCTTTCTATACTTGATCTATGTGCATCTTCATCCCACTCAAAGTGAATGATGCTATGAGGCTGCCTTTCTCTTTCTGTTCATATAAAGCAGTCTGTAGTGACTATGTACTATACGGCTCTCAGGTAAGTGAGCTGCATCAGGGCCCAGACACGTGAGTACAAGATAGTATTTGATGTTGACTTGTGGCAGCTATGAGGTAAGCTTATACAGAGAAATTCACCTTTTTCATAACTACTTCCATTTTTCCTTTCTTTAGCCCGCTTATGGCATAGTGTTTGGTATGCTTGCTAGAATTCTTTACCAGATTTTTTTTTTCTAAACATGCACAATACATTAAACCACTGAAATACAATCTCTGTGGAATCCCTTTGGAAATTTTTCCAAGCTGTAAGTGTTTAGCTTCCACTCCAGATTTCTAGCTACCTTGTTGTTTCCGTACTATAACAAGATACTTTAATATAGCTCCCAGAACTGCAGTATAGAACATTACACCTTATAAAAAGGGATTTTGCAGTGCATGTAAGGAAATGATATCAGAAATATCTGTGCAAACAACTTACCAATGAGTTAAAGAGATAGTGTCAAGGTTGGTATGATGCCAGCGCTGGGCGACCACTGCTTTTGGATATTTTTCTAAAGTTCATTTAATTCTTCACATATGTTCTTTCCCCAGACCCCATAGAAATATTTTTGCAATGCTCTTAAAAAAAGAAAAAAATCAATGCCAGCTGTTGGGTCCTAAGAAACTCTGAACAGCGAGGAATGCAGCATGCACACAATGGAATTAAATACCCTGGGTACAAGAAACAGATTTCTTTAAAGATAAAGATTGTGAAGAGCAGTAAATGAGACAAAATAGAGCTCTTCCCCAAAAACAAAACACCCCCCGCCCCCCAACAAACAAAACCAAACCAATAATAAAAACCCCAAACAAACAAAACTAAAAAGAAACAAAAAACCTCACACAAACAAAAACCAAAACAATCAGGAACAAAAACAAAAACCTCCCAAACAAGCAACCTGAAGGGAGTGAAAAATCCCATGTGGTGGATTCTTTCCAGTGTCAAATTCTACAGATAAAGGCAAAAATGCTATTACTGCTAAGATTGCCTACTACCTGAGGTAGAAATAAGGGAGCATTTCATGTGCTTTGCAGCCAGTACTTTCAATAAAACCCCTGGCTGGCATATGACTGCAGCTAGTGTTTGCATAGATTTGGCTTTGTGTAATTTGGTATAACTCTCTATTGTAAGAGCTCCTGTATTAGAAGAGAGATGTTCTTGACACCAGAGCTCTTCTTTAGCAATCAAAAACCAAACACTCCCCTACCTTACCAAAATAAATTAAAACAAACAACTGCAAAACTCAGAGGAAACCAAGCTGTTCCTCCTAAAATCCTGCAGGATTTTGAAGTTGTTTATGCTCCCTGCTGACTCACAGCCTCATTTGATCAAGTGTTGAAAATCTTGAAGGGTGGAGATTTCACAGTTTTCCTGAGCACCTGATGCTGCACTTAACTACTATTATTGTGAAACCTTTCCCTTGTTGCAGCCTGTGCTTGTTGCTTTTGTCAGGTACCTCTAAATCATGTGTCTCCATCTTCTCTACAACCCTACTTAAGGTACAGAAAGGCTGCAGTTAGGTCACCCAACAGCTCCCTTCTCTCCAGGCTTACACAAACTCAGTTCCCACAGCCACACCTTGTCTATCATGTGCTCCAGTCATCCATCAGAGGCAGCTTGCCTCATCCTGAATTAAAAAACAAAATAACAAACAAACAATCCCCCAAACAAAACAAAAAACAAACCACACAAACGCAGAAAACAACCCTAACAACAACAAACAACAAAACTACTCCCATTTTGCTCCCATTTTGATTCTTAAAGGCAAAGTTTTCTAAGGTCAGCAGTGTTTGTTCCTCCATTATACTGAAAGGATTGCACTCTGATGAGAGTGACTGTTTACTTTTTCTTGTTTTATATTTTTTACTAATGGATAGTGTTACCTTTGACTACTTCTCAATCATTTATTTTCTTGAAATGATCTTTTCTCTTGAGCTACCACTGCAGAGAAGGGCTCAAAGGAGCTTCAAAGTGTCATGTTGACCTAATAAATCAGCATCTGCTATACCACTGCCATCTCTCTGAGATGTGCCTAATGCATTTTTGAAGATCTCTGAGGATGGAGATTCCAAAATTCTGCAACACTTCATTATTTTTTACTGTCAGAAATAATTTTTTAGTGTGCAATGTTAATCTTCCTCGTTGAAATGTTATACCCTTACCTCCTGTTTCCTACAACATGGATACAAAGAACAGATTTATCCCTTCTAAAAAGCAGTGTTTTACATGTGCAGGCTGTTCTTATGTTCCTTCTCAGTCTTCTCTGCTACAGGCTGAACAGGTCAAATACCCTCATTCCTTTCTCCCAGATTGTTTTTCAGACCTCATTCAATCACCAGTCTCCTCCAGACTCTTACCAACAAATTCAAAATTTTCTTTAAGAGCAGCACCCAGTGTAGTCCTCCAGCTGAAGTCTGACCATTGCTGCGTAGGATGGAGAGATGATCCTGCCAGTGCTGCAAACTACATTTCTGTTTATTCACCTCAGTGTGATTTTTCTCTTTTTTACAGTAGCATGATGTTGTTGACTCATGTTCAGCTCGTGATCCATAGTAGCTGCCAGCTCCTTTTCTTCAGAATTGCTGCTTAGTCATCCACCATCCAGCACCTGTGCAGCTGACTGTCCTTACCTAACTACACCAAATTGTGCATATCTCCTTTGAATAATATTGTATTTCTGTTGGACTGTGCATCTTGTCATGATAATTTTGAATTATCTATATATCTTGCAGTGTATTCCCATGACTGCAAGTGTGGTAAGCCCACTCTCTGTTCCATCACCCAGAGCAATTGTGAAAATCCTGTGTTTCACTAGACTATAAGTACACCTTATGGGACTGTGTATGATACATAACTCTGCCCTGATAGTCACTGTATATAACGAGTTTGCCAGTTCATTTTACAGTCTTGGATTGTAGTTTCATGTGTTCATATTTCTCCAGGTTAATTGTGAGAACATCATGTGCCACAATCTGGAAAAAACACCAACATCATAGGAAATATTATTGCATACAGTGTCATGAAGTCGCACTGAAGGGAAGAAAGAACAACCCGCCTCTATTAAGCTATACCCCTGATAACAGTGGCAAATAATGTAAAACTGTAGAAAACTTCAGGTAGTAAGGTACCAAGGCATAATGAAGAGATATCAGAAAGAATCATGAATAAGCATAAAATTGTCATTCTTCCTAACTTCATGTGTTGCTGAATGTGTAATTATTAATCTCTAATGTGGACTTGTGATGAAGCAACTTTTAGCACCTTCCTGCCCTGAAGCAAAAAAAATGGTTGAGAACTTCAAAAATCATGCAGAGTAGGCAGTGTGAGAAAGGAAATTTTGTTTTCCAGTAGAAATTCTTCCTGTTTATATAGCATTACAATGTTCAGTCAAGAAAAATACTGTGAAGAAGAAAACAAAACAAAAAACCCAAACCAAAACAACAACAACAACAAAAAACCACAACAAAAACAGATGAGGCTATAGATCACGTTATGGAATAGATACATGTTGGTATGCATGGAGAGGATACAGTACTTGAATGGAAAACAGACCTGTTTTTTAAATGAACAGATCTTCTATTTTTTTTTTTTTTTTCCAAATGAGATCTACAATGTAATGCACCAAGGTACCACTGGATTATACCTGTTTTGCAGAGAGAAGAATCTGATGCCATGACTTGTTCTACTTAAGCTGTCAGGATTGTGGCAGGGCTGCCAATATTCCCGAAGTTTCCTGGAAAAATCTCATGTTTCCTTCACAAAGTCCTGCACTGTGCTGATTCTATGTATTTTCTCACTCTGCTATTGTCATGTAACACTTTGTGTTCTGCTCTTAGCACTTCAAAAGGCCAGCTCCTTCAGATTTTCAGCTAGCTGGTTATCTATAAATACAGTATAGCTACTGCCCTGGGGAGATTCTGAGCTGGAATATAAACAAATATATATGACAGGTTTTCTGAGCCTCACTCTTGGAGGTTAACATAAATTTTAATATAGGATAAAAGTCAGCAGGATATCAAAATATTCTTACGAACATGTTATGACATTGAAGATTGTTCTAGTTTATTTATGTATGCTATCAGTTGTCAATGTGATAATACACATCAAATCCTTATTTTTCAAAATGAAAAAATATGGGCAGTCTCTTTCACTGTGCACAACTTGGGACCTTTAGTAGCCATATATGCCATGTGTATTTATTTGTGCATTGGCCTGGATTTGTTTTCAGTACCTTTATGCAGTCCCCTATGAGAATCACATGCAGGGGCACTTTTGTTTGAAATTCCACATTTTCCAGGCCTGAGTTTCATGTCGTAGTTTGAGCAGAGACACAGTAGATGGCAGTGCATAACATAAATTACCTCTACTGCACGCTCCTGTTCCCAGCAGTAATTGTCTGAAGCGGGTGAGATTACGCGGGAGGGCACCTCCTGGTCCCTGCAGAGGAAAGGAGGAGGCTTCTGCAGAGCAGTGCACTCTGAAGCATCACTTTTGCTCGGTGGATCAATACTGCTGAATCAGCAAAGGAAACTGTCTCCCATCTAAGCAGCTTAATCACTGGCAGGAGACTCTGACTTCCTACATCACAACAGACTGAAGCTTTCAGCAGAAGGCAATCCCAGGATATTATTGTTTTCACCCATGTTTTTGACTCCCACATGTTGATTTATGTTCATAATAGCTTTTTTTTTTTTTTTTTTTTTGCTATTTATTCTCATAGTTCTGTTTTTGGGTAAATGTTAGTGCTCATTCTGGGTACTTTGTGACATTTGAACTAGTATCTGGTATAGAAATAATGACATTAAATGAAAGTTCCCTTACCAGGTCGTGATGTTTCATCAATTTCAGCTGGTGCAAGGGACCATCTGAAAAAGGAGGATGGAGGGAGAAGAGAGGAAATGGGACTTCCCTGAATACGTAGAAAATAAATGTAGGACTACTTTGCTAACAAGGACTGGCAAAACAAGAAATCCTTAAATAAGAGACTTTAAAATGGAAAGCTTTTTTTTTTTTTCAATCAAAACATTTAATTATGGAGCTACTAGGGAGAGCCCAGTGGAGCAACACTAAGATGATGAAGTGACTGGATCATCTCCTCTAGGAGAAGATGCTGAGAGAATTGGGACTGTTTAGCCTGGAAAAGAGAAGACTCAGGGGGATGTTACACATTTATATAAATACCTAAAGGGAGAGTGGAAAAAGGATGGAGCCAGAATATTTTCAATGGTGCCCAGAGGTTCCCTCTGAATACCAGGAAACACTTTTTCACTGTGAGAGTGAAAAAGCACTGACACAGGTTGTCCAGGCAGACTACAGAGTCTCCATCCTTGGAGATCTTCAAAAACTGTCTGGACACAGTCCTGGTCAAGCAGCTCTTGGTAGCCCAGTTTGAGCAGGAGAGTTGGACAAGATGACCTCCAGAGGTCCCCTCCAGCCTCACGCATTCTCTAATTCTGTGAACCCAAATGGATACACTCCTGGACTTTTGGAGTCGGTAGCTGTACAGTTACATTATGGTGTCTTCTGATGTCAGATTTTTCATTGAAAACTATTTGAAACGTTATCAGATAAAATAAATATCTGGAGTTACGCTTGGAAAACTAGTGTTAGCCAACGTGGTCTCGGTATTCAAACTCCAGAGGATTTCCTGAGCCCCCTAAGTTGCTACTCTAGTATTATTTCCCAAAAGACCTCAACAAATATGCCGAGTGTTATTTTTTTCAGAATTATGTTTTTCAAATGGATCGTGAAGCGACAGAAATGCTAAGAAAGTACAGGACATTGTCTCTTCCATTTATTACCAATTTTGCACCTGGACAAGTAGCAGTCGAGTGACATCATGCTTGCATTACCTGGAATTCAAATGAAAGAAAGATCTTGTTCTCTTTGTATTGGCTGGCTTTTCTTTCTGTTCAACCAAGAGACACAGACATCTCCTTCTCTTAATATGGTGAATATTCTAATTATTCCAAACCAAAAATTCTAAAACATGGGAAAAAATCTAATTACTAAAAGTGCTACTTAGAATAGCCATCTGGGAAAAAATAGCAATTGTTTTCAATAAACTGAGATGCTAACAGAATCTTTTAATGAAAATTAAAAAATCTGTAACTGTGTTAGTAATCCTCTTGGAAGAGTAAGTTTTTTTTTCTTTTTAAGCAAATACATGACTGACATATACGAATTCCTATATGGAACTATGTAGTAATAGCAATTATTTTTTTCAGGGGTGTTATTCAGCATGGACTGTTCACCCTGGATCATTTTGTACTGGAAGGTGTAGAAGAAGATTTTGATTCTTTATGTTACAAGACAAGATGGTTGCTTTAGGATCTTTCTATTAAAGGACGAGAAGATTAATTTAGGTTCTACTTAATAAAGTGTATGCTTTCTTTCAGGAAAGACTAAATAGGAGGAAAGCCTGTTTTCAAACAGGTCTCTGCAGGGACTGCTGGTTGGGAAATAGATCAGGAATCCCTTCAGGAAGTGATGTGTGCAGCAAAAGCTACCCTGTGCTCCTCAAGGTGTTGTTGAGACAACGTTCCTGGTGGACAGATGTCCATGTCATGACCATCCACTTAGGACGTGGCTCTGACTTTCACATTGGAAATGCCAAAAGAATAACAAGCAAAAAGACTGGATTTTTCTTTTTCCTTGGATGCTGTTTCTTCAGGAGAGGCTTGAATGTTTGGAACTGTAAAAAGCACTGCAGGGACATTTGCACATCTGCGAACTGTTGAAGAAGCTCATCAGTTGGAGTAGTTGATTTGGGAAACAAGGATCCTACAGCTAATGCCTGTTTCAAATTCTCTTTATAGAGTTAACTTAGGATTTTATAATGTATAGCATTAGCACTTCAGAGACCTTCATCTTTTTTTTAGAAACTAAGAGCAAATTTTGACTGTAATCTTTCTACTGCTTGTCTTAGAAGGAGAATTGCTATTAAGCAACACAGATAACTTTCAGTAGTCCTTGTATCACCAACAGTATCACCACCCTTGTGACATTTTCCAGGACAGTCACTAGTTCTCATGCTTATGAAACAAAACGGTAACAGTGAGATCTCTCTGCAAAGTCACAAGAATATCTGTCATAGAGTTCTTAAATTTCAATGAGGTCTGACTTTGTTTGACACAGTTTAATGCCCCTGACACCAGACCTGCAGGCTTTGAAACTGGGTGTGATTTCTTTGCCGGTAAGATATGCTGCTTAAACTCATTTGAAAATGAGGTAACCAGAAGAAAAGACCTTGACTGTGTCACAAAACAGAGTATCTTATAGTGAGAGAAACAGAAGTCCTGCAAGCCTGAAACATTGCACTGCAGCTGAGGTACAGTAGGAAATCCAAAATTTTCTCTTGCTTAGCTGAGCCGCTTTTTCTTTTCTGCCCTGACTCTTTTCCCTTCTGATTCACTCCACTTTGAGTTTACTGCTTTGTGACCTTCAGGCCAGATAAATTCTTTCAGAGTCCTGGTTTTCCACTGCAGCCCTCACAGAAAGCTGTGAATTTCCTTCTAAACTGAGCCAAGGAACATCTGAAAGTTCCCTGTTTTTCTTGGAACATGTTGCTATTGGTTAGTGTTTGTCTACTAATGGTTTGTTCCTGGACTTTGGGCACTGGTTAATTATAATGACCAATAGTCACTCTGGACAAAAGTGAAATAAAAAGGAAAAAGTGAATTTCCCATCTCTATTGATTTACTGTGAACCTGGAAGTGTAGATCTGCTATCCTGTGTACACTACCTCTCCAAGAATGTCTTGTCTGGTCCCACTGCCTAGCACACAAATAGACTTAGTAAAAGTAAGGGAGGGGTTAATTCTCTATGACCAGGGACCTGGGTTTCCAGGTTTGCCTCACTAGTCTTTACAATTCCTTAAGGAAAGAAGCCAGAGAGTTGTGGTCAATGGGGCAGAGTCTAGCTGGAGGACTGTATCTAGTGTAGTCCCTCAAGGGTCAGTATTGGGGCCGGTACTATTCAATATATTCACCAATGATTTGGATGAGGGAATAGAGTGCGCTGTCAGCAAGTTTGCTGATGACACCAAGCTGGGAGGAGTGGCTGACACTCCAGAAGGCTGTGCTGCCATCCAGTGAGACCTGGACAGGCTGGAGAGTTGGGCGGGGAAAAATTCAATGAAATATAACAAGGGCAAGTGTAGAGTCCTGCATCTGGGCAGGAACAACGCCAGGTTCCAGTATAAATTGGGGAATGACCTATTAGAGAGCAGTGTAGGGGAAAGGGACTTGGGGGTCCTGGTGGACAACAGGATGACCATGAGCCAGCGCTGTGCCCTTGTGGCCAGGAAGGCCAATGGCATCCTGGGGTGTATTAGAAGGGGGGTGGTTAGTAGGTCGAGAGAGGTCCTCCTTCCCCTCTACTCTGCCCTGGTGAGACCACACCTGGAATATTGTCTCCAGTTCTGGGCCCCTCAGTTCCAGAAGGACAGGGAACTGCTGGAGAGAGTCCAGCACAGGGCGACAAAGATGATTAAGGGAGTGGAGCATCTCCCTTATGAGGAAAGGCTGAGGGAACTAGGTCTCTTTAGTCTGGAGAAGAGGAGACTGAGGGGTGACTTCACTGTTTATAAATATGTAAAGGGTGAGTGTCACGAGGATGGAGCCAGGCTCTTCTCGGTTACAGCCAATGGTAGGACAAGGGGCACTGGGTATAAACTGGAACACAAAAGGTTCCACTTAAATATGACAAGAAACTTCTTCACAGTGAGGGTAACAGAACACTGGAACAGGCTGCCCAGGGGGTTCTGGAGTCTCCTTCTCCAGAGACATTCAAAACCCACCTGGACGCATTCCTGTGTAACCTCACCTAGGTGTTCCTGCTCCAGCAGGGGGATTGGACTAGATGATCTTTCAAGGTCCCTTCCAATCCCTAACTTTCTGTGATTCCGTGATTCTTGCACTGACCTATTTTCAAGCACTGAGCCATTTTTTATTTCATACTTTTACTCCGAGTTTTGACGGTTCACTTAGAGGAGAAGAGGGGTGTCAAATGTTCTCCCATTTATAGGTCAGAATAGCCTTTGTGGTTTTTTTTTTTTTTTGACTAAGTGATTGCAACTTAAATCACTGTTTTAGTTGTGCTGATCTTGAGGTTTTTTTTAATCTTGACTATATCTTTCTTGAGCAAGGGCATCCAAAACAGAACAGATGTTTCTCCCACAATCACCTTCATTTATAACAGGCATTCAGAAAGCATTGCTGAAATATTCATAAACCTTAAGAGATAACAATGCACGAATACTAATGAATAGTAAGTTGTATGGTGCTTTAACAGTGACACAATAAGGCAAGTCCAAACTAAAACACCGCATAATTAAACGTTTCCTTAGCTACGTGGTTTGAGGTGAAGATTTCACATCTATTGTTTCATCTAATAGTCATAATAAACAGATAAAAGGACAGAGCAGAAAAGTGCATTTCAGTTTACAATGATGCTTTGCCAGCATATTTCATATATCTGGAATCAGTGAGTTCATAAGAGACTATTTAATAGCCTCATCACTATGATTATTCCTAAATGGACATCTGTGGAATACATTTAATGCTAATTAGATTTTTTCTGTGTATTTATTTATTTTAATTGAAGATGATTCAAGGGCTTACACTGCATGCATACAATCACTACCAGTTAGAACTGGAAACTGTGGTTTTGTTATGTAAATTTCTAATATTATTTTTGCAGTTTTGACATTTATATCATAAACACAACTTTTTTGATGGCATTTCCTGCTCACTAATTTTATGTCAAACAAATTACAACTATTTTGCCTACCTCAACTGGCAAGCTGTTTAACATGAAAACACAAACAACAAATACTTTCAGAATTTAGAAACAGTAGGTTTGTGATGGGTTCACATTCTACTGCTCTTGAAGCTGGCTGGTGTGATGCGGGAAAAGTCCCAGCAGAGTTCCAGACCCGAGCGGACGGAGGAAGAAATGCAGCCGACTCAATATGAGTGATAAAGCATACTTCAACTTTATTGCCTGAGATAGCGTGCATTTATACCAAATACCATAATTATGCATACTTGTCTCTATCTAATAGGCTAAGCACATTTACTTACTCCACCTACTTGGGTTTAGCTAGCTATGCGCATCCCACATTCTTCTGACTCTTATCTCTTCAAAAATATCCTGACCCTGCCTTAGTTAGTACTTTTCCGTTCCCCCCTTTCCCACGGCCTAATAGACAAGCTAACTAAGGCCTACTTATGTCAACTAAAATGGGCTCTGCTCGTACAGTTGCTTGGTGGACTCATGTCTGTGCTCCTTGAGCCAATCCCCGACAGTGTGATACAGCTAAATTTTCTTCAGCTTCACAGTCCATCCTCACTTAACAGCTCCAGGGGAGGAGCACAATGGGATGAGCCTGGAGGTAGGAACCTTGCAGCCCAGCCCAAAAGCCAACAACACTTGCTCTCTGGGATCTCTGTAGACTTGTGCACTGCTGGTAGGATATGCTGACACCACTGCAACACTGAGTAGTGCCACCAGTGAGGATGTCACTGTCTTCTGCTTTCAAGTCTTTCTGGTGCCCTGTGCCTTTCACCTGAGAATGATGGTGTTATGTAAAAGCTGCATTTTCAGCCCCATGCATTCTATGTTCCCCTGTGTTAACAAAAGTCCTGTTTTAGCTCAGTGCACTGAGATCAGAATATCCCCTAAAATACACTCCATTTTATCCCATTTTGCATAGTTTTACAATTACCAATTACATTATTCTGCCTCCTCACTGGCAGTGTTTAAGGACTTGTTACCACAGAATTTCAGATGAAATAGAAATAACGATGCTGAGAAACATTAGCTGACACCCTTAGTGACTGATGAGGTCAAGTCCCTATCAAGACAACCCCTCTCACAATGTGATCCAATGTTGGAAGCATCGACATTTCACAAATTTGTGTCACCAGGAGATTAGAAATCTTAAATGTTATTTAGGGAGGGCTCAGGTAGTCAAAATATCAGAAAAGATAAAATCTGTGGTTTATAGCACAATGGCTAATTCAGAACAATGACTTGTCATGCTTTTATCAGGGAAATAATGTACGATTGTGTAAGGGAAGACGTAATGCAAAAAGCAAATGGAAAGTAGTTGTAAAAGGAAAGGTTAGCTGTCATACTGGTAACAGTGCCTGGTATCAATCTGTTTAGTTGCTACATGAGATTATTAATGGGGGAGAACACAGGCTTGACAACAAAAGTGGTGCCCCCCCCTGGCTATTTTAGCCCCTGGAGTTTCCCTGTGCTTTTACTGTCGTGAAGGGATGAGTCTTGCATGGATGGTTCCCATGCAACGAGCCTCAGTGACAACTTGGAGAGGGGTAATTGTGATGAGGGAATTTCCTGAGCACAACCTGAACAAATCTAATCTATTTGATTTTTGCCCTTTGTGGTACTGTCCTAGAATTTAAACAAAATAACAAGTGTTTCCATCAGTACCTGGGTTTTCTGAAGGATTGACTCTTCTCATCAGTTACATATTAATCATTCACTAAAGTATTGAAAAGTAAGAATTCTTCTGTATTAATAGAAGGAATAGTAACTTCCAAATATTTATTTACTTCCATATATCCAGACAAATGAAATGATCATATGACTGTTACCACCTTTATACCAGGGTTTGACTAAATACTTGTAAAATTAGATTTGTTACTGTGCAAACCATTTTCTGTAATATCTGAGAATTGTATTTACCAGGACAGTCTTCAAGCCCTTCACAGAAATAGGTTTGGAGTTGTACATTTTGCAAATCAAACTTTGTAATGTACAGTAAAACATAATAGAAGCATTAATACGTTTTGAACTTTGCTCGTGCTATGTATTTCCAAGATTTTTATATCCCTCAATTTATGATAACCTCCACATTTCATTGCCTTTTCCTCAATATTTCATGGCTTCACTTCTGCATTTTAATAGAGGTGTCTTCTAGAAGGAAAATTTATGGAATGAGCTTGATTTTTTTTTTTTTTCCTGCAGCTCTGAAGAGTCTAGGTGTGTTTTTCATTTCTGTCACCTCTCTCGATGAAATGTGCCATCTTCTTGAACCATGTGTAGCTCTCTGGGATACCTCAGGAGGTGGAGAGGAAAGGAAATAGCAGTTAAAAAAATCAACACTTTAAAAATACTATTTTATCTTAAAAAATCTACAGTCTCTTTCTCCTGAGGATGGACATTATTCCCGAGAATGATATATTAGTTTATAAACGTAGGACCAGGCAGGACCTGATGTTTTGCCTTATGTGGTTCATAGAGTCCCACTCAAAATGTTACTGAGGAACAGGCTGTGAAATGAGAATAAGAGCTGCCCCTTCAGGAAGACACATGTCCCCAAGTTAAAGAGTTGAAGGGCTGGAAAATCTATCATATTCTCTTCAAGGTAGTTAAAACATTTGGTTGACTTTACTGTTAGTGCTCCCAGAGTGCAAGCTACTGCCTTACTGACTTTCATTCTGAGGACAGGAATGGTGGCTCCTTTATCCAGCATATCTGAGAGATGACTAGTCTTTTGGTGCTCCAGACGTGGCCTAGGAGATTACATCTAGAATGTGTGGCAACAACATGCATGAGCTCACCCTACTGTCCTGGTGCTCTGAACTGGGGGTATGGCTGGGATATGCCATGGCTCCTTTCTGATCCAGGTGTCTAAGTCCCTGATATGGAAGCAATTTAGCAGGGATAGTGCAAGAGGGAACAGGACAGATCTCTGCCTGAGTCATTTCCGTGCATATGGTGGGCACAAGGCTATGGTGTGCACCTCAGTCTGGATCCAGGGTTTGATATGGCATCAGAGGGGACTTCTTTCTAGATTGTTGGCTGGGCTGCAGCCAGCTTCCTTGGTCACATACTGGTCAACTCCTAGTGCAACTCCTACAGCACCTTCAGGATGGACAAGCGATCAGACCCAGCCAGCATGGGTTTAGGAGGGGCAGGTCCTGTCTGACCAACCTGATCTCCTTTTATGATCAGGTGACTCACCTGGTGGATGAGGGGAAAGCTGTGGATGTGGTCTATCTGGACTTCAGCAAGGCCTTTGACACTGTCTCCCATAATATACTCCTGCAAAAGCTGGTAGCCCATGGCTTGGACAAGTGTACTCTACGCTGGGTTAAGAACTGGCTGGAGGGCCGGGCCCGGAGAGTGCTGGTGAATGGGGCTGCATCCAGCTGTCGGCCAGTCACTAGTGGTGTTCCCCAGGGGTCAGTGTTGGGTCCAGTCCTGTTTAACATCTTTATTGATGATTTAGATGAGGGGATTGAGACCATCATCAGCAAATTTGCTGATGACACCAAGCTGGGAGGGAGTGTCGACCTGCTGGAAGGCAGGAGGGCTCTGCAGAGGGATCTGGATAGACTGGAAAAATGGGCTGATTCCAATGGGATGAAGTTCAATAAGGCCAAATGCCGGGTGCTGCACTTTGGTCACAACAACCCCCTGCAACGCTACAGGCTGGGCGCAGAGTGGCTGGAGAGCAGTCAGACAGAAAGGGACCTGGGGGTACTAATTGACAGGAAGCTCAACATGAGCCAACAGTGTGTCCAGGTGGCCAAGAAGGCCAACGGTATCCTGTCCTGTATCAAAAACAGCGTGGTCAGCAGGACAAGGGAAGTGATCCTTCCCCTGTACTCTGCATTGGTGAGGCCACACCTGGAGTATTGTGTTCAGTTCTGGGCCCCTCAGTTCAGGAAAGACATTGAAGTGCTGGAGCGGGTCCAGAGAAAAGCAACACGACTGGTGAAGGGACTTGAACATAAGACCTATGAGGAGAGGCTGAGGGAGCTGAGGTTGTTTAGTCTAGAGAAGAGGAGGCTTAGAGGTGACCTCATCACTCTCTATAACTACCTGAAGGGAAGTTATAGCCAGGTGGGGATTGGTCTCTTCTCCCAGGCAGTTAGCAATAGGACAAGGGGGCATGGGCTTAAACTCTACCAGGGGAAATATAGGCTGGATATTAGAAAGAAATTCTTTACAGAGAGAGTGATCAGGCATTGGAATGGCCTGCCCAGGGAGGTAGTGGACTCGCCGTCCCTAGAGGTTTTTAAACTGAGATTGGACATGGCACTTAGTGCCATGATCTAGTAAATGGACTAGAGTTGGACCAAGGGTTGGACTCAATGATCTCTGAGGTCTTTTCCAACCCAGTCGATTCTGTGATTCTGTGATTCTGTGAAAACTGTTTGCTTATAGATTCCCATTTATTGGCCTATATTTGTATGTTGGTCTGTCTACACATAAATATTTTGAAGTCTGCAGGCAGGATGGGAGCTGCTTAACAACTCCTGAGACTTCAGTAGAATCAGAGTGGATCCACAGCAGATTCTGTGCCTGAACAGCTTGGTTTTGGCAGAGTAGGATGCTTTGATTAGATGAGAGAACTACAGAGTGGCCACACATGGTGATCTAACACGGCTGACGTGACTAGAAGCAACAGAACATTATTATCTTTGCCAGTGGTGTAGTGATCCATTGCAAAATGATAAAATACCAAGACATTGTCTTATCTCCTTTTAATCTCACTGATTTGGAGAGCAGCAAATAAACCCACCAGATGGCAAGTAAGAAAAGCAGATAAATGTTCTGCCATTTTACATAGAATGGGGTTAATGCTGTATACCTGTACATGACCTGGCTACTCGACTGGCCCTACTAGTTAGGAGGTGGCAGATAAGGGAGAGCAAGGAGCAACCCCATCAAATACTGCTGATAGGTTCAGCAGTCTGAAGCAAGTCTTTCCACCCTACACAAGCTGTCCAGCCTAAAGCAGCTGCTTGGCATCATAGCTCTGTTTCTGTCCCCTCGTGTTCTTATTTCTTGCTTTTGATGTCAGACAGAGACCAAACTGTGTGTTTGGGCCACATGCCTACCAAGAACACTGAAGTTACGGAAAAGTAGTAAAACCCACGTACCGCCATAGCTGAGTGCCTTGGTGGTTTCAGAGCAAGCTGGGAAGGGTCTCCAGCTTCGGCTCTGCTCTGGACCATGAAGGGGATCCAACAATGAGCTCCAGCCGTCACGGGGCATAGGCTCACGTGGCATGCTCTGTGCCCCTTCCCCTAGTGTGTTCTTGGGTTTTGTCTTATTCCTGACGTTGGATGACAAAGTGGAATAAGACTCAAGGGAAAGTTTAAAGCTTTTACTAAACTATCTCCAAATGCTGCCTAGAAATGTTGTGTGCAGTGTCTTGATGTGTAGTACTCTATACCATGTCTTAACAACTGTTATTTTAAAAAGACTCCTCTACAAATATGGGAACAACAATATTTTTTTTTTTTTTCCCCCTCATGATAGCACTAGAGAAGCTTCTATGAAAACAATGAATATGGCTATTAATACCTGCAACTAACATATGTGTTTTCCCAGGCAATAGATGCATCTCAGGTAAAACCAGAAATGTTTTAAAGTGATCGTCATGTCCATTTTAGGGAATTATGAAAGGAATATGTTCTTTTCCTTTTTCATCATCTGTCCTCTTATATGAGCATAAATGTTTATTCAATAGTTCTAAACTGAATAACTCTGAACTTTATTACTTTCTTCTCCAGCTGAAAAGAACAGTTTTATGCAGGTAATGTGAGCTATATATTTACTGCCTCTTAAATCCATAATCAAATTGAATATATCAGAAGGAATTAAATTGTTCACTTGGTTAGCCTCATTGCAGTCTTTAAATGTGCTCCAGATGCTGGAAACACTAACTTAATATTTAATTTAAAATTAACATTTTTATAGTTTTAAGCTTGTTGAATAGCTTCTTAATGACTAAATTAACATGAGATATTTTCTTTTCCATTAAACCAGCAGAGCAATTATTTCTTTCAGATGTGATACAAATGTTTTGCATGAGATTTTATAAAGTGTTACTTTTAACTTGGATTAAAACTTTAATAAATGTTCAATTATAGACAGTGCAACACTGCTTTTTGAATTCATGTCACAGTGTGAGCTACACAGTGTCTCTCATAGGTAAAGCACTTTGTTGGCAAGATGCAGAAGGAAAAAAATAGGAGTTAGTAAGTGTTAATATCTGTGTATTGTCTCAAGTCAAAACAGTTTACACATAAACACGGGTTTCAGACAAAAATTGTAAAAACACAAAAAATCTCCATCTCACTTTTGAAATCTGAGTAGTTTCCCATTCCACTTAAATGCTTTAAAAATTTTAATATCAAACCTTTTTCAATAGTAGCAGTCTAAGTAAACAGAATTTGCTCTTATTATTATTTTTAAAGAAGCAGAATATATAGAACTCTTCAGGCACCCAGAGAAGTTCTCTTCTGTTCATACTATTGCAGCCTCAAAAGAGTTGGTTAAATGTTTACAAGTATTTCTAATGTTGACCCAATTTATTTGTTGATTCCCATGTCAAAAAGAATAATTTTTTTGCAAAAGTGACAAACAACTTTTGGGTAGCCCTGTGACTGCAGTCCTCAAGATCACATAATTTGTTTACTCAAAACACTTCTAAAATTTTGGGGGCTAAAATGTTTGATTTTTTTTTTTCGCTTTGAAAGATGCCCGGAAGAACATTAATT
This sequence comes from Columba livia, assembly GCF_036013475.1. Classification (NCBI taxonomy): domain Eukaryota; kingdom Metazoa; phylum Chordata; class Aves; order Columbiformes; family Columbidae; genus Columba; species Columba livia. Next base: position 49,666,114 of record NC_088604.1, read on the forward strand.
AAGACAATTTTATGCATATATTAATAGGAAAAATACAAACCCAACATACAGAAGCTAACAACAACAAGAACGAAAAATAACATTCAAGTTCAGTAGAAATTTTGTGCAAAGACACAGGTAGATGGCTAATTCAACTGCTGTGCTTGCCTTCACTTTCTGGCAAACTTTTAAAATAGTATTTTTCCTTTAAAAACTCATTACTAGAAAGTTTATCTGATTAGTTGCTGGCGGTAAAAAAAATGTTTGTGTCTCTGTTTCCTTTGCTGAAGATAAAACCCTTTCACTCTACCAGGACCGTTCCCATGAGCTTTAACTCACTATTATTGTGGTGAACTTATATCTGAAGGAACAGGTGCTGACAAAGCATGGCCTGAGGGTAGTCTTTTTGATTAGGCTGTAAATACAATATACATGGAAAAAAAGAAATGTCACCAGCATTGGGGTACATAGTTCCTTTATCCATTTATAAAGTGTGTTTTTCAAGGGATGCCAAATTCAAAGCATAAGCAGCTGCTAATATTTTGTTGCCATTCAACCTAAACACAATCAGGGGCAACCTGAAGTCAAATTGCTATGCTGACATGGTAGAAATTTGGACCTCTTGACCACTAAACCCTGGTTATCATCAGGCCAGCACAAACCTCTGAGAAGGACTTAGAAGCAGAAATATGTCTGGGCTAAGTTAGGAGTTGATTGCTATCAAAGAGAAAATCTTGTTCTCTTAACAGGCAAATGGTGAAGCTCCTGGGTCCATAGCAAAGCCTGGAGCATCCAGCAAAATCAAAAGATGGGAAATGTTTTCCCTGGCATGCAGTGGCCACTGTGGCTCCTGTTCTTACTTCATAGCAATAATTAAAGATAGATGATGGCAAATCTCCAGAGAACAAGGAAGGTCTGACAGGCCACAGAGTTTCATTCAGTGTTTCCATGCAGAAAGAAAAAATGAACCAAACAAATTACAAGTTTGTGTTCATATTGCATTCACCCTAATCGTTGCTCTTTGACCCAAACAGTGGTCAATTATAGAATATTATGGGACCAGCTAAAAGCTGGGATTGTTTTTCTGGGTAGAATACTGCAAAGAAAGACATATTGTTAAAGGTAGCCATGCTCATTCAGTCAGATGCTATGGAGGCGCTGCTCAAATTAATTGTGATTCCTCTCTGACCTGTTTCAGCTGTCTGGGTTGTCTTTCATTCAAAAATGTCAAGTGTATGTTGAATTATATGCCTTTAGCTCTGTGCTAGCAACAAGCAGAGTGAACTTTCTATGTGTACTTTACATATATAACATTAAAAGCAGCTTTAAATAACAGAAACTTGATTTATTTAAGGGTTGGAGGGGAGGAGGATAAATGAAATATAAATCACTCTTCAAGGTAATTTCAGTGTACAGTGAAAATACCCATTTTAACAATATTTTCCTCTTCTGATTGACATTTCACTGAATTTACACATTTTAATCTCACATGAGCAAGAACCATCACAGACTATAATTTTGTAACCTGCAGCTGAAGTTATCAAGTGAATAATTTTGTTTGTGTGTTACAAACTGCAGCTCCTCAGAGACAAGGATGGCAGTCAGGCTGGAATCTCAAATCTCTGACTTGCTGCGGGTGGTCCTTCACCAGTCTGCAGTGTCCCACCAACCCAAGCTTTGGATTTGTAGCTCTGCTAAGCCTCCATCAAAAATAAACAACCAAAAAACCCAAAAAACCAAAACCCAAACCACCACTTTACAGTGGTTTTGCTCGCTAAGCTCTGATAAAACACAAGGCTTTGTGGGGGGACTGAAGATGTCTGCCAAGCATAAAGACAGGGAACTCAGCCAGGGGGAGGAGCAGCAGAACAGGAATAGCCATGGTTCTGATTACTTAAAAGGCAGATCCCAATAGCCCTATGCAGCATCCCGTGCCTTGGTTCAAGGGCTGTGATTTTACCAGCACTCTGGGGGCGGGCTGCCATTTCACAACTAGAATAATTTCTATTAGGTAACTTGTCTGTACAAGTGACTTTATTTTTCAGAACACACGTGGGAATGTTTTCACTTTGGCCTGGAATCGCTACTTTTTTTTTTTTCCATCCAGTATTTCCTTTAATGTGATTAAAGTCTTGCCTATTTGTGCTGTCATAACTGCTAAGTTACTGTCATAACTTACTGTCATATTGTCATAGCTGTTATGATAGTGCCATCTGCATTTAACAGCTGTCAGCAGTGTGACTTAGTAATTCTTACATAGCAAACTGCTATTATTTTGACCAGATGTTTATTTTCTTCGAATACATTGACCAAGTCCAGCATCTTATGAAAAGATCTGAGGACACTGTGAGATCAGTAAAACTGATGACAGCATCCGATTTCTTAAGCATCTCTCACAAAATCCTTCTTTCACTTACATTATGATACTCTTCTACAGCCACTGCTGTCCTGCATGTGCAGAATGAAACAGACATTTCAGCTTCTTCATTAGAAACAACACAGTCTCTGTAGGCTTTCCCTCCCCTTGACTTTTCCCCCCAACAACCCAGTAGACATCCCAGTCTCTTGGGACATTTTCCACAGTTGCAGGAGCAGAGAAATAAACCTCGGTGAGTCAATGGTTTGATTCTCTTCAGCACCCAAATTTCAGAAATCTGTATAGGGTCCATTTTACAGAGGTAGTTAGGCGCTTAGAAATGCAAAAAGGTCTGTGCAGACTTTGCTAAATCCTAAACGGATTATATACTTAACTCCTATTGACCTCCTTTCAAATGGTTTTGATTCTTTTGTCTGCAAAACAAGCTGAAAAATCTGAAACAATTTGCTTCTGGAAACTCTGAACACTTGCTGATTTTGGTCAAGACAGCAGTAACACATGGCAAACCCTTCCATGAAATAAATGGAAACAATTCTGTATGTCATGTTACAGAAGCCAGGAGATGCAGAAAGAAGTGAAGAAGAAAACGCCCTTCTTCCAGTTCTCCCTCCTGCTTTCCCCTCGTTCTTCATGTCATTACCAGTTACAAAGCCAATACGTCAGCTGAGAAATTCTGGGTTTCCTTCCAGAGAACTACTTCTTGTCTGCACTGGGTTAGAGAGGCAGGTCTGATCTTCTTACTTTTCCTTCTCAGCCACTGTCATGGAACTGATGGCAGACAGCTACACTGCAGGATGAGCTGCAGAACTGTTACAATTAAAACAACTACTGTAAACAAGAGAAGTTAGGTACACTTGTTACCTATTTCCTCCTGTTTTCATTTATTTAATTTAAATTTGACATGACCAAGGCAAGGTGGCATAAGTTCAGGCTGTGGGCTGCATTCCTACTCCATCCTGTTCACAGACAGTAGTGTCTACATTAGAAAATTCCAGAAAATGAAAATTTAACTATGAAGCAGATTAAAGTGTAAATCACAAAGATTGCAGGGCATAGTGACAAGTGCTGGTTGTGTTTCTGTTATTGAGACCTTCTCAGATGAAGCTGATATAAGATGAAGAAAGCAAATCTCCTGGGACAGCTGGAGCCTTTATCCAGTACCTTGCCAGAGCCTTTATCTACTTACCTCCTGTGGTGCAAAGTTGTCCTGGGTAGGACAGAAACAAAGCACAAAGGAAGAAGTTATGAAGGAGGGCATTTTAGAAATGGCCTAATGTGCTTGATTCTTTCAGGTTAAGGGCAGCACATGCTGGTGAGAAATGTGAATCACACTGAGAAAATGCCAGAAGCCCAAGGTTTGCTCCTACCTAATTGGCTTGTTAAGCTGTTAGAACTGAAAGTGTCAGATCCTTAGATTTTTCTTACCTGTATTTTTTTGCACTCACAGATGTGAAAAGACACACATGTATAGCTAAGATCTGACATAAAAATGGCTTTCCTATGATTTGCCTCCTGTCTGAGAATGACTTAATTTGTTTTATTCTGTGCTTGCGCAGCACTCAGCGCAGTGGGGTCTTGAGTCATGCCTGGGGTTTCTGGTAACAAGCACCATTGCTACCACTGTGTGTGAAACATCTAAAACAGTATCAAGTGTGCCTGCTCAGCTTTTCTGTTTTTCAAGTAATGATGTTGTCATTACTGCATCATTTGTGTCCTGTCAGTTAACTATTATTTTTCAGATTTCAACAGTACTAATGATGATTCCATGCATAATAGGTCTAAGCAATTTACAGTGAAGAGATAATCCACACAACAAGTACCCACACAACATATTGACATAATTTCTTTACTTCATTCTTTCTTAGTCTTTCATCTAAAACTGTGTAAAATTTTGGAATCACAAGACACCTCCCACCTGCAAAAATGCCAAACCAGCCTAGAAACAAGTCTTTGTCAGAGTTTTAACTATCTCAAAACTCCAAATCAATCTCCTCAGGTTTCCCGTGTATTTGTAGAAATGCATCTTTCTGAATTACGAACCAAAATGATATAATTTTTCTGTTTTATTTTAGTTTAATTGAGGTTCATGACTGTTCAGCTGCTATAGATCGTTTGCTATGGACAGCATGTCTCTCATTGACCCAGCTTAGAGGACAAAACTGGTTAAGAGCAGCAGGATTTTATGTGGAAGCTAAAATCTGGTTGCTCATATTCAAATTAATTAGTTTCTCTGTTTTCCAGGGTCTCTGACAGGAGTATGTCCATTTCCATACTTGAAACTCTCACTGATTGAAAACTGTCTTGTGAACCATTTATGGTGTCTTGAATCAAAACAACTAAGTGTCTTTCTTCTGTGTACTTCCATAATCTTGATTTTCTCATGCAATTTGTGCATTAACAACTGCTGGTAGTGTGAAAGGAAGAAGATGAGTTAGGAGGAGATATGTAAAATGCCTAATTCTGCAATGAAAAATGTGACATTCACTGTGTTTTTGTGCACAGGATGGGATCTCTGAGAATGTTCAAAGAGCCAAGAATGACAGAAAAAAAACAGAGCTGGAAAATATTTTTGAAGAGTTATCTTTTTTTAATTTCAGAAGCACTTACATCTTCCGGCCTTGTCAAATGATTTATCCTTCCCTTTATGAGGCTGTCCCTGATGCTGTTCTTCAGCATCTGACTTTTATGAGCCTTATTCCTGATTTCTAGGTCACTGAGCCCAGAGGCAGCTCACAATTGGTTGTTTCCTCACATGCACACAGGGTGGGGGGTGTTTTGCTCTTCATCTATTAATGTGCAGCTAAAGCAATCAAATGATAAGACAAATCTGTAGCCTTCCTTTTTCTATAAATATGTTTAATGTCTGAAGGCAGTTAGACCTGAATGCAGAACAGTAAATTAGATCAAGACAAGTCAGAGAGGAATCAATAAGTGATACCATTTTATAAGCCAAGTATTTGATTTTTCCTTGCAGTGATTTGCTGGAGAGACGTATTTCTTGTTTTCTCAGTAGGAACTGAATTAACAAGTGCAGAACAGCAGTAAGTTTCTGATACATACATTTAAGAATTACATTTAAGAATCTTACAGTCAAATATTGTATTGTCTCAACCTCCAAATGAAGATTCTGAAGCCCAAACATTTCCAAGTTAGTTAGTGACAGTCTGACAACAGCATAATGTCTTGCAGAGGTTGGTATCTCTATGGAAACTCAGTAGTCAAAAAGATCACTAAAAAACAGACCTGAAAATTTTTGCTTGTGTTCATCACAACATGTGTTAATGTTTCTCTCAGCTTTTGCAACACATGCATGAGAATTTTGTGCTCACAGGGCCTATATGTACTCACACAAACTCTCATTTTACAGGTTTGGGTGAATATAATAAAGGCACGGTCATGGTCAAAAGCAATTTCAATTAAAATATGTTCAATTCTGGTAATTAATACTCACGTTATGATGGAAGTTGTAGCACAAGGCATTTCTGCCAATAGTTGTTTGAAAGTAAATGAGTTTATAGGGACTTTTTCTCCACTCGTTTAGTATTTGCTACTTTTAAGAATTTTGTGATTGAATTTTATGAGCATGAATGATCATAGAAACGAAGTTTTATGCTCCTGTGATCATAGGGAAAACGTGACTTATGTGACTTAGGGAAAATGAGCTTATTTATTTAATTCAATGTTTCCCAAAACCTAAGAATAAATGTGTTTTTATTTGAACTAGAGAGCATAGGCAATCAGACCAAGACAATGAAGCAGAGATTCCTCCTCTATACAATCAGGTATAAGGCAAAAAATAAAACATTCAGTATGACGAACACACTGGAGAAAGCGAGGTTCTGTGTGGAGAAGCTATACGAAGAAAGAAATAAAACTTGTCAGACATGATTCACTGTGGACCTCGCTGAGCTGCAGTGCTGAGTTTCTAAATGCTTTCCCAGTACAGAATTTAAAGTGAGCGATGATGCCTCATTAGGAGATTTTCCTTAATTCTCATTTGTCTAAGCCAACTGTTTACACGTGTCCTCACTCCTTGGGCATTTGCTCAAGAATCTGTCAGAACGTCCAGGAGTTGTGATTTCCCCAGACAACTAGACACTCAGGTTGCTTTGGTTTGAAATGGTACAAAAAGAGAGACTTTTCAGATAACTCAAGCTTCTCTTATGTATGCTCACCCCTGAAAACTGAGGTTACGCAGCTTTGTGCTTAAGGCCATATTGGACGTGTATAAAGTGAGGACCCCTGTATAGATGCAGTCCCAGAAACCATGGCACTGGCAGCCGGGACTATATCTGGCCCTCAGAGTATGAGAGTCATGAATTCTCATTAACATCACAAAACCCATTCCAAAATCTTCTGCTACTGCTTATGACTACACTGAGCCTATTTAACTGCAAACAGGGAATTACTCTATGTATTTAAAGTACTGTATTCAAAATAGCCTCTCTCACCTTTGATGAAACACCCTAGTTCTGCTAAGAGTCAGTTGCCGGACAGTCTTTCTCTAAATCTCTTTAATTAACTAAGCTATTCTGACTGTTATCACACCGCTGTTAATAAGTGTTTCCAACCTTAGTGCCCGATGGGATATGAAACCTAAAAGGTATTTTGCTTTTTCTGAGATGGAGGCTGTCTGGCTGCTGTTGAGAACTGCTACAGATTGTTTATTTCAAATGGAAAGATGGGCTGACTTGACATGAATGTAATGCGAGAGTGACTACAGATATACATTATTTGGGACATTAGAGCATTCTTTGATCTTTTCAGCTGTTTTCGTGGCCATTGTCCCATCCAAAATGTGGCTCCAAATTTCTTCAAAGTGTAGGCTAGAAGCCGTGAGGAGGAGGCAGAGATGCTTCCCCCCTGGGGCTGCAGGGTTTCTCATCCTGTCTTGCTTCCTCCAGGCTACCTCACCCCGATGGAGCAGCGTGGGGCAGGGACAGACCCAGCCAGCCTGGCTTCCTTGGGCTCCGGCACTGGCAGAAATAAGCAGTCACTGTTTCACTGCTCTCAGTAGCCTGCTACATGCCCAAACTTGGCCCAGCCTGCTTGCAGGACTAAATCAACTCTCTTTCTGCTTTGATTTTAGCAAAATCACACCTTTATTGGGAAGTTTATGCTTCTGATACGCTTGCAGTGATTGTCCACTAACCATCATTTCCCTCAACATGCTAGCAAGCACTTACTATATATGATTTTCAAGGCACTCATATCTGTAATTTATTAATGAGAATTAACTAAATGAAAAGAAGCAATAAATGTGTGTTGGTCAAATTAAAAATCTTCTATGCAGAAACTTTTGATCTTAGTGAAAGTTTGTATACTAAGCTAAATACTTTGACTGCACATCATTTTATAAGATAACAAATCAGAAACTTGCATCTTGAAATCTCCATCAAGTCTTGTTTCCCAGATCTACCATTCTGTCTAGATAGAACTGGGCACAATGGCATCACATGCAAAGAAAACTTTCTAGGTTTTTGTTTCCCTTAGGCACCTCCTTGTATTCATTCACTGCTCATGAATGCGTGGGATGCACTGACTTGTTTCAGTGGCTGCACTACAGTGACAAAAGCCTTTACACCATAAGCAATTTGATCCTAAAGAGATAAATTCAGCTCACTGAAGTGTTTTTTAAAGGCAGCTGGACTGTGGAGACAGACAGAATATAGATTTATTCATGGAGGCATTTCAAATCCTAGCACACACGTTTCTGAGCTTGGTTTACTAGCATACATCATGGCAGTTATGAATATATTTTAACCAGAGATACAGTCTGTCTCTGAAATATATGTTTTGTCAATTGTGGCTGCAATTTGTATGCAATTTTAGAGTGCCCTTTTTTTTTTTTTTTCTTAGAAATGATTTTGGGGTGATATAACTGGTAATGAATTAGGTGGATGAAGAATTCTCTGAAATAGTTCCTAAAAACAAGTATACAGTACTTGTCATGTAATACCTGTAAAAATAATTCAATTGTATTTGTAACTTTATATTCCATTCAGGTACAAGCACAAAAATTTGCCAGAATATGTCAGAGCAAATACAATCAAAGCAAAATAAAAAGAAAGAAAACAGAAAGAAAACAACAAAAAAGGGCTTGGTATTTTTGAATGAGATGTAAACTTTGTTATCTGCACACCAATATTTTGTGCAGCTGTGGGTCATGAAGAGCATATGTTTTTTTATTTTATTAATAATGGCCACAACATAATATCTTAAACATACGGCTATTTTGCAGTATTTCTGCTAACAGTGAGTGCATAAACAAAACATGGATGTTTTAATTTTATACAAAGCAATGTTCAATAGACACAGGATGATTCACTACTGCCCATCTCTGACCACATTGCAGCTGTATCTAGCTGGGATCATAAAAATGTTCCTGCCATTCAGCATGTTCAAATCTAAAATGTTACCTCAGGTTATTAATAAGAAAGATTGTTTAAGTGAAAATAGTGCTATAGACTTGGAAAGATATGTTTTCTCCTGGATTAGTTTTTCAGTTGAGAGCTGAAGACAACTGGAGGTATGTTGTCTAGTTCTGGCCCCATCTACTGATAGAAAGTAATTTCAACTAGATTTTTCTCCTGTTTCAGAAGGAATATTCTTGAATACTCAGTAGAAGTCTTATTACTTCTCTTCTTATTCAGTTTTGTGTCCTACCACCTGTAGGGTATAGTAGAGACTAGAGTGTCTCTTTTCAGTTGGAAATAGAATGGGAACAATATGGTCTTTTTAGAGGAATGGCAGGAACCTCCATGTTTTGGTAGACACTTTGGTTTACAGTTCGTTATTATTTGCTTTCACAGTGAAAACAAATGCGACAAGGAGACATATGGAGAAGAACGAATGTGTACATTCTGCTCAGAGCTGGCTGGGAGTGCTACATGCGTATGTAGAGGACTGTGTTTCTTCTGCCCTGACAGGGAGTATGCAATATGTACTGAAACGAATGAAAGAGCACCAGAAACAAGTTCTGGAAGATATGAAACAAGTGGGAGCTAAAAATGACAAAGGAGCCTGCTCTTCACGTCCTGAGCAGCTAATTTCTGCCACTTAGAAGGGATGTTCATAGAGCTATGATGAGTACATGGTACTGAACAAGGCAGAGGCTGTAAAAAGACCTGCTTTTTGAAGTTGTGTAAGAGCTTGGGATCTGATAGCAGATATTTTCTATGAATCTCATTTAGAAGAAATGGAAGGAGTCACTGTTCTCCTCAACAATTCTATTGGGTTATATAGGCAGAAGCAAGATATCTGCTGGAAAGTGTGTAGAAAGATACTGTATTCATACCATAAACCTGGAGCTCCCAGGGATTCTAGGGAGAAAAAAAATGGGAGTATCAGATATACTTTTAGCTTTGTAGGTTTCGTGAACAGATTTAGGGGTTAATGTGAATTCTGCCATTTCAGGGAGGCAAATGCATTCAAGTGCGAGGTTAACGGTTGGACTTGGTGATCTTAAAGGTCTTTTCCAGCCAGAATTTCTGTATCATTCTATGAAGTTGGCTGTGTCCCACCAGAATCCTTGGCCACAGACCTCCAGTATGCAAGGGCTGGAATGAGTGGTTCTTGGTGGGATATCCTGCCCAGGATTGTGCTGTATTATCTTGGGAAAAAATGTGTTTGCAGGATTTTGGAAGAGTGAGAGGGAGGGAATCATGCTGTAGGGCATATTTGTTGCCACAAAGAGTGAAATTCTGCAGATTACAGGGAAGCTGGCGTTGATGTTTGGCTTGGGAAATGGCTATGTTTTTGGACTATAATGGAAGAGAAAAAGAGAAAAAGAAAAAAAGACTGTTTTGGGAAGGGGGTTTGCAAAAGGGCCAGTTCCAGGACCCTACCCAGAAATGCACGGTTTTGGGCTCATTGTAGCCCAAGGCTAGATAGAAGTTGGACAGAAGCATGTGAATTATCAAATGCAAGGTGAGAGAAAGGTGACAAATATAGCAAGCTCCCTGTTTAAAACTCATGAGAATAGTATCTATAATTCAGTTGTGGGAAGATAATTCTTGTGTTTTAACCCCAGCTGGCAACAAAGCGCCACACAACCACTCACTCATTCCCCTCAGCTGTGATAGGGAAGAGAATCAGAAGAGTAAAAGTGAGAAATCTTGTGGGTTGAAATAGAACCAGTTTAATAGTTGAAGCAAAAGCCATGCATGCAAGCAAAGTAAATCAAGGAATTCAATCAGTACTTCCCATTGGCAGGCAAGTGTTTATTCAGCCATCTCCAGGAAAGCTGGGCTCCATCACATATAACAGTTACTTGGGAAAACAAACGACATCACTCCAAATGTCCCCCTTTTCCTTCTTCCCCCATCTTTATATGCCGAGCATGATGTCATATGCTATGGAATACCCCTTCGGTTAGTTGGGGTCAGCCATCCTGGCTGTGTCCCCTCCCAAATTCTTATGCACTCTATTCTCATGGGGTGGTGTGAGGAGCTGAAAAGATAGAGAGAACTTGTGAGAACTTGCAGTAGCATGGCTTGATAGAGGAAAAAGGGACTATATGGGAAAGAGGCATCTATTAGCCTCCAAACCAGCACGCTGTGCCAATCATTGGCTTAAAATCTAGTTAGTTATTGGTATTTTAGACATCTTTTCTGCTGATTCACAGGTTGTGTCTTGTCAGTTCACTTATAGGAGTGAGAAAATAAACCTGGAAACACATATCAGGGCAGAGGTGGAATACAGGTGAGGTTTGCTTTCCTTACACATTTCAGGCTGGTATCATCTTGTCAGAGAAGATTTGAAGCTGAGATAGCAAATCTGCTTTTCCACAGCAGGCCCTGAAGAACAGCACAGAGCTATGACAAGCTCAGTATGAAGCAGTTAATTTGCAGTAGCACTTTTTTTTACACTGCATCATCACTATACTGAGGCAGATGGCTTCAAAATGCCTTGTTTCTGACACTGTCTGATTTTCAGGTATGTTCTCTGTTTGAAGATGTTCCGAAAGAGATCCTCAGCAAGTTGCTCCATGTCAGTGCATGACGAGTGCAGAATCCAGCTGCATTTTAGTTTCCATGTGCCACTCTAAGTTTTTACAGTCTGCCCTGTCCTCAGGCAGACCTCTGTTTGCTTCATGTTTCATTGAGAACACCTGATCTTTCCATGTAATAGCTTAGATTTGCTTATTTCATTATGCTTTGGCCCCAGAAAATAAGCATCTCAGATTAGGTTATTAAACTAGTCCTCTTACAACAAGGCGGACATAGGAGGAACAGTAGTTTGTGGAAGACACATGTTTTCCCTCCTGGCTTTTGAATATTGAGAGTATCTCTTATGGAAATGCACGTGGAGCCAAGATTCATTGCTGTTTGCGTAATGTATAGTGGATATGTAGATATCTGAAGGCAAGTAACCTTACAAATAAATTGTGCTGGCTGTCTACATGCCAGTCCCCGTGGACCTGCCCTGTTGTGATCTCATTAAAGTATCATTTAGCTTTCATTAAGGCGGAAAGCAAATACAGAAGTGTCTGTCAATCCAAGTCTGTTTTACAATTCTAGGACCAAATCCTTTTCACCTCATTGGAGCAAGTCATCCCACTGAAATCGGTGAAGTGTTTCTGTAAGATTAGCTTTTGATCAAAGTAAAATGACCTGCTACTGCTACTAATTAAGCTTCTCTCTACTGAACCTTGGCAAGGTTCAACAGACATGAAACTGTCTTCTTTCTTAATGGTTATAGCCCCTGCTCATTGGAGAACCAGTCAAGTCTCAGATAGGCAAGCCTGAAATGATGGCTGAATTTATTATTTACTTTGTTTTAAAAGAAACAGAGAATAATTTCTGAAATCAGACTCGATGATCCCTTTCTCTCCCATCTGCCCCTGTGAGAATATGTTCTGGTACATAGCCTGGCACCTGAGCCTTGCTGGCAGCCAGAGCTGAGGTGTCAGGTGGAGATCACCAGTGAATGGGAAACTATTTTACACTGAAGCTCAATATTGCAGAGGAAAACACACCTATTAAGTAGTCTCTTAGTGAAAAATGAGAGCCGACTTAAAAAGTGTTGCAAGAAGAAGCAAGCAAAGCAATAGCAAGATATATAAGCATTAGATAATCTAGAACTGTTCTTTCCTTTTGCTTGTTTGATCTGACAGTTAAAGTGGTTAATTGTTATCACCGAACAGTTTTATCAGCAGAATATGCTAGTGACAACAGACATAACTGAAAAACATTCAGGCCATTTGTGCTAACAAGTTGGATACCATACTGCAAGGAGTCTAATTTGTAGAGGATTTGGATAAAATGAAAGATAATGCACTGTGCATTACACATCATGTGCATTTGTGATGGGGACTGGGGAACTGCAATTATTTCCCATGAATGAGGAATTCCCAGTAAGTGTGTGGGATACTCTTTGCTGGGTAAGGAACTGTCTGGATGGCTGGGCCCAAAGAGTTGTGTTGAACGGAGTAAAATCCAGTTGGTGGCTGGTCACGAGTGCTGTTCCCCAGGGCTCAGTGTGGGTGCCCATTCTGTTCAATATCTTTATCAATGATCTGGATGAGGGAATTGAGCGCACCCTGAGTAAGTCTGCAGACAACACCAAGTTGGGTGGTAGTGTTGATCTCTTTGAGGGTAAAAAGGCTCTACAGAGGGATCTGGACAGGCTGGATCATTGGGCTGAGGCCAACTGTTTGAATTTCAACAAGGTCAAGTGCTGGGTTCTGCATTTGGGTCACAACAACCCTAGGCATCACTACAGACCCGGGGAAGAGTGGCTGGAAAGCTGCCAGGTGGAAAAGGATCTGGATGTATTGGCTGACAGCTGGCTGAATATGAGCCAGCAGTGTGCCCAGATGGCTAAAAAGATCAACATCATCCTGGCTTGTATCAGGAATAGTGTGGCCAGCAGGACTAGGGAAGGGATCGTCTCCCTGTACTTGGTGCTGCTGAGGCCTCACCTTGAATACTGTGTTCAGTTTTGCGCCACTCACTACAAGAAAGACATTGAGGTACTAGAGAGAGTGCAGAGGAGTGCGACAAAGCTGGTGAGGGGCCTGGAGCACAAGTCTGATGATGACTGGCTGGGGGAGCTGGGGCTGTTTAGCCTGGAGAAAAGGAGGCTGAGGGGAGACCTTATTGCTGTCTACAACTACCTGAAAGGAGGTTGTAGCGTGGAGGGTGTTGGTCTCTTCTCCCAAGTAGGAAGTGTTAGGACAAGAGAAAATGGCCTCAAGTTGTACCAGGGGAAGTTTAGATTGGATATTAGGAAAAAAAATCTTCATGGAAAGGGCTGTCAGGCATTGGAATAGGCTGCCCAAGGAAGTGGTTGAGTCACTGTCCCCGAGGTGTCTATGTGTAGATGAGGTTCTTAGGGACATGGTTTAGTGCCAGGGTTAGGTTATGGTTGGAATCAATGATCCTGAGGGTCTCTTCCAATTAAAATGATTCTATGATCCTATGATTCTATAAACTCTCTTTGAGTAAGTTCCTGATCTTTGCATATACCTCCCATCACTACTACCCATTGGATGGTTTAGTGAGGTGCTATGTGTTATGCATTACGAGTTGCACTATTCTTCTGTTTGGAGTAGATATTGTAGATGAATTCTTGTGTAGTAACCAAGTCCTGATGAGGTCTGGCAACCTTAACATTCAGTGCTGTACAGGAACAGATGAAAAGAGTTTCCCATTCTGAATTGCCTTCAGGTCAAAGACTCACTCTGCAAATGCATTAGTCCTGATGTCTTCAGGGTTCCAACAGGACTCTAAAGACACTACTGGCACACAACCCATCTCTAAGCAAAAAGCATAAAAATAAGTACAGTGAATGACTAAAATACAAAACAGATGAGAAGGGAGCCAATGATAAAAGCATATACTGATGCATCAGAAATGAGAGAAATGTCATGGGTGAAATTCTAAATGTGTTGAAGTTAATGAAAGCATTGGCACTGAACTATGGTAGAATTTCATCAGTTTCCGCTTTGCTTATCAACGAATCTACTTATTCCTGACTGGCAGTTTCTTAAAAGCATCAGTATAAAATGTAGATATTGATGGGGCCAGAGCACAGATCTCTTTGAAGAACATGCTTCATTTATCAAGGGTAACACAGAAAAAAATGTAAGATAGTTGCTAATATGAATGGAAAAATAGGCAAAGGAACTTTAGAAGATTTGTTGTAACATATATTGTGTTGGCTTGGACTTGGTGACTAATCTGGAAGAAAAAGTTGCTTGAAAATATTGATTTCAAAATTTTTCAAATAAAATTTTTTGAGACAATAATCCTATTTTGAAATTTTCCTCTTGTTTCTTGCTTTTAAATGTTAAATTTTATGAGAACAAAATGGTATATGTACCTCTATGGGCAACAAAACGTATTGTTTGTCTTGAAATGATTATTCTTTCAATTTTTTTTAGGTTGCCCATTGCACTGAAGAAAACTTTTTTTCATATGCTTTGGAAGATCAGTGGAGGGAAGGCACACAATGGTTCCCATTGACTAATCCACTTGTAGTGACCCTGATGAAGGTAGCTTCACCTTTTGGACAGGTATAGAAATTTGGACATGTAAATAATCTCTTTCCTGCACTGCTTTGGCCAGTGCAGTGCTTACTGGGGCACTGTCACAGGGAAATTTCTTCAGAAAGTTTTGGCAGCTACAGGAAATACCATAAAGTACGAGCTGTTGAGTGCCCACTCCTACTTCCATTTGTGTGTTGACGTAGTACAGCTTTGTAAATTAAATTTGATGGAAGAGATGAATCTGCATTTGACTTACACAGCAGGCACAGATGATACTAATAAAAGTTGCAGGAATATTTTTTCACTAATGATGCGATTGGGAAATAACCCTTGCCTCTCTTACCCTTCCCTCCACTTATCTGCAAAACAGAAAGTACTGGTGGGTGGGTAGAGTTGAAAATTGTTACTATTTTGCATAAAGTGGAATTTGGAGGGCTTTTGAAAAATTGTGCAGGGTTAGTTTTGCTTCTTTTTCTCCTCTGATCCCTGGAAGGGCAAATTTCTCAGCAGTATTTCCATGTGACTTAGAATCGTAGAATGGTTTGGGTTGGAAGTGACATTAAATATAATCTAGTTCAAGCCCCCTGCCATAAGCAGGGACACCATGTTGCTCAAAGCCCTATCCAACCTGGCCTTGAACACTTCCATGGATGGGGCATCTACAGCTTCTCTGGGCAGCCTGGTCCAGTGCCTCACCACCCTCATGGTGAAGAATTTCTTCCTTACATCTAACCTAAATTTACCTTCTTTTAGTTTAAAGCGATTACACTATGTCCCATCACTACATGTCCTTGAGAAAAAGACTTTCTTCAGCTTTCTTGTGGACTCCTTTTAGGTAGCAGAAGACTGCTTTAAGGTCTCCTTGGAGACCCCAACTCTTTCAGCCCGTCGTCATAGGAGAGGTGCTACAGACCTGGCCATCTTCTTGGCCTTCCTCTGGACTCACTCCAACAGGTCCATGTCCTTCTTATGTTGGGGCCCCCACAGCTGGATGCAGTACTTCAGGTGGGGTATCACCAGAGTGGAGTAGAGGGGGAGAACCACCTCCCTTCATCTGCTGGTCAAGCTTCTTCTTATGCATCCCAGGACATGGTTGCCTTTCTGAACATTGCTAGGTCATGTTGACCTTCTCATTAAACAACACATCCAAGTCCTTCTCCTCAGGGCTGCTTTCAGGACTTTTCACAGAAATCCTTCAAAATGGGAGTTGCTTGACTGGCACCATTGTTTTCAGGCCTGAAAAGCCAACATCTACCTGAGCAGTCTGGCCATGTCCCATGGAGCCAGATGCTTGCAGCCTGTTTTGAAGTGTACAAACAATTTGTGAAAATTTGTGGTGCTGCTATGCATGTTATATCCCTCTGCCCAGACTGCTTATGAGCACAGAGTGCTGGTTTCCACGGCTGTTGATAATACCCTTAATTTTTCAAAATATATTATTTTTGGTGAGAAAGCTGATAATTTCAAATTCACACATCAGTCCAAACCTGTAACCTTTGGCAAGGGCACAATTTACTTGTTCTTTATGGCGTAAATGAATCCACATTTCATTCTTAAATGTTTTTTTTATTTTGTTTTTTCAGTACAAACCCATACAAAGTTCAGATGTTTACTTGGAGCCAGTAATTTCAAATTTAACCATGAAAAGCAGAAATATAATCTCCTGGTAGAGAAAGACTCTCATTTCCTTTAGTACTTGCAAAAAGACTCTGTAGCAAGCTGTTTTAAAAATTTGAGTAGTAGTCTTATAAGCTTCCCCTCCTTCCTTTAAGGACTGTTTGGTTGGTCAAACATTTATGAAGTACAGTGAATATCTGACGAAAATTGAAGGTGCTTTGAATGGATCCTGAGTAATGGATGAGTTTTGCAGTGATGTGGTGTAACTGAACAGCAGGTAGGTAATTCCTCCTGTAGCTTCCTCACTCCTGGGTGAAAGCTATATGCACATACCTCATCAAGACCTTACTTTACCTGTGGAGCATGTTAAGCTTATCTTACAAAGCACAGTGGACAAGTCATGAGAACATACCTCGGAAAATCTCATTAAGAATCTGTCTACACAGGCATTACAATTTGGTCCTGCCTGCAGGTTGGGGCAGGTGTAGAGGTGTGTATCAATCCAGGCAAATCAGCTGCTGGGAAAAGGGTAGATGCATTCCTTCCCAAATGAAAAATAAAATAGAATGAAATAAAAAGATAGATAGTGTTTATCTGTGCTTAACTCAAGCTCCCTGCTGCACAGGACCCTGAGGAGAAAAGCACATCAATCCTTTCTGAGGATCTCAGCTAGATCAGTGGCAGCTACTGGCACTATGTTGGCTGGTGTGGAGTCAAACACTTTACTGACACATGCCTGTCAGGATGATAAATCCAAGGAGGAGGTTAAATGCTTCCCCCACTACTGTTTTTTCAGAAGAGAAAAATATGCCTGAAGGGACTGTGACTAGTTTTATAAATTCTTAAAGTAAATGGTGAACCAGATAAAGCGGGGTTAAAACCAGACGTTTCCTATCTGTCAGTTAATCTGGCAGGTATGACAGGTCACAGCTGTTGCTGCTCAGGGTCATTATTGTACACCAGAGATAAGGCTATGTGGGCATGTGGACAGGTTTGCTTACACTCCCACTGCTATTCATGTAGACACTTAAACCAGAAAAGTCTCCGACTCATTTCTGACACTTTTCGTGCCTCCTGGTCTTTATCCTCTGTTCTCTCCTCTTCCCTCCTTCATCCCACAGGAAGGCCCTTTCCTCCAGATTTGTCACTGCTGGCAAATGCTGTGGGAAAGGTCCCAAGCAACGCTTTCCCCAAGAAATGCCATTAACCCCTTTGTGCCATCACCTAGTGCTTAATTTTAATACTACTTGACACTGGAATATATAAAATATTATATAAAAATGAAGAGTGTTTATTTTCTGGATGAAGCTGTAATGTTCCCCAGTCAAGGACTTGCAAGTTCTAAAAAAGAAATGTTAAGATAGGTTGTATTATTAATCCTCTGTAGAAACTGCTGGATTTAAGTGCCAAAAACTGCTTTTTTTTTTCTGTTTCTTAAAAAAAACTTATTAATGGATTATACACTGGGCAATCTTGTAGAAAAACAAAGCAACACAAAACAAACAAAACACACTCATTTGCTGAGCAGTCTGAAGAGTGAAAAGAAAGCATATGTGTATCCTGTATCAGATTTCCCCAGGGAAAACTGAAGTCAGGAGAGGAAGATAAAAATAAAAATATGAACAGATTTACTAGATAGCTCTTAACTGTTTTGTCTCTTTGGTGCCTAAACAATAACAACAATTATGCATTATTAGAGACAGATATGAGCTGAAAATCTGAGGATGAGATTTTGAACCTTCTCTGCAAAGCCTGATGTTTTTGCTAGCCATTATATCAGAGTGGGATCATTCGCAATTGTTATATGGAGAATCCACGAGTCATACAAAGTCCTATAAATAGTGCTGAATGAGGTATATAATCTAACCCAGATTAGTGACTTCCAAGAGAGCAAGTTGTAAGGGGAGCAATATTACTTATCTTGAAAGACTGTATTTGTCTTTGCTGTCTGGAATATGGGAAGTGTCTAAGACAGCGAGTTTTTCAGTGATCTTTGCTGAGATGTAAACAAATTCTCAACACGTTAGCTGCATAAGACAGACAAGATTTATGTAAAGGTAATTTAGCAATGTTTTAAAGGAAAAGACTTTGAAATATTATTAGCTGTTCTCTTATTTCCCCACTTTTCAGGGCTTCAGAAAACTCCAGAGATGGGAGGAATTTGGAGTGCTTGTCTTCTCCATCCATCCACTTGTCCCAGGGCAGGATCAGGTTTCTTATTCTCATGGATATATGCCTAACCTTATTTTTGTGGTCTTTCTTCATGGAGTCCCACAACCTCTCCAGGCACTAGAGCTTCATTCTCCTTACAACCCACCAACTTTTCCTAGTGTCTCTGGACTTCTTGTCCTGCCTGTCACAGAAATGGACACAAGAATACTTCCTTGCTATGTCTGTTTGAAGACATTTTGTCCTGTCTACCTCCTGGTTTATGCTTAGTTGTAAAACCAAGTGCAGTTTTCCTAGTCTTTCCTCCCAACTTGCTTAATTGTGTAGATTCTAATCTTTCTTACTGATTTCTTCTCAGTCTAGTCCAGCAGATTCATATTTTCCTCTTGTTTTTCTCCATCACTGATAACATTGACTAGTGCTGCATGGAGTGCTGCAGCTACATCCTGACCACAACAGAGCAGAATGGATAGACAACTTCACATGATTTGCAAGCTACATCTCTGTTTATACATATTGTATGGGTTTGCTTTCTCTGCAATCACAGGTTCTGTTTGACTCATGCCCAGTTTCTGATTAACAATGACCCAAATGCTTTTCTTCAGAACAGCACAAATTCTGATAATACTTCTATGCACTGAGAGTAGATTTAATCTCCCATCAAAACAAAGGTACATCACAACTGGAGAAGTTTGAGAGAAGATGATCAAAAGTAGCTTCTGTGTGAAAATCAACTAATCCTATCGGGAAATTTCAGATAGGAAAAGGGTAGCTAAGCAGGCATACAGTAGAGGTCTGTCATATCACAAGTACCATAGAAAATGAGAAAACAGATTTTTTTTTTTTTCTCTTTTCCAGCATAAGAACTAGAGGAAATCAAATCAAATAGCAAGAATCAGATTCAAAACAACTGGACATGGTTTGCCATACACTGCAAAGTTAAGTTCCTAGTATTTTCTGCCACAGAGTGCTTTGAGGATCATAAAAACATGCTGGTCCAGAAAAGCAACCAAACAGTTCACAGGGGAAAAGTCTAAAGAGGTTACTCTCTGCCTAGACAGTCCCTGAGCTACAAGCTCTTTGAATCAAGGAAAATATTCTGTCAAACCATTAAAGTATTTTTTCCTTTTTCTTCCATTCCTCCCCAGGGATCCATCTCTGACCACTTTTATAGATGAGATAGAACCATTGGTCCCTTGACCCATTGGTCTGATCACATCAATGGCTGACTGTACATTTAAGTCTTCAGTGTATAAAAGTACCATCAGAATGAAGGTTTTCAGCTGTATTTCCCTGGTCTACTTAGGCAAAAAGTTGTATAAAGTAGTCAAATTACAAACCAATGTCAAGTTACATCACACCTATTCTTTCTCCTTTACCAGACCTGCTGTCCTGTCAAATAAATAAATGAGACTGGTTTGACAGAATTTGCTTCTGAAAAATCCATATGAGTTATTATTGAAAATTTTGTTTCCAATCACATGCCTGTAATCAATTATTCATTTAGGTGTTCAATTAATTTTCCTGGAAAAGGAACTAACTAGATATGTCTGTAGTTCCCCGATTACTTTTTTTTTATTCTCTTCCTTGAAAGTAGATTACATATCTGGCCTCTTCTGGTTTTCAGACATCTCACCTTTTTCCATTACTTTTCAAACATAACTTGGAGATGCAATCAACCAGCTCTTTAAAATTCTCTATGATGACATTGTGTCAAGACTGGTTAATTTGAAATAAATCTGTCTTCTAAAAATGCTTTTTAACCTATTCTTGCCCTACCAAAGGGAAACGTGTTTTCTTAGTTATTAGGACTAATTATACTCTCTATCCAATTGCAGATGGTTTTCACACCTTCTTGGAGCAATGTCTCAATAACTTGTCACATCAGTTGCTTAGTGGATCAAGCTCTTCTTCGCCATTCCTCTTATCTGTGAACATATTTATAAACTTGACGATTAATAGAACATCTTCCATGTCTCTACGTGCTACTCTTGCCTCAACATGTTGCACTTTTAATCTTGTCTTTAGTAATCTGACCCTATTTCCCCTGTCTTCATACTTCGTTGTGATGTGTAGGATACATGAAGGACACCTCACTTAACCAAGTTAATTCCTTGCAACAGTTCATGTCTTTCTTTCTTGGTGGTGTAATTTATGTTGGTTCCCTTTTTGAGGAATCACTTTCCTTCTTAACCTATTCTCTCATGAAACCTCACACTACAGTTTTTTGACTTCCTTTGTTGACTTTGGAGTTTGTCTGTGATCATTCCACTGTATTTCAAGTGCTTCTATGTGATCAGTTGCTACAATGATTGATCCTTCCTGTTAATGGGACCTGTTTTAGAACAACAGCAGAAAAACTTCATTTATTTTTTGAATAACAATCAGAACCACAATCTTGAGTTCAAGAAAGGATGAACACTCTCTTTCAGCCATGCCCAACTAACTAGGGACAAGGCAGGAAGGGGCTGCTCAGACACCTGGAGTTCAACAGGCATCCCTGGATGATGATGCTGTAATCATATGTATAGTCAAGCGCTGGGCTGAATTCTGCCCTAACTTTTGGCCCAAGACTATCAATAATGAAAAAAATTCTGGACTTATGTTCAATTACTTATTTTCTGTTCTTATTGATTTATTTTTTACTTAGACACAGAAGTGATATAGAGGTCACTATTTTCTACTTCTCTGTCAATTTTCTATCATGTGTTGGTGTAACTGCACTAGACCTAGGTAATTCTCACCTCTGAGAAACATTCATAAGAGGAAAACTGCAAGCTGGACAAAACAGATTTTCTTTGCTTTTGATTTTCCACCTCCCTTTATTTTTACAATTCCTTCTTTCCTCCAACATGCACTACCATCAGGTCCGCAGCTTTTCGGCTGGGGTTGTACTTTTATGCCCATAATATCTCCACAGCCCCAGTCATATCTTCATGGGCCAGGGCAACATACTCAGAGAAGTCTATGACAACAGCTACAGGATCTTGGATAGTCTCTAGTGAGTTTTTGTTAATTATTTTTCAGTCTATTGAAATTGTTTAAAATTATGTTACTTTGCTTCAAAGCTATCTACTTCAGAGGATGCACTAGCCATTTCAGATCTTCCAGCATTCCTTAGCCAGATGTTTCACAGCAAAATATTTTCTCAGCTGGATGGGAAATCAGTGAAACTGAAGAAAGCAGTGGTGGGAATAATCAGCCCCAATTATACACTTATATTCTGGTTTCACATGGGAGAATGGCACAAAAATCTGAAATATAAATCCCCACCTTGTTCCTGATCTACCTTAATAAATTCCAGTTTCAGTATAGCAAACATAAACTGACAAACAAGGAGTGTAAAAACATGGAACATATTCAAAAGTTACTACAGCTCATCCTGCTTCCAATCATACATTTCTACTTCTGCAGTATGATGAATGAATGTTCAGTGAATGTTTGCAATGATATTTGTGAATGTCAAAAAATTATTGTTCCTACGGCAAGGAACTTATGGAACTGACTACCATCAGGCCCAAAATAATGACAAAGATGTTTAAAGTGATTTTATTTGATTTTGAAAAAAATCAAAATATCTGTAGTCACTTGGGGTGACTCCTGAGCTGTATCAGTGTATATCTGTCGTCAAATTCCCTACCAGAATAGGCTGCCGGAGTTCATATAACTTATCAGTGCATTTACATAAAATTGCAAGCTGAAGACTGGAATCCTGTTTGGTTTGCCTGTCACCTGTTTGGTGACAACACAACACAGTTTTCTGCTATAACCGTCCCACACTTCTCTTTTTAGATGACAGGCCTTGGTGTAGCTGCCTCTGGGCAGTTGCAAGGGAGGCAAAGGAAACAGGATTTTCTACCAAGAAATACCTTGTGATGCTGAGTTTCTTGTCTCTGTGTGTCATGTCTTCTGCAACAGCACCACCTCCAATAATAGCCTGGTGATATGTATGGAAGCGAGGCTGAGGGGAGGAAGCTGGAGATAACTAAAAGTGCAAGTCTGTTTTTGGGGTAACAAGAGTGCATGGTCTAGCTGTTTTGCTGGAGATGACTAACTAGTTTCCACTGATGTTAAATGTACCATGAAAAAAAACTGTGTGGAGGGAAAAACTCATCTTTTTGTCTGACTTTGAAAAGAGAAAAATACAAATATTGATAAACTTCTAGACTTATATCAACTTTTCCTATTCAATATCTACCACAGTAAATCTGACTTCGTATGTCTCAGTAAGAGCTCAGGGGTTAATCTTGTCATGTACCTCAGTTACATATTTAGGGGTAGAAATCAACGTCTTCAGCTTCTCTTCCTCCCAGGGTAAAAAACAACCAACCAAACAAAAAAAGTAGTTATGGAGTCATTTAAGTTTGGAAAAGACCTTCAAGAACATCTAATCCAATGGCATATGTATTTGAACTATTTTTCCAAAGTTTTACTTCTAATCACAGTATCACAGTATGTTTGGGATTGAAAGGGACCTCAAAAGATAATCTATCTAGTCCAATCCCCCTGCTGGAGCAGGAACGCCTAGGTGAGGTCGCATAGGAACATGTCCAGGAGGGTTTTGAATGTCTCCAGAGAAGGAGACTCCACAACCTCCCTGGGCAGCCTGTTCCAGTGCTCTGTCACCCTCACTGAGAAGAAGTTTTTTCTCAAATTTAAGTGGAACCTCTTGTGTTCCAGCTTGATCCCATTACCCCTTGTCCTATCATTGTTTGCCACCGAGAAGAGCCTGGCTCCATCCTCATGGCACTCACCCTTTATATATTTATAAACATTAATGAGGTCCCCCCTTAGTCTCCTCTTCTCCAAACTAAAGAGACCCAGCTCCCTCAGCCTTTCTTCATAAGGGAGGTGCTCCACTCCCCTAATCATTTTCGTTGCCCTACGCTGGACCCTCTCCAGCAGTTCCCTGTCCTTCTGGAACTGAGGGGCCCAGAACTGGACACAATATTCCAGATGTGGTCTCACCAGGGCAGAGTAGAGGGGAAGGAGGACCTCTCTCGACCTACTAACCACCCCCCTTCTAATACACCCCAGGATGCCATTGGCCTTCCTGGCCACAAGGGCACAGTGCTGGCTCATGGTCATCCTGTTGTCCACCAGGACCCCCAGGTCCCTTTCCCCTACACTGCTCTCTAATATGTAATTTCCCAACCTATACTGGAACCTGGGGTTGTTCCTGCCCAGATGCAGGACTCTACACTTTTGTCACGGAGGCACCCTGTAGGTTAATTTAAGGGACAACAAGGTCCAAAACAACCTTTATTAAACCGATGAGAAACAGGGTTTTAGCACTCCAAAAGTGACTTAAATAAAGTTCGGATATCAGTTGAGGAAAATTATTGAGGCAGCAACCACTAATACAACAGGCGGTCCACAGTGTGCATGCACATGGCTTCACCCAAAAATGCCAGAGCCGTCCCTGAGTCCCGGAGAAATACACACTTGCCTAAACACGGTGCAGGATTATTTTTAAAGTGATACACGCACTCGTAGTGAGTACGGGAAGTGTACACTCGCGATTCCGTGAGGGTAAATTTATACGTGCACGAAAACATGGCGGCAAGGCAAGCGGAGTCCCCATCCTGGGGATCTTGCTCGTGCTCCGAGAGACCCACACAATGGGTGGAGTCTTGACGAGAATCCCGTTTTTATCTGATCAGATCTGACTGTAGGCACTCTAGAAGCTTCTCTGCACCCCCCACACTAGCTGTGGATGCCCCTGAAGCCTCCAAACATCCCCCACACTGGGCGCGGCTCAGTATGCCTGGCACTCCCTTCTTCTAATGTCCCAGGAGCCAGGGTGCTCTGGGCCAAACAAAAGAAGCTGTTAGCCTCAAGTAGCAGAGAAAGGGGGAGATGTGCCATACTGAAGGAGGGAGGGGGGGTTGCATTCTGCCACAACTTTCCCTTGTTAAATTTCATTAGGTTATTCCCCGCCCAACTCTCCAGCCTGTCCAGGTCCCGCTGGATGGCAGCACAGCCTTCTGGTGTGTCAGCCACACCTCCCAGCTCAGTGTCATCAGCAAACTTGCTGATAGTACACTCTATTCTCTCGTCCAAATTGTTAATGAATATATTGAATAATATTTGCCCCAGTACTGACCCCTGAGGCACTCCACTAGATACTGGCCTCCAACTAGACTCCGTACCATTGACTACCACTCTCTGGCTTCTCTCCTTAAGCCAGTTTGCAACCCACCTCACTACTCTATTGTCTAGACCACACCTCCTCAACTTAGCTGTGAGGATGCTGTGGGAGACTGTGTCAAAGGCTTTACTGAAGTCAAGGTAGACCACATCCACCGCTCTGCCATCATCCATGTTTCAACTCAATTTTGGAAGCACAAGCCCTGGCTACAAAACGTAGATAATCTATCACAGAAAGCATTGTTGTTTCATGGGAAATAACTCCACACCTTACCCTTGCAACAGCTTGCAACAGGAAAGGATTGTCTGGTATATATGATCCACTACTTCTGTCAAGGCTACAGCAATTATGAGTGGTGCTGCATTTATAGTTATGGCCTCTCGGTAGCTGGCTGATATTAAAATCTTGCAAGGGGAAATTACCTGATTTTGCAAGTACTTTTAGTTACTGACCGAAGGCATACACTGGCCTTATAGAGAGGTGTTTTCCTAAAGATCATCTGAGATAACATATGTCCATGACTTCTGATGGTCATAGAACCTTAAAAAAAAAGAGTTTACCAAAGTATTTTTTCATGTGGATCAATACATTCTCCCCATGTTTTTCTGATGATACCTTGACGAAAAGGCACAGGAAAACAGTGCCCAGGTCTATCTTTCTTCACTTGAGGGTGCTTCCATGACCAAGTTCAGAGTCACTTGGCTTTTTGGTTATCACTGACCAAGTATTATGTGCTCTCCAGTACCAAATCCTTAGTACTGTTTCTCTTTCCATATGTACCTCCTTCTGCTAATTGTGGCAGTATTTATAAAGGTATTTCTGACTGATATTTTTTATTAATCTGAATTCCAGATTTATGCTTGTCAATGTATAGAGCCAAATGCACTTCATTTATGTTCACAGAGGTCTCATGTAAGTTACTAATGTCGCCTGTTTCTGTAACTAACATTACCAAAGTCTCTGGGAGTACTGAGGATTTGGACGTTCCCAGTTTGGCTTCCTGGCCTTTTGGTCTCTCAGCACATATTTTTGTTCTTTTCATTAAACACTTTCCTCAGGGTTAGATTCTGAATGTCAGCTCCTTTCTCTTTCTGTCAGTATAGATGCCTTTCATTACTTCTTCCTTTGGCATCAGTTAAGGCTGCTCTCAGGCCGGGAAGTCAGTTCCTGTGCATGCTGTAATCTTTTCCAAAGCCCTTTCCATCTCCCTCATTCTCTCTCCTGTCCTTAGGACACTGGTTCCTGAACAGGGCTCCTGGGAGCACTGGCTGCTTGCTCATGGAGAGCTGGCAGAGAGCTTTCATTCAGGCTTGTTTCACTGTTTCCAGCTCTAAATTGCTTTACAAGAAGTTAAACTCCATTAACATTTTCCTAATATTACTTTCCTTCACACTCCGTTGGTGCCACTGCCCCTTTGGGAAAAAGAGTGACCAGCACTTTTCCAGTTGGGAGTGGAATGGGAGGGAAGTGGGAGAAACTGAGTGGATGCGGGAGGGTGGGGGAGGAGATGGAGGAGAGTTGGGCCAGGAGATGGGCTCCCCGATGGAGATAGGAACACACCCTTTTCGGTCTTTCTCCTTCTGGTAACATGTCTCCTTGGTGCACTGGTGGTGGGGATAGATACCAGCCCTGTCCTGCAGTAGTTATGACAGGAGGAAGAAATGAAAGAGGAACTCTGTGCCTTCAGTCCAAGTAAGGACGAGAGGTCAGTCCCTCCATACAGGGATTTGGGATCTGTCAGTGTGACCGCAGAAAGACACAGCTGATGTTTTAGCTGCCCCTCACAGCTGAGACTGGACAGAGGCCAGGAGCAGGCAGGCAGAGTAAATCTCTGTGGATTGGGCTGTGTTTGTCCTTACGTTTTCCAGGTTCTAGCACTGGGTATTTCATCCCTGGTTAGCTTTTAGGAGTGTGAAATAAGGAATACAATGGAATAGTTTTGACAGAAAGCTGAAACAGAAAAGGAACACAAACCTTAGTTTTTAGGTTATGCTTAGTTTTTTTAACAGAATTGTTTCTTTTCAAGTTTGCATTACTTATTTTAAATAAGGTGTATATACCATATTTAGTAGAAATTGAATATTATTGCCACTATTACAGAGGAAGAAGATAGATTTCCAATGGATTAAAAAGATTCAAATTATATGCTTTAGCCACTTCTTATTTTTTCATGTTTATGAACTGGTAAACTTTGCCCTTATTTTCCTTAGCTCTTCAGAGGCCCAGGCCAAATGCAGTTCAACTGAAGCTGCAAGCTGAGGAAGGTGACAGTGACTAAGGTTGGATCCAAGCCACGGTCACCCATTTCCTATACTGGTGCTTTAGCTGCTTCCTTTCTGCAGTCTGCCTGTGCCTGAGTTCTCAGGAATTTGCCCAGGTTTTACTGATGTTGCTTTTTATGTTTGCAGATACCCACTGCATGTAAATACTTTTACCGGTGACATTAGGAAATATTTTTGTCTATATGGGCTGCTTTTTAGGGCATGTGCTACATGTGATGCAGAGCTTGGCAGCTAAGCAGTAACTGCATTAGTAATGTTTGTAGTCTACACAGAACAGACATGTATATGCCTGAGTGTCCTCTGCAGCATCTGGCTGTCCTTCCACCCAGGCCAGGCAGGGATCTCTGTAGCACAAGAGGAAGGATTTTGTTGCAAATCATGGAAAAGCAGCTCAGCTATTTCTGCCTTGACAGCTTCACTTCCCCTCTCCAATCTCATACCCAGGTTGCTTTCTCTGAAGGGAAGCAGAATTCTTTAACACCCACATTCCAGCTGACTGGCACAAAAAGCTTTCCAGGGGGCCATTGGCTGGGAAAGCAATAGATAGGATTTGATAGAAAAGAATACTGAACATGGAGAAAGGTCTATGAAGATGTTATCTTGGGATGTAATGTTGTCTAGCTGCCTTCTTTCACTGACTGATATCAGAAGTCAGTTGGCTCTTGCAGATTTGTGAAATTAGAAACGATGAGTATTTCCAATCTTCTCCAACCCTCCTCACCAAAAAGCCTATTTAAAAACAAATCAAGCAGGGAAACAAAAATTATCTCATCAAAGCAGACTGTTTGAACAACATGTCACATTCTCGTCCCTGAGCAGATGGTTGTGATGCGTTCAGTGAGTGGATGTGCTCTAGCTCACAGTAGGGAGAAGTCAGCAGCAATGAGAGCTGGATGCCAGTGTACCTGTCACTCTTTGAGGTGGTGGTTGCCCCTTTCTGCCAACATGTGCAGATGTGGTAGAGCTTGCAGGTTACTTCAGAGCTGTCCTCACCCTTCTGTCCTTCTGTGTCTCCCCATGCCAGAGCAGAAGGCTCTGCCTGGCTTCTTGCTGTCACCCTTCTCTTCTCCCAGGCCACAGCAGTGGCAGGAGTTGCCCCACTTGAGAGAGAGGGCTCCTGTTGCATGGTTGGTTGAGCAGATCTTGATGCCTGCATCTCTTTAAGTGAATATAGGGTGGCACAGCTAAAGTTGTTTGTGGGCTGGCCTTGCTTTAGATAACTCTGGATAAATGATGCTACTCTAGCAGGGTTAGTAAACTAAACTAAACTAAACTAAACTAAACTAAATTAAAAAAAAGAATAAAAGAAGGAAAAAAAAAGGGTGGAGAAAAGTGTGTGTGTGATGGAAAGAAGCAAAAAGACCCCAGCTAGATTCTTATATTTTTCAGTTTAATATATTCCCTAATTCAAGAGTGTTCGCCCATATGTAGAGCAGATAAGGGGGGTATATGTAAAGTGCTAAAAGTATTCTAGAAGTATTTTCAACTAGCAGTCAGAGAAATGTCTATTTTGTGAGTTTAATAAAGAATTTAAGAAACAATGGATGTGTGTTATGGTGGCCTGACTCATGCAGTTAACACATTTTGAAACTGATTCACGATAGGTTAGTAAATTGAATGCAAAATGCAGGTATTTAAATGAGAAATACTTATACATCCCACGCTAACTCTGTCAAAAGTTGTTGGCAGATAAAGCAAATTGAAAATTCATATGTAAATGCAGAGCAGAAGGGGAGCAGTCTCAGAGATAAACCATTGGTAATAATGAAAGCAGAGACACCCCAATATCAGTACTATGCAAAACTAAATGCAAAACGACAAAGGAGAAGAAACCAACACAATGCAGAAAAATATCTCTTGAGTACATTAGGTAAAAGCTTGAGAAAGTGATTAGTCATTTACGTGGTCCCAAACAACTTAAGTAAAGCACTGAACAAGAGAACTCTTTGCCCAATGCTTGTAAATATTTGACTTGGCAAGAGTGGTGTCCTATGCTGAAGGTGGGTCTTGACAAGTGCTGTTGCATAAAGAAGTATTTTCTGGCCACCTTTGGTTTCTCAAGCAAGTAGAGGTGTCTTGGCAAGCCTTTGGGGATCAAAACAGTTGCACGACAGTATTAACAGTGCCAGAAATACTTAATCAGGTTTGCAAAGATCTGCATCAAAATGAATGTCTCTGGTTGTAGGGACATGCAACTGGCCTGGCAGATGTGCTGCAACCATGTCCTTCCCGGTCAACTTGAAAGACTCAGAGAAATAGATTTGAATAGAAATAAGGAGAAATTATTCTAAAGTACCATCCATGAGACACCTATTGGCCTGCTGTCATTCAATCCAGAAAATATAACAGAGCCCATACCAGAAGATATTAAATTATTTCAGAAACTATCTATTTTTGTAAAAAAATCCATGGTTTTTGATTTTGTGAAAATACTTCAGCCTACACAGGCAGAGGCGTAACATGTCAGGGTTACTGTATTGTGCACCAGCCAAGTCATGCATCAACAATGCTGTGAATGTAATTCCTGGGCTAAAAGAATAAATTAAAGCTAGCAGCTCCAGAAAGATTTCTGCATGTACAAATGAAACTGCATCTTTGCAACTTTCTCCAAGAAAGAAACATCTTATTTTCCAGAATGATATGACAATATATTTTCAGTAGTAAAGATGTAGTTTCATCTTTTTGAGGGATGCTCAAAAAGTTTGCAACATCTTTTTCTTTTTTCCTTCTTAATAAGGAATATCACTGCAAGTAAATGGAAATGTCTGCAGCAATATATTAACTTAAAAATTTGTTGCTAAGGGTGCTCAATTCTAGGACAGAGTGACAGAGTAAGACTGAGTTAGTGGGAGAGAGAGACTTGGCGGTAGATGGAACATCCATGTGAACGTCACTCTGGGTAGGGTGAGTTTCTTTCACACTCCTGTGTTTGTGATGAAAAAATTATAAAGGATATAAAATTTCCATAAAAAAATAGGTTTCACAAGATAATTTAAAACCAAGGTATATCCTTTCACCTTTTTCTCTTTCCTCTCATCCTCTCAAAAGCCATGAAAGCACTGAGAAGACATATAAGAGACTATATAATGCAGAAAGACCATTGAGCCTCATCTATGTGTTCTCTGGGATCAACAAGTACCCTGAGATTACACCGGATACATACTGGAGAAGATGTATGTGCTGGAAAGCATACACCTGCCAGATATGATCAGAGATACCCAGAGTCTAATGAAATGAAGTCATTTCTTGGAACAAGTTAGCAACATGCTTCTTCACTGTATTCTTCCAAAATATATTTTATTGCAGGCTTCTGAATTTTATGTTTTTTTTTTTTTTTTTTTTTTTTTTTTTTAGGTTTCTTTTCTTTTCTTTGATTTGCAAATATTTTAATATTTTTAAATGTTTTTACTGGAGATCAAATAGATTCCTGTGAGAGCACACTTAGTTTTTTTAATTGCTTGTCATGAACTCATAACCTAACCATTCTCAAAAGGATAAGGACAGCACTTTGGAGACCACTGCTGATATCAAACCATGCATACATTTTAGTCAATAAAATTACAAGGCTTAGTTTGTTTTCAAAGTTGACTAGACTCAATTGGTGAGAGTTCCACGAAACAAACAGAAAAGTGTAGTTTGTCCTTGAGTGAGGAAACACCCCACAGAAGGCATGAGGGTTGTCCAGCATGTTTCATTTTGAGAAGTCAGTGAATAATGGTGATTACACCTTTGGTTTTATCTCAGTCAGTTTATATTTTACTTGAATGTCACTGTGCAAAACCTGTTGGCTTCAGTGAATGGTCAACACTTTTTCTTAGAAGCTGAATAATCTATCCTGTGAATGTGCTCTGAAATTCTTAACTTTTCTGTATTAGCCAACAGTTTGCATATCTCCTAAAACTGCACACTGACTGTTAGGTCTATTGTTACCTGGGTACAAGATGAGAAGGTATTATGAGGGTCAGTAATCCCTGAAGGTAATTTTGTGCATGTTCTTCTAGGATTGCCAGGAAATACTGATATTTTATACTGAATTTATCACTCTAGACCTATGCAATTTACTGTCCCAATCTCTGGACTATGACATGATGCTACTGATTTTGTTAGCCAAAATTGACCCACATCCATCTCCACTCTGAAAAGGCCTTTGTGGATCCCTCATGGATATATAAAGTTATAATAAATCATATTTTAATAGGGCTCTAACAAGATCTTTCAAGAAAATAAAATAGTGCCCCATACCTCTTTACTGTTATATGTTTTAATAAGCTAGCTCTGCAGAAGCTAAGAAACTACGATAGAGAAGATACTTCCTTTCACTATCAAAGCTACATGGAGAAATGTCTCATTCTGTTCTTATCTGTATGTTTTGATTCAGTGCTGTCTTCGTCTTTGGTTCTTTTGCTGACCTGCAAGAAAACTGATACTGAAGTAGGTCTGGTACAATACTTCAGCATTTACTCAAATATCCGATGAACATTCGGCTGTTGCTCGCTGCTGTGTCTATCTCTCTTTATCTGAAAGTGTTAACATGCTTTAACTGAAATAGAAACATTTCAAGAGGAATTTCCAACTGTAACATCAAGGAGCTACTCATTCAGCAGCAGGGAAAAGGAAATATACCATCACTGTACAGTAAAAGGCACAGAGCTCTGATTGCAATGAAAGAGCTATGAAGAAGTATTTTATTTAATAATTTCCTCATCTGAATGCTGAAAATGGAAGTGCTGTGTGTGCCCTAATCTATCACTGCATCACCTCAGGCTCTCATATTGCAGCAAAGCTAATTATCATGTTTCCAGCAACACAGCATGTTCTCACATTTGTTTATTGGAGGAAATATACAGATGGCTTAAAAAAAAAAAAAGCCTTACATATATATCATGGCATGAAAAAGTAAGGGATATGAGGGAAGGAGTGAGGAAGGAAAGAGAAAGATTCCCTTTTCACAAGGCTTATCATTCCTTGGATTGTGCTGTAAACAGTCAGATAATTTTCTCCTGTGCATTGTGTGACATTTTACTCCTAGTGGGATTGTGGCAGTGCATGTGCAAAGCCAAAGTAAATCGTGTGTTGTAGGAAAATGACCTCAAAGGGATGTTTTTATGCCCTCTTGATAGCTCAATGTGTTGTGTGATCCTGACCAAATTAAATTTATATAGGACAACTGGCACTGCACTGACTAAACTGCCTTGATTTTGCTACTGCAAATACTTTACATGCATGTGCAGGCACAGTAGTTTTCTCACAATTCATGGCATCAAGAAGGTTTTATTTAATGTTCTTTTTTTTTGTTGTTGTTGTTTTGTTTTGTTTTGTTTAATTTGTTAGCAGGGAGAGATCCAATCAAAGTGGCAGGTTATTTATTTTCTCTAGTGTGTTCCTCAACAGACTGAGCGTAGCAAACGCAACTTGTCATGTACCTTCCCTGGTGGCTCTGCCATTTATGTGAAACCTGTGTTTCATGTATCCCACTAGAATTATATCAAACATGCTGTTCTCTAGGAGATAACACACTTATTCTAAAACATAACAGATTATAAATATCTACTGACACACAGAGGCTACTTAGACAATAATAGAACAATAACAGCTTGGTCCCTGCAGCTCTCCCTGCAGCTCCCCCTGCATACAAAACTGGACTTTTGTCAGCTCTCTGGGAGGAAGCCTTTTTAGTGATAAATCAACAATGATGGAATTGAAAGGATCAAGGCACTACTTAGATTCAGCCCCTTGCATTGAGGAGGGAAGTGCTCTGTGGTTCTCGGTTCAGTGCGTTCATCTAACCTTTCCTTAAAGCTACTGAGTGCCTGTGCCACAACTACATCATTAGTCAAAATGTTCCACCAAATTTAATGACAAAGAAGTTTTCCTAGGATGTGAGAGAGATATACATATTTTTCCTCACTAGCCTGCAGCATGTTACTCTTGTCAATTCCAGAATGAGGAATTATTTTTTTCCCTGTATTAATTTTCCCACCTTAGATACTTTGACAAGATCACAACAGGCTGAATGGCTGATGCTCCAGGGAGGTGAGACTGGAAAGGTCACGAATGAACCAGGCCCAACAGCACTGAACCCTATAAGGGATCCCCATTTGATCCACTGAAGCAATGGTAAAATTTGTGAGTTGTTTCGTTTTTCTTTGAAATTCCTCATACCCATTACAGTGTCAGTTTTCCAGCTGAGGAACAGAGAGTGTGTCCCATGACCAAATATGCATCACAACCCCTGCTGGGCTGCTGGCTGACAAACACCTATCCAAGCCACTTGATGACTAAGTATCTTCCTCCTGTATGGCTCCAAGTTCCTCAATTAATTAGAAATAATCTGTGAATGATTAATGAGCTGGGGAGAACCTAAATTCAGTGGCTTTTCAGTTCTCTGGTGTTTCTACCACACTTCCTTTTATGAGTATTTTCAAGCTTTGCAATTTTAGCCTAACATAAATATTTTATTTGCAATTTATATTTCCTAAAAGAAAACTCACATGCACTCTTTCAGTATTTCACTAATATTTAGCACATCTACAACCTGGAGTTGTTGTGACTGAATGTTTTCAGAAATATTTCTCTTTCTCTGCTGCTTCCTTCATAGAGAATTTTTAGGGGTGGAAGAAAGAGAAATGTGTTAGATAACAACTTGGCTCTCTGCTAAATTCTTTCAATGTTACATTCATTTGAGAACAGGAATAAAAATTATGTTTGAAAAATGTCACTGACTTTTAAGTGTTTTTTTTGTAAATGGATTGGAACAGCTGTTCCATTGAGATGTAAGCCTTACTCTTTCCCTGTCATTTAAGACATCAAGTTTCTTGTGTCATGGACACCTGGCAAAAAGTAAGGAGAGCTGTGAGCTTTTTTATCAGTTTTGTCATACTTTGTGCAAAAGTCTGATTTTAAGCATGCAGCTCTGCTGCTTACCACATGACTTAAGCCCATACTTTCTTGCAAAGGGCTGTTTTTAAGAAAGTCTCACTCCAATTCGCTAATATGTGTTTACTTGTGTTGAATTAGGATCTGTGATTCAGGTTGTGAATCCCTATTTTCCAGCAATGGCAATAAAGGATGATGGGAGTAGAATTATAGGCAGACACCCATAGGATCACATACATTGAGGCATTCAGGTCTATTGATGGAAAATAAAGACTACAACTGATAATATCTGAGGTTTTATTTGCCATTGTTCCCCCGCTTTTTCCATGATAACAATAGATATCACTAGTACTTCTCTTTCATCATGAGCTTTATTAACCAGCAGTGGGAAGGTACTTTAAAGATAATATGTGGTCACAGAATTTAACTGGCGCTGAATGGAATTTACATCATTAAAAGTAACAAACATGCCAAAAAGACCATCAGTGTTTCTTTTTAATTTTATAAAAATAAAAGAAAAAAATGTCATGTTCCCACTCTGTATTAGTCAGTTAGACAGCAAAAAGAAAAATAATCAGTCTGTATTCTCTCAACCATAAAACATTTTATATCGAGGAAAAACTAGAAGCCTGACACATTTGGCAACTAGTACACAGGCAAATTAATCCAAAGCTCATTCAATCTTTCTCACATGACTGCTGTAAAATTAGAATTTAGGTAAGTTTGGACAATATATTCCAAATATAAAATGAATCTGAGAAATACCACTAACATCCAGACTTGGAAAACACTGTGCTCATTGCTTGCAAATTTACTGTACTTTTTTTGGATGGCATTTAATTCCTTCTTGCCTGAGCTACATCTTTACAATCTGGTGTCAGGCAAAGTAAACATACATAAATACACCTGTACAGCTCAAAATTGTGCAGGTCCAGGGCAGTTTAAAGAGAGTTTCTCTCAGCCAAAACACTCATCACTTCCCCCTTCTCTTGTGCAAGGCGTCTCTGCACAGTATTATGCTTTGAAATTCATAACAAAGTGAGGAAGAGCTGCCGCATGCAAAATGGACTTGAGTCTATTCACATATTGCTAGTGCCTACAGAAATTCCCTGTAACCCCTCTGAACCTTCATTCCTCTTAGTGCTTACCTTAAAATGCCTTCAAAAATATCCTCTAGGAATACCTGGTTCCACCTTTTGTCTCCGTTATGGCAGCTGAAATCCCTCCACACCCTGAAGAACAGAACTAAGGTATATTTGCAAAGACATGATGGTTTCACAAGTCTATTTATATTCTACAATATAATAAATGGAATAATTCTACCCCAAGCTGTGTAGTCACGGGTGCTCTCACCAGGAACTGCAGAAAAAGGTGTTTAGGAGCTGAGAGACATAGCTCTTAGTAAGATGGGGTAAAAAAAGATGAGGTAAAAAGTATTGTGGGTGCCGGGATGGGCTAGGAGCTGCTGAACTCTGGAAAAAGGCCCAAGCTGACCTTCTTTAAGTTTCCAAAAATGCCACTGTAATTCCAGCTGAGAAATGACCTTTTAATTTTACAGTGTATAGGCTCTGTTTCAGAGCAGGTGTTAAAAACACCTGTTCACTGCCAAGTCAAGGTATATTCCTCATAGGAAAGAAAAAATTGCTGGAATTCAGCATGCTGCAAGCTATGTAAGAACCCTTTGTTACTTCTGCAGTATTGATATCCAGACAAGGAACTTAGATTTTGCTAGATTTTATGGATGTATAAAGTGTATATTTAGACACAACATTTCTTCTTGAATTTAGGTTGTGTTTTAGGTAAAAAATAACTCATGTATCATTTCTAGTTTATAGTGTATCTGTATTTCTAGCTGCTTAGTAGTGCAGTCTAAATACTTCTTGAATTACACCTCTTCCAAGGGCATTTTTTCCCTCTGATCATAAAGTGAGAAGAAAGGGAAATTCATATCTATCATATTTAAACTGATCAAAATAGTGTGAAGGACATAAACATGAGTTTGGAAGAGAAGCAATTTAGCTGCAAACCTACTATGTAAAATTATCTTTGATCTTTCAGAAGACATAAGATTGGTGCAGTTGCATGCAATAATCCATTTTGCGCATTTTTGAAAGTATTGCAAATTAATGACTGAGGAAACTTGAATATAATGAAGAATCCACAGCTAAACTAATGACTAAGAAAACAGTCACAGGGAGCATTTTCTAGAGATCTGGATAGACACACTCTTTTGCACTGAAAAGCTTTCTAGAAAGCCTGGACATATTCCTGTGCAACCTCACCTAGGCGTTCCTGCTCCAGCAGGGGGATTGGACTAGATGATCTTTTGAGATCCCTTCCAATCCCAAACATACTGTGATATTGTGATACTGTGAAAGAACAATAGTAAATTCATAGATGACATACATCTTCAATCAAAATGTAAAAAAAAAAAAAAAAAGAAAGGTCATCCATGGTATTTGCCAAAGTGATACACCTTTGCCTTTTTGCTGTGATTTGACTTCAGTTACCACCCCATTTCAGGATTTTGAAACAATTTGAAAATCAAAGATCTTGCATTCTGGTGAAGAAGTTCAGGGCAGATGAATGAAATTAAGTCTGAAGCAAGCATAATGAAGAACTCCTCGAGCCTTTTTACTAGTGTATAACAGAAATGCACCAAAAATTGAAAGTGTTCATTCAAAAGCAGCTGAGCTTCACCCTCTTTCTCTCTGTGAAATAATATGGGGTAATAGTTTCATACAAATTCTTGATGTGATTAATGACCTCTTCACCATCATTTTTTACTTCATTTATGATTCTAACCTGTCTACTGGAATTTTGGTTCTCTCTGCATTTCACAGAAGCAAGTCTTCTTTGCCCTTGGACTACTCTTGGCTCAGTGTTTTATTTTAACCTATGGATTGAACACCAAAACTGTGTCTATGTAATGCTTATGTCACTGTGGCTATGTAGTGCCCATGTAACTGTGGCTAAATAACACTGCCAGGCAGAGCCAGTGCCAGAACTCTGCGTGACAGTTTCAGGGCCAGCACAGCTCTGCTCCCAACAGGGAAGCATCTCTCCAGTCTGCTGTGTTCCTCCCTCTGTCATCTCCAGGACAATTCTAACTCAGACATGCTTGTTGAGTAACAGATGGAAACAAGGGTGAAGAGGAGGCTAAAGAGTCAAAAGAAGTTAAAAATATTAGAATCCAACACGAAAGGATTGTGCTGCTAACATTAAGAGACAACACAATCTGAATAACAGAACCTGAGCAGCATTAGCACGGCTTGAAGGGAAATTCACTGTCTCCTTCCTAGACATGCATAATGCACATGCCTGTTGATTTTTTAATTTGTAGGATGTTCTGTAGGATATAATTATGGATATAAAATTTGTGTGCCAAAGGCTCAGGTAACTCTGTAAGGTTTGATTATGTCCTGATATAATGATTCACTGTTACTTTACTAGACCTTACTATTATCTATAGTAATTAATAATATTAGTAAGTCGTATGCATTTTTATGCTGCTGTTTCTGTGGCAACCTTCACCTGACGGAAGTGCAACATGTGTACAGATGTACTGCCTTCTACTTCAGTCTCAAACAGTAAGATCCACTTCAGTAGATCGGTGTATAGGTACCACCCATGGAATAAGCATATTTGCTTCAGTGAAGCAGGAAATTTAGCAAGAACAGATGAGGTAATTCAGAAACTGTTTTTTTTGCTATATGGTGCTTAACATTTTGCAAAGCTACTCTAGTATTTGTGTGAGTAGCAGGAGAGTGTACAAAATCAAGGACTGTTTTTTCAAATCTACTGGACAGCCCACATTTGCAAAACATGGAGTCCATAAGCCAGGAAGATTTGCTCTGTGAGCCAAATGACCACTTGGTGCCTTTCCCTGGTATTTTTCAGATCCTGTACTCTCATTTACTGTTACATGCACATTATGCAAAGGGAGTATTAGGCTTTGCCCTCTCGTTATAAGAGGTCCACACTGGATGTTGTTGGCTTTCTTAGAGCAGACAGGTAGAGGGACGAAGTATGGAATTTTGAATGATAAGAGGAGTTAGATACTCGAATATATCGGGAAATCTGGGCTGAATCCTTTGGATTAAACTATAGACGTTACTGTCACAAGACTACCACATATAAACACAGGCTCCAACTCCAAATGTGAACTCCTGAAGTGTTGGTTATTCAAAAACGTCAACCACTGATATATTTATTCTTCACTGGTCCTGTGTCTGCTCAGTCACAGCAATGTATCCAGTGCTGCTTAGCATGGGGCTGAAAAAGGAGAGCAATTAATTCTGTAGTTGTCACTAATTATTCTTCTTCTTGGTGGCTTGATAGGCCATAAACAGCTTCTCCCCTTGGCTTTTCCCTTGTGACATTTGTCAGCTAGGTAACACAGCAGTGCTTCTGTGATGTCTTGGCTTGCCATAATGCGTTGCTTCCCTGTCCTCTCTTTTGCCTCCCTGCCTTCTTGTAGAAACATTAATCTGTTTTCCCTGCCGTGAATCTGCATTTAGTTTTGCATAGATTGCTAAAAATTAAAGCACATGTTTAAGCACAGTGAGATCACTGAACTCAGAAAGTGTTTGCTGTGAACTACCAAAATTCTTCTGTTCCCTTCTTCACAATTTTGTTATTTTATGTCAGTATTCCTAGTGAACAATGTATAAAGAGAAATGCAGGACTTTAAATATGGCAGTGCTTGTCCTCAAGTCCTGTGTTTTTATTTATTTTTGTTTGTTTTTGTTTTGTCTTCCCCCCACCCCGAAACCCTGGCTTTCAAAGGACGAGTCCAAGGATTACGATAAAGGAAAACGTACTCATACCAGAGCTAACATGAGCTATGTGTGCACAACCATCCGATGCAATACAGACAGATATTATCTCAATCAAAAATATAAAATAGTTGTTTCTGTCTGCCACTATTCTTCACCTAACAAGACCTGGCTTTCCACGGAGAAAATTAATTCAGGGCAGAACTGCATTGATGTGGCTACAGTACTTCAGGAAACTATGACATCTTTTGGCATGTTTTGTGGGCTTGGACTTGGGAGTCTGTATTTCCAGCCGTGGGGCAGGGTTTTGCAGTGCCTAAATAAATAAGGAATTCCAAAGGAAAACAAAAGGCAGATTGACAGATAAT
The DNA here is from genome assembly GCF_036013475.1 of Columba livia. NCBI lineage: Eukaryota > Metazoa > Chordata > Aves > Columbiformes > Columbidae > Columba > Columba livia. Next base: position 49,705,204 of record NC_088604.1, read on the forward strand.
GCTCATACAGTAATTTTTAAACAGGCCTGTGATGCAACGCCATTTCTCAGTCAGGCATATATCACCAAGGCTTAGCTAGAGTAAATCAATACAGTCTTACTAATGGAAGCTATTAGGCTCTGCAGTTCTAGTAGGTTTATAATTATTTTTAGTCTACTGCTTTGCAGATAAATTTTCTGTTCAGGAGGAGCAGGTTCTGGGGGGCAGTTGAGCAGGGAGAAGAAGATGTATCTCATCTTCTTATCTTTTAATGGTTAGAGGTTTGATCTGAGGCAATCCTTCAGCTTCCTCCATAGTCAGACTTACAACCTCCTAAGAGTGTTTGATGCCAGATGTAGCAGAATTCCACTTTAGGATGAGGTGAGATATCCTCTGGTGGTGTCTGTCTGTCCTTCTCCGCTGGTTATAGAAGAAATTTAGGAAAGTGATTTCAGGCTAGATGTTTCCCTTTTGGGCAACCTAAATTAGGCAAGAGGAAGAGTGGTCAAAGCACTCTCCATCCTGGCTGCAGAGGCACAGAGCTCCAGTTGCTCCTGCTGGAAGCTGTGGGATACAGACCCACACTCAAACCCTTTTCTCAGGGGACTGGCTTAAGTCACAGCCCACTGGCTTGCTGATTATAATACAGGTGCAGCAGCTGCTTCACAGCCGCACACCATCCTCCTAGGATAAAGCTGCAGCAATTGTTTGTGTTAATAGGGTTTTAAATTGTGTGAGGAGGCACAAAAGGTGCCTGAGAACTGAAGATAGAGAGAGATGAAAAAATATTGCAAGCATGGTACTCTAATGATTGCATTTTACTTCTTTTTGTAGTGGTCTTAGCTCATTGGATGGGACAACAAAGAATGTGAGAGATCCTTTATATTATACTTCAGTCTGCACTGGCTTTGTGAAGCTCTTACTTTTGGATATGCCCCTAAAGATGTTTCCAGTTTATGCCATGGAGACCTGTACAGGATACCTTTCTCTTTTTATTGCAATGGTTCAAACAGATTTAGCTCTTACACAGCAGATGCTTGTAGTGTTTGTGTTACCCTGCACTGGCATGTCTAATTCAAACAAAAGTAATTTCACATAGTGCGAGGGTATCTCTAAAAAGAGGCTGTGATGAAGAGAAAAATGTTTCTGCATTTCCCACAGAATAAAGTGTTTGTGCTAGAGATATCTGGAAACGTGTCTCAGTGTACATCAGATTTATAAGATCAGAAAGAGATATGGCATACTGATTAATGGGAAAATGAGATAGTAATTTAATTTTTAAAGGATAGATGTTCAGAGATTTTTAGATTACATTACTATGTTCATCTGTTTCCTTTTATATCCTAAACTGAAAATCCTAACATATACTGTAGCATGATGTAATTTGGCTGAGCTGCTATCTCATCTGATGTCTTGAAGCTGAAGTCATTTATTTAGACACTGGGAATTAGCATCACACTAACCTTGTTTCGTTAATCTGCTGCCCATCAATGCAGCCACATTATATGGATCTAGGAGCTCTGTAGGAAATGTATATGCAGGACACATTAGTGATGTTGAACAAATTGATCTGAACTGGAACTCTACATGTCAAATAGCAATCAACAAATAAGCATTTGCAATAAATATGTCAATGCCCATAATTCTATAATTTCAAAGAGTTATTCAAATACATGTCCCTGGACAGCACTTCCATATTTTATCAATTACACTTGTTTATACTTGAAGCATGCTTTTTCATGTATTTCCAGAATAGATTTTTTTTTCTTTTATTCTTAAACAGCAATGACAGACACATAGACAATATAGAAGAACACAATTTAAGAACTGTGGTCAAAACCACTTATATTTAGTAGGTCTCTCTGTTTTTCTCTGTGCTCAAGTTTCTATTTTCCATGCATTATCTGATAAAATATTTCCCTTGCTTTCCATAGAAAAGCACGGTAAAACAGAATTTTTGAAAGAGCCTGCTTTAAGACTTGCCAAGTGGTTAGCCTTGTCCTCTTGTATTATTCTGACAAACATAATGTGGCAACTTTGCTTAAATTAAATTCTGCACTGTGATATACAGACATCAATCAATCAAAACTGAAGTAATGGGGATCATTATTATGCAGAATGTAGTAAGAAAAAAAGAAGTCCCAAAGCGAAAGAGAAAACAATTTGTTCCGCAATGACAGGATGAAAAGGATGTTTGAAAGCTAAACCCATGGTAACAGTGGGCTTCCCCTAGCATTTTTGCTGTTGTCCAGGAACATGCAGAATAGTGAATGTCGGGTTTCTGAGTGTTATGCATGACTGCAGGTGTCACGATTCTCACTCTTTCTTTTTACGTTGTCATTCTCACAGCCAGCAAGATCATTGCACTACATTTGTAGCTGAAGTGGGAGGCAGCTTCTGCCCAGACTGTGTCACGCCTGTTTGACTGATGGATGGCAAGAGGTAGAAGGGCAGCTGTCTGTGTGCAATGTTCCCGGGAGGGAGGAAGCAAAAGAAGGAAAAAGAGAAGGTGAGAAGGTTCCAGGCACAACCTGTATGAAGTTTTGGGAGGCATGATCCAAAATAGGTTTCATAAAATTATGGTTTAGGGATTTATTTTCTGAAAAAATATTCAGTCTTTCTATTCAAAACCAGTAAAAACAATTCTTCTAAGATGACGGTTATTCCAAATTTTATGGAAAAGATTAGCCCATGACTAAACCATGTCTCTGTTAAGTGGAATAAATGCATATTTATCTTAATTTTTCAGAGGACTGACTCGCTCCACTCTGTTTTCAGGTTTCTGCTGGGATTTCAGAGAGCTACGCTTAAGGCATTTGTACAATGCTGGAGTCAAGGTGTCAGACTGGCCGGCATGGAGAATGTGAGGCAGTTTGCTTTGCCAATTTTGATGTGTCTCACATGTTTTGTGTGTATCTGTTTTTCTCTAGGGCTTTCCTTTATCATATTTTTCCAGTCTTCCCTCAAACTTCCATAAACTTTGAATATCCATTGACAGAGCAATTCATTGCTCTCTTATTCCTTGGTTTCTGCTTTCACTGATGCTACTAACATGGTCTGATGCTCCCTACTACTTGAATTCATTATGCCTGCTTGAATCTTGGTGTGATCCTTTCAAAACAAAGGATTACACTGTTCTAGCAGTACTCCAGAGAGCACCAGGCTGGCAGCAAGCCTTGCTTCAATGAGTTCATGGTTCTCCCCACCCCTGTGAGCGTGTAGGGGAGGGTTAGGGTGGGAGGGTTGCAGACCTTTGCAGCAATGTGGATTGCATGTCCCTGGTCACACAATGACACAACCCTCTTGCATCCCTCAGCAGTGCTCAGCCCTGCAAACAAGTCTTCAGACATTTATTTGGAAGATCAACAGTCTGTTCACCGTCTCTGCTTTTAGACACAATGGTGTTAGTATTTCCTAATAAGATACAATGGTGCTACTTGATTGCAAAAAACAATGACTAGGAGGACCCCCAAGGTGACAAGAAGTAATATGAATCAATTTTTAAGCCTTTACTATTTCCTTTTTGTATGATATTTATTTTGGTTTGGGCTTGCTGATCTTTCTTACACATTTACTTGGTGATTTTGCCTGCTGCTTTAGCTTTCTGCTCCTTTTGCCTGGGTCATTCTCCTCCAGGGGCACCACTCACTTCCTAAAGCTCCTTTTCTTCCCCATTTTCCTGCAGTGTTTCACTCCTTCATTTCAAATACTTAGCATTGAAATTGTGGCTATACAATATGAGAGTCCACTTATAAATCAGATTGAAGAGTATTTCTTTCCCTGCATATGTTTAGATCAAAAGATGGACTCTGGAAAGGTAACAGGATAGTAGTATCCTTTGTGTCATGTTAGTGTGCGACCATTCGAAGTATTTGCTTTCTTAATAAGTCTTGTGCTACTCTGTGGTACTAAAATGTGAAGCTCCTGTACGAAACACCGTCAGTGGCCAGAGCCTACACAAGGTGGCAGTACTGGTATCACATAGGTTCTTTTTTGGGGGGGGTTACTAGCTTCCAGAAAATCTCCCTGTAAATTAATTGATTCGTGTCAGAAGTGGGCAAGCTTGCAAACAAGTCCATCTGGTAAGCAGCTTACTATATTTCTGTATAAATAAAGAAGATCATCCAACTTTTCTAGGGTCAGTCCGCCTCTCAGATCACAAGAAAGTCTGTTTTCAATGCAGAAAAATTCAGATCTGTACAATGCTCCAAATGCATAGCTGAGCACATCCTTCCTGGCCAGGCAATGATAGGCAACTGCAATGCCTGATTACTTGGGGCAAAATGAATCAGGTTTTGTACAAAACCGAGCATGGATTTGATAGGCAATCTGGGTAAAGTTGTTTTCAGTTTCATTGAGATGTGGGCAAGACTGACTTCTGTTAGACTGAGTCCCAGACAATAGTTCCTTAGTATGGGAATCACCTGGGTTTTAAGCCATCTACCACCAGAAGAGAAAGTCACTTCATTTTATGTATGGACCTATTTTCATGAGATGCTTTAGCTATGTGGATAAAAAGCTCTACATCAGAACCAGACATTGCTACTGCAATCACTGAAGTCAGTGGAGAAAGATGAAACGTGTTCTGGTGCATTTTCTTCTGTCTCCTTCTGCTTTCTAAGATTTTGATGCCAAATTGCTTTCTCAAATGAGATTTTGTTATTGCTACTTTTTAAACAAATGAACCAATTGACAATGTGGCTCGTCATCAGGGAGACTAAAAATATCTTAAGTGTGTTCCAACATGCAGTGAGAAATCCCCTGCATTTGCCATCCTTGCTTTACTCTCATTCTCTGAACAAAAAAAATAGAAATCAGCATTCAAAGGCAGATCACTCAAAGAAAATATTTTCCTATGCCTGGGACCATTCTGACAGGACACACCAGGGAGGACAGGAGCAGGTATGGGTACATGAGAGTGGAAGGGATGCAAGGGAAGCATAACACCTGGAAGGTCACTTATGGGAGACATGCAAGGTGGCTCATCCCCAGCATCTCTGAAAATCAGTGACCCACTCTGCTCTGTGAGCCCCAGCTTCAAAGTACAACGAGCCAGCGGATCATGACTCCTCTGTGTTGTCACAGAGAGAAGCCATGTGACTATACTGTGTGTGAGGTATAGGCCTACTTTCAGGGCATGTAGGATGCGACTCAACCTTATCAGTTCTACAAACACTGCCTGCAACTGAGCCTATCTGCTACACTTGGTTTCCCGAATCCTCCCCATGCCACCTCTATCCTACCTGTTCTTCCCTGGGTATTCCAGATTACAGAAGGAGAGAACAGATGCTGCTCATGGACTATTCAACTCAGGTCACTGTGGACAGCCACTTGGCTACCCTGGGAATCAACAACAGGAAGGCCCAGCAGCTGATAACTCGCCAAAACCCCTTCCCAGGGCTGTGTTTCTGCAGCTGCAACTAAAGTCAGCCAGCAGGAGTGTGGTTCCCAGAGGAGATGCTTGGGAAAAATACTTTAAGGAGGGACATGCAGATGAGCCAGGGACAGTGCTGAGGTTGTGGGATTTGAGGATATGGTGCACTCTCTGCGATGTCTCTGCTTCCCACCTCCTAAATGTGCTCCAAGGTTTTGTGCTGCTTTTCCTGTCTCCAGAGCAGCTCTGGAGTGGAAGCATGCAGATATTAAGAGGGTGCAGAGAAAGAAAAACCCTGAATGCTTGAAGCTATTTGATGTCTGAACTTTCACTAAAATCAGTGAGATTTGATATTTTACATCCTTTTCACAGTTTAGACGTAAGGATTTTTACACTGAAGAATTATTTTATGTGTTAAGTAGAATGCAAACAGATTTTAAAAGAGGCTTTCATAACTTTTTTTGAAAGACAGAGAGAAAAACAATAATTTTAAAATAATTAAATGGGATCTTTAGATTTTGAGGCTTCTCAGTGGGTGCAGAGAAAACAAATGAAGCAGTGTGAGTGGACAGTCAACACTCTTCAATGCAGCAGAGAGGGACAGCACCGGTCTTGATGAAGGCAGGTGTCAATGCTTTAGCCTCAAAAGATGTTACCTTACAAAAGAGGTTCTTACCAGCCCTCTCAGCCTGAAAGGCAAGGACCAAATAAACAGCAAGACCCTTTCATGTCCCTTTTCCATATTTTCCTTATAAAACCAAGCCCTTTTCTTGAGCATAGTAACTAACTGCTCTAAAATCGTTGCTTTGACTTATAATCTGAATTAAATGCATCATAAAGCCATACTTCATCTAAAAAGAAAAAGTGACCAGATAGCTAGACTAGCAGGCAGGGAGCAGACACTATTTCCATACATTACATGTTTTTACAGAATCTGTAAGTACAGTGTATTTTGCAGTTAAATACTTCACAGTCCCTAAGACCCTTGCTAACCTGGGATGCAAACAGTCCTTGCCTGTAGCACTCAGCTCTGAGGCCTTGGCTATGGATTAAAACAAGATTATGTCACCCTCCCTCATGTCTGCTGTTCTTTTTGGGCAATATCTCAATTCAGTGTGATTCAATTGCAAAACTGTGGTTTGCTGAGGAACTACTTATTTAGAAAAAAATGCTGAAAGGACTGATTAAATGGCTTACAATCTCTTTTCCCTTGTGTTTTGCTGACCACTTGCTTATCTCATCTGAGCAAGTATGGGTAATGACTTGTTTTGGTTTTCAATTTATATAATGATAATAAAAAAGCTGAAATAGCAGCCCAAGAAAGCGATAATTAATTCTTCATGCATTTATTTAATCTTCTCTTTGTTGCTCAGCCGTTGAGGTGATCCAGTGATTCAACTAAACTATCTATTTCCAGCACTGCTTTTACAGTAGAAAAAATCCTTGAATTTGCAGTTACCAGTAGATAAAGGAATTCTGCCTGCAGTGAAAAAAACCACAGTGACTGGGAAAGAAAAACTACTAATTGGTTATCATTCGCTCTGAAAGAGATCTACCACACCTTAGAGCAGGAATTTCTGGTAGTTGATTTGTGTAGATACTCTCCTCGAACACGTTATCTTACCCCTAGTTCTTGTCTCTGTGATGTCAGACTACAGAGCCGACAAACACAGTAAATGAAAACATCCTGCTTTGCTAAATTAATGGCTCACACAGGACTGCACGTGTTGCTGATCCACAGGTGCCACCAAGCTCGTGGCTTGTCTCCTGATGGAAAATCTGGGCAGGCTTCCAGCTGTGACTCTGCTGCTGACATTAGCATTGCCAGACTGTCAACAGGCACACAGCATTTCTCGGCGTGTTACCTTGCAGAATATAGTATGGTAATGCTCTTTTTAATGCAAAAACTATACTAATTCTTAATTTTATCTATGTCCTTAAAGGTAAACTTTAAAAGCAGGTAGAAATTGGTAGGATTGATATCACAACTGACCAGCTACTTGTTGCAAAAGAAAGCATATAACAAGCCTGTGACAATGTTCAGACTCAGCCATGCAAAGTAACTAGCAAGTACGAAATTTGCATTGTTGAATCATGAAAGCACATTCAGCTTAATCACATGAGGATTATGTGATTTTTTCAAGTTTGCTTTTTGAATAAAGAACTGCCTACACTGATGGCATATCTTTTTATATTACAAGTAGCAAAATGGCAGTGCGCAGAATGCTCATTCCAGAGACGCAACAGTGACATTTCAGTACTAGGAATTCACGTCTCCTTGTAGAGGTGTGCTGTGCCCCGGCCTCTGGGGCAGTGGGGATTGCTTCCACCAGGAACAGCTGCCAAAGCGGGCCCTGCGTTTCCAGGTGGTCTAGGGACACTGCATCTCTGACCTCTGTTAGTGCATTAACCACACCAAATGCTAAGCGGTACATTTGATAAATGGTTTGAATGAACTGATTTCAGGTAATTTTTTTTTTTTTTTAAAGAGAGCTTTCTGAGGTTGAGAGGGAATTTGAATACAAGAAAATAGTCAATATGAAAATGTCAACAACTTCATTGACTACCATAAACAAAGTATTCAGAAAACACTTCATTTTCTCTTAGAAACAAATATGGTTCTTTCTCTGAGGCATAGTGATGTTAAAAATGTGACAGATGTGAAAGAACTAACAATCCAGAATAGGGCAATAGTGGGATAAATTCAGCTGTGACAAGATTATTGCCTTTTGCCTGCATGTTATAATAGGTAAACATAAATCAGTCAAGGTATGTAACTGGTCGATCACTGAAAAACATGTAAAAATAGCTGAAATTGTTTTTCTACTTAGAGCTTTAGCAGGCACCGTTTTTGCAGAGCTAAAGTGGTCTCTACTTCTGCTGTTTTCAGTGTCAGCAGCTGGGCAAATGATTACGGCCTTTTCCAAGTTAGAGTTACAATAGAATTCACACACCTGCATTAACAGCTGGGATTCTGCTCCAGGTTAAGACTTTTTTCATACAGGTGTCAATACGTATGCTGACTCCCTAGGCTTCCTTAACAATCAATGGCAATTTAGTCAGTACAGTCAATGGAGTTTCAAGAACTCATCAGGTGAATAAATAGTACTTGCTCTGAGCTCAGCTGAGCAGCTTTGAAGAATCAATCAACTAGGAGCTGGATTTAGTTGCCTAACATATGCATCTGATGCCATTTGAGACTCATCAAAATAATCGTCTATGACCTCCAGAAGGATCAATCCACAAGGTCATGAATCTCCCAGAGATCCCGTGTTATATCTGCCAGACCTGTGCTGTTGTCTTGGATACCAGCAGATATCTCAGGTCATTATGGACAGCTATGTTTTGGCATCCGTCCTAGCCCCATTGATCACAATAGGAACCTAGACATAGACCTCACATTACGTCCGTACCCACACACGCCCATTCGCACGTAGGCCTTTATGCACATAGCATCAAATAAAGATGTATATACAGGTATGGATAGGTATAATTATAGATATAGATACATGTAGATATGTATGTATATATACATAGGTTTTCCTCTGTATGTGTTGTAGATTTGAAGTATAAACTTGTACATATATATGAACCTATATGTACTTACATGTGTACATATACTAGCATGCCTCTACATGGACAGATTAAATTTATGTGTCTTTTTCCTAAATGGCTTTTTTTTTCTTTCATGAAATTATGTTTAGTACAGTGAGAAAATGCCACCTCATATCTCACTTTTCTCGCTAACAGTGGGACTGGCCGAAGAGCTACAGCACAGAGAAATTCTGGTTTAACAGTAAGACTTTGAGCTAAGCTACTTTGAGGCCACTACTATATAAACTGGTAAAATTTACCCCCTTGTAACTACTTTCTCTTCAAGTGGTCCTCCCCCACCGGCCTGAAGTTCATCTGTGCCCTAATGACCTCTTTTGGTTCCAGTGTGAATGAAAGAGGAATGTCACTCCTTCAGGAGCAGTAACTTTGGTGGTTATGTTTACTTTCAGTAATGAGCTTTAATTACTTTAGCAATTACAAGGTATTTGACAGAGTTTCAACTGACTGCACACAACATCTGTACTGGTGGGACTACACATACTCTCTGATCTCTGCCCAGGGCTCCCCTAGAACACGGTAACAGCTGTAGTCCATTAGTCTATAGAGCAGTAAGCAAGTAGACGTGCTCCAGATTTATGCCAGTAGATTTAAACTAATAGCTCTTGCTTTTCATGTCAAGTAGAGGTCGAGATACCCTGGATCTTGCCTTGTTTCTCCTCTAATGCAATGGTGTAATCATTTGATGTAAACAGTCTGCTCACTACATGGCTTGCTTTGGGTTTGTATGAGAGAGTGTCGATGCTGCTTCTTGAGCAGAGGTCTCTGGACTACTGTTTTTTGATGCTTCAAGTGGTTGCTCCATCAAGAGAGTGCTACAGGGGGAACCTGGTCGGAGATCTCTTTTCTCATTGAATCACATATGGTTGTCAATAATTCAGGAGTTAGGAAGTTGAAGCTCATTTTAAGGTGTATTTTTGTTGTTTTCTAAAAGATGGTGTTTAAAACTATGACAGAAGATGCTTAAAAAAACCCAAGCAAACAAACAAACAAAAAAAAAACAAAACAGTGTTGTTATTTTCAACAATTTATTTTGTGTACATGAATTAGATAAAATGACTGCTATATTTCAAAGCCATATACTAAAATGTTAGGAAGTGCCAACACTGAAGCTGCCTGTTCAGCTTCGTACCTCTGCACACATTTCCCATCCCTTATTCTTCAGTCTGTAGGTCAGGGTTATCTATCCTCTCTGATTGTTGGTTTTCTACAACCTGAACAGCATTTCTTGGGTCACCTTCTTCAGCTTCTCTGGGAAGAACTGAACCCACAGGGGTAGCACTGGGGTCATAGAATATTAGATTAATAGTTTGGGTTGGAAGGGACCTCTAAAGGTCATCTAGTCCAACCCCCCTGCAATGAGCAGGAACATCTTCAACTAGATCAGGTTGCTCAGAGTCCTGTCCAGCCTGGCCTTGAATGTTTCAAGGGACAGGGGACCTACCATCTCTCTGGGTCCGTACCCCCTTCTTGTATGCCATGGTCCTGTACAGTCCTTGACAACTAAGAGAGTGATTATAAGTCAGTCCTATCTAGTCACAAGTGGTACTGCTGATAATGAGTTCTGCAGAGATGTGGCCCTGCCAAGCTAGTGCAGCTCTGCTTAAGTTTAGGGCATACATGGTGTGGACGGACTCTTTTAGAAGGGATTTCTGGGATAAAGTTCCATCAAGCTTTTCCAGTCTGCCTCTGCTCTTCCAGGAATGGCAAGAAGCACATGGCTTTGAGATCTTCAGGAGCAAGATTGGCTCCTGCTGCAGATCACAGTGTTGCGTTTTATGCAGCTGAACTACCTCCGCCTTAACTAGTTTGTGTAGTGGGAACAGTCTTCATGGAAAGGGAGATAAACTGGTCTGCTGGTAGAGAAGATTCCTTTCAGAGGAGAGGAATTAGCCATGGAAAGGAGCAAGGAAAGCAGACTTTGACATCCAGAATCCATTAAAGGAACAAGGAAAACTAGTCACTCATGGCTTCCTTACCATCTTCAACAGCTCAAAAAATCAACAGATCATAAATATCCCTTAGAGGTGACTGAAGATTAAATGGAAGGATAAACAAACTGACTGTAACCCTGTTTCTCCTCCCACTTCCCCACTCTCTGCACATAACCAGTCATTCCTCGGTGAATGCCAGAAGGGCCAGGTGTCCTCCCTTTCCCTCCTGCCACTAGCATGAAGTTTCAGGATGCCTTTCAGAGCTCTCCTGGAGCTTTGCAGCTGTGCACTGTGGCTTGTGAGGGGAATTGGCTAGATAACATGCTCTGGCTCCTCAAACAGTAATTACTTCAATGGAATTACTAGCGCAAATGAATATTTCTCAGATGAATGAGGACAGCACAAACATGCAGCTTATATTTCTGCAAATGGCAAATAGACCCCAATCATTCATCCAATGAGTCCTTCCAGTGTTAGTCTCTCTTCCCCTACTTTCTGGAGAGAACTCATAGGGAGGGGGAATAGTTTGTGCTCATAAATAAATTTGCACAGAAGAGTTAATGAGCTGTGGAAACTGTTATGGAGCTAGTCAAAGACAGATTTTTTTCAGAGAAGAGGTCACATATCTTTTAGGTACTATAAACAAGGCTTTTTCTTTGGTAACTGAAGCAAGAAAAAAAAAGTGATAAAACCTTCAGTTAAGACTGATAGGAATGTACATAATTAAAAAAAATCCCACCCCAAACCAGATGAAACTATTTCTTTTTTATTGTCACAGGTATGTAAAGAATATCCTGGGGTTGATTCACAAAGCTGCTGTAGGCATGTAGCCTCCTCCACAATTCGTGGAAATCTCAGCCATGATGAGATCTGGGTTGTAATCAGATCTTCCACTCTTTTGCTTGAGGCTATGATTTGACGTGACAGTGGGTTTGGTGACAATATCGCACATGTTGTCACCCTTTCAACTACTCCTGCAGTTGATCCAAGCCAATTTCTACAGTCATACAGTGATCTGCATCAAGAATGCCTCTTGCAGAAAAATGACTTGACAAAAAAATGTACCTGGTTGGTTTTTTTCAGCTTGTACGGATGGGTTTATTATAGTGGTTGACAGCATACCTAGGTGAAGAGACAGCAAGAAAGATTGAACAGATTTTATTGGTAATTAATACTTCATAAACTTAACCCTAATCAAAAGTCCCTTTATTTGTATTGATTTATTATTTTCCACTCCGAGAGAAGGTTATGTAAATGAAAAACATGCACAATTTCTCAGAGAGCGCCTTATATTCACTGCAGGAGTAGTAATTGAAATAATGATTTCCTACTATCTTCCTGTTTACTGACAGTTTCAGACAAAATCCACAGAAACATGGTATGGCATTATTGCATAAAAGCCATCTCTTGGATCAGAAGACTCTCTTCTTTAGAGGCAAACAAATGCCTGATTTTTGTAAGGAAATCCTGCAAACTTCAAGCTGTTACTCAAGTCGTTCATCTCAATAGCAAAGTGACTTTCTTCCCAAGGACTCCTGAGCATAAACCTGCTTGGTGTACCAAAGCACATGCTGGGCAACGCTGTCCTGTTCTATAGCCCAGAGGGAGTCCAATTTTAAATGAAAGATGACAGAGTTGAAGCTTAAGCTACCAGCTATTCAAATATTTATAAAAGGACAAGGAGCCTGAGGTTTTTGAGAGATCTCTATCTGAAGAATAAGAAAAGTATAACTGTGGCTATGAGATTTAACACATCCTGAATTCTACAGATCTCCAAACCAGCACTGAAGTGCTTTTGAAATTTGTATCTTTGTGTTTCCCCTCTTCTTTTCCAAATGTCCACAGATCACCAAAAGACTCGGAACCATTTACATTTAAGCTCAAGACTCCCAACAGTTAAGTGTGAGTTTAGGTTTTTCACTTGGGAGGTGCGCTTAAATTCAACTGATGAGCCGAAACTACACAGTGTGATGGAACAGGAATCTGGAGAAACAGAATAAAGCATGTGGCATTTCGAATGGAAATACTATTTATTTTCTTTCAGACGGTTGAAGGTGGGCTTACCTGTTGGAATTTGCAATCTAAATGAAAATGAAAGTTAAAAAAATAGCTCTGATAATAAGTGTTTTAATTCACAATTTTCAAAATATTTTGTTCAGAGAAAGTTAAAAATGCACATCCAGGGAAATTTATGTCATCCATGGTTATGCTTTTACTCTAGAAGCAAATGAGGATTTGAACAAAAATTAGTTACAATCAACAAATTATGCAAAATTGTCTGAAATGTTTTAACTCCTGAATTGTTATTCCATGTTTAGTAAGCATTCAATTGAATGGCTGGTAGGCAAAGAGAAAATATATAGGTAATTGATCTTCTATATGTATCCTCTACAATAACAGGGACAGAGTGCATTTCTTTGTCTTGTGAAGAAGATATCCAAATAAGAAATAATTTGTCTTTTGTCTAATATAATTTTCTCTTACCTTTTTTTTTTGTTTTTTTTTTTTTTTTTTCAGTGTATTTTGATCTACATTTTCTGCTCACAGTGATTTTACACTGCTTTATCTTCACTGACTTTGGAAGAATTACATCTGAGCTACATGGGTATGATTTACTGGGAAAGAAGCCCATTACAGATAATTAACTGTAATGTACATGTACTGTAATGTATTGTTAGGGTGTGTGTTTTTTTTTTTGTGTTTTTTTTTTTTTTTTGTTTTGTTTTTTGTTTTTTTTTTTTGTTTTTTTTTTGCATTTAGTAGAACTTTTCCTCCCTTTCCCCAAAGATAAGACTTGTGGTTGACCTTTGAAACACTGGTGCATTGCAAAAAATGAGTGTGTTAAAACAGTTTTCTTGGAGGAGGGTATTGCCTCCTGACTTCAGGGGGCTGTTGAGAAAACTGCAAGAGTTTTGCCTTTGTCTCAATAACAAACATCAGCTTCGTTGAGTATGTTTTTAAGTGCATTAGTCTGAATAGAAAGAAAGGGAAGACCATGAAAGACAAAGCCCTGAGAACTAATTTTGATGCACTTTTCATACATCAGAAGCAGATATAAAGCATTCCAAAATATCTCCCGCATCTTGGTTTCCTGTAGTTGATTTACAGGCTGTGACAGTAAATCCATTTCTGTTCCTGTAGATGCTAAATTCATTACCTTGCCACAGAATTCAGATTCTCCACTTCCCCTTGAACTTCAGCTTGTTGCTATGGCAACCAGTGCCAGACAATATATTTTTTCTTCCTTCTATTTTCCATTGGCACAGTTGCATATTGCAGTAAAAATAGTATCATTTTGCAATACTAAAAAAAAAAAAAAAAATCACTGTGTTTTATTACACGGGTTCCCTCTATACTGTAACTCTAGGCCATATATTATATATGCAGCATAAATCTGATTAATCGTAATACAGTCAAAAACTCTATAAACTAACAAATCACATATTTCTTACGCCTGTATTCAGAAAGCTATTTTTTTTCCCAAACCTTCCCACAGCTGAACATTTCTGGTTACACTAAAATGCTTTTGAAATGGCCAAGAAGATTACATTTTTCTTGAAAAAATAACTGGTCATTCTTCCCTATTTCAAATGTTGCCTCCACTTACAGTTGACAGAAGTATTCAGGGGTCAGTTTGCTGATAGAAGTCCATGCCGTTTTGAGCTTGTCTCTCTCTGAAGTCTTGTTAAAATTCCAAATTGCTTTCTGAGGGGGTGCCTGATCTTTGCTGCAAGAATGTCAGGAGAATGGAAATGAAATCAGTCAATCAATAAGTTGCCCTTGCTCTCCTGAATGAGATGGAAAGCTGACAAAATAAGGAAAGTATGCAAGGCAGGCATTGAACACTGCTGCCTTGGCACAATGTGGGTGGCTGGTCAGTGAGTCTTCTGATTAGATAGGTTGGCAGAGCCCTGGCCAGAGACACCAAAGTCTGTAAAAATGATCAGTAGATATTAAAGAATAATGAAGTTGGGAGTAGTTTTGTAGTAATAGTTAACACACATTAACTGAAAAAATGTTGGTCCATACATATAAAGCTTTGTTCAGCCTTTCTTATGCATATTGTTTATTTAAACTGAAAGACTTTTAGCACTTGTGGGTGTTTTGCATGAGCCTGGGAATTACATAGATAGTTGCGTTGCAAAAAAACCTATGTAAGAGAAGTGTCAAAGTTGCAAAACATCTCAGTAAACAGGTTTTTCTTGCTTTTCACACAGAGCATGGAATTATATTACTCTGCATCTACCTTCCCATGTCTTCCATGTGTGTTTAACCTTTCAACTGTTTTTACTGCATTATTCTTACTACAGTGCATAAGGGAGATACAACAGCTAATAAATTGATTTTCTTGACAGGTCTCTGAGACAAAAGCATATGAGTATCCAGGTTTGTGTGTTATGTCATCTAAGTGACTTTAAAGTTAAAGCTCATACTGTATAAGACAAGTCTTTCAATCTGAGTAGCCCATGAACTAATTTACAGAGTCTTTAGCTTCTCATGATACACATCAAGGACACAGACATTCTGTGACTACAGTTACAGCTGTGATTTCTCAGTAATTCTGCATATCTAACCCTTTTATAAAGCCTAATTAGCAGCACAGCCCTCATTCCTTCTCAGAACATGACCCACCGTGTGCATTAACTCAGGTAGAAATCCTACAGGAAAACTGTAAGGTGATCATGCACATTTTCTCCACCTAGCAGTTTCAACTACAGTCAAGCAGCTTGTCCTCTGAGGTGGGGTCAGAATGCATAGTGAGAGCACAGAAAAGACAAGATGAGGTATTTCTTACCTAATGCTTCATATCCAAAAATTAGACCTCTAAAGCTGAATCATGCATACCCTTGGAAGCAGACAGGGAGAAATGTCGGCTTTCAGGTGCCTTTTGTCTGAGATATAAGATGAAAAGAGGGTGAGATTTCTGCTTCATGTTTATAATTTGAGTTTACCAAGGGCATAATTTTTTTTTTTCCCATGAGGCAAAGGAGACCTCCTTCTTTAGGGCTGATTTAGTACTTCACATATTCTTTCGATTTCACTCTCTGTTACTTTTCATTACTCTATGTTGATGCAAGTATGTGATTTTGTCACTTTTGTTCATACTCATTTGTGTGAATGTTTGTGTATGAAATGAAAATTATAAACTTTCCTGAAAAGAGACATCTTCTACAGCCTTTCCAGCACTTACATTTCACTATCAGTTATATTGCTCATTTTTATTAAATAACTACCCTGAAATTGAATGTGCCAGAGTCTGACACTATACAAATAAATGCCACAGAGAGCAGCACATCTGGTTTCAATAACAACAATAATTTCCAATATTTGTTTTCATAACGAAGAACCAGAGTCCAATAGCATTACTAGTGAGAAGAACACTGAAAGTGAGAAGTGTATATAATTTATTACACATACAAAAACTATGTTAAAAGAACATTATTAAGGTTGTAAAGTCAAACACTTGAGACTTAGGAAATACCAGAATTAAGGTGGTCTGTGCAACTTTAATTTGACCTCACAAACGTATGCCTCAAGACAGTCTTTGGTTACATGAATGTATATGATTTCTCTCCAAGACAGCCACCTCAGTCAATGTACAGAAAATGTAAGTTGCCCATTTAAGGAACAGTTATGCAAGATGGATTTTCTTTTTCATGTATGGCATGTGACGCTTTTACTCTGCACCATACAAACCTTGATCTGAGGGAAAAAATGTTTATTTCCTTGTGGGTAGTTTTCTCTTGCTCATCACTCCTGCAACTGGTCACCTTGTGGCATCATTTTTGCAGAAATCTGTGTCTGTGTTAGCAAGTGGTGAGGCCTTGCAGGACCATGTCTGCTCCATGGAAGAGAGGTGCTGAGGGCCTGATGCTCACGCTGCAGGGGTTTTGCTGCAAATCCTGGCAGCATATTTTGAACACCCGTGAGTGCATTAGGTGGAGGTGCCAGCAAAGCAATGTCTAGTTTAATTGTACCCAAAGAAATCCAACCTGTGTGCCCCAGGGGACCTCAAGAATGCAGACTGAAGCATGGTGAGTGGGGGTGACAGGGAGATTCTCTTCAAAAACATGCTGCAGATCAGACTGAAGAGGCTATGGTAAGCACATCCTATGAAAACACCATCTGGTTTACAGATGGGGGAACCACACACAAGGAGGTTAAAGCAAAATGCATTGACTAATTTTGAGTGCTAAATGTGAGACACAAAGAATTTAGTCCCTTTAGA
This sequence comes from Columba livia, assembly GCF_036013475.1. Classification (NCBI taxonomy): domain Eukaryota; kingdom Metazoa; phylum Chordata; class Aves; order Columbiformes; family Columbidae; genus Columba; species Columba livia. The sequence continues at coordinate 49,722,332 of NC_088604.1, forward strand.
CTTATCACTTCCATCAGTCCCTTCTCTAATCCTCTCTCTGACAGTATTTTGCTGCAGTCACAGACTCTGTGGACCTGATATTTTCCTGTTTTAGCATTTCATCCCTATTGTAATTCAAACTGGCCCCTCACTGCACACTAGAATTAGTAAACAGAATAGAATCATTGAATCATTTCAGTTGGAGGAGACACTAAGGATCCTTGAGTCCAAATATAACCTAACTCTAGCACTAAACCATGTCCCTAAGAACCCCATCTAAATGCCTTTTAAACACCTCCAGGGATGGTAACTCAAACACTTCCCTGGGCAGCCTGTTCCAACGCCTGATAACCCTTTCTGTGAAGGATTTTTTCCTAATATCCAATCTGAACCTCCCCTGGTACAACTTGAGGCCATTTCCTCTTGTCTTATCACTTGCTACCTGGGAGAAGAGACCAACACCCTCCATGCTACAACCTCCTTTCAAATAGTTGTAGAGAGTGATAAGGTCTCCCCTCAGCCCCAGTTCCCCCAGCCGCTCCTCATCAGACTTGTGCTCCAGGCCTCTCACCAGCTTCGCCGCCCTCCTCTGAACTCTCTCTAGTACCTCAGTGTCTTTCTTGTAGTGAGGGGACCAAAACTATACACAGTCTTTAAGGTGGGGCCTCACCAGCACCAAGTACAGTGGAACGATCACATCATCTACTTCTATGTTAGGAAACTACACACAGCCAGTGCAAGGGTCATAGAACAATTTGCTTTCACACGGCTTAATTTTATCCCTCCATTCCTTCCAGCATCCCCAGAAAGCATCTTCCATATTGCTTGCTGCGTGCATACTCTTGCCCACATTATCCTTCAAGCTATGACTGGGCAGCTGTTCTCGATGGGACTATTTTCTTGTCTTTGGCCTGGGCATAATCATGCAGTTACCATAGAACAGGGACTATAACTCTGTTTTCTTCCCCTACCAACATCACAATTCCCATATGGGGAGCATGAGCTCATATTTTTTTCCATGTCCACAGAGCTTGAAGTAAATCCAGCTGTATATAGCCAGGAAATTCCAGCACTTGGTATTTCCATTTCCTTAAAACATTCTGTTTGTTTTATCTGCATTTAATTTCAGCTGGAGGTCAGAGCTGACAAGTTGCTGATCTGTAAACTTTCCCTGGTTTCATCCCCAGAGCACCAAGAACTTTCTGTATGAAGGACAGGCGCACACTCATAAATACCCATGCAACTTGCATCTTCGTCATCACACGATGTGGGAGTGTGGATTTTTTTGTCCAACCCTCTTACCCAGATCCCACTAGCACCCATAAAAGTAGGAGAAAATCACTTCTTTATAACTTATTTGCTGCCACATTGCCCCAGAACAGTAACACATTTGATACTACTTTGAGAATGGACTTTGCATTGACCAACCAGTCAAATTTTCCAGCCGTCCAGTATGAGGTATGTTGATATATAACAGGCGGTAAGGATCACCTGTCCCAAACCAAACATCAAGTAGCACATCTTATTAAATTACATTACTTCAGTTGTACTGAGCTGCTTTTTAAATCAAATATCATAATGCCAAAATAATGACTAATAGGAGATTGTTATAAATACCTTATTGTGCTAAATATGATGGAAGATATTCAGGTAAATGAAAATTTTGTTAGTTTACAAACCACAGCAATAAACCACCACTATATGTATTTTCATGATGCCATACAGGTTTTTAATAAAATGTATGACCTAGTCCAAACCTTGGCTATTGCTGTTATCTATCATTTTTTATAAAGACACCAGATGTGTTTGATTTCCCTTGTTGGATTGAATTTGCTTCTGTTTTCAGGTTATTGCTGCTTCAGAATCCCATCAACCACATTCCTGATTGGTTTTAATTATCTTTCTTGTGTTTTCTTTCTCAAGATGCTTTATTTCCAAGTGTTTTGAATTGCTTTATGTTGATAGCAAAGCATCTTGCAGAGGACACACTTATTGAAAAATGCTACTTAAGAGCTAATTATAGGGTAGATTATTTTCTTCTTTATAGCAAATGCAGTTGACTAGCTACATTTCTTGGCAGAAAAAATAATTTACAACTATCTTGAGCACCATACTGTCTAGGTGTGTGTGACCCTGGTGAACGAATGTTAAGATTCATGACCCTGCTTTGGTATCCCTTAGATAAGGAAAGATTTTTAATCACTTCAGAAGGAAAACTTGCATGTAGGGCAACAGTAATAAGGAAGTAACTGATTATTCAGAACTGTTTTGTGAGAAAAAAAATATATGGAAAAATCTGTATAAAAGTTTAAAAGACTGGTCTAGTTTCCAATCTGATGTGAATCTGTGTGGCGCAATTTACTTAGCCAGATTTTACTAAGATTTACTTCGGGAAATATGACCCAGATGGTATTGTTTCCTCATGTTGTTGTCTCTTGTCTGCTTGTTTTCCAGCTGATTCTAGTGGTGGGCCTTTCCGAGCAGGTAGAAACCAGTCAGGAGAAAAAGCAGTATGTTAACATGCCATCTGACAGTACTTGAAGTTATTCCACAGGTTAAGATGAAGGCATATGGCAAATGCAGACCACTAACACAGGGATTGGAGGAGACTTAACATCTTTTCTGGTGGTTTTCTCTAAGCTTTACTTCTTTGCCTTTTCATTATATAGGAAAGAAATCCCTCTTTTCTTGCCCAGACCACTTCATAAAGAAGATCCAGACTTTTCCCTTGACTACTATTTAGCACATCTTCAGCAGCTGAAGGAGGTCTCAGAGCTACACAAGCGCAGAGCAGGAAAGCTTATGGTGAGAGCCTTCTGGAGCTACAAGTTCCAGAGTATTTTTATACAAAGCAAATGGTGCTACCTCATACTGTGGGTTTAATGCTTGCTATTTTCAACTGTCTCCATTTTATTACAATAAAACAAGTGTCCTGTCTGGTTTTAATTTTTTCATATATATCTGGAACGAGGAGGCACTGCTACAGAAGAAGGTTTCAAGAAATACAGAAGCAAGAAGGAAACCCAAAAAACTTCACCACAGTTTTTGTCTTTCGGGACTAGGTTTGGACAGCTTACTTTAGGTGCTCTGGTCAGACATTTTAATGCCTGAAAAAAGGGCCTCCAGCCTTGACAGATTGATGTGTGTGCTGACCAGAGGAATAGGACAGAATAGTGTCAGAGTAGCTACATCTCTCTGGAGCTCATGAGATTGAATCAGAGCTGTGCATTGCATGATTCACATCATATGGGATGCAGGGTGCTGAGTTTCATAGAAGGGTAGGCATTTGCCTGCTGTGCTTATGTTTCTTTTAAGTAGTTATGGGAAAAAGACAAGGTCCTTCCATGCCACATCAGTGAGTCATAAGAGAACTTTGGCAGGAGTGAGGCAACCTAACAACTCAGACAAGGCTGCCTTTATGTACTTGCAGGTGTCCAAGATGAGGTATGCAGGGAATTTCATAGACCAGCCTGGATCTTGTTCTTAGTCACATGTCAAAATACTTGCTATGCCTACCTAGCATATATTGTACCAAAAATATGCCAAACATGGAAGCAATGAAAGTCTGAATAAGGACAATATCACCTTTTAAAACACATTAATAAAGTTTTCAAAAATAAAAGTAAGTGGAATTCATTAGTCTAGAATATAACCTTTAATCTTTTAAAGGCTGGCATAAGCCTATAAACATAGATTTTTGAGTGCTTAAATGATCGTATAATACCAAAATGTTTATATGGGCATTCATACAACTAAATTTTCGACCTGTTGTGTTTTTCAGTATGATCTAATAGCTGGTGCACAGAAGCTGTTGTTAGGACTCCTGGGCTCTGTTTCTCTTTTCTGCCAAGAGTTACAGCTAATGAGATGCTATTTTCTGCATTCCTTGGCTAGTGCAACACCGTATTTGTTAGGGGTTGTTTTTATGATCTAAGATTTACAATTTCTAATGAACATATGCAAAGTAAACCTTTTATTTACTTAACCACCATGGGAAACTGCATGTGACAAAATCAGCATATAATTCTCATTACACAAATGTCACTGCTTTATAGCCACTGTAATTGTTTAGACTTATTTGAAGAACGAAATCATTATATGTTTGTTTGTGCTGAGCAGAATCTTTGTGAGCAGCCCAGTGGAGCAGGTTTTAATTTACATGAATGATTTCCTAAGACTTCGGTGGAGTAGGAGAAGCCTGAAAACTGATAAAAGTGGAATGAACATTTTTTTCTGCGCCAAGAAGCAAAGTCGACTATTGTATCCAGGTATGTTGAATTCAGTTTGGTTACTCGAAGAGAGAATTGCTTTTCAAAGTCGTAGTATCACAATCCGGCCCAAAGTAAACAATCTTTTTCATGGAAAAGCCATAAAAAGTCCATACTATGTGCAAATTTGTACAATTTACTGTAACTCTGAAGTAAATGATCATTCAAAGAAAAAATTAGTGCTGTTTCTGACGTTTGGTGATAATTCTGTGAATTCATTTCACTTTACATTTGTGTCTGTCAGTAAGACTGCAGCTTGCTGTTTGGAAGTTATGCAATGATTTCAGGTCACATATATACTTAAGACATGATACTTACTATTTTACTATTGTGAACAGGTTCAGCATGAGCAAAGGGATAATTTTTCAGTAAACTGCTCAAGCTGAACGTAATACATGGAGCTCATGTAATTTCCACAGTCTTCAGTGTTTTTGGCTTGTGGTCTCAACTCTAAAGACATTTATGGTTAGATCTTTTGCATGTCTATTTGAGAAAACCAACCAGTAAGAAAGGGCAAGAAAACCTGAGACACTGTTCTTGTGACACCAGATTTATAGTGCTGTAGCATATTAATATCCAAGATAACAGCATAGTATTGGCAGTGTCATCCCTGCAGTGACCAGTAACTAATCCCTAAATGTGCTACACCATTGTAGAGACTTGAGTGTTTTTGTTCCAAGGTTCAAGCCCCATTGAGTTTTATTTCATTAAGAGTACAGATTGACCTAAGTGTATCTAAGACATTTGTGGTTTTACATTCTTATTGATTGTGCATAAAAAGAAGGTAATATTTTAGACCTGGATCTTTTTCAACTATTACATTTTGACTATGACACTCTCCTTGATACTGTAAGTACTTCTAATGAAGTCACAGTGGATTTTTTTTTATATATAGGTTTAAAAGACCATTTGATCCGAACTGTAATATGGGCCCTTTACAGAGAGCTGATATAAGTAATTCAGCTGGCTATCTGACATAACCCAAGACTCTCTCTATGGATTCCATAAAATCCACCTGGCCAGTGCATTTGCTTCCTTGGATACCATATACCTATAAACAGGATTATTTAGTAGTTGAGTATGAGTTTTCAGCTGCTGATGAGAGTCTGACAAGAAACACTTTAATGTACTATAGCTGTTACAACCAAGTGTTGCAGTTTGTCTTAATCTGACTCAGGTAGTCACTACTGTCCTGGTGCCTGGCTTTAAGCTTAGGCCACAATCGCAGCCACTCTGATGAGAGGAAGAGCATCTCCACCAGGTAGTGTGTATGGGCGGCCAGCTTTATTGATGCACAGAGGGCAGTCAGGTGGACATGTACGGGGACATCACAGTTATGTGTTAAATTTTCTGAAGGGTTCATACAGGCACATAAGACTGTAAAGTGACATCAACAGAGAATTTTGTGAATTTCTACAAAGGAGCAGAGTAAGACAAGAGTATATGTCTAGCAATTTGTGGCCACTGAAGAAGCACAAATTACCGGAGTGCTGTAAATATTGGAACTATTAAATATTCTGCTGCTCATTCTTTAGATAAATAAGGTAAACAACAATAAAAATAAACTCATGAAAACATGTATAAAAAACAGGACATATTTTGTGTCAATGCTGGTTTTGTGTGTTTACTACAATCTAATTCAACATCTCCTTCCAACAAAGACCAGTGTTTACTTATTGATGCTGAGAAGACAGCTGGTTTGATGAAGGGTTATACAACAGCAAGTGAAGCTTTGACTTGTAGTTTATAAGGCTGATAAAAACAAACAAGCAACTCCTTCAGCCAGCTGTTACCCCATTAGAATTTACACACAGGTTGAAATATATACTCTGTTCAAAATCTTTACTCAGGACTGATTTAAGGAGTGTTTAATGTACAGTCTTAGAGTTTGCTACAGTATACTGTAGTGATTTCTGAACTAGCTTTAAGCTGGATAGGTTAGAGATAAGATCAGTCAACCTCCATAATATAGTTTGGGCAAGAAGTTGATTTAAGAGTACCTTGTGTATCTGAACTTCAAACAGTGGTCACTTCTTTGATTGCTATGTAGTCAGTGCCTTAACTGTTTGGCTATCATTTATACTAAAATCATCCATATTGGTCCATCAGTACAAAAGCACATCAGTGTTGCCTCTTTATTGACAAGACTTGGCCTCTAAGCTGGGAATACCTGCTAAAGTTATCATGAAGAGGTTAAAAAATACCAACAATTGGTAATGTTGGTGGGGATACATCATGAGTAGAATAAAATGGTGCAATCATACCATTACATCATATAGCCAGATGGAAGTTTTCTCACTTACATAGCTTGCTGAGTAAAAAGCAGAGTTATTACATAGCAAATTCAGGCAAGAGGGCAAGTTAGCATACATAATGAGGGTAGGAGTTTTGGGATAAATGTTCATGGACTGCAAATGAAAGCACTCATATGACAGAAGAAAAAGGGCAGGTTTGCTGAACAGTGAAGGGAGTGGGTAGGATATGTGTTCATGAATATGGGTTGAGATTCAGCATCTGGGGTTTAAGTCATTGCAGATACAAGAAAATAATGCTGGACTGGTGACTGTCCAATTCCAGATGGCAAGTGAAATGTGCATTTAAATAGCGTGAACCCAAGTCCTGGAGTCAAATGCAGTCAGGCCCACTAGGGTTTCTGGAAAGAACTGGAGGTTATGTGAGAAAGTCGGGGTCATTGTCAAAATAGAGAGCATGGTACAATCCTGCCAGTTCTCAAGACAGGGATGCTACCAGTTGAGAGCAGGAAGAAAATAAGCACAGAGAGAATCCTGAGTTCAACTGTTTTGGGACTTTTGTCACTGACTTTGTGACATTTCTGGATAATTAATAGGATTACTATAGCTTCATGTTTATCACACCAGTGCTGGAGAACCCAGCAGTAAGGTTTTGCCTAACCATAATGCAAGGATCTGTTTGTTTTGGCTGGGTCATACTTTGATTTTTTTTTTTTTTTAATAGTTTGCCTTTTTTGTTGTTGTTGTTGATTTTATTTTGGCTTCAGTTTTGTTTTGTTTCATTTGTTTGTTCCTTCCTCTCCCCACCCAAGCTCTGGCAATAACAAGGACATTTGCTAATTAGGTGCCAGTCTGGTGTGACCTAAGTGAATTTCCAGGGGCAGATAGAAATATTAGCTTTGAGAAGTGCAGAGAATCATTGTTCATTTCAAGAAAATGTTAACCCGAGGTCTAATGAAGGAAAATTAATGACTAACAATGTACTTTTGACTTGCAAGAGAAATTTAAGAAACTGGCTGAAGTATGATCATGATATGATTAAATTTCAGTTTTTCTCTAAAGTGAACAGCACAATCCTCATATAGGGGAGACTGAAACTGTCTTCCTTAAAATGCGTTTTCACGTTGAAACTGGTAGTGGTGCTGCCTCAGATTTTCAAAAGGGCCAGTGTGGCCAGTGTTGTGATTTTGTAAACAAGCTAGGAAGCTTGGCGACATTAGAGCTCTTATACACACACACCTTTTACAAAAGCTCCTGTCCTCCAGAACAGCACATTGCCTCCACCTGACATCAGACAGGCTGAGCCCATGTTAGCAGCTGGTGTCTGAAGTGCATCTTTTGTCTTGCTTCCAAGTTAGCCGGGGAGGTCCCCAAGGCAAGGTCCTTGCTGGCTACATGCCCACGCCACACCCCACATGCTGCGAGTGAATAATAGTGGATACCAGACGTAGAGAAGGAGAGAGGTTGGCCATGTGGCTGGGGCAGGAGAAAGCCACTTTCTCCTACTGGGGCCCCCTTTGATGGCTGTTTGGGTGGGGGGCAGGGGCAGATTGTAGAGGAGAGGGAGGAAAGGGGGTTGAGAGAGGAAAGGGAGACTTAGGTGTCACTTTATTCTCTGCGAGTGTTCGTCCTGGATAATGTGCTGCTTCTATTGAATTGTAAAGATGCAACAATGGATACAGACCCTCCTCGCTTTCAGTAGCCATCTTTTCTGGATAGAAGTCTTTTCTCACCATACAGCAGAAGGCTATCTAGCAAGCTTTGGAAATTTTAGTGCATTATACTACTCTGAAAATTCATGAGAATGATGCACATTTTTCCAAGCCTGCTTTACACACCATGCACTGCCAAAAATATTCTGCCTTCATGCTTGCAAAAATGAAGCTTTTGATTGTAACTGGGAATTCTCCCCCTCCCACTGGCTTTATGGATATGGGATTTCACTTGCAGCGGTGGCTCATTCTCTGCATGGGAGCCTCTGTCACGTTTTCGTTCTGTGCCAATCCATCCCCCGTGGAGTGAATTTGTAGTAACCAACAATGAACAGAAAGGATTGAAGCAGATGTAAATAAAGGGCTAGAGAACATTTTTAGCTCAAAAGAATGAACCATGATCACTTCGTTTCTAAACAGGCTGAATCGCAGAGCCTAGTTGGCACAAGTAGTGTGCTTGTTGTACAACAGACTCTGACTAATTCCTGTCTTCTAGATCATCACTAATAAAATTAAATTTAATTAAAATACTTTAAGTGCCAAAACTAAAACAGCTCACCCAGAAATAACACCAGGTGCTTCTTGTTGCTCTTTGTGAGTTACTTCATATGCTGATTTTCTCAAAGATAATCAATGTGTCAGATATTTCAGACTGATATTTATATTTTATTCTTTGAATGTGCACAGATGTATTTAATATATCTGATAAAGTCATCCATATGTGATGCTTTATATATGATAATGCATATGTTAGAGAGTCTTTTATAGTCTAACATTGTATTTCCATTGTGTAGGATGACGTATTATTTATTCACATACTGATTTCTACACACGTGTGCAGAAGCAAATTTGCATATGTCATATGTCTCATGTAGTAACAAGCATGCACAAACACATGATTTGAGTATAAATGGATAGATATTACACCTATTTGAAAATTCTTTTAACAACAACGTTTTGTTATTGATCACATAAAAACGTGAAACACTTATTCAGCACAAAAGGTCTCTGTGTCTCTGTGCTTTCTGCAGAGGCTGCCATTTTTTTTTCTTTCTTCAAATCCTCTGGCCTCCCTTGGGAAGGCTTTTGTGCACGTTCAGTATGCTCACACAACTATTTCTACTAGCACTGTTACCATAGAAACCAAGTGATTTTTTTTTCCCCCCCTCCTCCCTTGTCAGGGTTTGGACCCAGTGCCAGACCTCTTTACTGTTAGCAATAATATTTTTTCAATATTTGGACAGATTTTTTAGGAAAAAAATCTGTTGTTTACATTTTCAAGATGTGGTACTTTATTTCAGGATACAAATTTTCAGGTATTAACATCAACCAATTGATTCACATACTTAAAGGAGCTAGACAGCTCTTTCTTTTGCAACATTTAGACCATGACATTTTGCAAGGAAGATGCCAGAATTGGTTATTAATTGTAGACTTCAACTCAGATCGTGAATGAAGGGATTTATGTAACAGGTCAGTGTACTGTTCTCACATTTTCATTTTTTTTAGTACTCATTTTCAAAATGTTTCTTTAGTATACACAGAAATTACTTGATCACACCTAACCACAAAGAAAGACATAATTAATTACTATATAATTTACATGTTATTGATTGTCATCATTTGCAGTGCTCACATTAACTACTTTCGCATATAAATTTTTAAGTATTTTGATTCTCTGACTACATATCGTATTAATTTCTTAAATGAATCTACACTTGGTTAGATACACAACATTGTATATTAATTTTATAAATTTTCTATTTAGGTTGAATAAATTATTTCAATTAACATGACAGAGAACATAGCTTTTCATTGAGTCATCTGACATATTTTAAGTGTAATTTTACTTAAACAAAACACACATAACATTAGGTCATATCTACACTACAACACAGATATATACATCTGTTTGAGAATTTTTAGCCACTGTTACATTATGTAAAATTTTATACTGAAAAACAGAATCACAACCACATATTTTTTATTTCTAACATACACCATAGCCTTTGGGTGCAAATATCATATTACACCAGCAAAATGCAAGGGAAGGGAGAGCTAAGATGATTTGAAAGTGCATTTTTCCTTTTCTGTTAGGAAGCACTGAACTTGCAGACCCTTGTCCAAAACAACGGAATCTCCTGTAACATAATTAGCAAGTGCAAGACCACCAGGATGATCTTTGTTCTTCTTATTTGCCTGTAATATCTGTTTGGCATAAGAGGTAATTATAATAATGCAAGCATGAAAAATAAATCGTAGCACGTTTCAAATGCATTTTTTCTTCAGTAACAGAAGAGGGAGCAATTTTTCCTTCTCATTTTCTGAGAGACACATTTGGCCCCCATCCCCCCTGCCTATGCTCCTCTTACCAAACGCAAACCTGTTCGATCATAATCCAGACACGGCTGGGTTTTACTGTGGGGGCAAGCGGCAAGACAGTTTGGGGTCGAGGGTGGAGGGGGGACAGACCACCCACTTTGTCTCCGGAGGAACAAAGCTGAAATTCTTTCTGGGTTGCCACTTTCCCTAAAGATATAGTTAGATATCAGGGTCTTTTGTGCTCTACTGTATATTTTTATGTGTAACAATGCTTTTTTTTTTTTTTTTTAATTTAACCGCCTCATTGTGCTACAAAGAAGCCGTGGTGGTGTGTAGTCAACTGGAGTGAATGTGTACATTCTCCAGGCCTCATTTTGTGAGACTTTGTCGCACTGTTGTTCCCAGTCTGAGCCGACCAGAAACCACGCATGTCTGAATAACGGGGCCCTTTCTGCCTGTTGTAATCCTGGATTGTTACAGTCTAGGGGCCAGCCATGCTGTCACCGTCACAAATTGATTTAACCATCAATTGCAGTGGTCATTAAAGCTGCTAGAAGTCCCAGCCAAGCTGATGAATTGCAGCTGAATGTGAAATGAGCCTCCAAGCCCGTTTCCCACCATCTCATATCAAAGCCTATTGTGTCCCTCCAATGTAAAGGGTCGGAGGTTCAGGCTGGAGTTCAACAATGGGCTCAGTCAGAAGATAGAGCCCCCTTTGCCCCAGCATTCCCAATTACAGTTTTCTTTCCATACCTTATTGTGCAGTATTTGCATCCAACTAATACATTGAATTATTGACATACCCCAGTGTCAATGGAGCTTTTGAAAGATTTATCCCCCAAATATATGGAATCTCAAGCATCTGGTGGCTCCCCAGTAACAACAATGAAATGATTCCCCGGTTTTCCTCCTCCGGCAGTGTAGTTGACTGATCTGAGCTGAATGGCTATCTTTACTCAGCAGAGATTAGCTGCTTGCAGACCTCACACAAAAAAACCTGAATCTGCTTCTGGAAGTCCTTTTCCTTCAGATGTATTGTTCACTGGACTTGCCTTGGTACTCATTTTTATATAACACTTAAATCTGCTGGTCTTTTGCTTAGTGGCTGTAAGTAACAGGGGAAAAAAAAAAGATCCAATGTACTCCACTTTCCTTTTTTTTTTTTTTTTTCCCTGTTGTGTCTGCATGATTGATACAGTCTTCTTGCATTTTTGGTTTGTTATTAAGCCACACATAGTTGGCGCTACCTATCAGATGAGCCATATCTCTTCTCTTTGGGGGTAGCGTTTGCATGCTGGGCACACACAAGCTGGTTTCTCTTGCTTGCTCTGTCTTGTTGGAGTGTGCTGTATCTGTGACGAGGGACTCTGGGGAACAGGTGACAAAAAGAATATAAGGTGGGGCACTGTGACTGCAATTGCCTTCGTGCAAAGTCCAGGAGGACTCCTGCTGTGGGCACAGATGTAAAAAGAAAGTGTGGGAGGGAGGAAGATTCAGTAAAGAAGTCACAGGTCCAGACTATCCCAATGTATTAATAATGAGCCAGTAGACAGTTTTAGGCCTCTGTTTCCCTCGACTGTGTTTATTATAGACTGGATGTCTCCACTAAATCTGTGTGGAGATGCTGTTAGGAAAGAGGACTAACTGTTACTGCTGGCCTGTGGTCCTCAGTGGCTTCCATGAAGGTCATCAGATGCCTGGTCCTGAAAGCGTTTTTGTCCCAATGACAGAATGAACAAATGAATAAAGAAATATATGTTTTTGTTTTTGTTTTTTTTTTTTTATTTTTTTTATTTAAATGGTTCTTTAAATCTGATTGTGTCACAGAAGACTGGTGGTTTTGTTGAACTCTTGGATCTTTCTGATTTCTGGACTTTTTCACTGCATGTAGCAGTGAACGTTCCTTAATGGAAAGTGATATCATTGCTGGTTTAATTTTTTTTTGCCTTACATGTTCCAAGTGGAGCATCTGAAAAGTCCATCAATGCATACTAGCACCAAGTTGTCTCCACAAAAAGCTGGGCTGAATGATTAAGAGATTAACAAATAGAGCGATGCTCTGTCCGATTAATGGCTGCCAGTAGTGATTTCATGTCTCCGGAGAATCTGGGATTTAAAAAAAAAATATATATATGCCTACTTTCCTCTCTGACAAGCCCAAGAATTTTCACTTTTTTTTCTTTAAAGAACAGAAAACCAGCCCCAAATAGACAATAGGTATGGCAATAGGAGACTCCCCTGAACTGGAGACACATTCAAATTCTCTCAATTTTTTCTACTGCACAGATAACTTTCCCACCTATCTTTTAATGTGAAATCATTCAATGATAATTCTTGAGTTTGTGTCTCTCAGTCTCCTTCCTTAATAAATGAACATTTGTTGGACCAGAGGCACAAACCTGAGGCTCTCATGAACTCGTCCTCTGCCCTAATCAATAAGCAAAAAAAGCAGGCACAATTTTTGGCCAAATAAATACATGGGCAGCCTCAGCTTGCCTGTGCAACTTGAGTGCCAGTATTCAGGGAGAAGATGATAGAAAGAAAAAACTGCATCTGACAGCTCCTAATCATGCTGTTCTCTGTGCGTTTGCACAGTGCAAAGTCATCTTATTCAAGTGCAACAGAATACAGATTGCAGTCCATCTACTCATTTTATCCAAACCAGCAACATTGAAGGGTACAAGTGAACCATCTTATAACTACAGGTACTCATTTACTTTTGAGACAAATTGGTACTCAGAGACCACCCTTGTTTCTTTGCTGAGCTATTGCAAATATCGTTCAGGCTGGTTTCTACTGAGAAGAAATCAGTGGCGTTGGAGCTCTGGTCATGTAACTTTCTCAGTTCATACAAGCCCTGGAAGGTTATGGTCAGGGTTCATATGAACAATCTTAGCACATTATCATTGTCTAGTTCCAACGGAGCAAGGCTGCACTGAGATATGAATTTAACAGGAATAAAGTTCCTTTCAGCTTGACTGTCAAAGTTGCCTCTGCATAAACTCCTGCTCTAATCAAAACTAAGAAAAACATAAATTCCCAAGACTCAAAGCCTGCTCACTTTCTCAGGACTTAGAAGGTTGTTCATTGTATAGTTACCTGATGGATTGTGATCCTGTAACATTTATAATAGTTCTTGAAAAAGTTATTGTCTCCTTGTGAGATGTTGAGACCAAAAGGAATCAAGAAAGCTTCCACTTTGATGAAGAATAAAGGTGTTTATATTACACACTTGCCTTCCACTGACAGAAATCAATCTTATCCTAGAAAAATTTGTGTACATAAATATATACTTATAGATCTTGTCAAGACTGGGTTCAATGATAGATGGAGATACCTTTTGCCCTACAGGACTGGGTCCTCCAAAGCCACTGAGGACACAGATTTTATTTGCAACATTCAGCTACTGCAGAGAACAAACTAAGCTGCCCACAGAAAGCAATTATTTTCTTTGAGCAGTGGAGTGGAATAAATTCTCTTTCTTATAGGTTAATGTCGTGGGACCTGTAAGCCTCCCTCTCACAGTAGAAACCCAGCTCTTCCCAATGCCTCAGGAATCAGGGTGAGTACTGGCAGCCACCTGTGCACATCCTGCTTGGACGTCTAGTATGTGCGCTCTGGCTTATGTTCATATGTTGACTGCCCTCACCTGAGCTGTCCCTTCTCCTGACTAGCAACTTTCATAACACTTCAAAGAGCCTGCAGACTTCTCCCCTTCCACAAGCGACTGAAGTGAGGCAAAGTGACACAAATGGAATGAAACACAGGACGTTCCGTCTGAAGACGAGGAAACGCTTTTTCACTGTGAAAGTGATGGAGCACTGGCACAGGTTGCTCAGAGAGGTGGTGGAGTCTTCATCCTTGGAGATCTGCAAAAGCCATCTGGACACGGTCCTGAGCAATCATCTCTAGGTGACCTTGCTTGAGCAGGGATGTTGGACCACTTGACATCTGGAGGTCCCACCTATGGGGACCCTTCTGTGATTCTGTTTAAACCTTCAAGAGTTACTAGTAGGACAGACTCATAGACAGACACACAGTTCATCTCAACAATTATATGTCATGCTGTCTTATGACAAACAGGGTCAAAATTCAGAAGTCTTTTGCAGGGGAGTTGTTAGGATACAAAAGGTCGTTTCAGAAGTACTGAAATGTAGAGATATTGAATTTATGTTTGGAATGAAAGATATTTTGGTAGTGTTTGTTTTTAGCTGTATGGCACTGAGGAGAAATTAATTTTTCCTCAAGGCAGACAATTACTCTGCAAGTGCAACACAAATTAGTGCCTATTTACATTATTAAATTGTATATGAATAACTTATTAAGCTTTGTAGTAAACCTTTTCTTACCTCTATTCACTTTGTATTCCAGAGTTCATTATTAATTGTACAAAATAATATAGTAGTCATTTGTGGTTTTGTAATCAATGAATGCAAATAAGAAATTGATAACAGCAATAATGCCACATTAAAGAATAGGCATTAATATAGTATTTTAAGTATGTAGTGTTGAAGGAATAGATACATTTATTTCACTTTACAGAAAACACCATTACTTTTCATTTTTGCTCACATGCAGGACTAAAAAGAAATAGCATTGTGAAAACATCCTTCAATCAGCTGCAACTATTAGAGTCTTGTACCAGGAATGTCACAAGAAATCTAGATGCTTGATATATTTCTTAATTTTAAGATGTTAAAATAAAAAATGAAACCTTTTGACATTAATTGTACATGAAACAAACCCTTGAACCATTCACAATTCGCTCACTCAAATAATATGCAATAAGTGGCAATTGCAGATTTTCCCTGTCTTTCATGCCTTTCTGAGCATGACAGTCAGTTGGTGGCACATTAAACATTTGCAATAAATTTTCCTTTCTTATTTTCATTTGTGTAGTGTTAGGTTTTCTTCTGAAACTGGGAGACTGTTCACTAGCTTTCAAAACATACTCTCAATGCAAACATGATAATTGGTCTTGCAAAGCTTTTACAGAAATTATGCATATTTCACTTAAAATCATAGGCTCTGGTATGATTGTTTACCTAGCATATGCATGTCCTCTGTGGTCCTCTGACTATCAGAACCTAACTTATCTACAAGGTTTTATTGGATGTGTGTGAACAGGCTGTTAAAGTCCTTTTGGTTCTTTTCCTTACTAAGTGTTTGTGGCTGTAGAGGTGTGTAATGTCTTTGACAAACAGAAGATGAACCTCAACCAGTTCAATTCAATGCACCAGACTTCTCTGAGACTCTGCAGCATGCATATCCCCTGTGGCCAGTGACAGCAGACAACAGCGTTTTTCTGCAGCATGTGCTATTTTGTGTGTGGGGAGATTTGCCTCATCCTGCACATAAAAGCATCTGGGAGATAAAGAGCCTTGTTAACTCTGACAAAATATAAGTAATCTACGGGGCTATGAATTTTTCTTTTGAGCCTGGCTGATGCATCACTTTTAGAGGCTCAATCAGCACTATGCTTCAGTTCCAATCTTTTTTTATTGTATTTGTTTATGATGATTTTTTTCATATAGTTTAGCTGTGGCAAATCTGCTTTGTAACATTTTTACGTGTAACACTGAGGTTTATGTGCTGTTATTTTTTTCTCTACTTATAGCTGTAGAAGCAGAATAAGAATTGCATCAGTGGGAAGAAGAAATTATTTCACTTTGGAATCCATGAATAAATGAAACAAAGTTGTTGTCAAACCACTGTAAGTAGCACATAATTAAAATCAAGCTTGGTATGGCTGTGGCTGCCCATTTGCTACTAAGAAAAAGGCATTTTCTGGTGGCAAGGCAGCAAGGCCTGCAGAAATCTGCTGCTTCTGTACATGCTCAAATTAACAGTCTTGCTTTTTTTAGGATTTTTTGCCAACAGAGATTGTAAAACACATTCATACTTGAGTTCATGAAAGGAAAATACACTGATTCCTGTTGTTTCCCTCTAAAATATCAAAATGACGCTCTGCTCTTGCAGCCTCTCTTTCTGTTTTTCTCCTCCAGATACACAGTCAAGTTCTGCATCCTGCTTTCTTTCAGGTGGACTCCCAGAGGACGAGCGGAGGAGACTTCCCAGGCCACCACAATGCAGAGGGCTGTGGTCCCCTCCATCCTCAAACGTGGACTCAGACACGTCTTGTTTCCTCTTCCTGTTGTGTTTCGTGTGAATCCCAGTTAGCCATGTAAAGGTTTTTCCAAATGTATGCGCTTGTTGTAAGTACTATCCAAAGCCTATGGAAGGCCGTATAGACACTCCCACTGATATTCATGGTCCTGTGCCATCTACCGCATCTGAGGAGCCATCCATGCTCACCGCTGCTGTGTTTCCAGGAAATACTGAAGTCATTTAGCACTTATTTCAAATAACATAAAATGTAAGTGAAATGGTGTAGCTAAGTTGCCAAAAATATATTTCACAGCTGTAAAAGTAGGTAGCGGGTACTGCAAACAGGATTACTGTGTTCCAGTTTGGCTGTGTTGCCATTTTCACAGAATCACACAGAATCACAGAATATTAGGGATTGGAAGGGACCTCAAAAGATTTTCACCTGCCTCTTCACAGAAACCAACATTAGACTTTAATAAATTAATATGAGCTGTAATTAAAATATCATATCCAATTGGCTATGAATATATTACTTGCCTAGGGATAGCTTCAGTGATATGGTGACTGACATAATTCTGCCTATTGAATGTAGAAGCTGTGAGTATTTTATGTTCCTTTTAACTACCAGACAAGGGGTCATTATTTCAAATTTCAGAAGCCATCCACTGATTTTCAGTGAGACTTCAACTTCTAAGGGACTTGGATGTTTCTGACAAATTCACATAGCCTCTTTCTTTTAGAAAGAAAAGGTCCCAAGCGTGTTTTGTAAGAACACAGCTAATGAGATGGCATGGTGATGAAAACAAACAAACAAGCTTATTCCAGAGTTAGAGTAAATACAAGTAATGAGATTGAGTTTCTCTCTAGAAGACGACTCTACTGGCATCAGTCAGCTTAGAGCAGGAGTCAGTCTATCCCACGGTTTCTATTTAACTTACAAATCTGTGAGAGAAATATGGAAACACAGAAGGGAAATTCTCAGAAAGGCCACTGTAGACTACTAATGAGATAAATGTCCCTTAGGTCTCCTGATAGCCCATGGGGAAAGCAGACTTCTCCAGAGGGTGATTCAGATTGTGTACAGAAGGATCTGGTGCTTCCTCTGGGGAATTGTCTTTCCTCCTGGGGACTGCAGGAAGGGAATATCAAGTTACCTTACTACCCTCAAAGCTGCCTTTAGAAATGCCCACTAAAAAGTACAGGCAAGAAAATGATGGAAGAGCGATCAAAACACACAGCTGACAGTTTCAAAACACTAGCTCTGAAGAGAAATCAAACCACAGTACACCTCTGATGAGGCCTGATGCTGTAACCAAAGCCAGCTGAGACGACCAAGTGTTCCTTCTAGATCTCCTCAACTGGTCTTGCTCAGTGAGCAGACATTCTCCTAATAGAAATCCCATGGAACTACATGTGTTTCCCACTTGCTAAATCAAGATTTAGCATTTCCAAAATAGCAGATTCTCTGCTGGAGCTAATTTTTAAAGCTTCCAGGTGTGGGGCAGTGAAAGTAAAGAACCTTTAGTCCCACAGTGGCTGCTACTCAGTTATCTCATTCTCCATAGCTACCCCCACCCTTGACCAGCTATCGTGACCCTTTGAGCATTTCCTCTGCCTTCATATGCTCAGAAGGTTCTTTTGTATTATTCTAGTCTTCAGTAGCAATTGGCTTTTTGGTGGACTCATATAAATGATATAATCAGGCTTCCTGGAAATTGCAGAACTACACAGTCCCCTTCCATCTGTTTTCCAGAGTTCTAGCAGGCTTAGAAAACAAGCCATGAAAATACAATAGTGCAGTAACTACCACCAAGGGCCCCTTGTATCTTCTGCTCCATCTCAGCAAGAGGTTAAATTATGTGATATAATGCTATATAATATAACAGAATATTTTTCCATTTTAGGCTATGACTTCAGTATTCTTACTATCATAAAAACAAATCAAAACCAAGTTTTCCTCTCTTCTCATTAAGACATGCACTACATATTCAATATTGTCCCTTGAGAAAATCATACGGACAAATATTACAGAACATTCAGCAGATGTTTGTGATCTCTAATTCCAAGTCAGTTTCAGCCTGGAAACTTAATTGAGGCACATTTACACTGATTTTAGAGGAGCTTTGCCCGGATGAGGATTGCCAATTCTAATCCATATTTGTTTCTGGATTCTTTAACATTTACATGAAGTACAGATGGAGTTGAACAGAATCCAAATCTAAATTAAATCAAAGTTTGAATTACCTTGCTCCAAGTGCTCAGGCTTTTCTTACAGCTAAAAAGAAAGTATTCGAACACAAGGTGAATGTATTTCAGAGACACATAGCACTGTCTTCATTTTTTTTCTAGATGTTCCTGGTGCTCATTCTTTTCGGAAAGATGACATTCTTTTAATTCAACCTGTGCCTAAATAGGAGTGCACAGTAGAGGTTTCTTTCCAAGAATTCCTATATTCTGCTTATATATGGGGTCACTAAAGGAGAAAAAAAACAGCTTATTTTGAAACTTCAGACAGTCTAAGAGTTAAAATACTTCTCTGACAACTCTTCTCTCTTAGTGGGTGGATGGTTAGAGTACAAAAGGATGTGGTTTCTATTTCTCCACCAACATAAGTGTTTTTCCATGTACATGTACAAATTTTGTAGGTGCTTGCCTGTTTGAAAATATAACAGTACATTTATCTTACAGAAATGAGGGGATTTCTGCATAATTCATATTGTGCAATGATCTCAGCATCCAAGCGAAATTCCAGACTGAAATGAGATAGAAATATTGAAAACAGAAACAAGAGTTTGTTTCCCTTTTCCAGAAGCCCTCCATTGGCAAGTCCAAATCAGAGCTTTAAAAAAGAAAAAAAGTCTTATGTAAAAGTAACACAAAGTCAACATTATTATTTATGTCATTTCATTCATTTTACAAAATTATTTTCTTTTTCCTTACTGGAATGTAAATACTACTTCTGGAAATTTGCTAAGACAAATTGCCTATTTAACTATCGCAGATATATAGATGGCCATTTCTAGGATGTATTTTACAACTAGTGATGTCCGTCTTCTCTAACGGTTGGAGTGACAGAAGACCATGCATTTATTGAGGGTTCATTTCATTTCTTTTCTTCATCTAGTACTGTAGCCATGTTGGTGTACCTCCTGTACACAGGAGTCTGTAGATACCCTTAAAAGCCCTGGATAAGTTCTGGAATAAGAAGGTAGAAAATCCATGCATGGGCACAGCTTGTGGAAGTGGGAGAGATATTAATAGTTTCCACTGCTTTTCTTGTATGCTCTATTTTTTGCTAAGCAGTTTATACTAGAGCTCTGAAAATTGGCTTCCGGTTAATGAGTTCCTAAAAAAAACCCCACCCTAAAACCAGTGCTTCTCCTTCTAAAAAGTTTCTAGTAAATATATTATTGACATGAGAAGATCCATGCTGGGTCATAACTGAAGTCCTTCAAATTCATTATCCTATGTTAACAGTTGTCAATGTATAGCTTAGGGATCAAATATAAAAAATTAAGAAACCATAAGCTAAATAAGCTATTGTTCTAGGCAGCAGACTAGCAGAGGAGGAAGCTGCTTACAAAGGGCAGTATGGTGAGAGGAAGAATGAGACTAATTCAGGAGCGGACACCTTAGGAGTGAGGTGGGCTGAAAGCATTTCCTATTGCCCTGGGGATTCAGGGAATAATGAAAGATAGAGCAAGAGACAGAGGGATCCCCTAACCCTGCACAGAATTCCATGGTATCTATAATCCCTGCAATATTCTGATCTCCACTGGCCCACTTTGTGCCCCAGGGATGCAGGTAAGTAAGAGGTTGTGGTTTGTTTTGTTTTGGTGTTTTGTTTTGTTTTTTTTTTTAAGCTTCAGGACAACAAAATATAATGCTTGTGCTGTTGATAAACTATGAACCAATTCTGAGAACAGGGACACGTGTGCAGCAAACCTTCCCCTATTTACTTTCCCTGTTAATTATTTTTCAATGGGAGTCTCAGGAGCATGAACTGGAACAGGCTGGAAGGTAATAAAAGAAGAAGAGTAAGAGGAAGAAAAGTTGCCTTGTCCAGTCAAACTCCTGCTGAAATTTCCATTCATCTTCCGAGCAAAAAGCTGTGATCATTCCAGACTGATGACAGTGTTCTCCAGCTATTGTGGTTTGAATTGTTCACACCAGCTGGTGCAGGAATTCAAACCATTTCATGTGTTGCAAAGTAGAAAAGATTTATTTTCCTCCTTTTCAGAACGGTAGAGTAAAATCCACGAGCATTTCTGGAATAATAGTGAATAAAAAGTGATTGAGGCATATAACTGTAATTTTACTGATTTAATAGTCACAAAAATTATTTGATGCAATTTCATAAATTTGCTAATGCATTGGGTGACAGAAAATGACAAAGGTGTCCCATATCCTAGCAATGAAAACTCGAGAGACATTCTTTCAATCATTTTTTTACCTAATATGCCCAATTTTGTAGGAGATGTGGAATGCCACTGATTCTAATGGCAATGGCTATTTCACTTTGTTGGATT
Organism: Columba livia; assembly: GCF_036013475.1. Lineage (NCBI taxonomy): Eukaryota > Metazoa > Chordata > Aves > Columbiformes > Columbidae > Columba > Columba livia. Next base: position 49,743,502 of record NC_088604.1, read on the forward strand.
GAAGCCCGAAATGGTAAACTCTTCAGGGAGAGGTGGTGATTTTATGCTTGTTACAGTCACAAAAATACAGAATGGTTGATGCTGGAAGGGACCATCTGGTCAAACTCCCTGGCTCAAGCAGGGACACCTAGTGACAGCTACCCATGACAATGTCCAAATGGCTTTTGAAGATCTCCAAGGATGGAGACTTCACCACCTCTCTAGGGAACCTGTGCCAGAGCTTAGTCAACTTCACAGTAAAAAAGTGTGTTCTGATGTTCAGGAGGGACCCTCCTGTGTTTCAGTTTGTGCCCATTGTCTCTGGCCCTGTCGCTGGGTATCACTGAAAAGAGCTTGGTTCCTTCCTCTTTGCACCCTCCCTTCAGATATTTATACACGTGGATAAGATCTCCCCCTGAGCTTCCTCTTCTCCAGGCTAAACAGGCCCAGGTCTCTCAGCCTTTCCTCATAAGACAGATGTTCCAGTATCTTCATTATCTTGTGGTCCTTTGTTAAAGATTCTCTTGAGTATGTCCATGTCTCTCTTGTACTCAGGAGCCCAGAACTGGATCCAGTACTCTGAGTGTGGTCTCACCAGTGCTTAGTAAAAGGAAAGAATCACCTCATTTGACCTGCCGACAACACTTTGCTTAAAGCAGCCCAGGATACTAGTGGTCTTCTTTGCCACAAGGGCACATTGGTGGCATATCTTCAACTTGGTGTCCAGCAGGACACCCACATCCTTCTGTCCATGTCTGCTTTCCAGCTCGGTGGCCCCCAGAATATACTGGTGCATGGGGTTTTTACTCCCCAGGTGTGGGACCTTGCAGTTCTTGTTGAACTGCAAGAGATTCCTGTCCATTTTCCCAGCCTGTTGGGTCCCTCTGGATGGCAGCATGACCCTCTGGTGTTTCAGTCACTCCTCTCAGTTGTGTGTCATCAGCAAACTTGATGAGGGTACACTAAACCCCATAGTCCACATTGTCAATGAAAATTTTTAACAGAGCTGGACTGAATATTGACCCTTGAGGTACACTGCTCATTGCTAGCCTCCAGCTAGGCTTTGTGACACTTACCACCAAACTCTGGGCCTAGCTGCTCAGCCAGATTTTAATCCACCTCTCTGTCTGCTTGTGCAGCCAGTAGTTAAACAGCTTTTCCATGAGGATTTTATGGGATACAGTGTCAAAAGCCTTACTTAAGTCAAGGTAGACAATATCCACTGCTGTCCTCATCTAACATGTGAGTCATTTAATCACAGAAGGTTACCAGGTTGATCAAGCGTGACTTCCCTGTAGTAAAACCATGCTGACTCTTTCTAATAACTTTCATGTCTTTCATGTGCCTAGAAATGGTTTCCAGGATTAGCTGCTCCACTGCCTTCCCAGGGATCAATGTGATACTGACAGGCTTCTAGTTACCTGGGTCCTCCTTCTTGCTTTTCTTGAAGACAGGAGTGACATTTGCTTCTCTCCACTGTTTTGGTGTGCTTAAAACAATGAGGCTGAAGCATCCCTCACTGCTGTTGTTACATATGTAACAAATAACTACAACAAAAAGCAACACTTCACATGGTGGTTTGGACAATAGCTAGGTTGCAGGCATCAGAGCAGCACCAGCAAAGGCCAAGGACATTCATTGGAATGCAAGTCTTTGCAAAGCTTCAGACTTCTACTGGTCTGCAACGTGGGTCATTCATATCTGAGGTATTTGTTTTCAAGTCTTCTTAAATCTGCTGGAGTTGAAACCTCAAATATATGGGTTTGACAAATGGTCTACTGGGAGAACTCTGACAGATGATTCATTCCCTAAAAGACTGACACTAATACCAATTTTGTTGAGATAAAAGACAAAAGATGATACATTTTATTAAAATGTTATGAACAACTAAATCAGCAGTAACTGTAGAGCTTTCTCTACACTGGAAAGGCTTAGGACACATCATAGGTACAACTGTAAACCACACAGTTCCTCCACTTCCTACAGCTAGTAAAATGTGATTTTTCTGGTGAAGAGAATTGAAGCGACACCTCTTTGTGTGCTTGATTTTTGTTTCGATGAAACATGAAAGGAGTTCTTGCTTTTTCCTTTTGGAGGCATTGATCTGCACTCCAGTTGTTAGTGGTTACAAATTATTCCACATTAATAATTGCCTGCAAAATTCTAGCCGTTTTTAAGATTTGGTTGAGGTTTCTGAGGTTACAAGCAGTTCTCAGGTGGACTGGTGAAGTCATCCCTTAAGGCAACTTTCATTGTATTTAAAATCAGCCTAAACAAACTTTTGTTGTTGTTGTTGTTTGATTTTTATTTCTTAGATCAAGGTTATATTAATTTTAATCTATTCAGAACAACAACATCATAGTACAAATAGGATCCAAAGCTGTTATTATTCCCAGGTATATAACCTGAACATGCACATGAATAAGTCTAAAGCTGCATGTGTGTGCACGCACGCTCTGCCTCTTATTCTCCCTTTCTTTATAGGATTCACTCTGTTCAACTCAATTTGTTTATGTTGTTTCAATATTTTAGTTGATTGCTATAGAGAAGGCAGTAAATATACACAATGGCCTTGCCAGGTACAAGAAATATACGCATGCTTATTTTCTAAAGCAGTAAATGCTTTCTATAAAGTCGCAGCAGCCAAATCACACAAGCCAGCAACATGAATGCAAAGTTATGTGCTTTTTCCTGCTGTCTTTTTGAGGAAAATGTGGGTCCTATTTATTTGTTTATTTCATTTATTAATATAGTATCTGCAAACCACCTGCAATGGCAGCCTCTTCTGCAGACTGACTGGCACCCTGGTTACTATGGCAACCAAAAAAAAGAAGTAGAGTGAAATGAAAGGGGTGAATAGCGCAGCTTTACTGGTAGCAGGGAAAAAAAGGAGACCTCATTTACATTCTGGTGCATAAACCAGCTAAGTGATGTTTCCTGAATAATTTCTGGTGGCTTGAAACTGCACATTCATGTGGAGTTTATATTATTTTATTAGGACAGAACTAAAACTCCCTATAGCAGTTTGTCTATACAAATTGAGGTGGGGAAAAAACACAGGAAAAATGGGAATTTTTAGCTAATTGTTCTGTCTTTTCTAAAAATAAATAAAATGTATTATTAAATTATAATTACTAAAACAAGTGAGTTGGTTGGAAAGTTTTCTTCATCTGTAACACGGATATGTTGAGGAAACATCTGCTAGGCTAAGTGACCTATTTCTAGGCAAACGGTTTAAGAAAAGAGAGAAATCTCTGTGCAAACAAAGCTCCTTTTAGTATCTCAGACAATTCCTTTGACTATAATACATTCCAAGGGGATGTGCATATACTCTGTAAGACTTCTGCCTTTTTGTTTATTACTGCCTTCCATACAAACAGGGCCTTAATCCTGAGGCTCTCAGGTTCTGCAATGACAAAAGTGAATAATAGTAAACATACACATTTAAGTTCCTTACAAATAACAACAGTATTGTATTTTTATATAGGATTCATGAACGCCTTCGCTCCTGAAGTGATTTAGAGGAGAATTATCTTAAGAGATGTATCTTAATTTTAGTATTCATCCGTTAGTGAGGAATCACCTTACAGCATTAAAAAAACCCCACCAAAACTAATATGCTCAAAACACCTTACTGGTTGTAATTTTAGTCTTCCAATTAAGCACGTGCCAAAGCCTAGTCAGAAGTCCAGAACTGCTTACTAGTCCACTATTCCCATCCTTTCAGATCTGACAGGGTATGTCCAAGCTTCTTGTAGAGTCTGGAAGAACCTGGCATGGGTGAAGCTGGGGGTACAACTGCCAAAGGGCACCTCAGTTACTTCAAGGTCAAGGTGGCTGCTCTGAGCCTAAAATGCAGCCAAGCTGCAGGCAGGAACGTGGGCAAGTTCACATGGCCTGCAGAGTTCAGGGTCTTTACTTCATCTCACAAGAGAAGTGACCTCTTTATGAGCAACTTTGCCTGGACTTTTTTAGTAATAGGCCTTCAATTCTTATTTTTCCTGTATGTGCTGGATTCATCAAGCCCTATTCCAGTGATTGCCCTAGAAAACATGTCAAGATTTTATTTCTTTAATGTTAAGCAAGACGATTTCATCTGAATTTTGTGATATTTGATACTTTCATTTAAGCCCAGTCTACTGGAATCACAAGATTGCATGAAAATACTGGCTTTATATTTTTAAGAAATTGTAAAGACCTTGGTTTGAAAATATGAAACTTAAAGTCCTTGAATCCATCAAATAAATAACAAGAAGAAAAAAAATTATCTTGCCTTTCAAGATACAATCCTGGGGTTTTTTGAAAGTCCCTCTGATCATGCATGGCTGCAGAAGATTAACTCATTAAGGAAGAACTACTGGACTGGTATTTTTAGAAGATAGTTTATAAATTTGTTTTTCTGTGTGAGTATATGTAAAATATAAAAATACGTATTTATAATTTTTTCTCAAGGCATGATTAATTACTTCACTGTTGTAGAGTAGTATGAAACATGTTGGTTTATTTGCAATAATATCTTTCCTTTTAAGTATATAAATTCTCTGATAGATATTAGCAAAAAGCAGATGGCTTCACAAAAGATGTTTGAAAGCTGTCTCCCTTCTGCCAGAGCCTTTTCACACTCTCACTTTGTCTGGCTTCAGCGGGATTCCTCAGTGGGAGAGAAATCTCTCTATGCTCCACTGCTTGTGGAAGTAGTCATGTAACCAGTTCTGCACTGATTAATGCATTTGCTCAGCTCCAGTGGCTACAGACTTTTAAGAGGTCTACTTCTCTGCATCCGCCTCTGGAAGGATATATATTCAGGGCATTGAAGTTGGATAGGTAGTTAGACTAGATGTTGACAGGTGATAGCTCTGAGAATACAGCTGAAGTCCAGTAAATGCAAGGGGAGAGCCTCAAGCCCCAATGTAACATCTCTGCCAGAGCAGAATGGTCGCATAGAATTTACTGTAAGTTGTTTGGTGTTTAGTGGGAGTGAGATTTTAGCAAGTTAGCCCAGGTCTAGTCCAAATCCAACCTGGTCAAATGAATCCAACCTTCAAATGAACTGTGGCAGAGTAGTTTGAGAGGGTAGAGATCTCATATCCCTCTTCCAGTTAGGGCATCTTTCTGGTTCATGACACACTAGAGTCATGACATCTTTCTGGTTCATAGACACACTAGAGTGCAGAAAACATGTGCATGCAAAAAACCCCAAACCTGGAGGGTTTTTTGGTCACAGTCACTGTGTACCATAAGAAACTGCCAAAGCAAGCCTTAGCCTTGTTCATTAGATTGTTTTGGGGCCAATAAAATCACATTTTCTGTGCACTTTTTTTGTAAACATGGACTTCCTCCAAAGATTTTCATTTTTATGTTGCAATGCTGCAAATATTAACAGGCATAATACCATCATTAATTTTCATGGTTAAGTTAGCTTTTACCAAATTTTGCAATTGCAACATTTTGGTTTCAGTGGGTGAGTGCTGTGGATCAACTGTCTTATTTGGCAAACAACTACAATGCTATTCAAACAGTCTATTATTTGACCAGCTCTTCTATTCCTACAATAATAGGAAAACAGTAAAATACAAATGTTGATGGGCAAACTATTGGATGGAGATATATACATATATACAAATTTTTTTTTTTTTTTTTTTGAGGGGGGGAAAGACACATTTTCTGACAAGATATGGCTAGTAGAAGGCATTCATTACTCTCTTTCTTTCACAATCTAAAAGATACATCTGCCTACTCCTACCTGTCATATCTTTGGAAATAAATTTTTAAGTGACAGGTTTTACCTCCTTGGTCCTCTTTGTCTTACTTTTATATTGTGGCACCAGTAACTGGTTCTGCTAGAACTGGTAACATATCAAACCCCTGAACAGCTTCAAACAGCTACAAATTATGCTCTAAAGGAGAATAGAGGAAAACCCCTTGTCTTTCCTCAAGACATGGAGTTTTTTTTTTTTCCTGAGCCTGTATGAGTCTACGGAAGTACCATGAAGCTAGGGAATTCTCCATATATTTTTAAATGGATGCAAGCATATAATTATACTGGGATCATCTGTGTATTACAAGATGGACCCTCTCAATAAATGCACCTGCATGCGAAATACTCTGTTTCAGTATCCCTACAAAAACTACACAGTTTTGAAGCCAATATTGGCAAGATTTCTTTATGATTCAGGCTTAGTATCATATCTGTGATTCTCTGCACATATGTGGTTTCTCCCATTTTACGAGTGAGACAGGCAACCAGTGTTTCTAAACTGGAGATACAAAGCATTAAAGTCACAACCATCTTTTAATACCTTCCGGATTTTTTAAATTTTGTCTTTTCTTGGATGAAACAGAGGCAGTCTATGGTGCTGGGCAGTGTGAATTTTCAAGGAGAAAAGTGTGTAAGTAGTGCTAATGCAACACAAAACACATTTATCTGCTGAGATGGCCTGAGTGATGTGGTATGCACAAACATGTGGTGTCATGGAAAGGTGTTTGGCATGACCAGCCCTGCTTTTGTGTGATGTGACTCTGTTAATCTGCAACAACATCATGTTCACCTGGTGCAGTCAGGTTAACCGTGTTCATTGTATGCTAACAATGAAGTTAAAAGTGAATAAATGGCTTCTTATTTATCCCTATCTCTCCTTTGCAGAAATGTATGAAGAAACTTGGTGGTGCTCCTTTGAGTTCTTGACTGTATGTTCTAGAAGTTGAGAGTCTGGGGGCACACAGAGCAGTTTTACCAAGTCACAATATGGTGGATTTCCACCATCGTGGATTGCACTCTCAATACTGTGTAAGGGCAAAAATGAGAGAATCACCTGCTGTTATTGCAGTGCGTGCTACTGCTATGTTGTAAAGTTTGGACAAACTTCTGGGTTTATATCAACCTATATTTTCATTGCTCCTTGCTCAGTGCAGCCAGCTTTTGATAGTTCTCATCATTTCCTAGTCTATTCATAAGCTATTAAAACTCCCTCTCTTTCTGCATCTATAACTTCATCATTGTCCTCTGAGTGTCCTCAGTCTTTTTATTCACCAAATATAACAGTGCATAGTGCTAACTTCCTTGCATTTCCTCAATATCTTATTTTATACTTTCTGCTGGGACTGTCTCAATATTCAGGTTGTACCATTTACTAGCCTCTTTTGTCCTAGTACCCGAGAGGATGATTCTTTAACCCATCAGTGTGGGGGTAAGAGAGAATCAACATTTATTTCTATTTGGAAGACATCTTTAGAGTGGATTTTACAACAGATATTCTATGACAGATTTATTTTGCCTCAGGTCACAGTTCAGGCTCCTGAACAACCTTTTGATGAAAAGGTGGAGTTTGACAAGTTGCTACATGAATCATTGGTACTGGTCTCACATTTGTGTTCCAATTTTATAATCCAGTGAATTCATGAAAGAGATAGCAGACCCTTGCAACTCTGGTGATAGATGTATAGGAAGTTCCTCACAAATAGACACCTCAAAAAAGGAAACAATTTTTTTTCACATCTAAGTGATCAAAATTGTGGTTACATGTCCTTCACCAAATTTCATTCCTTGTTAGGGAACAACAAAATAATCAGATTTTAATAAGTTTAAAGGAATGGTTCATTTGGGGGAGAGGAAGGGAGGAAAAGAAAATATTTAAAATATTTAAGCTCTTGAGGTAGTATATGATTTATGTTATCTGGTTATCTTATTGCAACTGCTGAAAAACTCCACTTAGGAAAGAAGGGAAGAAAAGATAATTTGTGGAAGTTGTAGTTGAAGGTAAAAAGCTGGCATAGTCTTAGTTGTAAATAGATCTGGTTGGATGTCATATTTAAAATATATAACTTCTTGCATTGTGTGCATAAGACCCTGTACCTCCTGCCCCTTAATACAGAAAGAAAAGTTTTCTTTTTTATCTCTTCCAAAAATAGTGGTTGATTTTTGTTCTTGAAGTCTAATTTCCATGAAGTTCTCATCATCATTATTCAAGATCCAAAATGATTCTGTTTATCATTTCTTTGATAAATCATTTTGTGATTTTGTTACTCATAAACGGCAAACTTGAACTACAAACTTGACACATGTAACACAGACATGCATTGGAAACCTGGAATTGAGTTTCTCTAAGTCTGACCCACTATCCACACAACATGTTGCCCTTCAACTTGTCAACAATATTTAGAAAATTCTTGGCAGTAGTCATGGGCCATCTATGTCATTAACACTTAGACAACTGACTAGTCAAACAAAATCTAACAGGAGGCATAAGAATAAATTGATGCCTTTTTTCTTCTACTCAATTACTCTTATTGCAAAGGAAAGACCAGTTCAGCTTCAAACAAGACTGTAAATTTTCTTGTAAAAAACTTGCTCTCCAGGACAGGAGAAAGAGTGCTTATTTTCTAAGATTACAAAATAGATTTGTTCTGACTTGCAATTACAGATGAGCCTTTGAATATGAGGCAGCTTTTGGCTGTCTTCTGGGTCACATCGCATGAGGCACCTTGGTTTCCACATGAAAGACTCCACCTTCATTGCTTGGTCCCAGCAGGCTGTGCCCAGCAGGCAGAGTCTGGAGATGATGATTTTGTCAATGGAGTTGCTTCCCTGCTTAGCATTTGGCAGAAAATTGGAAACTCCCTTTTCTCTGCCTTATTTTATCTTCCTTGTAAGCAAATAGTAGCACACACGTCATTGCCGGCAAGTCCATTTACTTGAAGTTTGTGGTGTTTACTCTGCCATTTCTCCTCCTAGGAGAGGTGAGAGGCTCCTATAACACAAGTTGCCTTCTGCCACCTATGTTTTCAACTCATTTCTCTCTCTCATCAAGAATCAAATATAGAAAAGACAACAGCACAACTGCTCTTCCAGCCTTCTGGAAAAAAAAAAAAAAAAAAGAAAGGAAAAAGAAAGGTCTGTAATCCATTCCAAGAATGCTGGACTGCCTATGTCCCACTATATTTGTTTTCTATGCCTTCAGTCAAACTGGGAGTATTACCTTGCAATGCTATGCCTTGAATGTTTCTGTTAATAAATAACAGTGCCCAACAACAAATCAGTTTAGCATAACCTTATATTTTTTTGATCTTTCTACCATTATATGGCACTGTCAATATCTCTGTCTCCCACTCAATGCTACACCTCAGGCAAGGCTTGCTTATTTGCAGGTCCTGAAGAGCATCTAATGAATTTGTCAGGATGTCCATCTCCTTCTCTTCCCCTTTATGCTGCACAGCTGGTCTGAACATAAGCAAAGTAAGTAGTTGCGTGGGGCATCAAGCTGTAGGGAACGAGATTTCTGCTCTTGCCCTCAAGCTCGTGCTGCCTTTGCCAGATATCTGGAAATCCCCCAGCTTGCTGGGGGTGCTGCCCATCAGGGAGCATGTGGGGGATGTTGCATCAGTGATGGCAGAATCAGTGAGCTTTGATTCTTGGCTCTTGCCCCCATAGCATGCATTCAACAGAACTGAAGTTTATTTTTGTTCACAATACTCAGACATCTCAGTTGTCTTCCCTGACAAAAAGTAATAGCTGTACTCTATACTGGGACTGCATTCAAACTTCTCTGTGTTGTGCTAAGTAGGTCAGCATTTTTACTATTTTTGAAGGCTCTGTTTTTCATCTGTTTATTCACTATATTTCATTATCTCCAAAACAACAAACAAAGATCCCTGTAGCAAAAGCCACAACATTTTTTTGCAAATAAAGAAACTTGAGATAGATGCTTAGTTTGAAAAACTTATGTATGAATGGATGTGATTTTGACAACATTGCAAACTTGGCAATATTAAAAATGCTAGGATACTTCTAACTCCAACATTTATATTGCTGCAAATGGTTTTGTATAAACATGTACACACATGCATACATACACACACGTATACATGCATGGTTATTTAAACACAAGGATGGCAAATGGAGAGTGAGAATGCTTTCACAAACAGACGTAAGTGTAGTAATATGATTCTTGAGGAATAACATCATTACAGATTCTTTCAAAACTGCAGTTGGAGTTGAGCAAAATGCCAGAGATTCTCCCTTTTCCTTTACTCTGGTATTTGCAAGATAACATAACCAGGATCAGTGCCAGCATCCTACCTTGATAAGACTGACTTTATGATGAAGGAGGGCAGCTAAGAAAATAAGATCTTTAGAGATGTAATTAGCAGTAATCTTTGTGCAGTACCTTGATTAGAGTATTTAAGCCCAACTTAGGGTTGTGTATGGGAGTGTGGGTCTTTTTTATTTTTTTTTTTTCCTGGCCTGTAATCTTCTATAAAAACAGTAAAATCTCAGTGTAAAGTTGATTATAAAAGAATCCAAGCTGTTCCATTGTTCCATTCTTTTATGAGAAAAATCTAATAAAATAGCAGATATCCATATTTCTGGTGAAACTGTAAGACAATAATGAGATATACTGGTGATGAGTTATATTTAATTTCAGTTGTACAGACTCAGTTACTTGTTAAGTTGCACTGTTAAACCATTGCAATCCACTTTCAGTACCAGATCAGACTTTTATATCCTGTTTTCAGCTGGGAGTGGTGGCAGAATTTCAAAACAAAGGCATCCAGGTTAGTTGCTAATGTGCTTCTAAAACACCTCTGATGTTATTATAAAAGCGTATGACATGTTTACCAGCTATGCAATTATATCGCATCCTGATCCAGCATTAGGTTGCAAGCAACTGCAGGGGACTGTGTGATTATTGAAATAAGCTGTCTAAGGACAGTTAACCAGATAATAATTTTGGGTATTCATTTAACAGTAAGTCTGAGAGGAGGTTTTAATGATGATTGTGAGTGCAATGTGACAATTGTGGCATGACCTTTACAAGAAAAACTGTGGAATGGTGTTCTGGGTGCACAACCTCTCTTCTGGATTAAATGAAGACTGGGTCTAATGATAATAGGACATCTTCCCTTCAATTCCAGATTAGAGCTGTCCATAAACTGTGCAGACCACTAAAAGAGTGAGAAATGTCAGAGATTGTTGTGTTAGAAAAGAACATGATACATGGCTAGGTTCTCTCCTAACCTTTATCTGTTTTGTCAGATCAGCCAACAAGGGAATTCCAAAGGTGGCCATCACAGGCTTTTAAAAATGAATGTTGCATATATTTTTAAAAGGATAGTTATCTAAAATTTTAGAAAAAAAATTATTATTTTTATTTGAGATAAATATTTTCATTAATATTGGGCTACGCTCAGTAGTACTTTTCTTGAGTTGGAATGTCCATTTTGAGGCCAGATGCAAGAAATATTTTTCTACCTTAGAGGGGGATGACAAGGCAACTTGGATTACAGACGTCACCCATTTAAAATGGCATTTTCCATTGTGCAGAACTGTAATAGTCCATTTAATGCACTACTCTCATTTCAAAGTTCTCTCTGTACTATCTTTTACTTAATACTAAGTTGGTAGATGCAATCATGCTTGAACTTCTTAGTATTGGAGGAAAACACTGACTAATTCTGGAACATAGACTTGCAAACAAACAAGTCTTTTAAAGCTACTGCACTAGGGAGAAATTTTCTTAACAATCCAAAGTATATTGATGCAGTCTTTAAAAAATGCAAGCTCTGCAAAGAAGCATGAGGCAAACTTCTCAAAATGTGTTACAAAAAGGTCATTTGTAAACATTGTCTCTCTTACCATTTAAAATATGTGAGCAATGGAATTCCCCTGTTTCACTGCCAGCTCTCTTGAGTCCTAAAAAATAAAGGAGGGTGGAGAAAATATTGTGTTAATAACAGTGTTTCCATTGAAAGTGCTATCAACAATATTAACAGCAGTGCCAGCAACTTGAGTCCCCCAGCACTGCTCGCACGCAGCAAGAATGCATCCCTCTCCCCGTATCTGTCCAGATGTCCATTACAACATGATGAGCCCTCCATAAGTATTTATTGTACCATAATGAGCATCACAACCCTCTCACAAAGAAAACACGTCAGATGAGGGTGTGGGAGAACTCTGAACAGCACTGTAACTGTAATGGTTTGTACTAGGTGCTGGGAAGGATACTGAAATTATTTTGCAGCATGAAGGGACTGCAGTGTAATGGTGGTTCTGGCATGGACTCCTCAACCATTCAAAAACATTAAGCTGTTTTTGTGATGTTTTTGAAACATCCATACGGAACCATTTATTTGTGGGACTGCTCTGCTCAGTTCAGAAATAGAAGACTATGAGAAAAATATGAATTTATTGTGGAAAAATACCAAATTTTGATTTGTATTATTACAGTGGAGGGGGATTCTGGGTAACAAGGCATATATTGTTCCCCAAATAAAATAGAGTCATCTTGTCTAGTGGATATTCTGATCTGTAAGTTAGCCAGTCAAGGCATAGCTTTTTCAAGAAATCTGTATTTGGAGGCTGGAAGTGATGGTCTGTTACCATCTAAGAATTAATCAGTTTCTGTAATTTAAATGCCATCTGTATTTTTCTCAGGCAATCTCAAAGTTACTGTAGCTCAAATATATTTTCTGTATCCTTCTGTAGGCTTTTCTAAGGTGACTTACTTACTCCCTGTGTAAATGCCTCATTTCCATTGTCTTTGCAGATGACACAAGTGAGAACTTTGGACCTTACATTTACTAATATTTTTGGAATAGGCATATTTGAAGACTCCTTTGTAGCTGTGTGGGTATGGAGGGTGGCTTGCACATACAGTGCTGGCCCCTCTGGTACGTACTGGCCATACTCACATTATCCTTGGGGGTCAGGACCCATAGAGTGGCCATTAACTTTTAATAACTGTGTGTTTTTCTTTTCAGTTCAAAGTATCCAAAACAATGAAATGTTTTGCAGTCCACCAAAACTGTGTGGTGCTTTTGGCGTGAAATATTTCTCACATCCTGAGGTACCTGGAATGAAGACAAGTTGGGATGTTGGAGGCAGAAGTCTCTCCAGGAAACTGTTTGGGGCTGTCATGGACTGATGGTCCCAAACCAAGACAGTGCCTATGCATACTGTCTGTCTAAAATAGTTCCTGCTAGCTGAGGCCAGTGTCTCTTTCAAAGACAAGGAGCTGACTAAACTCAGAAGGTGCCTGGAATAGATCTAGCAGCTCTATAGGGGTGAATAAGCAGTAAAACAGAAGAGTTAGACAACCTGAAGGCATATGAAGTGGATTAAGGAGATCTGTGGGCTCCTTGCAATTCTTGCAAGTGATGTTATAGTTGTACACCTCTGTATATGAACAATAAGGAGCAGGCTAACAGAAGTGATGCCAAAAGACAGATGCAAAAGATGTTTTAATGAACCAGTGAGCACTTTACCTACTGGAGATTTCCTCTCCCATTGAGTAATAATTGCTGTCTGACCAGTATATTGATCTCAGACCTCTTGTTTGGTGGCCCATCATATACTTATCTGCTAATTTTATGTAAATAGAGGGTGATTTGATTTGTTATCCCATAATTAATAGCTGAATAAAGTCACAGCTGATTTTTTTTTTAAGCATACAGTGTTCCATGGTGTTGAGCTAACAAACCACACAACTACAGTCACTATTCCAGGGTACTAATCTATAGTAAAAATACCACACGGCAGAAATCAAACAGCATGAAATGGGATGTTCCTCTGTATTGATCATTCCTCGCTGCAGCATCAGTGACATTTAGAATAGTGAAAAGATTGGTATAAGTGTGGCAAAAAGAAAGGTTTTTGTGCTCCTTTAGCCTGCACACACCGAATCTGACATTCTGTTTATATCCCTTTCTGCACTCTGTTGACTTTCTAAAGAAATAGCAACATCAGAAGTATTGACAATGGGCAAAAAAGCAAAAGCAGTTATTTGTGAGCGTCTATTAAAAGATAATTAAATTTAAACTAAATCCAATTTGTTTTTATTCATTGAAGTGTTTGTGCTTATTTCTCATACTAAAAATTTAAGCTGTTTTACTGGCAACACCAGTTAAGAGTAGATTTCAAGAATTCACTGAAAGCAGGTGACAAATTGTCCTTTTACACCCATATTGTAAATCAACAACCAACATGCTGTGCTGATTACTTAGGAAAGCCTGTGACATATAGGGTAGCTGATTTCCTGGGTGCATGTGGAGGCTGGAGGAGGTTGTGAGGACCAAAATAGGTCATATTAAGTAGAATTATGCATATCAAATTCATTGCATGGTATTATGGCTGATCTACAGGAATCCTAACTCCCTGATGAATGTGTGCCAGGCATATTAAATTGGGCTGGGAGTCAGGTGAGAAGGTCTTTTGTAGTGGTTTGATGATTAGTCTGCTCTTTGACCTTGTGTGAGTCAGTCTACCTTTCTTTTATATGTGTTATTTATTGCTTTATACCATATATTCTTTGCAGCAAAGATCTTGTGTTAGATCCATGAAAGGGCTGGAATACCTGAAGCACCACCTCCCAGAGAGGAACCCCTGGTAACATCTAGCCTTCACCGAAGGAAACACAGGGCCAGTCTCAGAAACAGGGATAAAGAGGACCTGATGACACTGCTGTGCTCCTGCTCTGCTCTCAGACCCCACACATGTTGAATTATTTCTCAGGCATTAGCTCCGGAACAGACAGCCCCTGCTGGATCAGTCTCTGCAAGGTCCTTGTGACAGATCTGCTTGGAGCCTGGGGCAAGGAGACCCCAGTCTTAGCAGAGCTCTTGTGATAATATAGGAACATACACATGAAGCAATAGCAAGATTTTTTTTTGAGGGTAAACAGGCATTGATAGTGACTTAAAGGAGTAACTAACAAGGTATGACCTGACTAAACAACTTCCGTTCTACTCTAAAACCAGAGAAAATAGTGTAATTACCTTAATGAAAAATATGACTGCAACATCATTGTTCATTAGATGGCACATTGGATGAAGGACAATTTGTTCTAACAACATTATGCTACTAATAATTTTAATGAAATACATAATAGTTAAACACCACTTAAAACATAGTGGAATAGTACCATAGAATCATAGAATGTCCTGAGTTGGAAGGGACCCACTAGGATCATTGAGTCCAGCTCCTGTCCCTGCATAGGACAACCCCAAGAATTTACACCATGTGTCTGAGGGCATTGTCCAGTCTCTTCTTGAACACTGTCAGGCTTGGGGCTGTGACACCTCATGGGGAGCCTCTTCCAGTGCTCCACCACCCTCTGGGTGAAGAACCTTTTTCTATTGTGCAACCTAAATCTCCCGTGGTGCATCTTCCTGCCATTCCCTTGGGTCTTGTCATTGGCCAACAGCAAGAAGAAATCAGCGCCTGCCCCTCCTCTTCCCCTTGTGAGGAAGCTGTAGTCGTGATGAGGTTTCTCCTCAGTCTCTTCTCCAGACTGAACAAACCAAGTGACTTTAGCCGCTCCTTATATGGCTTCCTCTCCAAACCCTTCACCAACTTCATAGCTCTCTTCTGGACATTTGCTAGTAGCTTAATATCTTTTTTATCCTGTGATGCCCAGAACTGCACACAGTGCTCCAGGTGCTGCAACAGTGCAGAGCAGAGCGGGACAGTCACGTCCCTCGCCCGGCTGGCAATGCTGTGCTGGATGCATCCAGGACACAGGTGGCCCTCTTGGCTGTCAGGGCACACTGTTGGCTCATGTTCAACCAGAACCCCCAGATCCCTCTCCGCAGAGCAACTCTGCAGCCTCTTGTCCCTCAGTCTGTATGTACAGCCAGGGTTGCCATATCCCAGGTGCAAAATCTGGCGCTTGCTCTTGTCGAACTTGATGCGGTTGGTATTTGCCCAGTTCTCAAATTTGACCAGATCCCTCTGCAGGGCCTCTCTGCCCTCAAGAGTGCCAACAGCTCCTCCCAGTTTTGTGTCATCAGTGAACTTACTTAACATGCCATCAAGTCCTGTGTCCAAGTTATTTATGAAGACATTGAAGAGTGCTGGCCCTAAGATGGATCCCTGCGGAATCCCACTAGTGACTGGTCACCAGTCTGACATAACCCCATTTACTAGAACCCTTTGAGCCTGGCCCATCAACCAATTGCTCACCCGCTGCATTGTGTGTTTATTCAGCTGTGTGCTGGACATTTTGTCAAGGAGGATACTGTGAGAGACGGTATCAAAGACTTTACTGAAATCCAAAAAGATCACATTGACAGGAAGCGTATAAGTGAAATATTAAGTGTACCCGTCAGCCACCTGTATGTTGTCTTGAAAGCATGAAACAGATTTGAAAAATGCAGATCATACTGATTGTACTTCATTCCCAGCAACCAGAATCAGCCTGCGAAGAAGCACGTAGCTCTGTAAAAAGAGTCA
Organism: Columba livia; assembly: GCF_036013475.1. Classification (NCBI taxonomy): domain Eukaryota; kingdom Metazoa; phylum Chordata; class Aves; order Columbiformes; family Columbidae; genus Columba; species Columba livia. Next base: position 49,759,706 of record NC_088604.1, read on the forward strand.
ATCATAATACTGGTATAACAAGATATATTGATGATAGGGATTTACAAGAATTACAGAGAACTGATGAATGCTTCAGAAAAGACAGATTTGTGTAGGAAAATTTCTCTTTGGTTAGCTTTCAGTTTAACTCTTCTCAACAAACCTAAAATCTGTCTTCAACACTTTGATATTAGGTTGCTAAGTAAACCAGCACTATCATTTTATCCCTCCAGCAAGGTCTCTTTATGCCTAACATACTTCAGATCTTCACAAACTTTTCACCCATCCAAAAATTATATAATGAACATATTTGGGTAGTATTTACATTCTGGCAGTCCTTAGTCATTAAAATAAAACTTGCCAAATGAAAGTAGAAAAATCATTTGCTTGCTTTCCTTTTAGCTTGACTGGATGACACTAATAGTTGTTGGCTAATTACTTATCAGAAGTTAATACGTAGTAGAAAATAAGTTACATGTTGTTTCAGATTATAACAGTTTCAGATATAACAGTTTAACACAACCACTGAAAGGAAATTTTCCCAAGTAACAAAGCAGCACCTTCTTTGTTCAAGGCCATGTAGCCTCTTAGGCGGTGCTCCTCTTATTTTTTGGGTGCTAGATCTGAGGATGGACTCTGAGATCAAGGGCTAAAGAAGCATATAGAGTGGGGTATCCCAGAGTGGTGTCCCTGACTCTTGCTGGCTTGTGGGGAGAGATGAGACAGTCCCTGGTAACAGCAACACCAATTGTATGTGATCTAGGAAGCAGGGAGCTCAGCTTCCCTTCTGCAGTTTTAGGGAATTTGAACTGGTATTTTTCCGCTCAAAGGGAAGTTAGAGAAAGAGAGATATAAGTAACATTCTCCAGGCTGAGCAGCCCTGGAGACCAAATCTCACCCTCCTTGTGCAAGTGGTGTAACCTTTTAGCTCATGTGCTAAAATGAGGATAAGGATGCCCATTACCGTCAGTTGGGACTTCTCTTCAGAGTGTATTTAAAAAAGAAAGCAGCTTTCACTGTACTTATGAGGAGTTAGTTCCTTTCATGTGTTACATGTGAATGAAGTGTGTGTTACTGGATTGATTTCCTCCAGTGGGCTTAGGGATCTCTTTGTTTAGTTTCTGCTTCCTCAAGAGGTTTAGTAGGAACTAAGTGCCTGACAGCTGGTGACCCTGGGCCATTTTTAGTCAAGAAGGATGCAAAGACATTTTGAATCAGGAGACAAGGTGTCTAATGGTTGCAAAATCCTCCAGGGAAAGAATTTGGAGAATATTTTTGGATGGGGCATTTTTATTTGGATCTAGATTTTCCTTTGGGGGACCTGACTTTCAATTTTCCTTAGGCACCTTCTAAACTGTTTTTCTTGTCTCAAGATTAATTTAAATTCTCACTTGTTTTTGATTTTAGTTTGGTATTCTCTTTTTGGTTTAAAGATGCTTGTTCATAGATACAGAAAAATCTTATGTGCTATGGTTATCCTTCAGTGATTAGAAAACTTTATGTTCTGTCAGTAAAAGCAAGGGGTAGCTGCTGCCCCAGTTGTGACAGCAAATTAAGCAATCTAACAGCAAATATTTAATTTTGCTTTTTTTTTCCAAGCTTTTGTGCTTTCAGAATAAATATTTCAATGGAACTGAGAAACTTGGAAAAGGGCTCCTTGCTGTAATCCTGAGGAAACTTAATGAGCTTCCCATTCTTCTTTGTCATCATGCACAAGCAATGTTAGGAGAAGTCGTTGTTGAGAAACCTCCAAAAATCTGCAATGGGGCTACTCCTTTGAAAGCCCTGAGCTTAGTAGTTGTCAGGCTGAGATCAGCAGCAGGGTCTGAATTTCAGCTTTCTCTATTACCCCTGGCGCAATAAGATGAATCTGCCTGTGGTTTTCTGTTAAGTTCCACCAGGCATAAAATTTGGGAAATTCGTGTCATCTTCCATTTTCATGAACAGCTGTAGACTCTACTTCAGAGACTTTTTGTCCACATCTCAGGAGCAGATGCCATCTCCTACTCTGATTTCCCTGCAAAGCTCACCCCTGTTCAGAAAATGATTTAAATATCTCTCTCGGTGGGAACTGAAAGGAAGACGTCAAAGTAATTTATGCTTGAGAAAAAAGGAAGAAAGTGGAGTAGCTGCAGAGGATGTAGATAGCCAGAGGGAATGAATAGATCTGAGAGTATATGTATAAATTGTTTGACTTTGCTCAGTCCATACATTGCCTTTAACTGCTTGTAACATCAGTACAGAGAAAGGGATCTGAGGTTTCTGTGGACAAAGATGGTTCATCTGGCACAGTTGTCATCACTAAGGCTAGTCTCACCAAATAAACGACAAAAGGTGCGGCGCTTGCTTCCATGTGTTGCACACACCTTTAGAGAGCTCCACATTTCAGGCTCCACACAAAGCTGAGCATCTCCTTGTCAGCTGCTGGGTGAGCTTGCCTTGCACTGTGCTGATACAGATGTAACCTGGGCATGATCCATCCACCTCCAAGGCAGTGCTGCTGTGCATCCCTGAGTGTTGCAGGAGGGAGTGTGGGGTTGCAATGAATCACACCATTTCATTAGGTTGACAGTCAGGAGCTGTCTGGTGGAATTGGGACAGAGCTGTTACTCAGATAGGCTACTTACGAATCTGCATTGATTTGTCTGATCGTCTTGATTGCTCATCCCTTGTTACAAAAAAGTACAGGTGCATTTTCCTGTACATTTACTCTATTTTATATTTCTTTATATCCCCCCTCCCTTTTCAATATTTTCTTATTTTTCCCTACTTATTTTAAATTTTCTTTTATACTTCTTACAGGTGTTTCATCAGAAACTTACTTTCTTAGCATAACTACAATTGTGTTTTGTGTTTTGTTTTTTCATTTCAGAGCCTGTTCTGCCTCTCCTCCACCCCACCCCAAATCCCAGATTTTGTCAGAAATCTCACCTTTCAATGCATTTGCAACTGAAAAATTTTATATTCCACAATATTGTGGTTTAACCTGGCAGATAGCTAGGCATCACACACATCTGTTCACTAACCCACCTGAGATGGGGGAGAGAATTAGAAAAAAAAGGTAAGCTTCATGGATTAAGATAAAGACAGTTTAACAGGACAGAAAGGGAAATAATAACAATAACAACAACAACCACACCACCACTACCACTACTATCACTACGACAACAACTACTATTACTACTTGAATACAGTAAAACCAGTGATGCACAATGCATTGGTCAGCAAACAGTTCTAGATGCTCAGCCTGTCCCCAAGCATTGGTTCTTGTGACCAGCTTCCTCCAAAATATATACGGAGTGTGACATTGTACGGTATGGAGTATCCCATTGGCCAGTTGGGGTCAGCTGTCCTGGCTGTGTCCCCTCCCAGCTTCTTGTGCACCTACCATGGTGTGATAAGCTGAAAAGTTCTTGACTACTTAGCAACAAGTAAAACATCAGTGTATTATCAACATTATTCTAAATCCAAAGCACAGCACTATATCAGCTACTAGGAAGAAAAGGAACTCTCAGCCACAACCAAGACACACAATGGTATCTGAAAGGAAACAAAAACAATACAGGGGAAACAAAGGTAATATTAGACAAAATAAAATTGCAGTTCATGAGATTACTTTCTCTGGGCAGGAAGAATGAAGATTCATTAGAATAGAAAAATGTATCCAGGTTCACATTTCATCTTCTGTTCTTACCTTAACTGTCTTTGGGCTTCCTTTTATAGTTCCCTTTCAAAGTGGAACACACTGATCTGTGTCAGGTTTCTTGCACAGTGTCCTTCCCTTTCCTTGGTGCGACCCCTTGATGTGCAGTTCTGCTGTGAGATCTAGAAGGAACCAGCCCAAATCAGCAGTAGTTATGGACTTCTGGAAGTCACAGCTTGTTAAGTATCATTTTAATAAAATGTGCAGTTGAAGAAAGACCTCTTCCCTTCTTTCTGGAAAAGTTGTCTGCTGGGCTGACATCACACATGTGATAGGAATGCACAAATACAGCATTTTGTCCACTTACTGGTGTGTATCTCCTGGGGCAGAGCAGACTTTTAAGTCCCTGTCTCCACTCTGCTTCTTTCTCCCTGGCTCAGCACTGACTGCTGACACTGGCAGAATTACCTCAGCTTTCATAAGTCCAGCTCCTGAATGAGCTTTTCTGAATGTGGGTGAATTAACCTGGTGGAGAAGAGGTTGCCTATTACATTGTATTTGAACAGCACCTGCTGTGTAGTGGCCTGCTGGCATTAAAGAAGTACAGTTTAACATTGGTGTGAAGGAAAGAGACTTTCTAACGCAAACCCCTAAGTTTTAATTGTGATGCTAAGATCAAGGAAATATTTCAGTAGTTGTACTGAACTGAGTCCATGATTTGAAATTCTGCATCTCTCAGGGTCAAAATAATTTTCATTCTTTTATGAAGGGTTTTTAAGTTTTGCACAGATATTTCTCACAGCAGCTGGAGTATGGATTTCCACCTTTCTGTCCATGGTTTACAGTAGATAAAAAAAATTCAGGGTGAAGGAAGATACAGTAATTATTTGGATGTTCTCTAAGGGCTGTCATATCACTTTGCTGTCACAACAAGTGCCTTTGTGGAAATTAATTTCCTGCCAAGCATCAAACACTGTCTACTCTATAAAATAATTTACACAACCTTTTTACACCTGTTTTAGTTACTCTTCAGTAGTTAGTCCTATCAGAAAACATCTTTCACTAGTATAATTTGGTGATCACTCATACCTATCTACCTTGCCTTACATTCTTGAAGTGACAACCTTTCAGTTGCCATTTTATGTCAAGAAAATAATACATACATTTTCATTACTAAAACTTCGTAATGAATTAAGGTGCTAATACAAACATCAATCACTCATATTGCTGAACTAATATGTTGCCACTGAGGAATGCTAAAGAGAAGAACGAAAGGAACTGGAAAGTGTGTCTGTCAGTGCTCATTACTGACAATGAGCATGTAAAACATCTGCTTCACTTTATAGCATCTCCATAAAGAGAACCTAAAAGTATCAACACAGAAATGTTAATAAAACAGAAAGAGGTTTGGGAATAATTCTGTCTGTCCCAGTTACCTAATTAGCACTTCCATCTGCAAATAGCTCTAAAAATCTTCTCTGCTAGGTAAGATGCATGTATCAGTTGCTACTTTTATAATTTCATTAAGCCACAACAGAAGAGGTCAAGCTCTGCTACTTTCATCTGTCTTGAGTTTCTTTCCCTTCAGTTTTTATATAATTTCCAAGTCAGAGGCTCTGACAATAACTGATATGGCTTATCTGCAGCTACTCTTCCCATTTTAATGTCTTGGGAAAAACAGTTCCATTCAATCAAGAGATGTCTCTTGACTCTCTCTTTTCCACAATGAATGAGAATTTCATTTTTCATGGCCTTTATCACATATCCGGAGTTTTTTGGAATGAAATATCTCCTTGTCCTCCCTGTCACACTCCCATATACTGTGTTTTACAGCTGGTGACCATGGTGAAACTTAATTTTAAGTATTTGGGAGAACATCTTGGTTAGCTTTAGCTCCTCTCAGTGCTGGATGTGACAGCTGAATTAGTGGCACTGAAGACATTTGGTTTCCTGCAGTAGTTCTATTCTCCATTAGAATGTCAGATTCAGAGCTTTATTAAAATGAATACAGGCCACAATTCTTTGAAAAGCTTGTTGCAGATGAACCTATAACTTAGGTTTGGGTGAAAATGAGGATTAATTTATCAAACAACCTCTCTCTGTTCCTCTGATCTCTTAGGGTAGAAGGACAGTGAATTTACCGTAGTGTTTCCTACAAAATCAGACTATTTTTACAGGTAATTTGATCTCAGTAGACTTCATATCTTGTGGACAGAGGACCCTGTAGATACAGATGCTGAAATGAAGTCCATTTGGGAGATTTCTAACAGCATTTTGCAGGTTGCCAGCACCCCTAACATTAGTTCTAAGGGGATACTAAAATTCCCTCTGTTCATCAGGTGATCAGCCCATGCACATGTGCCTTTTGAAACATTGCTATTCAATGTCTGAGTATATGATCAACAAGATACTAGCATACTATGAACATACTGCTTTAAAAAGAATATTTCAAATAATAAAAGCAAAGTACCCAGAGATATAAAATGTATTTCTTCTCCTCTGGCCACCTTCTTCTCCTTGGGAAAACATCAAAGTAGTAAAAAATGTTGCTTTTCAACCTATATGGCCATGAGGCTTTTCTGTGTTGCTTAAAACTAATATTAATTGCAATCACACAGTTCCCTCCCTTCAAACTAAACAAAGAATGATCCTCTTTCATGCATAGAGTCCTTTTCATTTCTGCTGGCATTTGACTCCGTACTTGTATGAAATTGTTGATGAGATTCATAGGGAAGCAGTGAAAATGTTCTATATTTTTCTCATTTCAATTGAACTGAGGCCTGAACAAAGGCATGAATATTTTTCCTCTGATGTATATGTGCAGTTTAGCTTAATACGTTGCCAGCCTTGCAGCAGCCTTCTTCCTTTCCAAGAAATCAATAGAGAGCCCTCTGTACCATTGGTATTGAGCTGCCAAGGGGTGAAGAAATATGTCTAAAGACAGAGGAATGAAACAGGGGGTAGGACTGAACAGAGGAGATACTCCATGTAATCTATCATGGAGCTCATTGCCCAAAGGATATTGCAAATGCTGAAGTATATCTGGGTCCCAGAGAAGAGTAGATGAGCTCAAGAAAGAGGAAACTATTTAGAGTGAAGTGATTGTGAATTGGCCTTAAAAAGCCTGGTCTTGGGAGGGCATTTGCAACATAGATGAAGCCTTGGGTTGAACAAAAACATATTTTGTTCTCTTAAGGCATTCATGTTCTTTAGCAGTTATCAGTTGCCATAGTGATTTATGGAAAATGGGATTTTACATGGGACAACAATGGTGCCACCCCTGTACCTTTACTGTTTTCTTTGAGGAACACAGTGGTACCCAAACACCTTTAGAATCAGGGGGATTCAAAGACGTTTAAGTTAGCTTCATAATTTCCTGTCTGGAGACATGATGATTCCTCCTTAGCTGCAGCTCAGAGATGTAGGTTTAAAGTATCTTACTGTTTCTAGGGTAGCTTTCTTGTACATAAAGCACATAACATTGTTAATGGCACATTGCCATACCTGTGGAGGAAATGCAAAACTTAAGCATGTCCTTAAGTGCTTCTCTGGACAGTGGCCAGAACAGTCAGCGACTTGCATGTATAATGACCAAGTCCTTAAGGAGTGCTCAGTCAGAGCTTCCTTCTATAATCTAAGAAAAGAAAAACAGAATAGAAATGTCTCAGTATTTCAAGACCTCTCAGTTATCTCTGTGAACTCAAAAGCAAAAGTTCTCAGATGATAAAAACCTCCTTGATAGGAATTTTTACCTATGGGCTGTATTGAAGCTGATGGTCATCTCACAGCCTCAAGGCTAGGTAAAACGCTTAAGACTTTTATTTCCAGCCTGTTTCTTTGGGCTGAGGGGCTGAGGACTCTATATCTAGTGCAATATTTGGCATCCCTGAGTTTCTGTTCAGTTACCGTAGGATGTCTGAAATGGCAGTAGGTACCTCAGTGTCTCAAGACATATGTTTAGGTTACTGAGTAGTAGCCTGGTTCTCCAATCTCCATTGACTACATCAGATACAGTAGGCACTTAAAACACACACACCTACGTTTTAGAGTCCAAACATTGAGCTGAATCCTGCTCAGACTTCCTCTCAAAGAACAGACAGAGTCAGTCCTACAGAGATGTTAGGAAAGTAACGGTTCCCATTGAGTCAGAAGAACTTGGCATCGTTGCTCTTTCAACACACTAATCCACGTATGTCTATATATTAAAATATAGGATACAATTCACTAGGACCTCAGCCTGAGTGGCTGTAAGTGGAATTGCACATGTTTTGCTGTAGTGACTGTTCTTGGCACCTAAGACACAGGGCATTGTAATATGGACCGGACTCAGTAAGGTCTGATGCTTTTCCTACATGATCTTTCATTTTGTGAAGAAAGGAAATGCATCACAAATCACTGCATAGTGTGCAAAAGGTTAGTGAACTAATCTGAAGCTGTACAACAGTAAATGTGTAGAAGGTATGGCAACTGATACTAATATGCATAAGATGCATGTCTAGCAGTGAGAGATGTAGAATCTGTGTTGCGTTTGTAGCATGTCTTCCTTAGTTATAAACATGGGCTTCACATTGATGTGGGTAATGTCTAAAAGCCTTGTCCAATTCTTTACAATTATTTTTTTTATCCCCCAGTTTATGTAGAAATCATTTGAAAGTCTAGAGGATTTTTTATACATGCACTCAAACACTAATGGAAAGTGCATGGAAAGCACTAATAAGTGGAAGTATGTACTGAAGTCTTATTAATTTTTTATTCAGTCAAGGTCTGTCTGGATTTCCACAGTTGCAATTCAAATTCATTAAGCTTAAGGGCAGAATGGATGCAAGGACTTTCAGTCAAATGCTCAAAACATTGCAAAGACTAAGCAATAAAAAAATCAGTAGCTTCCATTTCTTTCTTAAATTGTGACATCATAAACCTTAATGCAGGAAGATTTTTTAGGATTATTCTACATGAAAAGATATATCATGGTGCAGAGATTCTTGGGTTAATATCCAGTAACAGATTAGGTTCATGATAGTGCTAGAATGACGTGGCTATATCAATGCTAGGACACTAACTCCTATCTCTACATGGCTCTGCACTGTGTCATGGAGAGCTCCCAAGTTTTTTTTTTCTTTCTTCCTTCTTTCCTTAGTTCTTAAAAATGCTGAGTATTGTAATAATAATAACAAAATGGCAAGAATTGTCAACACTAAATTTGTGTCTTCTTTGCACTGAATTCTTTTTAATGTCCTTTATATCTGTTCCCTCACTAGTAAGTTGGACTGGTTTTCAGATTCAAACACCTAAATGTGGATATAGCCTAGGGCATTATGTGGCAACAAGATGTCTAAGCCTCTTTTAGGAGTCAGTCTAAAGCATATATTGCCATTTGAGACCTGGGGCACCCATCTGGCTTCTAAACGCAACTTTGATAGGTCACGTATAGGTCCTGCTTCATAAGGGCTATAACCATACAAACATTGTGGCTATCCCCAGGTGTCTCAAAAGTAAACTCCCATGTTTAGGCAACTGAATTAAATCCTACATCTCCACAAGTTACAGTGGCAGTTTGGAAACCTTGTTCAGAGCAAGCACCTACATTGTAGATGTCTATGTTTAGGTGGCCAGATTCCACCCTTCTGTCTCCAGGTATCCCAGCACTGTCATATTTGGGTATGTGGTAGAAGGAGGGGGATGTACCAGAGGATTTCCTGAGTCATTTGCTTCAGCAGGCCAGGCCTGATGCCTCTCTTGTGCCTCCTTCAAAGTTAAAGCAGTGAAGGAAATATATGTGCGGTGGAATGTAAGCTTTCCAAGATAATTAAATAGTTTGAAAACAGTGATTAACTGTGTAAATAAAGACGGCAGCGTTGAAAGGAAAAGACAAACAGTGTGACCCATATTAACTGCAAAATTGAAGCCAGTCAGGCTGACAAATGTGGTTTAAAAAGAAAATAATCCTTTCTAGTTAGACACACAACCAGTCCTCTTCATTATTGCAATAATCTTTCTCTGCAAATGTTTAAGGGGAATAGAGTCACACCTAGTAAGAAACAGTTCATAAGTGTAGAGGATTACTGAACACTGCTGTTTGATGCTCTTTTCGCAAGTGTTGTACAAAGTAGACATGTAGACTACAGCTAATTTCACATGTCAGTGTTTTTCACTTCTAATAGATGGCTTGCAGCATCACTGCACATGGGTAATAGTTAACCTCCCCCTCACTCCCGAACCAATTATGCAGTAGAAAGGCATTTCTGCATGGAATCTGTAAACAAGATGCCCAGCAAATTAACACCTTCCATTTCCAGCCTTAGCAATAAAAATGCAGCTGAAAAGGATGGGATACTGGAAAAGCAAGATTAGGGGTATGGAGTGAATGGTTGTCACCCACTTGTTAAAAAAACAAGTGAAGCTTTACAAAGCACATACTGAGCAGCAGAGACGATTGCTGCACATGCCTCAGAGAAGCTAACAGGTCTGACTTGCCAGAGAAATGCTTACCTGGAGGCTACCTCAGTCCTACCTGCTGTCTACCTTGTCATAGATTCTTCTGCCTCCATGGTAATGACTCAGTGAATCATATGGGAATTGCTGCATTTTAGGATAACTTGAAACTATAGCTAGCCAGAGATGTTGAATTCCTCCCAGAGTGAAGTGGCAAAGGAGGTCTTCAAACTCTCCTAAGAACCCTCAAGAAAAAGCAGACCTAGAGCTTTTAATTTTTTTCCTGTTCTGTATTAGCAAGAAACCCTCTATATATATATATATTCCCTCTATAGCTGTTCAGCTGTATTGGGCAGTAGTTTTACTGCTCTGCTTGTTAACTGCTGGGGATGCTTCACTAAGAAGAAAGCAGGTGCAGTTTCGTACAACTCATCTCCCTTGATAGTCACTGAAGATAAGTTCAAAGCTGTTTCAGATGGATATCCTGGACTCCATCTAACATACCAAGAGGGTATGGGTCTCCTATGAATCATGTACCATTTTGCAAACCCCATATGGATGTTTTGGATACCCTGTGGTGTCTCAAAAGTCCCCACCAGCAAATGTGTAGGCATCTGAGGCCCGAGGTGTTTACATAACCCTGGCTCTTTTGTTTCATATCCTTGAGGGACACTGTGGCCAAAATTCCATCTGGATTTTGGATTGGATGAAAAGTTAACTGAAAAAAAAATATATTCAGTGCTGATTTATCATAAGATTGTAAAACCACCGACTTAGCATTTTGATAAATCACTCACTAAGAGATGCCTAAAGAAACACTGAAAACACTTTAAAGTCTGAGTTTACTCTTAGCAAACACATAGTTATGTTTGCAGTCATTCTTGAATCCTGGAGAGAAATGGTCTGTAGCTGGATGACAGACACAGCTTTAGTCTGCTCTTTCTGAGCTCCCACCAAACAGCCATGTGTCAACACTGCCCATGGGCTCTGCTGCAGCTCAGATGGATGTAGCTCCCTTTTAGCCACAAGGCTAACCTCATGTATGTGGAAAACCACTCTTTGTGAGACAAGGCAAAAATGACTTCCATAGGCCAAAGCGTATCCTTCTTTATACTGTGTGGTGACACAGCCTGCATGATAGTGAAATAGTTGATATCACAATAGGAAATCCTTGCCAGCCTTTCTTGCGCATGTAACTAACTCCTGATCTTCTAACTGCTCTCCTAATGAATGACAGTAACTGTTGCACAGCTGATGATTAAAATCTCTAAGAATCCCATTACCTGCATTCTCACTGTAACTGTAGAAGTTATTTCCAATAAAGCAATTCTTTTATTAATGAAATCTAGCATTAATGCACTATAAAATTTGAGCATATACCATTATGTCCCATTCACTGCAATACCAGTCATCATTTTTAAAAGTTACATAGAAGGACATGAGTTTCAATTATAAGGCATCTCAAAAATAGAACATGTAGCTAAATGCAGCTAGTTAAGTGAAAGGAAACAGGGTGATTATAGGGAGAAAATAATGTGTTCTTTGAGATGGATTTTTTTTTGCCATTCAAATTGCACTCCAGAGATTGTCTTAAGCAATATGAAGAAGACCTCTGCTATTCCTCCATTTGTTCTTATAATCACCATTGTGTATAATCAGTCCTTGCATATGACATGTTCTAATGTAGTGCAAGACAGTTTTAATCCTTGTTTTTGCTGTGCTCCTCTAGATAACGTGAGGAGGAAACCTGAGGCAATTCAAGTAAAGTCAATCAAAGTACTTGTGTAAGTGTACTAGACTTCACTGTTCATAATGATTTTAACAAATCTTTGGCATTTATTATACAGCCAGATGCATTATTGTTCCATCTAGGGCTCATAGTCTCATACAGCTAAATCAGGAAAATGTACTATTCCAGGGAGTGCAGAGGATTAAGAAATGATTCCATCACATTTCAACATTTTCTGGAGTGACAGACACAAATAGATAGTTGACCCTAATGGCAGCAAACAGCCCTGAGAAGCACAAGGACCCCCATCCACAAAGGAAGGATGGTATCTTTTCCTGGGTCTGGAGTTCCCAGTTCTGATTTTGGTGCCTCTAGTGGGATGAACCAGAGTCATCACTTGGATGAAACTGAGCTCACCAAAGTTGGTAAAAGATCAGAGATCCATCTCTGTTTGAGACAAAATGGTCATCGGAACTAGAAGCCATTCCCTGAACATAAAGGCCACATATCTAAGTATGTGTGACAAACTCACTGCTTTCATTGAAAATCTGGCAAGTGGAAGTGGTGCTATTCTGTTCCTAACATGTCATAGTTAGACTACTTGTGCGTGAAGGGGACAACCCAGCTTTCAGAGAGTGAAGAAAATGTCTTCAGGGTCCACCAAAGTTTTGATTTGCTTATACAGAAAACATACAGCCATGGAAGAAAGACTAATGCTAACCTTAAACAAGTTAGTATTATAATCAACAAGAAGCATCCTGTGTTTTTTTTCCAGTGCCACACTAACATAAAAACAGACACTTGAAAACAGGCCTCTGTGGCAAAATGAACCATTCCTAACTATTACTAGTGTACTTTACAGAGTGCTAAGTATTAAATGCATATGAGGACTGCTGCAATTGTAGGCTTCAAAGATAAACAATCATATTGTCATACATTAATTCATCTGGTAATTATACTTAATAGAACACAGAAGATACACATATGCCATTACATAAAAACAAATGTATATAAGGCATAAATCAGTTCTGACACAACACTGCCTGAAGCTTAGGAGCTATGAATGCAACAAGCTTGAGCCTTCTTCTGGACACCCCAGAGCAGGAACCCCAAGCAACGGTGATTCTGTGCCGTGCTGACTGAGCTGGGCTGTCTGTGGAGTGCAGAGCAATGATCTTCTGGGATGTGAAGCTGGGCTGGGAGTAGCAGAGCAGTATCGGGTTGATGCTAATGAGCCTCCTCTGCCCTGGCAGCAGGCCAAGCTCTATGCTGTGCTGTTTTGCACAGTGGAGGCAAGATTTTATTGGCGCTCTTGAAGCCAATAGGAAAACACACATATAAATTAGCTGAGTAAGAGACTTTCCGGGGTTGTAATTATATGAGAGGTAAAGCTTTCAAGCAGCTGCAATGCAATCACATCATAAGCAGGGCAAATTAGGATGTCATAAATATCAGTGTAAGTTACCTGCTGGGCTCCTGGTTATATCCATCTGACCCCATGAATGTGCAGGTAAATTTGATCCACTCTTTAGAAAAGTAGTAAAATAAATTAGACCTCAATCAGCTCTGACTAGGATGAATCTAATTGGTCTTTATTTTACATACATAATGGAGAAAAGATAAATGAAATATTTCTATAATCTTGGCCTTGTCCTTGATGACAGAAAAAATAATCTAAGTCTCATACTTCATCAACTGTTTGACAGCCACACAAACCTGGAATAATTACACTGTCTTTAGCCAAATTATTTCAGATTTATTTCAAATTAGCTGTGAACACAGATTTGATTCACATTAATAAATCGTTGAACTAAGGATTATTTTGCTATACACAAAGCTGTCTGCACTATCTATATTGTGAAAATAGTGCGCTGGGCAGTAACTTCAGGTGAATTCCCTGTTGTAAAGGCTAACATGCTGCCCTGTCAAAAATATTTACAGCAGTATTGCAAATATGTTTGCCTTTCTAGCCATGTGCACTCTCTGCTTTGTCCTCCAGCTCTTTTCTTACAATATGATTATTTTCTCCTGTTTCTGATGTTGCTGTCATTTTGTTTTTAATTGTTTTCATAGCTGTTGGAACAAAACTATGTCAACTCCGAAGCCCAATGTATTTAGTTCACTGCATTAAAATAGATTTTTTTGTGTATCATTAGCACCTGGCTTCATTTTGTCAGCTTGTTACAGTGTTAGCATCACTTTGCAGCTGGCTTCACAATGCAGCTGAATCCAAAGCTTAGAGTCAGTAATTTAACATAGGACTATAGTGATGGCAGCTGGATGGCAGGCAGCTCCCCTTGCTGGGTGCATGTTGAGAACCCGTGTGCATGCTGAAGTTGTTCTGTGGGCATTCTCCCCTTTGCTATAAATACTTACACTCTGTTACTGTATTCACTGAGATTTGTGTTTGTGTTTTTCCTGGTTTTGCCTGTATCCCAAAGATACAGGAGTTGGAGTCCTTAGGGTTTGAGTCTCCTTACACCAGCCTGGGCATTAGTAGTTATTTAACTTCTGTCAAGCTTTGTGGACAATCCCACGTATTTGCTCAGTCTTAGGGCTGCTATATCTTTAACCCTTTCTCTGGACAATATAGCCATATTTTTTGCTCAGAGACATTTTTTCAAATTATCTATGTCTTCATCTCTCATAGAAGCTAAAATTACACATCCCATCATCCTAGTAGGAATCTCATAGATTTTCTGAGTTCCAGAGTTTCTAGCTGTACTATTATCAATTTCTTTTTTTTTTTTATCTTGTGAATAATATTTATCTTGTTTAAAATGAAATGCACAAGAACTTAGTATATCAGCAACAGCTTCACTCTCTCTAATGCTGTCCTGAGAATTGTTTCATTAGACATCCCTCTGGCAAAATCTTCCCTGTAATACATGTTCCTGAAAATACATTTTACTCCCTTGTCATCCTTTTCCTCTCAATATGATAGTGAAAACAAGAAAGCAAAAATCCCTTTGCAAAACAGTGCAACAACTATAATACAAAATAGCCCATGTTTCTTATCTCATCATTACCTCTCATGGTCAGCTCTGTGTTTAGAATTAAGACTTTCTTTCACTTCTATTTTGCTGTAATACACATGCAGATTCCCCAGGAATCAGTCTCTGCAGGTTTGTTTGCTCTGGTTCTGCTGTGTTTACACTTTTAATCCCTTCAGTGTGAGTCACCCTAGTCTAACTGTTCATATCACGTTTGAGATATTGCAGGTACTTTCACGCTGGGCAACAGCAGAGGACATCATGTTTATAAATATTTACTCTTTATTAAAAGGTGTTTCAGCAAATGTTTGTAGCACTGTACACAGCCTGACTTCAGGGATCCTTCTTAAAAGCAGACCCCTGCTGCAACCTGTGTTCTCTTTTGAGTACTATAGATGTTGTAAGATGCAGCTAGAATTCAGCCAAATGGAAAGCTTTCTGGGAAGGAATGCCAATATATAAAAGAGGAGAGAAAGTGAGAAGAATTAGACATAAAGGCTCCAGGTTAAGGTAAGTACTATTCATACTTGCAGAGTTAGCCCACTCAATATTATAACTGGACTATGGATTTTACTTAGGAATTGCTGTATTTGTCTTGGGAAATGGAAATGCTTTCATGGTATTTAGATGTTCTAATGTTTGCATGCAAGTTTCTGTAAGATCAGAGAAGGTATCAAAGAAACCATAGTCAATGTTTGGTTATTGTATTTCTAAACATCTTTTGCGATTGTAGCTTACCTAATGATTTAATTGAAAAGTCACTGCTAGGTAAGTTATAGTTTCTGTAGATACTGCAAATTCCCTGCTGTCCTTATATGGGAGGCTATTCATGCTATTGTTCCCTGTAAAAGCACATAAGAAACAGAAGGCACTGACATGGGAAATGCATCTTTTTTTTCTTGCATTCTTTTTATAGATTGTGATGTGGAAATTAAATAGATAGTTGTATCATTGATTACTGCTGCAAAAACTGAATTTGAGAAACTTTGTGCTGGTCAACTCTCCCCCAAAATGGGAGCAGCTTTGGAGTTGCTACAACAACAACAAATTTGATCTATGGTCCTATGACCATGATCAAAGTTTCAAAACACAATATCTCTGTACAGGGAGCCCTTGAACCTGTGTCCAAGGCTCAGTCATCAGAGCCTGAATGTGCTAATGCCACAGTCTCTGTATAAGAGAGGGAAATTCTTAATCGACCAGGGCCAAACCTGAGAAAATATATCAAAGGTGAAGCCTTTAGAGATTTTCTCTTTCTAGCTTCTCTGGAAACTGCCTTACAGGAAGATCAATAGCCTCTAGGTTCTCATTTTCAGGAGGAGGAATGATCTCTGATGCAGCGTCTTGCATGTCACTAGCAGACTAAAACAGTCTATGGCTTTGAAAATTCCCTTAGCCTTGTGGCCTGACTTCTGCATATTGTAAGCATTTCTGTCTTCCAGTTCGTTGTCAAAATGTTTCTCATGATGCATAATTTTTTTCTGAGTTGGGCTGTGTAAATGAGAGTTATAAAGCGAACTGCTCTAAAGAACAGATTTGTCAGTCTCTGAAGTTCCCCATCATAATAATCTCTTTGCTGGCTCAGACATGGTGGCAGAATTGCTCTGTGATTGCTCCTACAGCCTAACGATATGTCTGATCTGCTTGTCTGACTGTGTCTTATCACCTTGTGGGGAACAGCTGAGGGCTTAGTCATAAATAATTTATCAGCAGTCCTGGTTAACCGGGGAAGTCCCAGTTTACTGGAGGTTAAGAAAAGTGATATTCCAGTCTACAGAAAGGTCCGGAAGGAGGATGCAGGGAACTATGGGCCTGTCAGTCTGACCTCAGTGCTGAGGGAAGTTATGGAGCAGATCATCTCACGTGCTATCAGAAAGCCCATACAAGACAATCAGGTGATCAGGCCCAGTTGGCCTGGGTTTATGAAAGGCAGGTCCTGCTTGAACAGCCTGATCTCCTTGTGTGACAAGGTGACCTGCTTAGAGGATGAGGGAAAGGCTGTGGATGTTGTCTACCTAGACTTAAATAAAGCCTTTGACACTGTTTTCCACAGCATTCTCCTGGAGAAGCTGGCAGCTCATGGCTTGGATGGATGAATACTTTTCTGGGTAAAGAACTGTCTGATGGCTATGCCCAAAGAGTTGTGGTGAATGGAGTCAAATCCAGTTGGTGGCCTGTCACGAGTGGTGCTCCCCAGGGCTCAGTATTGGGGCCAGTTCTGTTTAATCTCTTTATCAATGGTCTGGATGGAGGGATTGAGTATATTCTCATTGGGAGTGTTGATCTGGTTGAGGGTAAAAAGGCTCTATATAGGGATCTGGACCAGCTGGATTGATGGGCTGAGGCCAGTTGTATGAGTTTTAACAAGGCCAAGTGCTGGCTCCTGCACTTTGGTCTTAACAACCCCAGACAGTGCTACAGGCTCGGGGAAGAGTGGCTGGAAAGCTGCCTGGTGGAAAAGGATTTCGGGGTGTCGGCTGACAGCTGGATGAGCATGAGCCAGCAGTGTGTCCAGGTGGTCAAGAAGGCCAAGAGCATCCTGACTTCTATCAGAACTAGTGTAGCTAGCAGGAGTAAGGAAGTGATTGTCCCCTGTACTCAGTACTAGTGAGGCTGCATTTGAATACTGTGTTCAGTTTTGGGCCCCTCGCTACAAGAAAGACATTGAGGTATGGGAGCATGTTCACGGACAATGAAGTTGGTAAAGGGTCTGGAGCACAAGTCTTATAAGGATGTAAACTGATGTTGTTTAGCCTGGAGAAAAGGAGTCTGAGGGGAGACCTTATCACTCTCTACAACTACCTGAAAGGAAGTTGTAGCGAGGTGGGTGTTGGTCTCTTGTCCCAGGTAACAAGTGATACAATGAGAGAAAATAGCCTCAAGTTACTCCAGAGGAGGTTTAGGCTGGGTATCAGGGAAAATTTCTTCATTAAAAGGGCTGTCAAGCATTGGAACAGGCTGCCCAGGCAAGTAATTGAGTCACCATCCCTGGAGGTGTTTAAAAGACATTTAGATGTGGCACTTAGGGACATGGTTTAGTGGTGGACTTGCCAGTGTTAGATTTAGAGTTGGACTCAATTATCTTAAAAGTTTTTTCCAACCTAAATGATTCTGTGATTCTATGATTCTATAAATCCTGCTCTGGTTCAGATCCAGGTCTCCCTCAGGACAGGACAGGAACCACCAGCAGAACCTCATCCTCTGTAGAGCGAAGGGATTGTGGACTCCTGTGTACACTTCTGAGATTCCCAGAAAAACTGAAAGCATCCTATTAAGGCACTCCAGAGACCCAAAAGTGGTGGGATTGGCTTCAGTTGTTGTAGTTGACGGCTGTGACCAGACAGTCCCCAAGCACTTCCTGAGCCACCAGAGGAATTTAGCAAATGCCTAATTAAATGTGTCTATAGCCTTCTTTCTGTATGTTTATTTAGATTACTGAAATACTCTCTGTGATCATAACTGGTAACTGTTACATTATGGTTTCAGATAATATAATGAAAGAAATCAACGGTTCAATTGTTTGTATATATTGTAATTAAATTTAGTGTGTGGATGACATCAATGGCTATGAACAAGTCTCCTGCGGTTACCATAGAAACAAAATTTCCTCAAGTAGCACAGCAGAGTGTGATGTTGAGTGGGGAGTTCTAACATTTAATTTTTAAATTAAACTGTACAGATAACCAGCAGGAAACAACACAACCACTAATTTAGTATTAAAATAATGATGATCTCTCTTTTTCTGTATTGAACATTACCTCAGCAATAACTGACCTAGCAGCTCACAAGATCTATGTTGTGAGTTCTCAAGGCTGCAAAGATGAAGGGTAACAAATCCTTTTCATACTTGCAAAGCAGCTTATAGATAGATACCTGTGAGAAAGAGACCAGCTTCCTACATAGCAGTACATTAACACTGCACATTTTGACATGGGCTTATTTCCATATTAAAAAAAAGTTTAATATGTTAGTAGCCAAAGTATTTTCAATTAACACCAAAATATATTCTGTAATTCAATATGAAGTATTTCTGAAAGCTGATGTTAAAGCATATATCATGTGAATGACAATTACTTTCAGGGCAAATGGAAGCTGCTTAGTGGATCACCATGGTAACTGTGATTATAGTATATACTTGACTACAGCATTAGTTTTCAAAATCTGATGTACAGGGTGGCTTGAAGAATTATTGCATAATCATTTATTCTTTTAATGAGGAAATAAAATTGATTGGTTTGGCACCTTTCCAGCACTGTATTGAGCTTTTGCACTGTATCAGATATGTTACCAAAAATTTATACCAGGAATCTTTATCTGAATTCAGAATCTTGAAGAACTGAAAGCAAATGTCATGGAGGAGTTTTTCTTTCTCCTGAGTTCTTCTAGGGAGTCTCTACTCCTTTAATCACAAATATAAGATGTGATTAATGTAAGAATAAATCTGGAGAGGATTACATCACACAGAACTACCTTTCTTTTTTTTTTCAGATCTGGCTTTTTTTCCCCTGTGATGGGAATTCTTTCAAGAATGTTATTCAATTCAGAACTTAATCATGCAGTCCTTATTCTTTCTAATAGCTATATTAGCCATTGTCCATGTTTATTTACTTCTGGGACTTAAATGCATCCTCAAAATGAAGTCTGTATAAGGGGGCAGGAGGTAATTTGCTGTCCCAGAAACACTGCAGGGGCTGAGTTGTCACCAAATGATGACTTGGAGTTCTTCCTTCATGTGACAAGTAGGTAGGAACAACTTTTTCTCAGGTATAGACTCACATTTGAATGCAAAATAACCTCTAAACCTCTGTAATACAGCAGGATGTTGACAGCCATAGAGTGAAAATTCAGTCTTGCTCAAACTGTTTAATGTTTATAGAAAAAACAGTGGGTGGAAGACAAACTGTAAGTTAAATAGGGAAGTCTAAGCTGCAAACACTGCTTTATGGGGATACTGTCCTTCACTGTAGCTGCTCTGCACAAGAAGAACTTGCTTGTTAGGAAATTGATCCCACCATGAGGAGGCATCCTCTAATTAAATAGTTGCAGGAACCATATTGTTTATTTCTCTGATCCTTTTGGTGGTGAGGAGAGAACATTTCCTCCAAGACAACCATCTGACTTTTACATCGTTGCATATCCCCCTTAAAAGCGTACATTTGCAATCAATCATCCCTTCCCTCTGAAACCCCCAAGGAGACAGCTAGCTGCTGTACTGTCTTCAGTTCACTTATGAGCAACCTGATTTTACAATATATCACACACCTTAAGCTCCCACACAATGCAGGCTCCTGCGCCTGGGAAGGCAGATAACCCAACAAAGATGTGGGCTGGGGAGCAGCTCTGTGGGAGGGACTGGTGCCCTGGAGCTCCACGAGCCACGCAGGAGCCAGCAGTGCCCAGGTAGCAGAAGCACAGCCCATCATTCAAGGGGCTGACTGCTTAGCCATCCTAGTCTTCAACGAGTACCCAGGCTCTCACCTCAGAAACCAGAGCATGTTATTGTTATATACCATATAAGATTTACTGCTTTATTGTCTGAGCTAAGCATTTTGATGGCTAGCTTCCTCTTAAAGTTGCCTAGGATTAATAAATTAGGCCTGTGCCTACAGGCCATGACTAGCAGGCATGCATGTCCTGACAAGCGTTGCTGAGCTGCAGAGAAGAAGTGCAGCCACTTCCACAGGGGCCCTGCCAGATCCAGCAGTTCCCTGGGAAGTGAAAGCCGAGGTACCATCCTCCTCAGTATGTGGCCAGGCCGGAGGGGATGCTGACAAGAGGAGGATAATGAGACAAAGAGAAAGTGCTCTTTGTCACACAGTTTTTGATTACAAGAAGCAATCATGTGGCTTCTGAGGAAACAAGTGTGAGGCAACATGAGGGGACATGTCACTAGTGCTTGCTACGAGCTCCAGGCAGCATCTGAGACATAGCCAATAAAAAGAAGCGGCTGCAATACTTCAGTGTATGAAGAGAGCTTTTAAACTTCAAAGTGGTTTAGGAAAACACAAATTAAAAAGTAATATCACTTTTGCAAACCCTATCCCTTTCTTTTGTTATTTGACCAGCTCTAAGACAAATTTTAATTTTGACAAATGGAAGAAAAACAATTTTATAGAAGATTTCACATTCTTTCCACATATTCAAACAGATCTAAGGTTACATAAAATTTTTACTTTAAGGAATGAAGTTTAGTTCAAGGAGAATAAAGAATGTGAAAATCAGGATTCCAGAATAAATCAAAATATAGGTGTGTTCAAACTGAAGTTCTCTCCTTTTATATTTTTAAAAACACCACACTTGAGTCAGAATTTCGTTTCAACTCCCTATACTATTTATCTCAGAGGAATAACAATGAAGTACTTACCATGAATTTTAATTAGTAGTTGTTGAAAGAAATTGTACAGGTGCAGTCAGAATGCTATTTCTATATCATTGGCAATGCTTGCATTTAAATATCTTCTCCAAATTATCTCTCTTCCATTACACTGGGGACTGAAAAAGCACTCAGAAGGAAGGACAGGTGGCAGTCATCATTAGAAAGTGAATCAGGTGAAGTCATTGCAAGATTCTTATTCATACCCTCCTGTTGGTGCCTTGCACATTCTGTTATGGGTTTCAGCTGATTTGCAGATGGGCTGGCTTTGTCTCATTCAGAAATCACACCTGATCCAGCTCTCATTCACCTTTGAGACCTTGAGAAGCTTTTTTTTGCAGCTTCTTACGTAGCTAGAGAGGGGAAATGTGCATAGCAGTGAATTCCGTCCAGGAAAAACACTCTGAAGCGTAAGTTTTGGTACAGACTTGGTTCATCTGAGGCTGCTAAGCTTGTTGAGACAGCATAGTGGGTTTGTCATCAATAATGATTCAGGGAAAAGAAAGAAGTAGCACATGGGAAAGCATTGATTGCCAGATGTTTGTGTCTTACAGAGGTCAGCAAAGCCTGGGACAGGGGTGGAGGGGAAAAGATAATCTCGCAAACAGGGAAGGTCTGTCTGGTTTGCAAGGCCATTTCTGCCAGCCTCCTTTAAGGGCAATCAAAAGGTCCCCAGTACACTCTGAAGCACACCCAGTCTATAAATGAGTGGAAGGAGAACAAAGGATAGAGTGACTATCTGAACTTCTGACTCTTTGACCATTGTACATATTTTGAGGCATTTCAAGAATTCCTTTGGCTGATAATGAATGTCTGAAGATATGGACAGTATGCTGAACACAGTACTGTGAGTTGTAGGAAATTTAATAAGTCAAATAAAATTGTTGCTAGTCTTTCAAGAAATGTAAGCAAAATTCAGTTTTGAAAAAGAATTTAACTTTATTATTTTTTTATCTCCTTTTAACAATATTATTGGTAGGCAGAAATATCTAATAATCTTTGGACATTATAAAAAGATAAACTGGGCCTTCTAATTATGTCTGAAATAATTAAATAGTACAAAATATATTAAAAACCCATGGAATAATAATGTAAATCTTGATTCTTGAGCAAGCAACAAAGAAACTACTCTTGTTGATGTATCAATAATCCCTATTTTGTGCTGCTGCAGTTTAAAATGTCAAATGTGTATGAATGACACCATTTATATTACAGGGCTCATCTATTTCAGTCCTTCCAAACAAGTTTAAAACAAGGTTTTCATCACTTTAAATAGCTCTGTATTTCATAACTCCTCTGCTACATTCAATTGCCCACTCTTTAATCAGAAATTTAGTGCTGTTTTTGGTCACTTCCAGTGTTCACTCAGTTCTTGTACTGCTCTTCCTTTAGTGTACATAAAGGCAGAGATGCCTGTAATTCCCACTCCTGTGTATCTACGGGCATTGCTTTCTGTGTGCTGTAGAACTGAATTTCTTCTTGAAGAAAAAATATTAATATATTTTTTGATTGCTACCATTAAATTATGCTTTTTAAATTTTCTTGGTGAAACAGATTTTTTTTTTTTGGCTTGTCCTGTTAAAAATGTCTGAAGATAGATACTACAGCAGAAGATTTTTTTTTTTTTTTTTTTAATTTATATAATGAATTATCATGTTGCTTTTTATAACTGCTTTGTTTTATTGCATTTTAAAAGATTAAACTATGATCTGGCACTGAATGCTCCTGTAATATGTGTCTGATCCAGGCTAAGGTCTTTCTATCTCATGCCTGAAGACATTCACCTCTTCAGTTTGCTTCCTATAAGTAATATATTTAAGGATCATGTGACTTATTCAGTGTCTAGAGACAACTGTTTTACCAGCTACTTATTTGAAGATTGAATTTTAAAAGACGATAGATAAGAATACTAAAGACTTTCATTGTAAGTCATCTTCTTCAGATAATCATGGCAAGAACTGAGAGTATATGGTTCAGGAATACTCAGATTTGAATTGAGTTTCCTTTGCATAATTCTATGATCTTTTTCATTTCTGACAAAAAGTATTCTAGATAATGGCCCATCTAATAGCAGGCTCTAATAATTGACAATAATGACTACAATATTTTCTGAAAGTATCTGACTAAGAAAATTTTAAGTTAAGAATTAAGACTGTCTAGTAAGGCAGAAAACCTGCAAGATGACCCAAATGGGGTCACCTAATCAAATCAGATTAGATTCAAAATCTGTAGTTTTTGTTATAGAATTTTGACAGCTGAAGCCTTAAACCAATAAAAATATATTTAGCAGAAAATTTCAGAAAGGGGAATGTTTTTAAACTGACTGCATGGTAGATACCTCCTAAATTGAAGAGGAGGTAAAATACAATAAGCAAATCACAGAATCACAGAATCGACTGGGTTGGAAAAGACCTCAGAGATCATTGAGTCCAACCCTTGGTCCAACTCTAGTCCGTTTACTAGATCATGGCACTAAGTGCCATGTCCAATCTCAGTTTAAAAACCTCCGGGGACTGTGAGTCCACTACCTCCCTGGGCAGGCCATTCCAATGCCTGACCACTCTCTCTGTAAAGAATTTCTTTCTAATATCCAGCCTAAATTTCCCCTGGTAGAGTTTAAGCCCATGCCCCCTTGTCCTGTTGCTAACTGCCTGGGAGAAGAGACCAATCCCCACCTGGCTATAACTTCCCTTCAGGTAGTTATAGAGAGTGATGAGGTCACCTCTAAGCCTCCTCTTCTCCAGACTAAACAACCTCAGCTCCCTCAGCCTCTCCTCATAGGTCTTACGTTCAAGTCCCTTCACCAGTCGTGTTGCTCTTCTCTGGACCCGCTCCAGCACTTCAATGTCTTTCCTGAACTGAGGGGCCCAGAACTGAACACAATACTCCAGGTGTGGCCTCACCAATGCAGAGTACAGGGGAAGGATCACTTCCCTTGTCCTGCTGACCACGCTATTCTTGATACAGGACAGGATACCGTTGGCCTTCTTGGCCACCTGGGCACACTGTTGGCTCATGTTGAGCTTTCTGTCAATTAGTACCCCCAGGTCCCTTTCTGTCTGACTGCTCTCCAGCCACTCTGCGCCCAGCCTGTAGCGCTGCAGGGGGTTGTTGTGACCAAAGTGCAGCACCCGGCATTTGGCCTTATTGAACTTCATCCCATTGGAGTCAGCCCATTTTTCCAGTCTATCCAGATCCCTCTGCAGAGCCCTCCTGCCTTCCAGCAGGTCGACACTCCCTCCCAACTTGGTGT
Source organism: Columba livia (assembly GCF_036013475.1). Classification (NCBI taxonomy): domain Eukaryota; kingdom Metazoa; phylum Chordata; class Aves; order Columbiformes; family Columbidae; genus Columba; species Columba livia. Next base: position 49,784,108 of record NC_088604.1, read on the forward strand.
CATCAGCAAATTTGCTGATGATGGTCTCAATCCCCTCATCTAAATCATCAATAAAGATGTTAAACAGGACTGGACCCAACACTGACCCCTGAGGAACACCACTAGTGACTGGCCGCCAGCTGGATGCAGCCCCATTCACCAGCACTCTCTGGGCCCGGCCCTCCAGCCAGTTCTTAACCCAGCGTAGAGTACACTTGTCCAAGCCATGGGCTACCAGCTTTTGCAAGAGTATATTATGGGAGACAGTGTCAAAGGCCTTGCTGAAGTCCAGATAGACCACGTCCACGGCCTTCCCCTCATCCACCAGCTGGGTCACCTGATCATAGAAGGAGATCAGGTTGGTCAGACAGGACCTGCCCCTCCTAAACCCATGCTGGCTGGGTCTGATCCCTTGTCCATCCTGAAGGTGCTGTGTGATTCCATTCAGGATGATCTGCTCCATAACCCTGCCAGGCACCGAGGTCAGGCTGACAGGCCTGTAGTTGCCAGGGTCAGCTCTGCAGCCCTTTTTGTGGACTGGGGTAACATTGGCCAATTTCCAATCACATGGGACCTCCTCAGTGAGCCAGGACTGTTGGAAGATGATGGAGAGCGGCTTGGCAAGTTCTTCTGCTAGCTCCCTCATCACCCTAGGATGGATCTCATCTGGTCCCATAGACTTGTGAGGATCCAGATGGCTCAGTAAATCACCAACTATTTCCTCCTGGAATACAAGGGGCCTGTTTGTCTTCCTATCTCTGTCAACCACCTCCAGAGATGAGTTGTCCTGAGGGCCACCTGTCTTACTGGTAAAAACTGAGGCAAAGTAGGTATTAAGTACCTCAGCTTTCTCCTCATCTTTGTTAACTATATTTCCCTCAGAGTCCAACAGAGAATGGAGGTTTTTCTTGGCCCTCCTTTTGTTATTAACATATTTGAAGAAGGACTTTTTATTATCCCTGACAGAACTGGCCAAGCTAACTTCAAATTGCACTTTTGTTTCCCTGATCTTTTTTCTGCATGATCTAGCTATTTCCATAAATTCTTCATAAGTAGCCAGCCCTTTTTTCCACAGTCGGTAAAGTCTCTTTTTATTTCTGATTTCATTCAGAATCTCCCTGTTTAGCCAAGCTGGTTGTCTTCCCCGCCGGCTAGCCTTTCGGCACACTGGTATAGCCTGTTCCTGTGCACTCAAAACCACCTGCTTGAAGCATGTCCAACGCTCCTGGGCCCCCTTGTTTTTAAGCATTGTTTCCCAGGGTATGCTCTGAACTAGACTTCTGAATAGGCAAAAATCTGCCCTCCGGAAGTCCAGCGTAGAGGTTTTGTTAATGGTTCTCCCTGCATCTCTGAGTATTGAAAACTCTGTTATTTCATGGTCGCTATGCCCCAGGCGGCCTCCAACCACTACACCTCCCACCAGCCCTTCTCTGTTTGTAAACAGTAGGTCTAGCGGGGTCTTGCCCCTGGTGGGCTCATTTACCAGCTGATGAAGGAAATTGTCCTCTATACACTCTAGGAACTTCCTAGACTGCCTCTTCTGTGCAGTATTGAGCTCCCAGCAGATATCCGACAGGTTAAAGTCACCCACAAGAACAAGGGCCATCGATTTTGAGACATCTGCCAGCTGCTTGTAGAATAATTCATCTCCTTCATCGTCCTGGTTGGGCGGTCTATAACAGACACCCACGAGGATGTCAGCCTTGTTGGACTTCCCCCTGATTCTGGTCCACAGGCACTCAACCTTGTCACTGCTGACCTCAAGTTTAACAGAGTTGAGTGACTCTCTAACGTATAAAGCCACCTCTCCACCTCTCCTACCCTGCCTGTCTTTTCTGAAGAGCTTGTAGCCACACATAGCAGCACTCCAGTCATATGAGTCATCCCACCATGTTTTTGTGATGGCAACTATCTCATAGCTTTCCTGCTGCACGATGGCTTCCAGCTCCTCTTGTTTGTTGCCCATACTGCGTGCATTAGTGTACATGCACTTCAAGTGGGCTGCTGATTTCACTCTTAATTCGGGCTTTCCATCCTTAGGCTGATGACTATAGATAATTCACTCTGCAGTTCTCCTTAATTTGTGAAAAGAATACAGCTTTTGGATTGAAATTAAACATGTTTGCTTTCAACAGAGCACCAGACTAGCCAACTAATCTTTTTTAAGAAAAATCACCGACATCCATTTTTCTCTCAGATCTTCAGCAAATCTCTGGGGACATGTTTTTCACATAAAAACCTACATGAAGTGCTGCATACAAGATGCAATATAATATGACAGATGTCTATGAGGAAAATGCTAATGAAATATGATTTTGTCATGGACAGTGAAAACCTGGACATCAACTGCAGTGCCAGAATAGATGCTGGTGTCCAGTGGACAGAATGAGTGGATAAGCATCTGAAATGCAATATAATAACAAAGAGGGGCAGTCAAACTTTGGTTTATATATGCAAAGAGATTCTTAAATTCTTAAATATGCAAATTCATTCTTAAAATGAATTCATAAACGCTAAGTTTCTCTAGGCAGGATTTTTCTGTCTAGTGTTTAGATATCTAGTTTAAACTAGTTTAAACTAATAATCTATTCCTTCTCTGTGCTTCAGTGAGAGAATAGGTGTTTTAAAGTGTAGGTGTCTTACAAGCCTATTGAAATATCCTTTTCTCAAAACTGGAGAAGACCAGAAAATTAACATAATCTGTGCCCTTACCTGTCTGAATGTCTAAAATTAAAATTAAACTCGTTTTTGAATTTGTGTGTCTCCAGGCTCAAGCCTGGGATAGTATGGTCAGCCACTGTGAACCTGAATTTACCTTCATATTTGGAAAAGTCACCTTATTTAGGCACCTAGATGTAGATGTAAACACTCATGTTTGAGTATTTAGCATTTGGAAATGTGACAATTTATCTGTGCACTTCTTCAGCTTTACTAAGCAAATCCTATCATCTCCTGCATCTTCAGGGTACGTCTCCATTCCACAAGGAGCTGTCAAGGTGGCAGCTGAAGTATTTTACTTAAGGGCAGTATTTTATGTATATAACTTCCATTGTTGTCGAGTTTTCTCACAAGCGTAGCTTCCTAGATGCAGTTTTCTATGTAGTTTCATAGAGTCAATAGCAAGGCAGAGATCCTGGACAAAACAGAAATTAATCCTGGCCTTTTATTCTAAAGGAAATTCCTGATATTTTTTTTAACTTCCTGATCTTTTCTTTAAAATGTATTAAGTTCTGCAATTTCTGTTCTCCATTGTGTATCTGAAGATAGATCAATGGTTGACTAATACATAAAATTAGGTCTTAACATATATATGGCATACTAAAGAATAATACTTTTTTAAAAAAGACCTCGAAATGCAGTTCTGAGCAGCAGAAAAATGTTTGTACCATTTCTAGACTAACATGAGGCTAGTAGTTAGTATTTTAAGCTTAGCTATGTCAAGGATCAGTCTTAGGTGTGATATTGTTTGCCTAATATTTCAGTGAAAATTGACACCAACACTAAAATGAGAAGAGGCTTAATAAGCAGAAAAACTGTGTGTATCACTTAGAATTCCAATTTATAGAAAGAGAAATAATTTATTATTGTCAAAAAAGACATGTCTTCATGTCATCCTGATTTACCCTAAATGTTTATTTCTTTAAAATATGCTCTGTGGATCCCATGCATCTCATCAGAAATACTCAAATTCAGTGATAATGTGGATCATTTCTTCATAACTGAATTGTTAGTCAGCACCCTTCATTACCTCCGTATGATTTCAGATGATCTGGAAACAATATCAGCAAAGGAAATAATGAAAATGATTCAACAGATTGCATAGACAGGACTGCACCACTGAGCTGTTGCTGACCTATAGCTAAACCCAACTAGTATACTCAATTTTACTCTGTCAGAAGAAAATGTAGCTAAAAGTCACTGAGTGAAAACATAGTTCAGTATCAGGACTGTGAATTTTAATACTGTGACACAGAAGGGCCATAGTTGGAACTATTACTGCAAGAATATTTGGGCAAAGTAATACAATCTATTGACATATTTCAGCAGTATTTTTTCAGCTGGCCTGGTAAGTCTTCTGATTTTGCACATGTGGCAGTTTGACCAGATGTGACTACATTGCTATACACAATTATGTCTTTGTTGTCTTCAAAATTGCAACTTATCATTACATCATTTCTTTTGTAAAGCCAATGTAGATATGCTTACAGATTGTTTATGATCCGTGTCATTGTATAGATTTTATGTGACAAAACACAGCCTGGACCTACATAGTTTTCTGCAGAATAATTACCAGTTGGCATAACAGAATGAGTGGTGGGAGGCCATCAAACAGCTCGTCCAAGCCTTCCACCCATCTGTCCACTTGCTGTTTGTGGAACGTGTAGTTTTTATCTGTAATGATTAAATAGTTTTCTGTATATGAGATTTTCATTTTTCCCAAGCAATGTTTGTATGCAGCATTTAGTGTTCATTTAGTGTTCATTTCCCAGTGTGGTAACCTTCTGTCTAACTTCTGTCTAACTTGTTGGAAAAAAAAAAAAAAAAGATATTTGCCAGCTCTTTTTGTCCTAATTTCTATCTTCAGTGCACTATCCTTCCCTAAAAGCGACTGTGGTTTATATATGTAGGATTTTTTTTTTTTTTAATCTCAAGAGAAAAATGTTGGGTTAAACATTTTTAAGAGAATCCTGCTTTGTCTGCATTGCTAATAATTTAGCTGAGTAACAACAATTTTAATAGTACTTTCAGGAAATTTTTTAAAGAAGTTTATTTCATTAGTAACAGGTGACTCAAGAATTAACCCCTGAGAGGAAAATGTATTTAAACTGTTAGACATGTGGTAATGGGATACATTAAAAACAGAGTAACATGTATCAGTGTCTTTCTCTGACAGATGTATCTCCAGCTGGTTTTGAAAAATGTCAACCTACTTGAGTATTTATCTACTTTTAGAAAGGAGCTTCCTTTTTTCTTTCAAAAGTACAACTTTAAATGTATAGGTACAACAAATTATTCTTGTCTTGGTGGACACAGAAAGTATTTATTCCCTTCTAATTTGTACTCCTCCTTGTAATTTTTGATAACAGTTGTCCTTTAGTCATCTTAAAAACAACCCTACTCCTTTCAGTCCTGCATCATAGTTTGCTTTGTAGACTTTGGACTCTTCCTTTTCTCCATGTAGTCTCTTAAACTCGTTCAGGTCTTCCTTGAAGTGTGGTGCTTCAAACTGGATGATGTATTTCAGAGAAGAGCTGTCTGAGAATACTGTTCAAGACCCGAAAGGATTACTGCAATGACCTAGATTTCTCCATCACCAGCTCCTTCCAGAGCACCATTGTGTTATGTCAGCATCTGTGTGGTGACATGCTGGCTTATGAAAGCCTGGCTGAACTTAAGCTGAAGATGAGAGATTGGCAGCTCATATACAGTGGCACCAAACAGTGAACTGAGATATGAAATACCTACAAGCCAACAGTACTAAGACACCATCTCTACCTACAGAACTGAAAGTAATCGAGGTCTCTGCAAAAAAAATGGTTGTCACAGGGGTAAAAAGGACAGCAAAATTTCACCTGTCTCACTGTTTTTGAGGCTGCAGGAAGCAAATATTGCAGTCCTTTCCCCTTTTTTTACCTGTGCTTGCTATAGACTCTGGTAAATTTATAGATTTCCTGGTACAGGAAAGTATATTTACATGCACAGATATGATAACACACTTAAGAGAGCAGTTTTTATTAGGCATAATTCTTACATAGTCTACATAGGATAAAGATGGATTTGGCATCATGAAAGCCTGTAAAATTAGCATGAAATGAACAAAATATAGATGCTTTATTTCTAATCATCTCAGTAATTGTAAGCTAATGAGAGCCTATGAAAAGGAGGGGGGTGGGGGGGAGGGAAAGAAAAAAAGCAAAAAACCACCCAGACTCCTTTGGTGGGTGAGAAAATAGCATTACTTGGTGAAGTTTTCTGGTACAGTAAGTAGGAAAGAATTTTTACAGATAATTCCTTGACTGAGGTTTCCTGGCTGACTTACAGATAGAAGGTGACACATGCAGCTAGGATTTGCCTTTTAGTCTTAGTATGAAAGTAGAGCTCCTCCCAAATTCCACATGGCACTGCTGAAAGCTTCTGGGACTTAGGTCCAGCTCTACTATTGTGGGGGGGCATAATTTTGTGCTAGTAGGTGCATACTGACTGTTCACTTTAATTTTTCATTACATCTGACCAATTGTTGGTGATACTGTAATATACAGTGAAATTATACTTGAATGCTTAATTTGAGCTTTATATTGAAGTTTACAGCAGAGAGAAGCTACACATGACTCAGGCATTCTTGATCAAATAAATCAGTAAAACAAAAAGTAGCTTGTCTTTCATTCTGTGAGCAAGCTCTTCTGGGATTTAAAGGTTCTTTGTCTTATCTGACACTTCAACAAGGCGAATCATTTAGTGAATTAAAGAAAGCATGCATTTCCCTTGCAGATTACTTTTAAGTAATGAAGTCAGTGTTTGGGCAAAACAATCAGCTTCACTTAGTGGTGCTTTGAAATCAAGTCTCTAAGAAGAAGCTGAGTGATTTCTGCATGACTACGTTCCATGTCATCATCTGGTATGAAAAATGCATTATACTCTGACTTCCTTCCTCTTTAAGCAAACCCAATTTCCAACACCTGTGATCTGAATAAACTGTACACAGACTGTCGTAAAAGATTTCAACTGTAAAAGGGTTATGGATTTTTAGAACGGCATTTTGAAGTCTGATATACCCAAGTTACCCAAAGGGAGCATGCAAGGCCAGCAAGCTGTAGGAAGGAAATCTCTCTGCCCATGTTATACAAGTAACAGTGAGTAAAAATGCTGCTTTGTGAGGCAAGGCAGTGAACCAGAGAAGAAAGTGGTCCTAGGCAGGGCTAGCATCTTTGCCCAGCTGAAAGGAAGCCTGGTCTGGAGGCATGGTGACAGCTTTGCTGTCATTCTTATCCCAGGCTGGCAGTAGGTGAGCAGTCACCTCCTCCAAAGAGACACTGGAGTGTGAGAGATACCTACAGGTCACTTCTCTCAATAGTGAAGAAAAACCATTTGCTTGGTTTGACGTTGAGCTGCCTCATGTCCAGGCACTGTGTGATTCTCACATTAACTCACTTGGGCTGGGAACAATATTAAAAAGGAAGGAAATATGACTTCTTGTTTGCTGTCCAGATCTTCCTATTATACAGAATTTTTCAATTGCATGCCTACTTTCAGTCAGCTAGGTTCTAAGAATTTTTTTTTCATTACTAAGTGATTCAGAAAACACGTTCTTATCTAAATATTATTATAATCTAGAAGGTGGCACTACTAACCTCTGTGTATGTCTAACTCAGGATAGAATTAGGGACAAAACCAAAGAGGCAAAGCAGAAATAGAAGCTAAAATAGAAAGCAAAGTGTTCAGTTCTTAAAAAAAAAGTGCTTGCACACTGATAAGAAATTTCTAATAAAAAAAATCAGGCTCATGAAGGAAAGTTCTATGAGTAGATGTATTCTAACATGCAAATCGAAAATGTCCAAAAGCACAGAAATACTTTCAAAAATGTATTCTACTTGACAACCTTTTATGTTGTGTGAGCATTTGCTTTACATTTCTCTTATTACTAGCAGTAACTGTCAGACTGCCATTTATTGGAGATTACTAGCTGCTCATGATCAGTTCACCAGGCTTGTCTGATCAGTGGTTTGGCTGGACAACCTATTCACTTCAAAGAGTTTACTTTAGATCAAAAGGTCATCACCTGTTAAGGGAGAAATTTTGTTTCTTAAATTTATAGCAAAGGACTACCAGCAACATTAAGCTTGACAATCATGAGTATTTCAGATTCTTAGACATTTTAAGTGTGGCAAAGCTAGATAACTAGGTAATAAAACTTTTATTTCTGTCAGTAAAGTAGGAAAAATGTCTTAGGCTTCCTTTACACAAACCAAAAGGACCCAAGAGACCTTGAATGTAATACAGTCTCAGCTTGGGAGGAAATGTGCTGTACCCTAACTATGGCTCATAAAGAAGATTTTATTTCCACGACTTTGCAATCTGGTTGCTTAATAGAAATCTTGTACGTGGAATTAATTTTACTCAGTAAAATTCTTTAAATGATTGTTATGCAAAATATTCTAGTTTGCAAACAACAAATGAAGAATTAGATGAGCATTTATGATTTATTGTTTGATAATTTCTACATATCTACTGTGTATATATATATATATATATATATTTTTTTTTTTAAACTATGACTGTTTGCTTACATTTCCATACAAAGTGTTGGACAAATACAGTGGCCTCAGCAAACTTTTACTAAGCTAACAATATTGTACATTTCATGATCGGGGTTATTACTCTTTTGAGATTGGATATTTTCAATATTAGACTGCAAAAGTTTTAAGGAAAACTTAATGCACTGGTCTTTCACATCACTATGTGTTTCTAGCCATCAGAACACCTCTAATGTTCACCTTTTTTCTCTTCTTTTTAATCTGTCCAGTAATTCATGATAATGTTATGTATGGATCTCTGAGTGTTATGAAAACTTGAAATCATTATTTTCTATCAGTGAGGAAAGAATAGGTGTCTTGGTGCTGCAGGACAATTAGCTAAGATTTTAATTATCAGCTGATTAAAATTAACATGCCTTTAACAGTAATAGAAGTGCTGATCGAATTTTGTTAAAAATCCAGTTATTTGAATTGTGTATAAATTATAAGGATGGTTTGAAAGTTGTTGTAGTGATTTTACAAACCAGAGTGGCATCTTACACTTATCATTAAATAGTTTTTCTGCTTTTGAATGTTCTTCATGGTCTGTATTTTTAGCATGAATCTCCAAAATGTCCACTGACATTTCATTCTGTAAACCAGAATTATTTAATCAATTTCATTAGTTAATTAAACTAAACATATCACTTCAAGAAGAGAAAATGGATGTGTTTTCTGCATTTTTGCTGCTTTCAATTGCAGCAAATATTTGAGCAGTACCCTGTTCAGGAATACTAGTAAATTAATTCCAGAGTATACTCCACCAATGCCATTGTTATTTCCAGAACTAAAATTTGATTCCCTCTCATTGCTGGTGTGCTGACTTTTTCAGATATTGTACATGCTCAACTTACCCATTACACTGTAGGCAGAATGACACATCTTTCCAATCTCCTTCTATACCTGCCAACAATAAACCCTGCATACCCTGTAATTCCTTTCCTCTCACAGATCGAGACAAGCTTCAGAAACTGAATGTCTTATGGCCTCTGGAGCTTGTCATGTTCAAAACAGGCAGTATATCTGAAATAACACCAACAGGGCAATATTCCTTTCAAATTGGAGTAGACATTGCTTATTTTAAGATATGAATACCTGTGTGAAAGGAACAGCTACCTTCTGTTCATGCAACAATCTGGTAGTTGGAACTCATGCTAGAATCAAGAGTATGGTGTTTCAATGTTCTCGCTGTGAAGGAATTAAGTGTTTTGAAGTGAAAAATAAGAAGGAGAATCCAAGGGACACTAAATCAGTCAGTCTCACTTCGATAGCCAGCAGGACACCAGGACACACTGTACAGAACACATTTATAACTACTTAGAAGATAATGAGGCAATAAATAAATAAATCAATGAACAAACCAACTGACCAGCAGGTGCAGATTTGGCAAGCATTTCACAAGACTGGATCACAATTAAAAATGGTCTTGACAAATGGGAAGAATAATCAGAAAACAGCAGTGGGTCAGAGAACAAAGAACAGTTAGTTTAATGCTGATGAAGAAAGGCAAAGCTTGTTCTGTCATGTATTGCTAGGAATTTATTAAAGGAGGTGGTGGAATTGATTAGTCAATGTGACACTTCGAAAGCTTCACTTGGGTACTGCTTCCTGGAAGTGCTACCACTGCAGGTTGAAGATGATCTACAGAATAGTAGTGAGAATGAGAAGAGCTCTGGATAAAACAATTTAGAAGGACTAACTGAATTAATTAGTTTTTCTAAAGTCTAGGAAACAGAAGTCTAAATAATAAGGGGGAGATGTGGTAACAGTTGTCTACTGTGTAAAAAGTAATAATGAATAGGGTAGTAGATGTATTTCTTCTCTGTTGACAGAGGAACAAGCAGTAACTGTCAGCCAGGAAGAGTTAGCTAAGGTGACACCTGTAAGAGTTATGAAACTTCATTGGAAGCTTATGGAGTTTCCTTCCTAGAAGTGCTGCAAAACAGGTTAAACAAACTTCTGTCAGAGATATTTGTTCCTACAAGCTTGACATCCCTATGGTCTGTATGTTGCTGAAAAGGTTGTGGATTGCACGTGGAGAAGAGTTCCAGCACTGTAACTCCATCAGGTCTTGTAGTTAGCAGTGAGTGACTCTGATACTGGATGAACGTCTGTCTGGTGTATTTCTGTTAAGAATGCATAGGCCTTCTTAACAGAAATGCATTCACCTTTTTCCTTTTTGTGTAAAATACTGTCTGCAGTTTTAAAAGGGTATTCCTTCATTGTATCTTGACCTTAACATGCTGGGAGTCTGTGATTTCCAGATTCTTTTTTCTTAGTTCTTTATGTGATTTCTTCCTTTCCAAGTTTCTCTGAATTACTCTAATTAAATGGAAAGAAAATAAATTTAGGCTGAAGGATCCTGAACAGAAGGAAAAGGTGTCCTCATCCGTCAGATAAAAACATTCCTTGTAAACTGTGAACACTATCGCTAAGTTCAAATAAGTCTTAATTTACTCACGAGCTCAGAAAAGGCAAATGTAGATTGTCTTTTCAGAAGCACATACTTGCATGTTGACAGTGGAGAAGATCACATCTTGTATATTTTGCTATTGTTCACAAAAGGTTTTGACTATTTATCACAACAGATGAGCAAAGGCTCCCATATTTCTGCCAGATATTACCTTGAAGACGTATGTGTATAGTTTGCGCCATATTTATTGCATGAGAACTTTACACATGTATAATTTGTATGATATGTTCTAAGTCTGTTTGATTTACTGCACTGGCAAGAGGTACAGGTGCAGGAAAACTTGCATATCTGTGGGTGTAGGAACTAATTATGTAAGTACTACCTTGTGAACAAAACAAATTCAACCTCATTGAGACATATCATGTTTGTTTCCTTGGTGCAGAGCGTTGGTACCTCCCATCAGTGATGGAGTTCATGAATAAGTCATAGACACTTTTTTGGACATACCCAAGTACTGATATCATAGACAGGGTCAGTGGATGAGCAGAAAGATATCCTATACAGGTATCTGTCAAATAGTACATCATATGACTGTTTTTTTGTAGTAATAATTTTGCCTTCCTGGTCCACCATAAATCTGTGTCTGTAGGTTATTTACAAGTCACAGCTGGAACTAATATCCTGTTATTTAAGAGTAATAAGCAAAACAGGAAAATCGGGGAATGAGTGAACATCATTTGAAGTGAGTGAATTCACAACTCTGCCTATAGCAGACCTTCTGCTTAGGGGAGCATGTTTAAGTTCTGTTGAAGAAACTTCCCAAGATAAAAAAGCTTGGTCTTCAAACACATGTGTAGTATAATAAAAACTAACTGGAAAACACTCAGTGATGTTATTTGCACAAAGAAATCCACTGATCTTGTAAATTAACCTATGTGGAAATGAATGAGAATTCTCCCCATAACTCTCCATAGCCAATACACCTATGTGAACTAGACTGTTGAACAATTTTCTGCTGGGATATGGAACCACTGTGTTCAGAAGCCTGTGCTTGTGACCACACACAGTTCAACATCTCTGCTTACTATAATTAGCAGTTTCCAGCATCCACTGTACCAGCTTGTGATCTGCAACCATTTGAAAATATGTACATATCATTAGCAAAACTCTTTCAACTCCCCTGCAACTCTTAGTTCCTTTCAAGTGGAAAGTACCAGATGAGACTTTGTTTCCATTCATTAACTTAAAAAGGTATATACATCTCCCCAAGATGAGAAGATTTTGCCTTATTTATTTGTCAAATTAAAAACAGTGGGTTTGGGGTACAAGCAAAGCATAAGGGTTTTAAAAATAATGAGATAGATGTCCCAAATTGCTGAAGTGTGAGAGTCTTCTGTACTAAAAAACTTGCAATTTCTTCAAACACACGTGATAGAATAGGCAGACAGTGCTTTCAAAGCTTTTCCTTAGCAACTACAGATGTTCCTGAAATAATTTGATCAAGTAATCAACAGTGCACAGCTTTCAAGTGATGACTTTTGTAGAAGACAGAAACAAATGAATGTTTTGTGCTGCAGTGTAGCCTCCAGATTTCAAAACAGGAAGGCAGGAAGATCCAGCTGAAGTGCAGACTAAACTGCAGCGAAGACAGAAAACTTTCATAATCACAAACACTGAATTGTGTATCCATGTGTAGGGGGGCGTCCTCCAGTTTGTTATAAGTAATGAACAAATATTGGCATTATGTAAATGAGATGTAGTCACTATCACTGAACATACGTCAGGCCAACCAGCATCTCCCAACCTGTGTGTGACTTTTATGGTTGAACTGTGGTTCTAAGAACATAAGCAAACAAAATACTGAATAAATACAACTTCTGCACTAGTTGAACTGGACTCTGGTACATGAATGTAAGGCAATAGTTATTGCCTCTTGTTGTTTTCTGCTATTAGTCAAAAAAAAAAAGTACTGGGAAGTACAGAAGTCTGTTAATACTGTTAATACTTATTTTCATCTGTCCAAATCTTTCTAGACAAGAAAATAGTTTTAATTGCTGCATTTCATTAAGTTTAATAATACTGAATAAACTATATATTTAGAAATATCACACAAAAAGCAAGTGAACATTAAAAATAATTTGATGCTCTAATAAGACTAATAGGGCATACAGAGATTCCTTAGAGAATCACTTTATACAGTGCCTGTACAAAAACAATATATACATATACTTATTTTTCATCTTTCTGACCCTCTACTTGTCTATTTCATTTTTGTTACGTTCCACAAATAATGCTGCAACTATTAAGGTTGTTTGTGCTTTTATTCAAAACTTAAATTCATGTCAACTTTGTTTTAATTTAACCAACCATTGGTGTCCCATTTTCCTATTAAATTCAGAGTCTTCAGGTCAGATTTTCCAAATATATTTTAGTTGAATTTTGAAAGAAAGGTAAGTGGTCATGAAAACTTCCCAATGTTCAGTCTTCAGAACCTATATTGAAATCGAGATTCGTGTCAAATGAACAGAAGAAAATTCCAGTTGATGGGAACCTTTTTAGTAACATTATAATGGCAAGATGTAGAGATAAACATTTTGGAGCAGGCCTCACCATTTCGAGATTCTGAGGCTGAAAAGGTGAAATATAATCCACACAACTGAAAACCTTTTACAAATGAAGAAAAATGACAAAGAAATTTGCTATACAGAGAAGGATTAAACTATGGCATTTTGCTATATTCAACATTTGATACAGGAAATTAAATGGATGTAAATATTTGTTACCATTTTCTGTTTGCTTTTAAACATACCCTCCATGGCAGTGAATATTACAAATACTTCTCATAAGCCTTTTTTCTGGTTTAACTCTTCATGTTTCAAACAGTACTGAAGGAATCTCCATCTGTGGCAAGAGCCATGGAAATCAAGTTGAAAGTAAGATGTAATGATAAAATTCAATTGCTGGAGACACCTGTCACTAACCAGATAGAGACTGTCCATCCCATTTCAGAGATTTGACTTAACTCCCTACAGGAGCATTAGTTTTGGAATACTAAGGAAGTTGCAGGTCTCCTTTGAAACTCTTACCATGTCTTAAGCTCAAAAGGACCCCAGGTTTTTTTCTGTGTTTCCTGACTTGGTGTTCAGTCTTTCCATATCCTTGAGTGATAGGTGAGTGAGGTTTAATGAAAATTGCCTGAGGGGTTTGTGAAGGCATCTCATTAAAAACTTCCAAATTTATTGAATGAACTACCTTTTTTTGACATGATTTAAAGACCTAACCCTTGTTTAAAAAACAAAGAACAAACAAACCAACCCAAAACCAAACCAATGCTTTTTATATAGCAAGGTTTATAGCAGTGCTTTTTAGGAGTTTTCTTTCTTGTATGCTTCTTTTGAGTGAGGAAAAAAAAAAAAAAAGAGCAGGGGTCAGCTAATATTTTAGTTAGAGAGCCTCAAGTATGAAGCCACATTTCCGATTTTCATTGAAGTTGTATAATTTAGAACAATCTTTGGATAAGACAAAAGGAAACTTTTAACTTTGAACTTGATAGATTTTGCTGAACAACTAGTTTTCTTCAGGCTGAATTCTGTTGTGAAAAAACAATTCAGTCAATAATTTTCCTGCTTATTGATGCTTTCCTGTGAGAAATTAAAGAGAAAGATTACATACCCCCCCAAAAAAAAATAATGATCACTTGTTGCATAAAAAGCACTTCTCTCTTAAAATAAAGCAATACCAGTTACTTTAGATGAACAGGATGGGGGGAGCTGTCAATACTGAGAGTTTAGAGCAGTTAGACACTATATGTTTTATTACTCTTGCTTCTAAACCATGAAATGTTGGCTGAAGTATTTAGCAGTGATTAGATTGTTTGCAGTATCTGCAAAGGTAAGACCTCCCATCTCATGTGAAGTAAACCAATCCTTTCTTGAGCACTAATATTGTTTATGTAACTCAAAAAAAACCCTTCAGTTCCAGAGATGATGTGTGACAACAGAGACAGTCTTTTAGTGTAACTATTCTTTGTTTGAATCTAGAACTATTTTGAGGTGTCGTGATTGAACTCCAGCTGACAGCTAAACACTACTTGGCTGCTTGCTTACTAACCCCCTGGTGGGATGGGGAAGAGCATCACAGAATCACAGAAACACAGAATGTTAAGGATTGTAAGGGACCTTGAAAGATCATCTAGTCCTATCTCTCTGCCGGAGCAGGAACACCTAGATGAGGTTACAGAGGAAGGCGTCCAGGTGGATTTTGAATGTCTCCAGAGAGGGATACTCCACCACCTCCCTGGGCAGCCTGTTCCAGTGCTCTGTCACCTTCACTGCGAAGAAGTTTCTTCTCATATTTAAGTGGAATCTCCTGTGTTCCAGTTTGCACCCATTGCCCAATTATCATTGGTTGTCACTGAGAAGAGCCTGGCTGCACCTTCATGATGCTCATCTTTTGCATATTTATAAGCATTAATGAGGTCACCCCTCAATCTCCTTTTCTCCAAGCTAAAGAGACCGAGTTCCCTCAGCCTTTCCTCGTAAGGGAGATGCTCCACTCCCTTAGTCATCTTCGTGGCTCTGTGCTGGACTCTCTCAAGCAAGAAGAATCAGAAGTGTAAAAGTAAGAAAACTTGTGGGCTGAGATAAAGATAGTTTAATAGGTAAAGCAAAAGCTGTGCCCACAAGCAACACAAACCAAGGAATTCGTTCACTACTTCCCATGTGCAGGCAGGTGTTCAGCCATCTCCAGGAAAGCCGGGTTCCATCACGTGTAACAGTTACTTGAGAAGACAAAAGCCACCACTCTGAATGTCAGCCCCATCCTTCTTCTTCCCCCAGCTTTATATACTGAGCATGACATCATATGGTGTGGAATATCTCTTTGGTCAGTTAGGGACAGCTGTTCCAGCTGTGTCCTCTCTCAGCTCTTTGTGCAGATCCAGCTCACTCACTGGTGGGGTTGTCTGAGAAGCAGAAAAGACCTTGACTCTGTGTAAAGCCTGCTCAGTAGTAATTAAAACACCCCTGTATTATCAACACCGTTTCCAGCAAAAAGACAAAACGTAGCTACTATGAAGAAATTTAACTCTATCCTAGCCAAAACCACCACAGGAGACAATAAGGCTGTTGTGGTGTTTGTTTTTTTGCTTTGTTTTGTTTGTTTTTTGCTTTCTGTGTTGTTTTTTTTTTTTGTGTGTGTGTGTGTTTTTGTTGTTGTTGTTGTTGTTGTTTTTCTTCCCTGAATATCAAGGAAAAAATGACAGATTTGGCTCTAAAATGTCTATTTTGTCTGAACAAGCCAACATTTAAGTCCAAACAGGCTTAACTAATTTATATAGACTTAGTTCTTACTTGAGATGTTTCTTAAAACAGGATGGAGACTTTTTAGATTGGGAGCCTTCATTTAGAAGAGGATAGAAGCCCTTTTCAAGATTGATGTAGTGTAGAGCCATGGATGTAACAATAGTATTACGACTAAGATGTATTTTCTTTTCCTTTCAGCTTTTGTACACAGACAAAGTAGTCTCTTGTGATAGTGAAGTGGTGAAGCCACCACTACTCTAGTAGGTTTTGTATCAGAGCTTCTAAAACCCTCGTAGACAGCTTCATATTCAAAAAAAAATTAAAGTGAACATCCTTTGCTCCTGTCAGTGGGACTAACAAGAATGAGAATTATTACAAACAAAAGCATATTTCTACAGTGTGTTTGATAACAAATGAAAATATGAACCTGGTAGATGATATTTTCTATTTTAATTTCAAGCAGCATTTTCAGATTACTGTAGTGAAGAATACATTTCTGCTTGCAGGCCTGGGGCACTGCCTAAGCCCGTTCCTTGCTGAACATTTCTTATACTTTTCTAATTTGTTGCTCTGCTGCATATTACCTTGGAAACTCAAGAGAAGCTTTTACATTGCTATAGAAACAAATCAATATATATATATATCTACATTTTATTTATAGACCAGGTAGTGCAAAGGCTAAAACACATGTCTGCATTGGCAGAACATGATATACAGTAGGGTTTTTTTTTAATGTCTTTTTAATTAATAGAAATATTAGGTAATGCTGAAATAAATGTCTGTTTTGTTCTGCTGCGAGAGATAAGGAAACTGTTCTCACTTTCAGTTGTGTTGTTTTAATTCACAGGTTTTGAAGCCAGTCTTTCAAGGATTATAACAGTAGTCTAAGATTAGCATTGACTTAGGTTTGGCAAGTGCTTTAATTGGTATTGTACCAAACCTAAATTATATGCTCCTCTAAATTGCAAGAATGTAACTCTGTTTTGCTACAAATATTGGAGCATTACTATTTTTATCAGACAACAAAAAGAGCCTTTCAACCTCCATTAAACTACAAGCCTGTGTGGCCTTGTTCTTTGCTACCATCTTTCTGTGCCAGTATTGCTACCAAAATAATTTATGCTCATTTGACTCATGAAAGCCCCACAAAACCTCTCCTGAGATTTACAAAGACCTTATTCAAACTATAGAGCTTTAATCCCTGTTTAAACTATGCAGCAAAAGGCTACATTTTTTACTTTATCTTTTACTTTTTTTTGTTTTCTCTGACTCATCTCTCTATATAAAGTAATAAAGAAAATAAACCGTCTAATACAAAATTCTTCTCTATGTCACTATACACACCTCTGTATAACTACAGAATCGTGCATGAAGACCTGGCTTTGACTTATGCCAAATCCACTTTACAGTGAAGTGGCAATTTGCTTTTTCTCAATAGCTTTTTTTTTTTACTTGTGACCAAGTGGAATTTCAAATGATTGTAGAAAAATACACATTGACCATCTTATAATTCCTATTCAAGTAACCTCAGTGATGTGGGAATGTTAAACTAAAGTAGTAATGTATCGATTTATAATTAATAAGTAATTCAGCCTACCTTTTAATTGGTCTTAAATTCATACACTGAAAGGCTGAAAATAGTGGTCATAGTATTCAGCCCTATCGCTCCATTTCTGCCCTTGTATCCACACAGATGGATCCCAGGTCTTCTGTGAAGCTCTGCTGGCTTGAAGAAACAAAGGTAGAAGTCACTGGGGCATCAGATAAGTTTCAGGGTCTGTCCGAAGGAATATAATTACATATACAATATACAGCAGTTTTTGTCTTACCTCAAGCTGAAACTTGGTTTATACATAGGCCTCTGACGTAAGACATAACATGTAAGGCAGACACAGAGATTAATGTCAGTCAGGTCAAGCTGGCAGAATATTTTCTAATGAAACATTTTCCCCATATCAGTCTGTTTACATGGAAACTTTCAATTTTATCGGCACTCCACTTTTTGATGGTGGAAAACTGCTCCATTGAAAATGCTTTGAGCCCCATACCATAATTTGTTGTTAAACCGAAGCCTAGACTGAAAGAGGAAAACAATATGGATGTGTATGGACATAAGTATTTTATTACAGGGATTACTGTACTTGCCCCTGTAATAGCCAGAAGCAAATATGAGTTGCATCTGTTAGGAATCTGTCAGCTTTCAAAACATTTGCGAAAAGAAGCACATGTTGGCATTATCCAGATATAGGGCCATTTCAGGAGTAAATAAAGTGATAAATGGTCAAGCAGATGGTGCTTCCTATCCCATTAGTCCTGCTGGAGCCCAGAAGTTATGGAAGAGATGAGTGCATTGCCCATGTATTATACTAGACATACCTGTTCCAGAAAATTCACCTATGGGATTATAGAAGGAATTATCCTCAAAGTTTGGGAAACAAGGAACAGAAATCACTGAGAACTCTGTATCAGGTCTGAGGAAATGGAATCCACATAACAGAAGTCCATAGTGAGTTGTTCAGCTTCTCCTTCCTTCACTTTGTGCTCCTGCTCACATTTTGCATCATCTAACAGTTTCATTTTCCTAACTCATTTAGTTAATGCTTTCGTAAGCACCAGACTTGATCACCCATGGAAAGATGCAGTTGTTTGTCTCTGGCATTTGCTGGATCAAAGTTAAAGCAGATGTATCCCAAATCAGTGGAAAAAGATTAAAACATTCCCAGTTTCCCATTCTGTAAGCATATGCTCCATTTCAGAAAAAATAAGTCTCTCTATTGAAGCTGCTGAACTGCTCACCTGGACAAGTTCTCAGGAGTAGGGTTTCTGTTATTCACTCGGAATATATTCTCTTGGGAATGAGTGTAAGTTTATATGACTCAAATTTAATGTGAAATTGTGACTTAATATTAGTCTAATACTTATAATTATCTTTCACTACTTGGTTTTCCTGTGTGTTTTCTGTTTTCATGGAATTTCCTTAGACTTTCCAAAGGTTAATCTTTTTTTCTTATGTTCTTGCTGCTGGCTGTCAGAGGAAAAGGAAAAGAATTACTGAAATTACCCCTGGCAAAGATCTATGGTATGAAATGTCATTTGTCAGTCACAAACAAACAGGGGCATTTTATTTCCAGTGACCCTTAAAACTAAAACACAACACTCCTGGATGTATAAGACACATCCTCCCAAATACTGAAATTCCTCTAATCAGATAAATTTAATTCAGTGATGGTGATGTGAGATGCTTAGTGGTATTGGCTATTATCAGATAGACAAAAGGAGAGATGAAAATAAGCCAGCAATACTTTTAGGATCTGCCTTTTTTCTGATCCCTTGATTGCATGTAATTTACTTTGATTTTCAGTCTTAGTTAATTTGTGTTCATTTGCTGTGTAAAGTGGTTAGTTATGTCTCTGTTTGGCTTGCTATATTTGTCTTTCTCTGGGTGGTCTTTATTTATAGGGTAGTTTGTTCTGTGATCTTCATCTCATTTAGTTGTCTTGTGAAGTGTGATTTGATATTTAGGGCTACAAAGTCTTTGACGAGCTCTCTTTTTTTTTTTTTTTTTTCTCCCCATCTAAGGAACATGGGGTGACAAATTATATTCTTCTACTTGCATTTTCCTAGCAAACAGGATTTCCTGACAGTGTTTACTTCCGTCATTTAAGTGGCTAGATATAGTGAAGTTCAATCACTCATCTTGTAAAAGGTGTTAGTATGAATGAAAGAAAGATGTGATCCTGCATACTGAGGTTGTCTAAAACTTGTGGGTCTTCCCAGATGGGGTTTTAGTTTGGCTGGGCCTTGAGTATAGCCACATATGGAAAGTACATTGATGGATAATTCCTGTGAATTACACATCAGTAAAAGAGATCAGAATGTTAAAAATGGGAAAAGTCCTACTGCCTAGCGCAGGTTAAACTATTAATGTATCTTACTTGTTGTTTTCCTGCAGGCAAGGGTCAAATAGTTCCACTTAAAATGAAGAGCACAAGTCTTTTATTGTCAGTATGTTTTAGAGAGAACTAAATGTCAGATGACTGGGCAAATCCATGCAGCCTTCTCATCAGATTGCTGTCAAACAGAGAGTTTGAAACATGTCTTTGACATGTGTCCACAGCAATGGCTCCCTGCATGTTTTATGTGGAAAGTGGCAATGAAGTACTAAATGTATTCTTTATTACGGAAAAAAAAAAAATCACATACTTCCATTTTTTGTCTTTCTATGCACTGGAAATAAAAACCCAAGAAATCGGAACATGAAAGCTTCGATGAAAGCCTGACTATCCTGTTCTTAGCTATCAAAATATCTGAAATGCCATTTTAGAAGTAGACAGAGAAAACTATAAAATTTGAGCAAATATTAAGAAATTAAAACTGATGTTGTAGCCAAAAATAACAGATGCTTCTCTCTTATAGAATGGTCTTTTTAGGGGTTATTTGAAAACAGTAATACCGTGAAATGATATGCAACCTGAAGTGAGTTGGAGTAATATAAAAAAATACAAGCAATAATATGACAAAGTGACTATAAAAGAAACAGTCATGCTGGAAGAATCAAGCACAAAAGAGCAAAAACGTAATATTATTTCAGTGTATAACTGTGAACATAGTATTTGTTATAGTAGAAATAACAAGATACAATAAGGATCTGTGATTTTCAAGGTGATATAGAGTCTTTACATAAAAAAAATCTTTCACAACCACTTTCTTGTGCCTTGTTTTTCTCACAAACTGAAACAGTCTGACACTGAATTTTTTGCATTAGAGCTGTTGCTTCAGGTCACATACTGCGTCTTAATTGATGCAGCATGGCACAGTAGGGCTCATTTTCAGCACAGCTTGCAGGAGAGTTTAACAACTTAGAAGACTATTAATGGGAGTCCTGCCCCCTATCCCTGCTCAGTGTATGCTGAAGATTTGCCCTAGTGTCAGGACATATTTGCAACAGTAACAAAAGCCTTTTAGAAAAAAGCAGTGTTTTGTGTAGTCTTGGAGGGCAAAGGTGGGGGGTGAGTGGGAGAGGAAAGGAGAAAGTTTCTATTTGTAAAGGTCAAATCTGAGGTATTTTTGAACTCCATAGTGTTGTAGATAATCAGGTGAGACAACTCTTGTGTCCACTGATGATTCAGCCTGACCTGTGTCTGCTTGAATAAGAAGTAGGAACTGCGTGTCTGGCATGACATCAATGTATTGTTCTTATTTTTGCACACAGGGACCTTAGTGAACAATGTTTCACTGTAAGACAAGTTCTACTCTGCCAGAAGTCTGAAAAACAGCTATCTTATGGCAGGACTAGTTGATTAGCAATGGAAAAGTATCCTTCAGGAGCTGGTAGGAAGACATGAAGAATTTGACCTAAGACGTAATTCAGGTTGAGACTGTAGTACAAAAAGTACCTCATAAAGTCTGGAGAAAATATATTTATGGGACAGTGAGCGACAACATTCATATGAACAAACAAGTCTTTGGTGGTCTAAGGCAGGAGTGTTGGACACAGACACACCCAAAGTATTGCTGATAGTCACTGGAATGTGTAAGCCAGACAATATTTTTCATTGAGGATCAAGCTCACTAGTATTTTACCTCTGTATTCACTTCTTTCAATTGTTATTAAACCAGAACTAGAGAGCCTAGTAGAGTAACTCATGTAGCTGATTTGTATTATCATTGGCCAAGAAAACCCAAAAAGAGACTATTTTTCATCTCTGGCTCCCCCTCCTTTTTTCCCCCTTATCTTGGGGGTTTGTACATTTGTATTATATAACTTGTATGGCATGTTCCTTTATTCTCTGATTTGTACTCTGACAGGGGCAAATCAAACAAAGAACTATCCTCACCATCAAAGCAATTGCAGAGATCATCTGTACTATGTTTGATCATCATTTCTACTCCTGTCCTCTACCAACATCAAGTGCTCAGATGGAGTCACATTGGGGACAAAATGACATGGAAATTGGATGTCAGTCATCCAATGGGCTTTAATGATCTCTAAGGAAGAACTGAAATTTTTGTGTTGTTGTAAGGAAGAGTGTTGAACTGGCATGTTTACTGGAAAATAAAAAAGAACCATGGCACAGAAACATCCCTACAGTACAGCTACCAGAGAAACTAACAGAGGGTCAGAAGATGCCCTTATTTTTAAGCTGAACGAACCTTTTGATTACAGAATTTGGCACCAAGTCTGTGTCTTGTCACATGTCACTAAGAAATTTGCTGTACCTGAAACATTAACTTTTTTTTTCTTTTTTCCTGAATCTCTGAAGCATAGTTTTATTCTAATTTCTGTCAGAAAATATAATATTTGCCTTGTATTAAGTATGGGAAACTGCCATAATTTTTATTTCATCATGCAAACTCCTGTCATAGCTGGACATCTTTATTGTCCCTGCTTACCTGAGGGTTCTATCACACACTGGTAGCTTAAAGAATGTGACTTAAACCCATATAAAATTGGAAAGAAAATTAATCAAGTGCATTGGGCAGGCTACACAACTGACATGCATCCACTTGCTACTCTAAGGTTCTTTCTCTTCTTCTCCACCTCTCTGAAATTGCCATGATGGAATCCTATTTCATGTGAAAACTTAAGGTTCAACTGCTTGTTTTGCCTTTTGCTCACACCAAGCCTTTATTTTATTTTATTTTATTTTATTTTATTTTATTTTATTTTATTTTATTTTAATTTTTATTTCGGGGGGAGGGGGGCACCTGGAACCTAGAATCTCTAAATGTTTCTTATTTTTCAGTACTTTATCCAGGGACTTTTGGCCTTCAAAGCTTTCACACCATTGTAGCCTTAAAAGTGCAAGTGCCCGAAGCTTCTGTGTAAACACAAACAGAGCTGACTCCTGCACCAATCTTTCTTACACTGCCTCAAGAAAAAATCTTTTAGTCCCAGTCTGTTCCCCTGCCAGCATGGCTGCAAAAAGAATTGCATGACATTTTTTTCAGTTAGGTATTTTTTACTGAAAAGATACAGATGTGTACAGATTTCTGAAGAGACAGATGTTTATAGTTGAAGCAGCTCCAAATACTGGATGCTTTTTTAAAAGCTGAGCTACTTTATACCAGCAGGTGTGTTGTTATGTCCTAAAAGAAGCTTTTCAACTTTTTCTTCAAATTATTTTAGTTCTGCTCAACTGTTGATTGAAAATAGGAGCCCATGTAGATCAAGCGAAAAGGTTAAATAACCCAAAGCTCAGCCCCTCTTTCCAGATGTTGCCGGCTGGTCTCCAACATTCTTTCTGCTTATTCATTTCTCCGAAAATCCCTCCTCAAATCCCTTCCCTTTCAACCTAACTGCAGAGCTCCAAGTGGGACAGAGTAGGCAGTATGCCTTTTGTTTTGCTTGGAAAACCATCACACCACTGCTTCTTTGAAGAAATGGCTGCGTTATAACTGACAGTTTTCAGGTTTCAGTGGAATGCTGCACCTTTGCACTCTGGCAGGCCCAAGAACAAGGGTCTTTGCATGAGGAAGGAGTCGCACCTCAGTGTTGTGCCCATGGTTGCTGATGTTGTCACAGACATGATGAACTCCTGCTCTCAGGTATGGGCTGAGTGGAGTGCCTTCTCTTCCACTTCTGATTTATTGACTGGTCACTGATATGAAACACATCTCTGGTACCCCTGGCACCCCTCAGGTCTCACAAATCTACTTCATCTACAAGCTGAAAGAGGATCTGGCACTGCTGGATGCCACAGAGCACCAGAGCACTCTCCCTATACTCACTGACAACTCCAGTCCAAGTTTAATATTGACTGTTTTATTTGCTGCATTTTTTTCCTCACATTTCTTTCAGTTATTTTGTGGTTATGCACAGTAAATGGAAACTGCTGTGTGCAGAGAGCTCTGTTTTGCTATCAGTTAAATATACATAGCTTGGCTGGCTTCTGAAAGAAGCCAGAAGTGGTGGCAGTGATTAACTTTGTGCTGGAAAATTTTCCTTTCCCTCAGGGAAGTGTGCAGTGAAATACGTTGGTATGCATCCATGCATTCACCATGTAACTCGCTGCTGCAAGTCAGTTCTTGCTGCCTCTGACTGCTCACAGCAGCTTACCCAGGTGGTTCAGCACGGTCTGTCAGCTACAGGAGACGTGCATATGTCTCTGAAACTACCTTCCCTTTTTGATATAAATATCAAATCAGAGTCACCCATCTTTAAGATGTCTAAAAACTCCAGATCCTAAATATGAAAGACCTAGAATTCCAGTTTGGAGATAAACTTTCTTCAAGTTGGAGCAGCTGTGAGATGGGCACAAGTAGCAAATGCAAATGTGAAGCCTGAATGCCAGTTTTTTCTCAGACACTTTGTGAGTCCCTGAACTGTGCTGTAGTTTGTCATCTGTCATACTAAAACTGTCTAACCCCGACAGCTTTCTCTTCATTTTCTCTCTGGCCTTGCTCCCACTCTGTTACAGCCAAAGGCAGGATTACACTGCATCACAGTTATTGTTCAATTTAACTAGTACTAGGGGTGAAACATTAGCATTGCAGAATAAAAATCCATTAGTTCCCTCACTTTCTCTGTCTCTGTGTTTCATTAGGGATCCAAAGAGTTAAAGATCCATGAGAGAAAACTGGATCTGGTGCTTCTTTGGGGGAAAACAACAGGCTAGAGAAGCTGTTTGAAGGTGATGGGCTATTCTCTTTGCCAGTGGAATGGGAGAAGAAAAATGGCTCCTGGGCCCATATGAAACCCATTGCACTAAGTAGAGATTTTTGTTTCCACCAAAGGCATTTAATCATGTCTGAAATGCCTGTCTAAAGGGATATGTAGTCCTGAGATTATTTCTGTAAATTCCTGCAATAGTAAAAATGGCTCCTATCCAGAACTGTAGGTCTCTATGATATAAATCACACAACAATATGATATGACAGCTAATCTACCAACAAAACTGACCCTTTTCTGAAACAGACAACGCAAGCCCAATCTTACTCCATGGAGCCTCAAACACCTTAAGACTTGCCTCTTTGTATCGTTATTCAGCAGGAGTGAGTAAAATTGTGTCTTACATAGCTCTAAATAATTATATGCTTCAACACAGAAAAAGATTCACCCTAGATTTGGACTTGTATGGTATATAGTGAGTCTCTGTCTGTGACAGTGCCTAGATGTTATGATAATGTGAATTATTGAATGAGAGGAGGATCAGCTAATGTAGTTAACATCAGTACATGAATTTAAACAAATCTCACCATTTCAGAAATTCAAAGGAGTGTTTCAGTTCTCCAGTATGTAACCTGATGCCAGACATCAGTCTTGCCCATTGGATATAATAAGTGAACAGTCTTCTGAAACCACTCTGTGGAGCATTTAATCAGACAACAGGACACCAGATAAAAGCAGGAAGGGCTGAACTCCCACAACTTCTTCCATCATCATTTGATACAAGCTGCCAAGACTGATTTACTTCAAAATGTGTGAAGTTTGCTTTTGGCCTAAGAGATGTTGGTTTTCATAATGTCACCCTGAAAACTGTTGACAGAACTAGCAGAAACTGATCCACTTGTCCCACAAAATTCAGTGAGGAGCATTCCAACACACATTCCATGGTGTCCTTGGTTGACATTCAAGAAGACTCATTTCTAAGGGTTATGAATACCAGTTAGCCTGGATGTTGCAGCTCTTAACAGTCAGAGTAGTAATCAATCATAAAAACTTTATTAAAATGTGTATGAAAATTCTGCAGACAAAATTATGTGCAATTGTGAACAAAATACAAAATATCTCTAACAGAAATAATAAAGACTGATAAAGGCATTATGACATTTTACATTGAAACATCATCATTTAATGCAATCTGGTTAGACTGGAGCTGAAGGTTTCTTTTGCTTATCTGTATGTTGTTAAATACTGAACACGTCTCTCACCTGAATTTGTAAGGAGCAATTCTCATTTCTTGTTATGTTAAAGCTGCTTGACCTCAGGAAACAGAAGCTGTAATTATGACCTCTTCATTTATTTGTTTTATAACTTACCCAAAGAAACGATGAAGAGACAGTCTGATGAGAGAGACATCTCAGCACATCACTGGAGTGGTAATATGAGAGCTACCAGGAGTTCGGCACTTGAGCTGAGCCACCATTCACAGTGGATTAAAGCTGTTCCTAAGCAGCCAGTAACAGAATTCTCTCAAGAGAGGAATCTGTGGTATACAACCACCTGATGCAGCTGAAGATGGGTAAGCAAGCCTTGGCCAGAAGATGCACAGCAGATGCAAACCCACATCTGGGATGCAGACAGGGCCTGGGAGCCTGAGGCTGAGAATGCTGCTTGGCATACCATTTTGTGATCCTGATGAAGCTTAAATGTAATTGACTCCAAATATTTCAAGATAATACTACTTCCTGGGCATTCAAATACATGGTGAAATATGTCCACATTCTGTCAAGGCATGTAGGGCACGTAACCTGGAGGTGCTCTCGCAGGACTGAACGATGGACTAAGCACAGGATTTTGGTCCTATTGCAGGGAAAATCTGTGAACTTTACAGTAGACAATGAATTTAAAATTGATTTAGGATCAAACGTTTTGTCAGCTCCTCCAAGGTGTGTACTCTAACCACTGACATGCAGTTAGACACTGCTGGTATCACACTTCTCTAATGTTAGTCATGTGGTGGTCAAACTGCAATAAGGGCAGAAGCCTTTGCCCAACCTAGTCAATATTTTGTGCTTTCTTAGAGATCAGAACTGATGTCCTGCACCACTGTTCAAATTGGATATACAGGCCTCAGACCTGATGAGTTTTAAGTATGGCTGCACTATAAAGTGGGTAGAGAGAATGATAGACTATTTGTAAATTAATACCTTTATAGAAGTAATAAAAATGCCAGTCAGTTCACATTTATTTGCTTATTCATTTGTTTACACTGTGACCCATCCTGGTCACAAGGCCTAAATAATATGCCCTGCAAAAAAGGATTTAAATATGTCTTGGACATTATGTCTTCTCATCTCAGTTTTAGACTTGAAAAAAACCTTTCATACTTTTCTATTTAAGCACATCGCTTTTGGAAATTGGTAAACGTTCTCGTATTTTAGTTTTGCTTAATTACAATATAACTGAAAAAGACATCTAACTGACTTGTACATTTTTCTAATATACTAATGGTAACAGAATTCAAATTAATATTTTTTTCTTTTCTTTTTATTTTTAAAAATATGTCATTTTTACCATAAAAAGTAGCTTTCAAAGCTTATTTTTAAGGAAGAAACAAACAAACAAACCCAGTTAACATTTTTTATGATGTCAAATATTTTTGCTATTAGTTTGTGATGAATTCTAAAGCCAGGTCCAAAGATTTCTAGATTCTGTCTGATTTGTGTGCATCTTTATGTGTGTGTTTTCTTTTTAACACTGAGCCTTGGTAAGTGAGCAGGTATTTAATTCCAAATAGCAAAATACTCCCTCTGCTCACGAGTCTTCTCATTTGAAGCTGGCAGTGGTTTTATCAGGTTTTGCTTGTGCTCTGTACACTCTGGGAACTGATTAAAATTTCACCTAGATGAGATGTTTGCATGCAGTGCACTGCAACAATAAAAGCAACAGGGAAGGGTAATGGGTCTCAGATTTCCTGCTTGTTGGAGCCTGAGCTACAGCGGGGGCTAGGGGATGGGCATTACAGTATGTCTCCCAAATATCAGGGGTTGTGTTACTACTTAAACTGCCACTCTGGTAGGAGCAATGTCCTTTTCTGCTGTCTGGAAGGTGTTAAAGAAATAAAAGCAGATATGAAGACTTTCTTCAACATATGGCAGCATATACTTTTTTTTTTGCAAACCACATTCCGAGGTAGGTGCTGTCAATGTGCAAAGCATTTATGTATCTCTTCCTACCACCAGCTCATCTGTCTTTTAACCCCGTGGGGCATTAAATGAAAAATCCCTGTTGCGGGAAGGTTAAGGGTAAGCTTTTGTAGTATAAAAGGCAGGAAATTCAGAGTCCATTGTAACTTCGTAATAAGTTCTTTCGTTATGACCCAAGGGCAGCAAAGTATCTAAGCACAAACTTAGATTCAGTCTTAAAGTTAGGTCCCTTGTTTAAGCAGACTGTTGGAACAGGGACCACATGATCATCTGGGTCAATTAGTGTCTTTGTAAAAGCACCAGGGTAATACTTATCTTGAAATATATTTCAGAAGGACTTGCTAAAAACAAATTATGAGAATGCATTGCTATTGACCATAGGCTCTAAATGTCCTTTGGATATTGCTTTCTAGTGCTATCCATAATTGCTGTCACCTTCTGGACAACTGCTAAGACATAGTCATAAGAATGAGTCACAGAAAACCCCAAGTGACTGGAAAGTCAGTGGAAAAATTGAATTTTGTTTGACAGGTGAGATTTGGGGTTGAGGGACTAGTGGTTGAAGTGGTCACATTTCATTGCAAGAATATAGCAAGTATCTATAAACAATGCCTCTTAACATTGGCACAAATACAGTACAGACCTGAAAGACAAGAAAAAACTGTAAGAATGCTACAAGTTATCTCCACAATGATGATGAAATCAAACATAGTTCTCAATCAGAAAAAGTACCTATAGGGCCCTGGAATTATTTATATGTCATCTTCATTGATATAATATGTCACAGAAGATATGTTATAATTTCACAGAAATGAAATATTTTGTTTCACTAAAAGTTGAATATAATTATTGTAAATGTTAAAAGCTTTTGTTTTTTTTGAGGGAAAATTCTACTTTTGTATTTTCTCCCTCCACCCCTTTTATGAATTGGGGAAACCTAGGGAAAAAATACAATTATTATTTCTTCCTCGGCACAGTCAGTCAATATTCTGAGCATCATAGGCTGTATCCATTATAAGATGACAATGATGAGATATGTCAGGTATTTCTCGGGTGAAATCCAGGTTATTAACCAGAAATGTGCACAAGTGCTTGTTTCACTCAGCACAGAGGAAAAATGTCAACAACAAAGCACTTTCTTTGTCCAAATATCCAACTTTCCTCAGGTAAAGTATTGGGTCCATTTAGGTCTCAGATTCTGGTTTCTCCTGGACCTATTCAGCATTGACAGTTGGGTGTACTCCTGCCTGGTAATTACTCTTGTTGTCTCTTACAGCAGCACAACCACATGCTGCTCCAAACACAAACCCTTTTGCTCCCCAGGGAAAGCATCTACTCTGAGAGATTTAGCTTTCCAGACATCAGTGTGACCTTGGGCCAAGGACAATAGCTGCCTTCTTCTCTAGTGATCCTTCTCTATGCAAGGAAAATATTTGAATGATGTGGGCTTTTTTTTTTTTTTTTAACATGTCAAGGTACTTTAAATAAATCTGTCATTACATCAATGAATACCCATTTGAAAACAGTCCCTGTAATCTTTCACTATAGTAAAATGCAAATAATGTTTTCCTTTGCATCCTAACACTTATTCACTGCATCCTTACTAGTACGGATTTGTGAAAGTTAAAAATGTTCCCCCACAAAAATAATGAAATAAAAATGTAAACCAATTTATTATTTTAAGAAGATTTAGAAAGAAAATAAACAAGTTTTCAGCTTTGTTGCAAAAAGTTTTGAAACTTTCTGGAAAATCCATGATTTCGAAGTTTTATTCTTTCAGAATTTAAAAAAAAAGTTTATATTTTAACTGAAATCACCTTCTCGTTTTCAAAATGTGTGTTAATAAAAGTATGAAAAAGAAAGCCACAGAGAAATTCTGACTGTGAGTAGATAAATATACTTTTTATTAAAGAACAGTCTCTTCTGGAACTCACTTCTTCAAAAAATTCCTGGAAAGTGTTATTGTTTGCCCAGTTCTGAAAGTGGACTAGCTTTTCATTTAGAGAGCAATTTTGCAGTGTGCTTAGACTTAGAGTAGATCAAGTCTTCAGAGAAAACAGTGAGCAGACCTGTAATCATTAAGCTGTCAAACCAAAATAAATATCCCTTTAATAGAAGGTTTTTAAATTTAGATATACTCTTCTCCACATATAGTTACTTTTTACTGACTTTTTTTTTTCCAGATAGAAAGTGCAGTTCTCTATGTGGGCAGCTTCCAAAGAGGACTGAGGAGGAAAAAGGTTATTTGAACAAGCCTGAAAAATGGATTTTAGTTGAATTTTTTGCACTGGACATCTCTGTTGGGTAAGTCCTTGATACAATACTCTGTGCTTTGTTTTTGAGTACACAGTGTGCATGTGTGCATGTTATGTATGCTGATAGACTTCTCATAGCATATGATACCACCTTTCAAAAACAACTAGAAGCTTCCTTCCCTAGAAAACACCTAGCATTGAGTTTTATGATTTGTTGGTCATTATGGCTGCTCATAACTCATGGTTTTCAAAGGCTAGTCAATACAAAGCTAACATAAAAATACTTATTTCATTTGCATTGGAATTGCTTTCATTTGTGAAACACACAAAAAATAAACTACTGTTCTTTCTGGCAAGAGAGTCTATGAAATAGGAAAAGGGTATACTAAGCAGAAGATCTGTGTTCTGAGGATGCATGGACAATGTAAAGGCCAAGAAGTAGCACCAAGACTTGATTTTCTGTCCATGGGCTTAAGCTATCCAGGAGATCAGCAAGTAAAGCATCTTTTAGCCTGTAAAAGGTAGTAGACATCATCACCTTGTTCTTCAGACTCTTTGGGAAGTTTTCACATGGAATCACATTTGGTTTAATGGGAAAGTGAATTAAAATATGAAACATTTAACTTTGTCATGGTATGCCTTTCATGATCTCTAATACTAATAACAGTCTTGGTTATGGATGTTTCTGTTGATAACTGACACCTGAGTGTTAACTAAGTAGCAGTTTAACACTCAGAATTTGTTTTATCATTTAAGCAGGCCTGCAACGTAACCTTCATGTGGATACCAAGACAAGGAAAAACCAGCTGACTTTCTTAGTGTGTTTAGAAACTTATCTTTGTTATATGACCTCAGCAGGTTTCAGATTGATCTCTTTCATGAAGTGTAAACTATGACCTTTGTAATTAGTTTTTATTAGTCTTCTGATAAAAGGAATGTGGAAATCTCAAATGCAAAAGGAGTTACAAAGGTTACTTTCTAAAGGACAAGATCTGTTTTTCCTGATGTTGTGGAAAGCTCCGCTGTTGCATGACTGATAACAGAGTAGAGAAAAAGGAACTATCTTTCTTCTTTCTTTCCTGCTAAATTGAGGATCCAAGTCTGTATTAAAAAGAAATCTGACTGTGATGAGGCAAAGCAATTGTTTAGTGCAGACTTTACAGGGGTAAGTCATCAGCAAACACAAGTTTTCTTCATTGACCTTGATATTCAGCAGGGCATAACAAACCTACTAGAAAGTCTGTAGAATGCTGATTAGAGAAACACATTTATAACAGCATTCATAATTTTAGATGCTATGAAACTCTGCAAGCCAGAGGCACCTTTAAGGTAAAATGCTATGTTTTTATGAATTCATTGATTTCACTTTTTTTTTTCTTTTTCCTTTTTCTTTTTGTGAAGGAAGACATAGTGCAATTAAATCTTGTGGTTCTTCTTCAACACAGTGCTTGTTTGATATGATTTTCAATGCTTCATTGTCAAATTATTTTCCAAGAAGGCATTGCTTTACATGGCATTCCTTGTCTTGGACAAATCAGATGAACTTGTTGAAGAGACATTGCCTCATGTATTGAAGAAATGTGGGATTGGTGACTTGGTTATACAGCAGTGCCTGCAAAACCAACTGGGTCTGGAGCACAGCAGTGTGATCCAGAGTGTCCTCTTGAAGGTCTGAGGTGCCCCCATGTGACATGACCCAGATATGAAGTGAAACCAGGAGCATTGCCCTGATAGTTTAGACAGGTAGTGCTGTTAAAACATACAGACCACAGGGATTCGTTAAAAGAGGCATAATTTTTAATTCATCATGGAGGCTTCTTGGTGGCCTTGCCTGCTCTCCTCAGCAGTTGTCTTCTTTCAAAATCTAGGTTCTTGAGGGCAGAGGTTTTCTCCCTCTCAGGGTCAGTACCTTCCAGTGGTCCCATTGCACACAAAAATGCAAGCTTCAACATAAAATAAATCTTTAGACGAAATGACTGTTCCTCCATTCTGCTGTTTTCATGGCATGTTTGTATGTGCTTAGCACTGAGAAAGGATGGTATCAGCTATGGAAGAAACTATATATTGTTGTGCAATAGCCAGTGATTTCCATGAGCGGTCATTTATTATCTATTTTAAATGCGGAGAGGAAGGATTTACTGCAAAGATTTAACCTGGTAGGGACTTTTTAATAAGATAGCAAAATTGGTGTCTGTGTGACTTAAACAGAATCCTCATATCATCAGCAATCATTCCCTCTATAAGGCTATTACTTTTTCTAATATATGGAAGTCATTTACTATATGAAAGGTTGCATATGTTGTTGTAGGGAACATGAGGAATTACAATATTGCAACTGGATGGGGAAAGTTCTGATGTTATTTGAGGGACTGAGTTTATTTTTTAAATTATTTTTAAAGAACCCTACATAATAATATATCGCTTCAGAGGTCCATCACTCCCTGTTCCTTGTATTGTGGTCCCACAGGCATGGGTTGAACTAGATGAGCTCACAGGTATTTTCTCTTGCACACATTTCTGCAGTGGAAGAGTAAGGAATTCACCAGGGGATGAGAGCATTTTAGCCTCTGCCTATTTTCTTCTTATTTACACTGAGAGTCCATGCAGTACACGTTTAGTATATAACAGCCACATCTCCTCACAAATATCCAAAGTGAAAATTGCATGTGATTTATTGTTCATTATGCATGTTTTCAATACAGTAAATGACATATTGACTTCAGGCTTCAAAAATATGATTCTAAGTTTGGATGTTCAATAGCAATATCTTCCAGGTGGTTTGGATAGAGAATGGCTCAAAACACCCCTAAGGATATTTTGTTTTGAAAATGTTTATTTTCTGCTGATGAATACTAATGCTAAAATAGAACTCTTTTTTTTTTGAGGCTATTTCTTACTATTTTCAGGAATGTGTGGTTATTATAAATTAAGGCTGTCAGTTTTTCCTTATGTATGTGGATAGCATTCATATTAGATGCTTATTACAAACATTGTGTTATTTTTTTTCTGAATATTTAGAGGAACAAATGGTTCTCTGTTGTATATTAGTGCACCTCTACTAAGTGATATGAAAACTACCCTTGTCAGAAGAAATACCAGTAGTATTCTGCTTTTGTGTCCAGTTATTGTGTACATACAAATAACTTGTGATCCACCCAGCTAAATAATATGCAACTACAGTGTAGTATTTATCAATGTTTATGGGTATAAAATGTGCCAGGATCCACGACTGGAAAAAAATCCCTAAATATTCTTTCTAGACTTATGACCTCTAGTCCAGCAGATAGAGATCTTAGAGTCAACAATATTTTGCTCCTTGGTGGCTCTGATAATGTGTCACTTTAGTACATCACACATGAGATCAACACAGAAGACCATAGCAGTGCTGAGAGGCAGCTCTCAAATCTTGCTCAGTGTTCTGCTAACAAAACTGCTATCCTTGCTGTCTGAAAAACTTATTTTTACATGAAAAAACTATCAATTCACTCTTAGGGTTACTTTATAAGAAACCCATCAGTTCACTTCGAGTCCTTCAGTCTCCGTAAGCGATAATTTTTGCCAGTTTATTCTATTTGTGATGACAGAAGCCATTTGTCTCTCTATACTTTGCATGTCTTCAAATGAGTTCTTACATGTTAAGGAAATGTTTCCCCTTCTGAACCTTAATGCACAGCTGCCATTTTGATAGAAATTATAACACTTTCCCTTAAGAGTTCCTTTTGAAGTTGAAAATATCTGTTTTAATGGGCTGCTTGTTTCTAGCTAGAAGCACAGTTGAAATGTTTCATATTTCTCCAAGCTGTAAGTATTAAATAATTGATAGTTGGGAACAAATTCCCAAGCTGCAGTTTAGTCACTAACATCTCAAGCTGCCGTTTGTATTGGCCAGATTGCTGAAGCACAGCTTTTTATTTAATCAGGACATAATATATTATTTCCAGAACAATTGCAATCTTTCTCCTTCTCGTGAGACCCTTATCCCAGAGGCTTGCCTGCTTAATGGCTGAGATGTGGTACACATGAGAAAAATCTGCCATAGGTTGACCTCTGGAAAGGAGGAAAGCATTTTTATTTTGTTGGCTTTCCTGTTTAGGATTCTTTGGCCTGATGTTGGCCTCTTGTTGACGAGAGGCCCTCTTTGTGTGCAGCGAGAGAGCTCCCACCCTTCTGCAGCTCAGACCTTGCATGTCCCATCAGGGTGGAGTGCTCCGAGCTGTAACAATATGAGTTTGCTGGCGCCCTGTGGGTCACTGTTTTCTTTGGAGGCAGATGGTTATTGTAGTTTCCAATACAGCAATGGAGTCCCTCACTGAACAGCGTGACCCTGCCTGTTGAACCTTCCAAAATATTGTCAAAAATATTTTTTGTTGTTGCTGATACTGCAGAAAGACATGAAGTGTGTTGCTGGGGAAATGCAATGAAATAACAGCAGGACACATATCAGTAGTAACTCATACCTCAAAAGTTTCAGAACTCAAAACAGGCAAAATTTGGACACTTAAGCTGACCCAATTCATTTAAGCTTTGTCTGAATTCTTACAATGCCTCAAAAGATTTCTTGAGAGATTTCTCATACTTACTGCACCAAAATTCAATAAAAGCAGTCATTATAGGATCTTGCCTAGAATCCAAAATTTCTAAGAAGCACAAATTTGAAAATATTTTTTTAAAGCAATTTGCTTTTGTTTTGTATATTTACCTTGTTTTGTTTCAAGTGCAAGAGTGTCAGCCTTGGTTGAAAAGGATATTTTAGTTGTGTGTCTAGGAAAAGGTATCCATTCTTCTATATATTACATATAAAAGGGAGTAATTTATATGTAGAAGATTGGAATTACCTGTATTTTTATCGGATTAGAAAAACAGTTGCAACACTGGAATAATCTAATTGCAACGGGCTGTGGAAATAAGGGAAACACATCCAGCAGTGAATCCCTTGAAAATCCTTGCCAGGGAGCTTCATGTATTTAGTATGTGTTGTGAATTAACCAATGTACACAAGGGCCCCTTAATTTGCTGATAAGGAAGTGAGTGTTGCAGCCAATTCACTCTTGAGAGCTGTAGGAGGATCTTTGGCCTCTAAGAAAGATGTATGTCCTATTCTTGCTGACAGTGGGAAACACCAAGGATGTATGAAATAGAAGATCTGTCAGGAAACCGTGTGCACTCAGAGAGCTCTAACAATAGTATGATGCCAGCACGGATATTCATGTGAAACATCACAACAAGGTAATAATACAAGGACGTAAACCTAAGATACACTGAATGAATTTAAATTTGATCTCCACAGAATATGACACCCCTATGTTTTAATCTGTTAAGCTCACATGTCTTTAGGATCAGCACAAAGTCTTTCAAAGCGTATGCTTCATATCTGCTAAATAAGGAATCAGCAGTTGATATATCATAGGAATCCTTGCTCAGGAGTTCATGCCAAAGTTACCTTAGCAAGCTCGAGAAATAATCATTTACCTAATTCAAATAACACAGACACACAGACATAAATTTTCTCCTGTATTATGTTTTGATGCACTAGGTAAAAAGAAAAAAAAAAGAAAAAAAAAAAGAAAAAAAAAGAGAGAGACGTGCATTACTTGACACAACCTAGGAACACATGGGATGGATTACCCTGGTGTGGGTTGCTAGAGGGCACAAATGGCTCTTAAAAGGAAAAGATTTATTGGACAGTGTTGTCTCTATTTCAGCAGCAATGTTGGCTGAAATCTGTAAACGCTTCTTGTGACTGGGAGAAATTTGAAATCCTATGCACCCACTCTGAAAAAACAGGCATGTGATGGGGAACATGCTTATTTTGGTGTGTTGAATTCTGGTGGAATGATGTTCCTAAACAGACCAAGTGGAAAAAGAAAAGGCTTTCTCTGACAGGGGGGAAAAGAAGTCAATTGAAGATAGAGTAGATCATCAGTTCTTGCTTGTTTATTTTAGCCTGTCATGATAAAGCTGTACCAGTCACACATCTTTATGATTTACAAAGCCTTTGGTTCCACATACCTCAATACCCTTGGATCAGCAAACGGTCTTCCTGCTTCACCAAAGGAAATAGATGGTTACTCAAAGGAGTATTCTAAGCATAGCAGGACATTTCTGTAAAAGACTGTACTTTCTTGCAAAAAAGTATGACCATCTGTGTATTTAAGCCTCCTGGGGTGGAAACATGGAAAGCCACTTCTCATGGCTGGCTAATGCTGATGTCAGAATTGCAGATGACTTCTCTTGTCTCACTCAGGTGACTTTCATAACTTTCCATACCCTTTGCAGAAGTGGATGCTGTGCTTAGCTGTTTTCATGCATAGACTTTGCCTAGGAATCCTTCATCTGCTGCATCAGGAGATGACTTGGTGCCTACCTTTTTTCACATTCTGCTTTGGAACATGACTGGTCACCACAGATAAGGAAAGTTTAGAGCAGTGGTCAGTGAGGGGAAGGAATTACGAGGTGAATGGAGAAAAGGGCTGTTCTCTTTCTCATTCACCTCAAGAGTGTGATTGGAGGTACGTGACACCTACTGACCTTCATCTGCATAATGCGAGTGGGAAGGAACAAAAATATTTTCTTTCTTTTCAGAAGCCCAGAAGCCTTCCAACTCTTGCCAACTCAGACCAATGCTTGACATAAGGCAAGAAATTTTCTTTTCCCTGAAGCTCAAAACAAGCAGCAGTTAGAAGGGATATGACTGAGTTCTCCATTCTCCTGACATCCCATGCTAACTCCTTCCAGCCACAGTCAGGCCTGTGTTTTGGTACTAGGAGAGAAGGATGTTGTTGCATCCGCAGGTGCTGCTGCTGCTGGGAAAACAAACAACATCCCACTGTGGACTGCAGATGTTTGCTTCCCCCACCTCCCCTGGGCATCCTACTTTGAAAATGTTGGGGTAGGCTGTAGTTTTCTGCCAATACTTTGTCAGATGCTTCAGTATCCTTGGGACAGGAACATACTGCCGACATGCAAGATGATGTGTTATTTATAAGTTTGCCTTTGTCCCATTAATCTAAAAATACTTAGATAATGTGACAGAGGTTTGCATGGTTCGCCAACACACTTGGCTGAAACAAAAGTATCTGCTGGAGAGAACTGAGAACAGAGCCCTGGGAAGGACTTTTTCACTGTGTTCAATTAGTTGAATCCCATAAAATATTTTATTCTAATACTGTTACAGAAATCCAGTATTTGAATTCTAAAGAAGCCTTTGATTTTGGGGTTAGTTTGTGGCATTCTGTTTCTTCCCATGGGTAGACAAACATTTTATTCTGCTGTGTGGGAGCAGCCTGGGAGAAAAACATCTACCTACAAGAGACAATTTCCATTTCACAATCACTTTAGTCTCAAGGTTGCTTTCTTGCAACTCACATATTACTCAGCACCTGTCCCATTGTGGAGTCTGGTTTTGACATAAGAGAAGAAGTCCTAGGTAAAAAATAGGAGGCTATGGGAAATACTGGGAGTGTGAGGCACCTGGATCCATCCTGTATTCATCAGCCTTTACTACAGCTTTGTGTACTGCACAGCACTGCCTGCCCATGTTCTTTTCAGGATTTCTGAGATACATATAGAGAAGTTTACTGTGTAACTAAAGTGGTGTGTTAAGCCACTCTAAGTTTATTCAAAATGGTTCAGGGTTACTGAGTATTTGTTGTGCCATGGATCTCAACATGAGTTGTTGCTGTTTGTCAGAACTACTGCCAGATGTCCAGAAATCTCTGTTGGATGGCCAAGTACAAGGGAAGGGGAAAACGGAGGAGTTCATTCCTCAATTCCCAAAGTGCTGGCTGTCATGGGAGACTGCAAAATACAAAGAGAAGGGAATGTCACGTCTGTTTGCACTGTTAAGTATGTTACACTACCCAAACCACTTTGCATCATCCTCTTATAGGCCTTATCAGGTTTGAAAAGATATTTCCTGGAAATCCTACTAAACCAATGTTTTTAACAGCACAGAGCTGATAGAAGCAGTATTTTAAACCAAGCAAAACTTGGGGCCTCAGCCCTGTGGCCTTGCCACTGACACAAGCACATGGCTTTGATACAATAATGGATGCCATATGTTGTTTCTTAGAAATGTCATGCAGTTTGAGTAGGAGAATAATTTTCTAATCCAAGAAAGCTCACGGGGAACAAAAAAGTCAACAAAAAGCTCCTTAAGAAAACAGTAACAGCTCCTTACCACTAAACCCTGCACTTACTTCGTATTTTATTGAAAAATACTTGCAAAAGACATTATCTGGTGACCAAAATCTGTAACTTCCTGAGTCAAGATTCTGACTGCATAAGATCTCTATCCATTTCTGCTTTTTGCATGACAGTTCTGCAGAGTAAATGGATTAACATATTATATGGGTCTTTACAGCTGTTACTAGGTTTGTGAATGATCAAAGTACAGCATCGACATTTGTTTAAGTTGATAATTATATTAATTATATTAAGTTGATAATTCAATATTGGGTTCAAAAATATGGCCTGGATGTAGAATCCAAAGTGTTTTGTTTTTCTCATAAAATGCTTTTCAGGTAAAAAACATTTTATGAGAAGAAAAACACCCATGGTATGGAGCCAGTAGATCATAGGATTATGGCCATTTTGAACTGAAACATTTGGTCATTCTTAACATCAGTATGATTAGTGCTACACAAACATTAGACAACAGAACAACCTTGGATATTAGACTAAAACCCAGCAAATGAAAAACTGTCATCATTCTTTTCCTAAAACCAATAAAATATTTCTGATCTCCTTAGAATTAAAACAGTCTTGAAATGACATTTTTTCTCTACAAAACTTTCTGTTTCTTCATTTTCAAACTTTGTCTCTTTTTTTTGAACTCTATCCAAGATCTCTCGCATCTCCCTCCTACACCTTATGCTCACCTTAGAAAGCAGGGATATCTTTTTGTCTTTTTATACATCCATAGGAGTTCTTCGTTGTAAACAGCAGGGCTTGAAAACTCTCCCAAGACAAAATAAAGTGCTTAGCTTTTGATGGTTGGGGAACTTCTTGCTCAGATAGTGGTGTAGGAGATGTAGCCACAAATTCCTAAAAGCTCTTTTCAGCTAAACATATAGTGATTTTCATGGGGATTACTCAGAAATCAAGGATTAAGATGTTGGTAAATGAGATCATTCTTCAAGATGGAGAAAGCAGTGGAGATAAAGTGATACCAGCAGATACTGGAGGACTTTTCTCTTTAGTGAGAGAATTTACTGCTTAAGATCTGGTGTATGTTTTTGTGTCAATATGTACTATGTGAATGGGAAAAAAAGTTATTTTTAACATGTACGTCTGGGTCTGACTACAGAAAACTGCATATTACTTACAGAAAGCACGAAAGATTTGAGAGTAAAACAGGGAATGCTTGCCCAGTTCCCTAATCACATAACTTGTACCAAAAAATAACATATGCAAGAGAGTATAGAATGAGTTGTAGAGGAAGACAGCTAATTATTTAGAGATGGCAGCAAATGTCTTATTAAGGCCTTGTTTTGTCTTGATTTTCACATATTAGTTTGCCCATTATGTATATATATAGAAACATATGGGAAAGTTACTGCTTGAGGCAGATGGGTCGTGTTCCTCTGGGACACTATGCATGCAGAGCATACACTTTCAGATCATCTAAGACTGCAGCAAACATCCTGGATGTGTTTGAAAAGAATTGCCTCCTCTAGTGCTTTTGCCCGAGTGATTCTGTTATGTATGAGATTATATCTTCATGATGTCTGCAATCAGGCCATTCTTATTTGATTGTCTTCATAATAAATGGCATATGCATATGCATTTTTAATATAGGCCTAGTGTAGTGGAGGACTATATTGTTTTCACACCAGCTGGGGGTTGCCTCTCTGCAGATCTGTTTCCGAACTGTGTTTTGAAGACTATAGTTCTGATGTAAATACTAGTTTCATACTAAAGACAAAGCAGGTACATTTACCGTTAGAAACTTAGTGTACTTGTTTTTTCCTTATGGGTGAGGAAAATATAAATAGTTGGTGAGAAGCAAGTTATAATAGTAAGAAAGGAATTTTTTTTCAAGTTGTTTCTTAGTGACACAGAAAAGATAGAAAAATATGTGGCAACAAGGCAGTTAGGAAGAATCAGGAGGTGCATATGAGAATAAAGCAACATTAACTACCACCTTAAGAGTAGACAATAAGTCAGAGGACTGCTGCACACCATTGACTCTCCAGAAGCAACTTTTAATTGACTATATTAAAATTATGACACATAATTTAATGCTGGTAATATTTCAAAAGTTGTCCCACTATGTGAGATCTTGATTCCCTCTAAGTGGATAACACCTTACATTTTTCTTTATATGAAAAGGCAGCATGTCTTCTTTATACTGTCCTACATGCCTGTTAGTGTATTTGTTCAGTTCTCATTCAGAGGAAAAAGTCTTGATGCCTGAATCACCATCAGGTGGAATTAGTTTGATTATGTCCCATTCATGTGTTATCTGGGTACGTTCCTTGACAGGATCATAGAATTTGTTACAAATGGTAGGAGAGTCTGAGGTTATGCCTCTCAGATTATGTATGGGTATTAGAATAAATGTTTTCACCTCAAATATGTTTAAAAGCCATTAACCCTCATATAAATTAGGGAGAACTTCTGCATGTTCTAGCTCCAGGGGAAAAGTTGACTATTCACATTTACATGGTTTGGAGCATCAGTCTTGAAAATCCTGCTCTGAAATAGGTGGTGCAAAACACAAGAAAGCGTGTTGTGTTTCACTGCTGAATGGTCACTGGTTAATGGTTTGCTGCTGCTTCTGCACTGCTAGTTTGGTTATTAAGCCTTGTGACAAGTTTCTGACAGGACTTCCGTGAATTGGACTTTAGAAAACATTTATGAGCACAGCTGTGAGTGTTGTGTCCCAGCAGATTCTAACCATGTATGCATTTTAGAGACTATAAGTGACAAAATAAAATAGCCAGGATTATAAAAAAATTGAGTGGAAGGGACCTTAGGAGGTTTATCAATTTAGTGATGCCACTAAAAAGTTATACTAAGAAGAAAATGTTAAAAAGCTAAAGGTAAAATTTTGGCAGATACATGGATTAAAGGTTGCTTCACTGGAAAAAGTTTGTTTCCTAACTGATTTATCACTTGATTTGAAAGCAACTTGGGGCTGTGGATCTCTGATGGAATCTGACCACTACCTGGCTTTGTCTATGTTCATAGAGGATCAAAGGATAACAGAACTAGGAAAGGATCCCAAGAGGCCTCCAGCTGAACATCTTGCTAAAGCAAGGTTAGTTGTGAGATCAGACCAGGTCTGAGGTGAGACCAGCAGATCGAAACAATGCTTTGCACAGTCAGATTTGGAAAACCTCCAAGGACAGAAAACCTCTCTGGGCAATCTGCTTTCCTCAGAGCAAAATGATTTTTCTGATATCTACTCTGACTCTCTCTCAGATGTCTCCCTGTAGTGGGGACAGCTTTTAGACTCCTACAAAGCCATCTTTCCCCAGCATGATTTAGGCCATGTCCCTCAGCCTCTCCTGGCAAGTCAGCTGCTCCAGCCCAAATCAGCTTGGGAGCCCCTGCTTAACTCATGCCAGTTCATCAATATCTGTTCTATATTGAAAGACCAAAAATGGGATGCGATGTGCTGGATGTGTCTTAAGAAATACTGAGTAGAGGGGAATAATCCTCATGTTAAATCTTTTGTATGTTCAGGTTCTTCATCTGGAGATTGGTTTAGTTTTGATATTTAAGCAGTTTTGTGCCTACTCTGAATTCCGGTGTTTCAACAATTTAGCCATGTCTTCTACATATTGACATTCTCATTAACTGTGCACAAATGGCCCTTCTGAATAATGGAAGTCACATTGTGTGGTTTCTTTGGCTGAAATTTAGAAAGTGTTATTTTAGATTTCTTTTTAAAGAATGAAAAAGATATATTGCCTCTTTTTTTTATAGTTGCTCCATTCAGTAATTAGCTAGCCAAAATGTCTACTGCCTGTATATGAAAGCTATGAGATCAGAATTTGAAGATGTTATGCAGAATTTATTTGTAAAGCTGATTTTGCTTAGTTTAATTTTAGAGACATACTTTAATTCCATTAAATGAGCTCAAAAGACAAATATTTGAAGTATCTTAATGGATTTCTAACTAATTATATGTTAATTGAAATCTTATTTCTGCCAGTAGATGCAAGTTGTAACATGAGATAGTTCATTTTCTGTCAAAAATATTATTTTCTAACACATTAACATCAGAAGACACTATCTTTTTGTTTGATTTCTTCTTATTACACATTACTTCCATTAGGAAATTAAGCAGTTGGGCATGAACTAACTTAGATAATATAAGAACAGATCTGTACTCCAGTTGAAAGTCGTATGTTATTGAAACATGGTTGCTTTAGAGCTTGGAAATTCCTAGTATCTTACATGCTAAAAAAGAAAAAAAAAGACAATAATAAAATAATTTAGCATTCATGAAATCTGCTTGATTGACAGTTCTGACAAATTAAATCTTTCTTTTGTCAAAGGAGAGATAGTTATTGCATGCAAAGTAACAAGATAAATTTTTACACATTATCTGTCAATTTGCTTCAAACCTCACCTTGAGGAGGAAAAAATAGTTCTGTTTCTATGCCATCCTGTCCAGCAGAAAACAGAAGCTAATTTTGCTGACAATTTTCATAATCCACTACGAGAGAGTCCTTTAGCTAAGAATGATAGAAGAATTGATTTTTTCACTTCAGTGGCTAAAATGACAAATGTTTGGTACGTAATAGAAATAAAATATTTTAGTTGTTTTATTCAAAAGGATTTTTTTTAACCTCAGAAAACTAAACCAAAATAAAACTACAAACAAACAAACATAACAAAATTATATTATCTTTTGAAAGTGGTAATTGCAGCCAATGAAGATTCACATTCATAATGTCTATCACCTCTGCAGCAGTTTTAGCCAGTTCACCTATTGAGAGACATACATTCAGATTTGCCTCTGCAAAAACTGAGGCCACGTATTCAGGAAAGTTTTCCATTTCTTCCAGTGGCTCAGCAAGTTAGTAGGTTGGAATTCAATTTCCCATGATATTTCAGTAATTTTACCCTTGAGAGTCACTGACTGTAACTCATGGAAACAGTCCATATAAGGAGACACAGAGAAACACACCTTAGTGTTCTCCACACCATGGCACTGGCAATAGAAATCACTAGGAGGAGAAAATAATCTGAGAATAATACTCTGCAGCCAGAGTTAAGACCTGAGTTTAGGCTCTGAGCCTTTGAAAGATGGATCTAACCACAATGCTGTTGGGTAAATAAATCTGTCTATGGTGGCAGTATCTGTGAATGAAGCCCTTCATTTGCTCAGATTTTATTCCAAATGAGTTAAAATAAAATGTTTCTGAATTGCTGACTCAGTTTATCTCAGAAGGACTGGAGCGTCACAATTTTCATTTTGGCTGCTACTGCTAGGTGAAGCTGCATAATTTTGACACCTGTGGGTAGCTTTTTTTTCCAAAAACTTTTGGGGAAAAATTCTACATTGTTTCATTTCTACCATTAATGTTTTACTGTCTAAATTTGAGGAGAAGAAGGTATGAGAAATGTCTTGAGTCATATGCCTCAAGTACTTCTGTTGTTTGAGATTTGTAGGCAGAAACTGCAACCAGACACTGCAGCCTCTGATACTGCTTGTTAAAAGAAGGATACGGAGACACTCTGAGTTCCTATACACAAGCACTGCAAGAACTGGATAAATTAATCTGAATGGAAAGTGTCACTCACCTCTGGAAATATCTCCTACTTTGAACATCTAGCCTCAAATGTCAGAAGTTACAAATTAACAGTGTGAGTTAGTCAAGTCTGGGTTTACTTCAGGAGTTTAAGCAGTTGTCAGCCATTGGCTCTGTACTACAGAAATCAATGACTCTCTAGAGAGTAATGCACCTGCTCTTTTCAGAAAAATCCTGTGTATTTGGAGAAACTTATACCCAATATGACCTATAACAGAAAAATGCACCGTTTAATTGCAAATGAGAGAGTTAACATCATTGACGTAATTTTTTTATACATGTTATATACACTATCTATAGGGTTTAATGACAGAACATCTATGAATAGCACATTTGGATGTCTACTTATCAATATTGTTTGCATCTTGAGGTTGGTATATTATGTTTGTTTATATAATTTTTGCCACTTAAGAGCTAATCAAGGGCAATGACACAAAGAATGTAATGCTTATGTCTCTGGGGAAAATCTTTGATGAATATCTGTAATGTGATTCCCACAACAGATATGAACTTGATTTGTGCACTTATATTTCACAAGCAACACTTTCATAACATTTCTAAAAAAATGACCTTTAAAATAGCATGTTAAAATTACACATAATTAATTTTATTTATTTTTCTCCAATACCTGTGAAAACTCACTTTGCAGGAGAATTCTGGTTAATTTGCTTAGACAAGGCATTCAGCAGAAGTCTGAACCCCAAAAGAAGGTTATCTTTGAAATTCTGACTTCCATGGTCTTCCCATTCTTCCTGAATGTTCTGTTTTTTTTAACTGGAAGTCTTTCTTAAAACTTCAGTTTCCAGAAGGATGTGAATAGGTGATGTCATAGCTCTTATGCTAAAAAAAGAAACAAAAATGTAAAAATATATAAAATAAGAAA
The DNA here is from genome assembly GCF_036013475.1 of Columba livia. Classification (NCBI taxonomy): domain Eukaryota; kingdom Metazoa; phylum Chordata; class Aves; order Columbiformes; family Columbidae; genus Columba; species Columba livia. The sequence goes on from NC_088604.1 coordinate 49,828,812, forward strand.
AAAAGGAACAAAAACACCTACGTGGTTTTCAACCATCTGCATTTTCTGGTAGATTCACAGGCTGTCTTGTGGTATGGTAGTGATGGCAGATGGGGCATATTATATTTTCTCATAAAAGAATTTTTGCATGTCTGACTTAGGTTAAGTGTGACACGGCTGTGTCTTGGACCACTCAACACTTTCCCTGGTGGCTCGTGCCTGCATGTGAGCATCTGCATAGGTGTGTGTGTAAAGTGTATTCTGGGGAAAGACAACTTTCCCAGTATTTGTTGTATTGTGTTTAGGGGAGGTGCACCAGAGTGATGGGGTTTAGAGTTCCTGACTGCTACTTTGACCAGGTGTTAGTAGCATCTAACAATGTAAAACCAAAAATCAGCATGTATGCATGTGTGCCTGTGTCTGGACTATGAGTTACTGTGTGAATAAGTACTTCTATGTCTAGCGCAGTGGGATAGATGTGATTGCTAACATACTACTTCTTTGGTGCTTCTAAATGGGCAGTTTCGGTGTCCCTACCTCGGTGTACTGGGTGTTTTGAAAGCTTCTCCTGGAGCATGCCCAGTCCATATCTGACAGTTTTGGGCATCCAGTCAACCTTTGTGCGTCCTGCTCCATGAAGCAGTCATTCCTTCTTTGCTGTTGAAACACTAATCATTGAGAATACTAAACCCACCACCTTTTGCTAAAATCCTATCCCATGAGGTTGTTAAAAAGTGACCTGAAAGTACTCTTAAGGCTGCAGTAAAATAATAAAAAATGTTGGAAAACTTCTGTTCTCCTGGTATTTTTAAGACTTCTAATGTTTCTGCCTGTCTCATACCTGCCTGCCTCTGCGGGGTGTTTATGGTTAGCTAGTAATAATTATATGGAATGTGCCTTGCAGAATCGCTAGAATCACTGTCTGCAAACCTCTGCTGAAGGTCAGCTGCATGAGAATTTTGACAAAGATCTATTTGCTGCCAGTGACTAGGTAGATAGCACGGTTTGCTTGTTTGCTTTTGATAGTTTGCTTGGTTTTCTTTTTTATTGATACTCTCCCTCTATTTTCTCCTTAATATTTTGTTTCATCATCTGTGTCCTGCAGAACACGTGTAGTGATTGACGATACAGCAACGTAATAGTATAAAGCAGTCCTGATCAGTGTGGCTGTTTGACCACGGCTGTTTGACCTCATGACCATAGTCCTGAGCTATCTTGACCATTATTAAGTGGAGACTTGATGACCTTAAACACTGCTTAGTCCCCTTCTGAGTTTCTGGCTGCCCAGAACTGGTGTAAGCTATGGAAGGGCTACCAAAATGCAAAGATAAACAGAAAATGGTAATTTAAACAGCCTGGTTGGATAGAATTTATCCTAGAATTTTAGCAGATTGATGTTTTTTGGAGTCTGGACACTGACCTGCACAGCTGTACTCTCCTCATAGTTCTACCATGCCTCTCTCTACATACTCTGAAAAGTGAATTTCTGGAGAGGAGCTTTCAAATTTGAATTTGGCCAGAGTTGCCACAGTGTTTTGCAAAAACACTTCATCTGTTTTACCTTGTTTCCTCACTGAGGTTGATTTTCATTCTGTAGAGGAAGCCTACAATTGGCTTTGAGTGAAAATGCAATTTATTCCTATTTAAAATAGGTGATCATAAAATCAGTCTATAAGCAGCTGCAGTAGTTTCCAATGTCATCACTCCTCTAGCTCCTCTTCTCTAGACTTTTGTTCCAGCTGAACATGGTAGAAGATTGTAGCAGTGCTTCTCAGGGAAAGACTCAAATTTGACCAGAAATGATTTAGATTTTCTTGGCTGACTTTTCACTGAGATGAATGAGCAGGAATGGCTCTGCTCCAAGTATGATAACCTTCTGCAGGAAGGTAAGAAGTAATATGAAACACCAGAAAACTCGTAACTTCTTACAGTGCTCCAGCTATATCCTCAAATCATGCCTGCTTCTGACCTTACAAGTCTTTTCACCTTGCCAAAATGTTGTCAAGGGAATTTAGGATTTGTGTTGGGGCAGGTACACACAGCTGTGCATAAGCTTTATTTATGGTCTGACCCAGCTGAGAATCAGGGTCTGTGCTGGGTGTCCACAGGGAGTCCAGGTTACATAGTTGGCAAGTGCCATCTGCCTTGAGAGCTTTTGAATTTCATTCTTGGCACAATGCCTTGCATAACCACTGTCACTAGATGAAAACAACATAAACACAACCTTGTGCTGTTCCCCCAGTGCTGTGAGATTTCTCAGAGATTTCTTGCTTGCTCAGTACTTGCATACAGAAAGCCTGTGAGTGGATGTTTTGTTATAGTTCAGTTGCCTAATCTAAACAGCCTTCAAAGTTCCTCTTTAAGGTTTTTAAAATCTTACAAAGGGAAAAATATTTTTATGGGAATTAATTGGTGTGTTGTTCATGATTTAAGTATAAAACTATATTTATATTCTATAAATGAGGAAATCTGAGAAGACAGGAAGATGTATGTGGTGTTACTACTAATCACACAAAGCTATGCCCTTCCCTTCTCACTTTCCCTCTCTCTTATATTCAAGTTACTGAAACCGGTGACAATTTTAAAATTTTATAAGTTTCAAAATTGCAACTAATTTGTATTTCTGAGAGTGGAAAAGCACACGTCAAAGCTCAAAACAGTTTTCTCATTGAGGATGGGAGGTAGAATGTAGGATGTAACTTAGAAATAAACTGTAGAAGTCATCCCTTTCCAGGTGAGACTAGACAGATTTGTGGTACTTTGTATGTGGAGGACTTTGACAGTGTGTCACCACAACTATTTACGCTGCCATGTGCTGTCATTTGGGAGGTGACAGGAGTTATACTATTAGCAGAGCCTCGAAACGATTAAGGCATTGCGGTAATAGATACAGACCCCAGCTGCAGTCAAGATCAAATGGAAGATAAATGGGCTTCTGTTATGCTCAGCCCATTTTCCAGGAAGCACGCTCTGCTCAAGTTTGATGTGCACTTTGATGAGAGGGCAGTTATTGTTTCTTCTGCAGAATATGTGAGTACATACCATATGTCTGTCTCAGACTTCCAGGGAGAAGAAAAGATCCAGCACAATGCTTCCAGGTGGCCTGGGCCTGGTGTCCCCAAGGGGGATTTGCAGTGTACTAGCTTTGCTCTTTCTGAAGGGCAGATAACAGAATAATGTCTTCTATGAAAATGCTTTTGTGGACACGTACAAACAGCCAAATGCAATGTTAACATTTAATAGCTTGTAGAAAAAAAAAAAAAAAAATCTATTACTTCTTAGAAGCAAAGCTGACTTGTTAATTTTATATGTAAGGTTGAACAAATGAGCAAAAGTAGTCCCATCTTGATTCTTAGTGAAAGGCTGATAAATAAAATTAATAAATGATGATTTTGGAAGAAGGATGCTGGTTTGCCTTGTAACATGTTTTACCTCTTTAACAGTCCATATTTAAATCTAGTTTTCTGAGTAATAGGTAATCTTTTCAACAATGAGTACAAATCTGTAAATCAGGCTTTGATTTTCACACTTCAGCCTTTGTATAATTTAAAATTAATAAAATAATATATCCCAAGACTTTCATCTTCTATTAAAAAAATGCCTAATTTGAAAGGAAAACACAACACTTTTAGTAATATTCTGGAATTTCTATCTGTCATCTTTGAAGCACATGCTGGATCACCACAGGCTGATAAAAATAAGACACCTGTTGCCTGCTACACAAATGGAAAGTTCAGCTCACAAAGCTATTATGCATAATTTACGTAGGTGTTCCACAAAACCTGTTTGGGAATAACATAGAGAAGAAATTAATTGCATGCTTTTAATATTCATTAAACCTTTTTTCCCTCTGAGCATATGTTACAACTTCAACAGTATTAATACATTTCTAAAACTGCATAAAAATAAGAACAGCTGGATGAGGACCACATATCATTGCAATAGGACAGTAAAAGAACACTGCCTCTGGGTCAGCCCAGCTTCAGGCTATGGGCTTATATGTGGCAGAGAGGATGAGGCGGTTGCAACTGACCCACTTTCTGCATACAACCTGGTTAGCAAGGTACAAAAGGAATATTGCTGCAAGACTAGCAATACTTCCAAAAGACAAGTTGGCTGGAAGAACAGTCTTGTACTTCAGGTTCAATATCTGAGTCTGATAAAAGCTTCCTAGATAAACTTATGCAAGCCATTTAATCTGTTTGTGCCTTAGTTCGCAATCTGAATTATGAAGATAACGATATTTTCTTCCTCTCAGACTTTATCTGTCTGAAAACTCTTTGAAGCAATGGGCATCTCTATCTAGTAATTGGCTATTATTAGTGATAAATTTATATGCAGTGATATTAAGAAAAACAGGAAGAAAATGTGGGTTGGATTTAGAACTAAAAAGACATCAACATTTTTGCTTTGCAAACACATCAAAATATTTTTACTTCTGAATCCAGACATAAAGTTTTAAGATGGAATAGTTTTACAGACAAACTGCCAGGTGTTGAATAATTTCAGCATTATGATACGCTATGGAACTATATTATTTCAAGGATTTTGAAGTTTGGTTGCCCTCCTTGTAAGGCCAGATTGTGCATCCTGTGATGCTCTGGTAGTCCCATGACTCCCATAAGGGACTGTCTATCTGAGCAGAGAAACAATTTTGCATCATAGGATTTGGCTTCCTTTGACAGAGCTTGCTCAACAGAGCAGAACAGAGGAAACCTGAATTACAGTTCTCGCTATCTGGCAGCTCCTTCAGTGAACACTGTTCTGCCCTAAGCAATGACTGAATAAGGCTGGATGTTGTAAAAGTTTGCAACTGTGTAGTTAATAGAGACTATAACAGAGCACTTGTACTCAAGCTTCCAGATTAAGGTTATGCATAATCTACCTGTGGCATTCCCTGACTTTTAAAAAAAAGTATTTACTACCTTAATATTTTCAGAGGAATCTTTATTTTTTATGTCAGTACTTCTGCTTTTCAGAGAAAAGAAAAAAACAAACACACCATTACAAGGCTTTAGTTTTTAATCCTTTCCTGGAAAAAGCTGATTTATTTCTATAACATTCATTAAAGAATACCTCCTTCTAGGACTGTGTTCTTTAAATTCTTTGATCTTTAGAAAATTAGGAAAATAGAATCACTTTCATACTAGTAACCAAAGTTATTTATAAACAATTAATTCACAATCCATCATATGCTGAAAATGGCGAAACTCTTTTTTTGATCCTATTGTGGCCATGTAGGTATTCCCTCTTACATATCGTTATTACATCTCACATGATGTTTATGTTTCCAAATCTTTTCCTGTAATTTTGGTGCCTTACGGTAAAATGAACTGAATAAAATGTGAAATCAGTCTACATTCTTCTGACTCAAAGACATGAAGTTTATAAAGTAAGAAATATTATGAGATTTGTGAAACACTGATGAACGCTCACAATATTATACAGAAAATATATCTGCAGGATATTATTTAGCTTGTGCTAGACATTCCTAACTTTAGGACAGGAGTTAGTTTTTTGATCTTTGCATGAAACTTGCCCATTTAATGGAGACCTGATCTGAATGGAGGCTTAATCGGATTTGGAAAAGAAAAATGATTAATCACACTTGTGAATGGTGGAATGGTGCTGTTCTGCATTTCTGATACATTAGCTTGAAAAGTTATAATGACTTCAGAGATCTCTCTATTTTCTTTACTTATTGACCAATTTACTACCTAAGAAATTTTCAAATGAAAACAAGTATGAGGAGATTTTGATGGAATCCCTAGTTTCAATCATACACAGCTAAATTCTTCAGGTGGCCCTGAACTGCTCGGGCTTAATTCGCTGAAAAACAAGTTGCACTTTTGTCTGAGCCAAACCTTTCATAAACAGAAAGTGAGGTCTAAATGATTTACTCAGTTTCTTAGAAGGTGCCAGCAGCAATGCATCTAATGATTTCCACATTCCAGCAAATATGCACAACCAGTTTCCTACTGGGGTATAGGTAGGAGATCCTTTTCTCCTTTATCTCTACCAGCTAATTTTGGCTGGTAATAGAAGTGACCTTCACTTCCAATTGAGAACAGATGCAAAGGACTCAGTAGTATGCATGGCTGGTTGATGCTTATTAAAAATGTAGAAAACTTTCAGAAGCCTACTTAAACTTGACCTTGGTATGCTTCATCTGAATACTGAAACCTCGGTGACTCCAAAACAATAAGCAATATCACATTGAGCTTACAGGAGAATTTGTTTGATTTTTTTAGCTGAATATAAAATACTAGAAAGTTCAGAAACAGGTCCAGTTCTAACAGGCTTGCCAAAATACAAAGAAACATATTTATCTAAATTAGTCTTCCTGAAAAAAAAAAAAAAAAGAAAAAGTCTTTTATGGTAAAGACCCATATTTCTTGTTTACAGTCATGCTGGAGATAAAGGATTGCAAGCATTCCCATAATTAGTTATTTCTGGACATGACAAGAGCCAGAAAAAAATGGTAATAGTGGAAAACATCTTTTTGAGCAGTTTCAAAATAATATGTGCAAATATCTTGATGTTTAAACAGCACTGTTCCAACAACTATGCTCAGAAACAGTGCCTCAGTCACACTTTCAGGTCTTAATTCCTTGACAGTTTCTGCCTTCACCCTAGAGGGCTCTAATCTAATGTCCTGTATCAGACTATTTGCTTTTCCTTTGTTTGAAGGGATGCAAATCCTCTGTCAGAATCTATCACTTTATTGTAGAAAATATCTGAGTCTGAGTATGTAAGCCACACATACTTGTCCTATTTGTCTAAGCAGAAAATGCTGACAACATCTTCTTTTTCACAACAGTCAGGGGAAAAAAAAAACAACACAACAACATTAAGCTGATGGAGTACTTCAACTTATCTCTGGACTGCAGATGTAGTTTATTTGGATATTCTTGGAGTGCCAAGTGTGTGACATTATCTGAATTCTGGGAGGAAACCATTTCTTCTCTATTACTTCTCACTCTTACAGTATTTTGTAAAACACCTGTGACAAACTGCTGCAGTGAAGCAGTGAGGCTGTGAAGGCAGTTTCCCTTTCTATCAGAGCAGATCATGACAATCATAGACCACAGAGCAGCCCAGGCAAGAAGGGACCTTGAAAGATCTATAACCTTTCATGGGAAAGGGAACCTATATGATTTTATTTAGCAGCCTGTCCAACTGTATCCCAAAAAACTCCAGAGGTAGAACTCTACCACATCCATGGAGAGGTTTCTCCAATGAATGATTATTCTTACAATCTGCAAGAAGTGTCTTTCTTACATGAAGATGAAACTTCACTCAGTGAAATTTTTACCTATTGCCCCTTCTCCATGTAGTTCCCTGTGAGGAGAAAGCCTCTACCCGCTTTGTAGCTGGCTGCTGCAATGAGGTGTCCCTTGAACCTTCTCTTAATGGAGAAAAGACCTAAATTATTCAGTCTTTCACATCGGGCAGGTTCTCCATACCTTTTGGTCATCAGATCTTAGTCAAATAAATAGATTTACCAGACCTGGAATGTTTGCCTTCCTTGTTCCATAGTAATAAAATACAATGAGCTCAAATTAGAAATTTAGGGAAAAAATCTATGTAACAAGCAGAAAAGGTCTATAGTTCTGTAATTTAATGTAATGGCATTAAATATAATGTATATGATTTAAAAAGAATTCCTTAGTTGGTCACTTTATATTTTAGTTAGCTATACATTGTCATCATGTGGACCATCATCAGGTCAAAGCAGGAAATTCAATGCATACTGCAAACATTTCACCAAGTACCTTAATGACTGGAGAATAAAAAATAATTTGACTAATATACATTTGTTTTTATGAAATATAGGTGAATACATGAAAAGGACTGCAGACATTTCACCCCTGTATGCCATCCAGCTCTCTTGCTTTGACGTGGAGATGTTACTGACCAGGTAGTGCGAGGAAGAGAGTGGGTGGGAGAAGGAACTATCTGAAATTTGTGTTGGACAACTTAGCAAATACCCTATGACTGAATTTCTGCTAGTGTGTTTAATTCATGTTGCTTTGGAAGTGCTTTCTATTGAAAACAAAAGCACCACTGCAGCCAGTGTAATCCCATTAGCCTGAAAGGTTTCTGATGCTGGAGCTGTCAAAAATATGTTTCAAGTGTGTTTCAGCTTGAGAAGCAACTGGAACAAATAAGAAAATATGCCTGAACATGGAGGTACCCTCTGATTTCAGTTTAAGATGAGGTACCACTTTATTAAAGAACTTATTCGGAGACATTCTGAGCTTGTTGGATTGAAAACTGTAGTCCTAAAATTGGATGAGCAATCCATAACAGAATTTAGTGAATACTGCATCCAAAACAAAATATCAGGAGCTAAGTACATACGGCAGCTCCCAAGAACATGTCATACAGGCAGATGCTGTGTGAAAGAAGATATATTCTTTGACTTGGCAGCTGGGGATTGTGTTGTTTGTCAGATGAGGAAGAAATATAAGAAACATTATGTGGTATTAGCACTTACGCATCCTTTTTGCAAAAAACTCTAGAGGAACACTCCCATACACACAGATTTAATAGTATCCAAAGCTAGGGAAGTAAACATGAATGTGAGATGAAATACATAGCCTAATTTTCTGAAGTCACCCAGAAGCTCAGTTGGATGTCTGTATTTATTTACCCTCCAATCCATCTGCTTCTGGATAGTCAGTGTCTCCCTGCACAGAAAGATCTAGCAATATCTATGTTCTGCTGGGCTGCCTGTTGGCAAAATACTAGTTCAGGAAACACCACAATTATTTGACATAGTAATAAGCATGGGAAATGAGGATGGAATGAACCTGTGATCAATCTAGTCATGAACTGTATAGTAACGATTGAAATTAATCACAGTGCAGGGAGCAGAGAAGAAGGAGGAGATAACACCTGTGAATGTAAAGGATAAGAAATGAGGAAAAATTCTTTTAAGATATGCTGATTTAATTCTTAGAAGTCACTGATGCTAAATATTGTTTGTGTAGAAATTATAAAGTAATCAATATCAGCACTCCATGGCAAGAGCTGTGCAGTAGATGAGGTTTGCAGGGACTCTCTTCTACCCTGGCTTAAGGAGAGAAGCCAGAGAGTGGTAGTCAATGGTGCGGAGTCTAGTTGGAGGCCAGTATCTAGTGGAGTGCCTCAGGGGTCAGTACTGGGGCCAATATTATTCAATATATTCATTAACGATTTAGACGAGGCAGTAGAGTGTACTTTCAGCAAGCTTGCTGATGACACTAAGCTGGGAGGAGTGGCTGACACACCAGAATGTTGTGCTGCCATCCAGCGGGATCTGAACAGACTAGAGAGTTGGGTGGGGAATAACCTGATGAAATTTAACAAGGGAAAGTGTAGAGTCCTGCATCTGGGCAGGAACAACCCCAGGTTCCAGTATAGGCTGGGGAATGACCTATTACAAAGCAGTGTAGGGGAAAGGGACCTGGGGGTCCTGGTGGACAACAGGATGACCATGAGCCAGCACTGTGCCCTTGTGGCCAGAGAGGCCAATGGCATCCTGGGGTGTATTAGGAGGGGGGTGGTTAGTAGATCGAGAGAGGTTCTCCTTCCCCTCTACTCTGCCCTGGTGAGACCCTGTCTGGAGTATTGTGTCCAGTTCTGGGCTTCTCAGTTCAAGAAGGACAGGGAACTGCTGGAGAGAGTCCAGCGTAGGGCAACAAAGATGATTAAGGGAGTGGAGCATCTCCCTTACGAAGAAAGGCTGAGGGGGCTGGGGGGACCTTATTAATGTCTATAAGTATATAAAAGGTGAGTGCCATGAGGATGGAGCCAGGCTCTTCTCGGTGGCAAACAATGATAGGACAAGGGGTAATGGGATCAAGCTGGAACACAAGAGGTTCCACTTAAATTTGAGAAGAAACTTCTCAGTGAGGGTGACCAGAGCGCTGGAACAGGCTGCCCAGGGAGGTTGTGGAGTCTCCTTCTCTGGAGACATTCAAAACCACCTGGACATGTTCCTGTGTGACCTCATCTAGGCGTTCCTGCTCTGGCAGGGGGATTGGACTAGATGATCTTCTGAGGTCCCTTCCAAGCCCAAACATACTGTGATACTGTGATACCCTGTCCTTGTAGATCTGTGGTTTGTGTGCATTGTGGAACATGTTGTGCCTTGCTCTCAACACACCAGTCAATATCAGCTGAGGACACCAGGGCATATGACCCTCATGATATTCTTATGCCTTTCATTCAAGATGGAAACCTTAACTCTCTGGGGCTTATATTTCTGTTTAGTATTATGGCTATTTTTTTTTTCCCTTCTACCTTCATCTCAGGCACAAAGCCAGGTCTACTCCTACAGAAAAGAAACAGTCCTAAAGGTGTTCACTAGCTCTCTTTACTGGCTTTTGTTAGCTTTTTTCAGGCACACGAGCAAGCAGAAATCTCCTGTGCAAATCTTCCACTGATGCAGCATCTTTGAGGTCTGTGAACCAGCACTGTCTGGTGACAGGGATGCCACAGGCAGCATTGGGCACCATCAGGCCACACCCACTCCTCAAGTCTCCTCCTTTTCCGTGTGCCACCTTCATGATTTGGTGATTACCAGCAAACATTTTAACAGTTACTAGTCTTAAACTTCACTTTCTGATGTCAGTCAAAGAAGAGTCATATGTATTTATTTCCTTAGTTATTAGTCATGTTGGGAATGTAAAATGTTTCATGCTTAGTTAAGAAACCATGCAATGATTCTGAATGGGGTGCTAACATTTTGAATGCTGTCTATGAAAGTTGGCCTTCTTAAAAATAGTCTTTCTGTCCTTAAATTTATTTTCAAGAATAGCTTGAGGCTTTCAAACATAAGTGCTTCAGGACTAGCATGTATGGTAGTTCACAGTCAATCAAGCAGCTTTTAAGAAGATGAAGGCTCAGCCTGAGATGCGAGTTTTACAGTTCATCAGGTGGAAGGCTGTGATGTCTCAGCTAATAAACATTTTTCTGTTCTCCATGTAATCAGAATGACCAGGGACTGCACAGACCACTGGCTTCATAAAAATGTTCCCTCTGTCATGGAGCAGTTTTCAACTTGTGTGAGTAAGGTTTGTGAAAAATTAAAAATTACTGCACGCTCCCAGTGATATTTGCTTGTGCAAATGGACCTTATCCGGTTAAAAGTAATGGCATGAGCTATTAGTGGCCAGTCTCCAGTATTGAATCATCCTTCATACAGCAAAATGAAGCAATAAGTTATTCAACAAAATTAAAATCTTAATAAAATAAGTCCGTATGGCCAAAAAGTAGTTTGGTAGATCACACTTTTTTTAAGAGACTCTAGAAGGACACTTCATCTGTGTGATGGTGTGTCCTTTTCAAACATGCCTATGCTGAAGATCATTATATTACAGTAAAAAACATGCTGTACATGGTTTATTTTGGGATGATGCTCTTAACAACAGTTTCAGTACAGCTTCCTGAGGCTTAGTATCCCCCTTATTTCTGTTCTTGCTAATCTCTGAATTTGGGGTACATGGATAAAAATGAAATGAAAATCTTATGTGCTTTAGTCTGTGCACATTTACACAGATATTGTCTTCCCATAGCTTTTCTTGCAGCCATTCTGTAGCTGAAACAGCTTTTGTCTGAAAGAAGTGATAGGGCTTGACCTATGTAAAATCTGAGTCAGGTTAACAATCCTTAGGTTCTGTGTTGCAAGTACATGATGTATTACAGGCTGAGCTAGGATCTCACAAAAAATCTTTAACCTCTGCAGAATGAAAAAAAAAAAAAAAAAAAGTAAAGAAAAAAAAGAAAAAGGTGTAACTGATTCAAGAAAAAAAGCATACTTCACTGGTGTGGTGTTTTAGCAACTGTATTTGATAATTAGCAATAGATCTGTCATTTCTGTAGTGTTATGTCCTGTCTTTATCTGAACTAATGCTCAAAGAGGGTAAGAAGTGCTTCTATCTTAAAGACTATATAGTCTTATATTTCCTGAAACTCTAACACTGGAAGATGGATCTTTTAACCAATGAAATGCAATTTACTATATCCTTGTGACACCACTGATGAATGACACTGCACAGACAAAACATGACAGATCAAGAAAGCCATTGTGTTCCTTCAATCCTTCTTTCTCTTCTCTAATCTTATTGCTTCCAGTTCTGATTCTTCCCTAGCCAGGATTTCTTCTGCTTTGTCTGTGACACTCTTTGGATACCTATGAATGTGGATCATATTGTGTTTGATCTTATCTAGAAGAGTGGTATGTATTTAGGATTTCATTTTCAAATTTGATACATGAAGATCATGAAACCCTTCCTCTGCAGAAACCAATAGGACTGCTGTGACACAAAGCCAGCATAACAGAGCAAATATAAGATCTTTGTTTTTTATCCTGTCTTCTTAGGAAAAAAACTTCAGAAAGGTTAAGGACAGCTCTGTCCAGACAAAGAATTCTCAGAAAAGGAATCAGTGGTCCCAAACTACAAAGAATATTTACTGTAAAATCACAAAGCACATTCAGATTTCAGGGAATGAACAAATGCCTGTCATTAAGTTTATTTCAGTATAAGGGAGGTTTATTTGTTTGACCATTATGATGAAGACCAAAAGTAAAGTATTCCTTAAAAGTGTTTGTTGTTTCCTATCAAACCCTCTGATCCTTTCTATCCAAATTATACAAGTTCTAGTTTTACATATTTCAAGCCAGACTCTGATCTTAGTCACACTGCTTCAAATAGGATGTAACTAGACTATCCTTTCCTGAAACATCTGTGTTATCGAACACTGACTTCTTCACAAGGATTGCTTTCAGAAAAGTGCCAAACACAAGTGTGATTTCATCAACTAGGAATTTCTCTTTGTTGGCAGCTTTGGCCCTAACACAGCTGAGCAGAGCTGGGCATCGTGTAAAGAGCGACACTGTTTTGTAACAGGCATAGCTTCTTTTAAGGACACCTCCCCAAGCAGCCTGACACATTCCCTCAGCAAACTGTGACAGCAAACAGGATCCTCCTTCAGATATTGTCTGTGATGTGATTCAATGTTTGATGGTTTCTGGTGGTCACTGGTGGACTTAATCACAGATATCCTACCTTGTATGGCCAAACAATTGCCACTGATATTTCTCTAACAGAAGAGTTTAAATTTCTGATTCAAGTTTACTGGCTTATAATGAATGGATTTGCTTTAATTCTTGAGGGTTTAGAGGATTTTCATTTTGCTTTATTCCCATCTACTACATTTCTCTCAGACAGAGTGAAATTTTTTTCTTATCTTAATGACACACTTTAACAACCTAAGCACCATTATTATGTTTTTGCATGCCAACAATTGATACAAAGTGCTTCTTAGATTTTGTCCCCTTTTTTGTATTAGGTAGGTTTCTTCTGCGTGACCTTGGTAGAAAGGAGCCTACTCCCTACCAAGAGTAGAGAACAGATTACAGTGATTGTCGTTAATTACTATGGTACTGCAAAAAGGTTAGCCAGGCTTTACTCTTTAAAAAGATGAGCTTTTTTGGGGGGGGAGTAATATAATTGGCTTTGTGCCGTTGTCTCTTTTGTGGTGTAAATTTGTATTTATTTAATCAAAATTACTCTTCTCAAATTTCAAGCATAAACAAATAAGATCTCTATCTGAGGTGTCACCAGGAATTATAGAAAGATTTGCAGTACTGTACCTCAGGACTGCCTACAAAAAAAACCGATTTAAGCATTAAGGCTGCTGGCAGTGTTTGTGATACCTAAATTAGGTACTGTTGCCCATGCTGCATGGACAGGTCTACCCAGTGCTCATTGTCAGCATGATGTCTGGCACCATTTCATGGAAAACCAGCCAGGCAGGCCTCCTTCCCCAGCAAACATCACCTGGGGGCTTTAAATGAGAGGAGTCAACATGAGCTGGCTTGTGGGTTGGGCTGGGAGCTGGGAGTGTGATGGGCTACAGCTACTCAGTGTTATCAAGAATGAGTCACTTCTGGGCTATTGTGGAAGGAAAATGTTTATTGTCTGGGGAAGGATCATACCAAAGGTCTACATGTAGAATTCAAGTGCCTGAATACAGCAGGCACTTTTACTAATATAGGCATGGACTTCCACAGCCTGAGTTGCATAATCAAAAGCTGCCAAGAAAAAAATGGCAGTCATAATCTCTTCTATGCTCATCCAGGACATGACATCCTATCCACGCCTTGGGACTACCCTGGCTGACACCCAACTTTACTCTCCACTCTTTGATTGATCCCTTTCAAATTACACTGGCAAAAAATTCCTTGTATTGCATAGAGCAGGACTCAGCCCTTTGTTGCTGGAAAAAAAATAAAAAAGAGATATCTCTTAGAAAAGAGATAATGAAATGATTTTGCTTTTCTGGTTTTCACTGGCTCAGGCTAGTTCTCTCATCTAGTTGAATGTTCCGGGGAAAAGTAGTATGACTTGGGAGAGATAGAATGTGAATGATATGCCACTGTTGGAGAACCAAGTTTAGAGAGTTTAGAGGTATAACAGCAAGTTCCCAGGTGCAATGAATGTTAACAACTCTTAAATAGGGGAATATTTTTAGATTGTTTGTGCTAGTAGGTATTTTTAAGTAGGAGTTTATGTTATTGTCTCTTCTTATTTTAGTAATGACTGTCACAGTCCCAGTAAAATCTTAGTCAGAAAATTTCATAGTGTCACTTCAGGCTAAAATAAAATAATTTTCCCAAATAGAGCTTTTTTTTTTTTACAGCAGAATACATACAATTGGCTATTCAACCGAATTCTATTGACTCTATAGATGCCAGTATTAATGTTTCTTTTTTTTATGATCTCCTCCTTTTCATTTTAATATGATTCTGCTTTTCCTTTTTTGTACTGTGCATATCCTATTTTGTTCCACTGATAAAATTTTGTAAAAAATCCTTCACAAGGGTAATACTGTCTATTCAGTCATCACAGACACAGTTTTGAGTTTTGTTCTTTGAGCTTTGGCTAGCTTATGTGCACACTCCTACACTTCCAGTGATTACTTCCAATGCCAGCTGGGATACCTATTGGTGAATTCAGAGCTGATTTAACTGAACAAGGCAGTTGCTCCAATTAACCTACTCTATGTTTCAGGAGATTTCATTTCTTTTTCATTAAGGAAACAAGAAGTGGAGAGACAGACTTTCTTTAGCCAAATTGCTCCATCCTTCTCCCCATGGGGAAAAAAAAAAGTCAATTTGGTGAACAAAGAGCGATCATTACTGGACATCTGCAGCTAATAACTTGGACACAACAGAAATTTGAGTGTTGGAAGCTTAACAGTTCATTGTAGGTTTTATTTGCATATACAATGGTCCTTCTCAACAGACTGAAAAACATTTCCTTTAGCTGGTTGTGGTGGAAATTGCTGGTTCTCTACAAACAAATATGCTAAATAATTAATGAATCATGAAGGTGCTCAGTTTAAATGCCAGCTTTCAAAATCAATATACTTTTTTTCCATAGAAGGTAGGGAGTTGCAATATATTTTTCAGAAATTGGGATACCTCAAATTCAAGTCTTCACTCCATGTGGTTCAAAGCAGTGATGTAATCTTGTGTTTTTGTATCCCAGCTGATAGCCTCAGCTGTTATTGAATAGCTTTGGGAAAAGGAGAGTGACATTGGTCAAGCTATTTTCTAAGAGCATGTCTCCCTGTAAGGATATTTAGTATTAGAAAGTCAGAAGGGAAAATGACTTCACAGACAGATGGTTAAGGTAACTGTGGCCTTCTGTCTTAGCTCCCATTAACTAATGAATTCATACTCCATGCTGATAGAGCAACTCTATTTTTTTTAGATATAAGGACTCATGTCATCCATGATGCCTGCAACAAATAGACTGTTTTATTACAATAATAAAATAGTCTCCAACACTCTATTTCAGTAGCTTCTTCTTTCAAGGGAGAAGCACGCATTGGAGGATGTATTCTATGTTTTCCATCCACTGCTTTGGCTTATAATCTCCCACCTATGGCACATCCTCATTTCAAGAGGTCTTCTCTGTCATGATCTCAAAAATATTCACACCAGAAGTGAAGTCTTCTGTGGTTGAGTATGGTGCTTCTGACATATCTGGACACTACAATACAGCAAATGAGCTCAATGTCTGTGTGCTTGATGCATGTAGCAGGGGGAAAGGCCCTTTATGACATCTTTTGGGAGAAAACATGCCTGTTGCAAAAACTGAGAAAACATGCCCTGAGACAGAGTGCTGCACTGTAATACTAAAACCTCAGAGATGGGCAGCTGCCATCATTGGTGATGCAGAGTGGGGGTTCCTGCTGGCCAGCTGGTTTGAAGTGCTGCCTGTGCTCTGATGCCAGCCCATCTCTGCCACCTCCCTGGGAGACCGTGCTGGGTTGAGCCAAGGGGGTCATCTGTAATTAACAGGCAGGGTACAACGTATTGCCATGTCTCTCACAATGGCTGAGAAAGAGGAAAGAGGCAGTTTAAATTTCACTAAAGCCAGGGTGGTGTCAGGAGAGTTTTAATCAGATGGCAGGCTCTCCTGATTACATATTTCAGTGTCAGCTCCTAGGCGCAGACATGATGATATTCTGGGCTCTCCCTGAGGTAAGTCTGGGGTCTCTCAAAATACGAAATATGAATATGGGAAGAAGTAATCTTTTCCTTGCCAGATCAGAAGCACCAAAAACATGAACTTTGAACATGTTCCTGTGTTCTGAGAATTTATTTATTTCTTTATTTTCTCCCTGTAAATATGTAATTAGTGCCACTGCTGTGTTTAGGACTCAGTAGGGTAGGTGAATCTCTGTGATAGGAAGCTAACAAAAACACAGGGGCTAAACCCTGTTCTAAAATAGATGGTAACACAGTGACCCATCAAAACACATCCTCTTTGGAAAACACAGGACACTTAGGCTTAAATGAAATGTTAGGGTGTAAGTGAAGCAGACTGGCTCCACTGACACATGAAATGACTCACTCATGGAAAATCATTCACTGTCATTTTTTAAGGGTCTGCACCTTAAATTTTCTGTCCCTTTGCAAACCCCTAGAACCAAAGGCACCATTCTGCAGTGTTCACAAATGGCTGGTAAGAAGTCAAGTTACAATTGTATTTGCACTTAGTTTAAAATTAAAATTAAATTGAAATAATGTTCTGCCTCCTCACTGTCCCTTATCTCCTCTTGGTCTCATTGCATATCACTTGCTGTAGGAGTCCCATTGCAGTGAAACGAGAGTCATATTGAGATTAGCTTAATATATACAGCAATATGGTTATAGAGAGACATAACTTGAGAGATAACTTTTCCCACAGTTGTACTACTTCCTGAGATCTGCTCTGTTCCAAAGTGATGTGTCAGAAAGAAATGCGACATTATTGCCTGGCTGTGTGACAGTCTGAAATAATTTTATGTACTTCTGTGAGAGTCCATGTGTAACACTTCATCGTCTAAACAAAGTGCTGACATTAGAACAGCCATGTGGTATTTTCAGACTATATGGACTTAAAAACAACTCAGTGCACAGAAACATATTTACAGAGATAACATGTTGTCCAGTTTGAGGTATTCAAATGCAGGCGCAGTGAGCATCTGCAAAATGAAGTCGTAATACTCCCATACCTTATTGAACAGCTGTGGCAGAATAAAACCGTAGTTTTTATCGGCTTGATTTCTGGGCTGCAATATACCTTTTCTTGAGTCTTGGATGTACTCAACAAAGAATGCTCCCATGAATGGAATTTACATATGAACACCTAGAAATAAAATAGATATCTTAAAATGCCATTGTCTTGAGTAAGTTGGGGTGGGTATACCTACCATGATTAGATGTGTGGGGCTCTGCAGAAATGTAGCTGTAGCCTTCCTTTCATTTTGCATAGTGCTGTGGAGGCTGGCCTCCCTGCACTGAAGGACAGATGCAGTAAAAATATACATTCATAATAACTTATCTGTGTAATATTTCAGAAGATGCCCTCCAAAATTAGGCAAGATGGTGCAATAAATCTAATTAGATCGAAACAGTGTGGATGATGATAGATGGTATGAAACTTCGGAAGAAATATCATTGTTAAGTGGAAGTTCTCGCAGCTGAATATTATGCACAAGAATTGGTTAGAAATTTCCAGAAGAAAATATTTCCTTGTTGGGAAAGGTTGTTCTGTGGAACCTGTGTGGCAGAATGCACACCCCCCCCTTTCCCTCTCTCCCCCTCCCTCCTTCCTCATGGAAGGAGGCTGCTTGAGGCTAATAGCTTCTTTTCTTTGGCCTCAGGAGCCCCCTGGCCAGGGCCGTTAGGAGAAGGGAGTGCTGAGGCGCCAGGGAGCCGCTGGGCACCTGCAGCCAGTGTGGGGAATGTTTGGAGGCTTCAGGAGCACCCCACAGCCAGTGTGGGGGTGTAGAGAAGCTTCTGGAATGCCTACAGTCAGATCTGATCAGTCTATAAATGGGATTCTTGTCGAGACTCTGCCCTCTTGTCATGGATCTCTTGGAGCACGAGTGAGATGCTGCCGCTGAGAACCCCCCTCCCCAGGATGGAGACTCTGCTTGCCTTGCCGCCACGCGTCTAAGTAAAATTCCTCCCTGCAGGATTGCAAGTGTATCTACTTTCCGTGCACATATGCACGTGTACTTTCTGTGCTCAACACGAGCACTTGTATAAATTAATCCTCACAGAATCGCGAGTGTATTTTCCTCCCGTGCTTCCACATAAGCACGTGTAACTTTCCGTGCACATTTGCATGCATATTTTCTGTGCTCGATATGAGCACGTGTAAAATTAATCCTCGCATAATCGTGAGTGTATTTTCCTCCCATGCTTCCACATAAGCAGGTGTAATATTCCATGCACATTTGCATGTGTATTTCTCCTCACAGGATTGCAAGTGTACACTTTCCATACTCAATACGCGTACGTGTATCTCTTTACAATAATCCCACACCATGTTCAGGCAAGTGTGTACTCCTCCCGGACTCAGGGGCGGCTCCGGCATTGTTTTTGGTGAAGCCATATGTATGGACACTGTAGACTTCCTGTTGCTGCCCCGTAATAATTTTCCTCAACTGATATCCAAACCTGTATTCAAGTCCCTTTTGGAGTGCTAAAACCCTCTTTCTCACCAGTTTAATACAAGTTGTTTTGGATCCTGTTGTCCTTTAAACTAACCTTGGGGTGCCTCTGTGACAACCTGCTTGCAATGCTCCCCAGAAAGGACTGCCTCAATTAGCTTTGGGATGAAGTGCTGTGATCTGAAACATTTTAAAAACAGAAATTACTGCTCTTATCTCTCCAGTTTGTTTTCTGGAACACCAGAAATGTTCCATGACTCTTCTTCTTCTAGATCTTAGTCATTGGCTGCCAAGTTTTTCCCTCTCAAACTGTTATAAATCTTCTTCGAGACTTCTGTAAAGGACTTAGGATGGACTAAACTAAGGCTGACAAAATTTTGAGGATGATTTTATTATCAGGTGCCTGGGAAATAAAACAAGAGATGAAAATCAGTATTGATACAGTTGGAGTTAGGTGCGTGGGAAGAAAACACCAGAATTTTTCATACTTAATGCTTGACTTTTTCCAGTTGGAAGAATGAGTTAGGAGTCACTGTGATCAGCTCTGTGCTCAGCACCAGCCAGAGAGGCCAACAGAAGGGTAGGAACTACTCAGGAAGGAAAAAGAAACATTCTAAACCAGATAAAAATTGATACATACTCTGTGCCACAAAGTGTTGTATCTGTGGCTATCTTGCAGAATCAGCATTGGAACAGGGAGAAGTACAGGGTAGGGAGGCAAAGGAGTCCAATGACTTCCATAAGGGGAGAGAGAAATACACCAGTATGGGAAAAAGTTGTCGGAGAGAGAGATTATAGCAAAAAACAACACTGTAAACCAGAAGTGGTATTTACTGCTTTTCATAACAAAGCAACTAAGAATACCAAACTAAATTACAAGATCTGAGACAGACAAAAATACTTTTGTTTGTCAGATTTTCAGGACTGCATAAATGTACTGATAACTTATTGCACAGAATACTGTGGAGGTAAAAAGTAGGAAAATAAGGTTAAAGAAGGCTGGACAGAGTCACAGGAGCTAACTGGTCACTGTTGAGCACAATGGTTCAGATATATACTCTCCCTTAAGTTACAGTAAGATAAGACTCCTTAAATAGCTGCCATAAGAGAGAGTATATAAACTTAAATTGACATTTATCTATTATTCCTTTCCTACCTGATGTAAAACAGATTATAAGAATCTTTTTATGTGCTCTAGATATCCACATTTTCACCTTCAATACACGGTAGCAATGCCTGTGTAAAAAATGCCTTAAGCCGTTACTGTTAGCTGCTCAATAAAGCGCCTTTGTTTGTACGGTTGAAGGTAAGACACTTGCAGCAATGCCCTAACTAAACATGTTTAACGTCCAATTGTACATGCGAGTAACTGTGACTACCTGTGGGATGGGTGATTGTGATTTGCAGGTCTGCACTCATGAAAGCTCCATGTTCAGTGGGGATTCACCCACAAGTGTGGCTGCTGCCTCCTGTCTCCTGTCAGGACTGAAGTGTTGTACGGGCAGCTGGGCAAGAACACTTTGTTTCTGGAATCTCCATCTCCCATGGAATATAGCAAGAGCTGTTATTCTTAAGAGGAATGAGTCTTCGAAACCCACATTACAGGAATAAACTTCCTTCAATTTTTGTCCCAGTGTCCCAGTAAATCTTAGTGTCATATTCCTGTAAATTGCTCAGAATAATATGGTATTGGGAGTCTTTATGATTTTACAGAACAATAAAAGCAGATCAAGAACTCTTCTTGGCCATTCTGATAGGACCATGTTCATCTAGAAAACAGAGGGGAAAAAGGCTGTGCATTGTCACTGAAAAAGCTAAAAATCTGAAAAAAAAAAAAGGAAATTAGTTGCCAAGAGTTGAAGAATTTTATGAAGGTGGTATAGGTACTATGGTTGTTGTATTTCAGTTACTGTATTTCAGTTACTGTTTTTTTTTTTTTTTTTTTTTTTTTTTTAGGAACTTTGGAATGACAATTAATTTATGGCAAGATATAATAGGACATTTAATCAATTCAGGAGTTCAACCTGAAATGAAATTTACCCCACTAAAACATGCTTTCCAAAATATAGCTGAAGAAAATGAAGTAGCCTTTAACCAATTTCAAAGCAATTCAGTCTGAATATGTTGTTGTATTGCTCCCTTGGAGTCTTAAACTGTGTTCAGAGTGAATGGCCCTGAAATTACAAAAATTGATTCAGTTCAATTCACATGCTCAGAAAATTCATTCAGTCAAAACACTTCTCCGTGTTATTTCCTGTAATAAAAGGTCTGGGTCTAGAATATAGCTGTTAAAGAATAAAATAAGTTTGCATTGACTTTTTGAACATGGAAAAGTAAATTACTCATTATACTGTAAATATGTGGCTGAATATTGTCTAGTTAATGTGTTGAACACGCTTGCCCTATCCGACTGAAATTCAGGGCACCTTTGCATCTTGTCCTTTAACTTTGCATAAGGTTTCATTAATATATGAAGATTAGCATGCAGTAAGCTTGGGGTTCCTTTATGATTATTACTTTACCTCTCTCTGTGGCTATTTGTAGCAGATCTGAGATACGTACAAGGTTGCTACCCCATTGCAAAGTGAAGCTGAACTCTTTTGCACTTAGCAGACAGTACTGTGTGCCCACGCATCAGCTCATTAAGGAGTTTTGTGTAGACTCCAGGTACAGATCTTCTTCCCTGAACACTGTTTTCCACACATATCTAAACCTTAAAGCATGGAAAAGACGCACAAGGGGATAGTACATTTAACAAAAATAATGAATGGAAAATACTGATTAGGGAATGGATGAACTCCTGCCCTCTAATCAGAGATAACACTGTTTACAAGTCCTGCCACTAACAGTCACTGCATTATAAAGTGGAAAGAAAGTTAAGAAAGTACCAAGCAGTTTATAGCTTTTGACCATCAAACAGTTTTTTAAGTATAAGGTATTTTTTTTCAAGCCAAGCAGCTCTGTGATTGCCTTGACAGGCAATTGCAGGAGAAAGACTCTCAAATGACATTATAAGCCTGAATTATTCAGAAAAAAACTTCCTGCAACAGAAGAAGTGTATTCTGCATTCCTCTATTCTGCATCATAGCCTGTGCTGAAACAAGGAATAAAGTACTGAAATACTGCAGGGAGGGGAAGCCAGAAACCTGGAGTCTTTTCTTTGCAACACACTGTAGATCTTATTCCTAATGGAAAGAATGAAGATTTACACCTAGAGCTGGTGTCTGTAACACACTAGAGAGGAAATACTAAGTTTCAGTGCTGCTTTGGAGACCAGCTATGTGTTTTGTTTGAAGGAGACACTAGATGAAACCCTGTCTTTGAAATGAGAACCCAGGATGACTTTATTGCTCCATTTTGGGTATTAATCTACCACTAGGTTACAGATCCAGGGTGTTTCCTCCTTACTCTCTAGGTTCCTGAACCTTGTGTTCCTTTCTGCACAGTTACCCAGCTTTCACTGGAGTGGTGGAGAAACTACCAAATAGCCAGCTGGTAAAGATTATCTCCAGGAAGATAGAATATGTCTATTTAAATTACTTTAGGCTCTAGAAAGCTTGCATCTCAGGTTGCTCCCAATTTCTAGCATGTGTTCCAGCTACTAAGGTCTGTGCAAAATGAGTCTTTTTCTTCTCACTATATTTTTAAGCAAAGTCAGTCCAAACCTAGTGAGGCTCAGAAGGTCTCTGTGGAGATTTTAAGCTTGGATTATAGCCAACACCCTATGAAGAAGAAAGCAAGAATAAGTGTTTGTGTTTAGATGTCCTGTAACTGGGAAGACCCAGCTAATTTTAGGTGCCTATCAGGTCAGGCTGTGGGTGAGAGAAGGTGTGTGAGTCGTGCTGATGCACAGCTGATTGCAGCTGTGATAAAACTGTTGACACATATTTTTTAAAGCTTTCAGAATTTTTGTTTAAAATTAAATCCTGGATGCTGAAAGAACTTAGCATTTTTTTTTTTTTTTTTAGTTTTAATTTTCATCTATAAATATGTACTTATTTGTCAAAACCAGAGAGAAATAGAAAGGATATGGGAGATATGGAAGTGATAAGGAGATGTGAAATCCTTGCAATCATGCTGAAAAGCAACACTTTAGTTGCCTGTTGTTAAATAAAGAGGAAACCATTCTAATGTTGAAATATACTGAAATATGAAATAATCCTGCTAAGAAACTAGTGGCAGAAGCTTCTCTTGGGAGTTTTAAAAGCAATCTGAAAAAATGGTAGAAATATAATGTTAGCCACTGCACTTAACAAGGTGAGCAGAGTAAGTGACCTAATTAAGCAAATAGACATGACAGGTTATGCATTATGATTCAAAATTACATGCTTTGGTGCCTTTAAATGTGAACTAGGGTGCACAAAGTTGTTAAACGCTGAGGTGTGCCATCACCAGGCTTTACAACCCTTAATGCCCTCAGATTATGTTTCTAAAATATTCATTTCCAAAGGTAAAACATCAACTATTAGAAAGAAAAACATTCCCAGATGAAGCAACCCCCTTTTTATTTTTTTTTTAATGTGCTGTAAGATCATATCAAGGGAAATTGTCTAGACAGGGTTTATTGTTACTAATTCTTGATGACAATAATAATTAACGTTCTTAACAAAAGTGTGGTGAATGCAAACATTTCAACTTTAAGGTTGAAATTGAAATGCATGGGGGAGGAAGGGCTGCTTAGGAGGGAGGACTTACATCCTTGTTAAGTCCTCTTGCTACCATTCCCTCCAAGTACCACTCTCTGAAGGCAGGCAGCATTGGGGAAGTAGTACAAAGAAGATGGTGCTATTTGCAAGCTTAAGACTCAGAATTTTCTTAATGAGTTTCAGGAGTGTTTTTTATTTTCCCATTGTCAAATGTTCCCCCCACCTGCCAACATGGTTGTCAGCTGCCTGACACAAAAAGTGGGTTAATGCCAGAGGTGCCTCTCAAGAGCTTTGCAATATGAAAATACTTGTGCATTGCTACTTCGAGCAAGAAGAGTGATAACATTTCCTAGTGACATCTTCACTATGTTGTACATTTCTAAGTGCTTTATCAACAATTATTTCCAAAAGTGAAATTAGTCCAGGCCCTAGGAAAATCAAGGGAAAAGCTAATGATGACTCTTGTCAGAAAGTGAGTGTTTATTATTACTTCTCACTGGCCACGGCCAACTCTTACACAGCTATTTCAGCATTTCCAGTAGGTACCACCAGGGACCACTGAGTCTGCTCAGTTCCCTATGGGCCTTTCATCTCCCTGAAACCAAATGAAATTGGAAGCATGCAGCACTTACTTTAATTGCCTGGTAACTTTAAAGTCTGTGTCCCAAAGGCCAGCCTCACACAGGCCCACTTGTGTGAACAAACCTGACAAATTACCTGTGTTTTTGAAAGGTTTAAATCTAATTACATTTTCGTTTACTTTATTATTTAAGTAGATTTAGTATCCCTGGGACGCTCTATGGCACCTTGTATTTTTTTTAATAGGTGACTTTCAAAACTCTCTTATACTCCTTAATTGGGCTATTTCACTCCTGACAAAACATTTGCAATTACAAGGAAATGTTTTTTTTCATTTTCTAAAAATGTTACTACAATGAGAATGGACAGGGAGTACACAAGGGTTTCGGAAGGATTTTAAGACTCTTTATGTTGAACGAGAAACTAATGAAGTTCAAATGGCATTTTACATGTGTAAAAGACAAACCTGGAGTGTAGTTATTGTTCTTTAAAAGGAAAATTATTCAGATTCAATTTCCACCTTAAAGTATCAAAGGCTGATTAAACAACAACAACAACAAAAAAACAACAAAAAAACCCCCAACAAAAAACACCTGGTAGTTGTTCTTTTTTCTTTATTTATGTAGTTGTGCCTGACAGAAACAAATCCATGAAATATATAAGTAGAGCATCGAAAATTCATCATTATTTATTCAGAAGGCTGGTTGGTCAAACTCCATTTGTATTTCTTCCACACAGAGAAAAAGGGTGGTATACCACCAGTCAATTCCCGCCACATTCTATTGATGTTAATTCTCCTGCTTATTCCCTTTTCAATGTCAGCATTGCTTCCATTATGTCACTTGAAACCAAACATTTTCTTAAAATCTGTGTTACATTTCCTCCTATGACCTCACCATACATCCACCCAAATATCTTATCCAAAATTTAAGTGAGATTATCATCTGGTGACTTCATTACGAGCTTGACCTTATCTTTCAACATCTCTGTTGGATATAGTGTTGGCTGAAGCTGTGTTTTCATCATCCATTTGACTGGGTGGTGCTGATTTAATTTTTTTCTTTAACAGTTATATTTTACTGCAAGTCTCTGCACATGTTATATGACTGCAATGGTTGCCATTTGTATTCAGTCATCCATAAAGCACATATTCCCCTGACCTCATGGTTAGGTAAATAATTTTATTCTCTCATAGATATAAGTACCCTCTAAATGTCTCATATAAGGTGTTTAGGAATATTGAATAGTGTAACAAGGAAAGTATTTTTGAAAATATTTGTATGGGAATTCTCAGAGCTGGGAGACAAAGAACCACACTGCTCTCAACAAACAGTTGATTTCTAGACAGGCTATTATCACAAAGGTTACCAAAGAGAAGGGATAGGAGGAAAATGTAGAGACTCCTTCTTGTAAAACAATGAAAAAAAAGTGTGTTATTACTCAATAAAAAGATTAGGACTTAGAGATCCCCCCCAAAATTAATATTTGAAAAAAATTAGTTATCATTTTATCTTCTTTTTAATGTGTTAAAAAGTGTTAATTCTGGTAAGATAAATGCATAAGATATCAAATTATACATCTGTATGGAACTATAAGGTTTTGGTGAAAGGCTCTGCTCTTGCATATGAATGGTAATGGAGCACTTCTCTTTGCAGGGATCAGTCATTAGTCCATTCCATTCAGTTTTGGGGCAAAAGATGCCCTTGTCTGGGCATGCCCAAGGAATATTGGTATTCCCCCAGCAGAAGGAAGTAAGCAATAGTTTGGGGAAGGAATTTTGAAACCACATCTCATTGAAAGCTCTCAGTGAGAAATCTGAAAGAACAGAAGAAGGAGCTGGAATTGCATTTCAACTCATCCTAAAGAAAATTTTTGAGCACAAAAAGGAATATATTAATAAATCAGCAAATATAGCCTTCTCTGAGGCAAGTTAAGGATTTGCACAGAATGAGGCTGACAAGGTCCTGAGAATTCTAATCAGCTTGTCAGCTGATTTCCTTACAGGGTAAGGGGAACCTTTGGAGCTTTTCTAAGTACTAGACTTCTCTTTCTAAAGATTTTTCAGTTATTTTATTTGTATTTGGTATTTTTCTTTAATCTTAACCTAGCTTGCACTAAAGATATAAGCAAAAATTCAAAAGCCTTTCATTCCTTGCAATAGGAATCCTTATAAGTAGGTTAAGACTGTATTCCTCAGATGAACAGAACTGTATCATCTCATGTTGTCCAGCTTTCAAATGATATGGAATATTTCAAGTATAACAGAATGTGGCTCTGTACAGACCAGTTTGGGAGGTGGTAATTCAGCTCTTCGTTGACAACAAATGTTTGTCAGGACTCTTATTTGGAAATTTTTCTGGTCTTGCAGTAAAACAGTGGTGAGGGTGCCTCAACCATGTGAAACCAAAGGAAGTATGAAACCAAATTAATCTGGAAAATATAATGTAATTTACAAGGCCAAATTTTCTATGTGTGGAAAAGGGATTTGCACAGTGCCAAAAAAGTATCCCAGTGGCAGAGTAGATCACATCATACACAAAATACCTTTGTGGTTCTCAGTTTCCACTCGCTGTGACAAAAGGTTTTCTGCAAAATATATAGGATGCCATGGAGACTGAGTGAGATAAAGCCCTTAATCCCTGCTTTGCTAGTGGTGAAAGAACAGATCTCCAGAGCCAGAGGGTATGGGATGTTTGACAAGCACAAAGCTGGGGACTGTGGTGCGTAAAGGGATGAAAAGCTGCTTGTCTGTGACAGCCCAGCTTCTCCTCATAATTATAACACAGGACGTTAATTTTATGAACTTCAAAAGTATGGGCTTTGGAGACTGTTTATGACATTACAAAAACCAGCCAACCAACCAATCAAACAAAAACCCAACCAAACACAAAAATAAGCCAAAACCAGAAACAACAAAAAACAGTGAATGGTTTTACGCCTAAGCTAGAATAAAGTTAGCTTAGTTAGCAACCCAAGACACGATCTGTAACCTCCAGAGTAACTACACAGCTGTAGGAAAGTGTGAACCCTCTATCTCCTATGCACTTGGCTTAAAATACTAAGACTACTCCAATAATCTTGGACAGTGTTCGCTTTTATTTTTCTTTTCTTCTGCTTCTCATTTCATACACTTCTAACGCCCTATGCTTCTTGTGATGAAGTGTGTGACTGAACACCAACAATTTTAGTGTTAGAGTTGTATTATCAACCATTGTCTCTTGATGGATTAAGCAGGTCATAGATTACTGGTCTATATCTGTACAGCAAGGATCAATCAGGTGGGTGTGTTAGCTGAAGTGCAGTGTCTCACATACTGCTGTCAGTCCTACCTGGTGCTTGCCTGGAGTGGTGAACTCTCAAGAGATCACACTATTTCTCTGTGGTCATTGATATGTTCTAACTGCAGGGGGTGCTAACCAGCATGTGTCAAATCAAGGGAATGAAGGGAAAAGCTCCTTTCTAAGTTTAACATCCACAGAGTTTCTCCCCAGATGATCCCAGGCAGAGATTCGGTCATTGCTCTTCTTGCCTAAGGGTACACTGGGGGCACTGTGTCACTCAGGCTTGTTCATAATTCAGGATAACCCAGCCCCCGAGTCAGAACAATAGAGATCTGGCTGAATTAACCAATTTTTCTTGCCTCAGTCTGTACCTTTGCCAAATTTTCTGAATTGTATTTTCACATATTCCTGGTGGATATCTTATTAAATCTGCAAAAGAGGACAACAAATACCAGATGTAGATCATTTATGTTTTAGTGCAGTGTATTTCTTGGTGACTATAAATTCACTTCTCATTGAACTCAAAGAGTTATTGACTTCCCTTTACTTCTTGTAAGATATTTCAGTTTCTCTCTCAGGAGAGATAACTTGATGGTAATGCTAAAAGACAAAATAAAGTAATTATGTTTTCAACACAGATATTAACTTAGAGATGGTGTCTTAGGGGGCTAACACATTACTTGCAATTTTACTTTGAAATGACATTGTAATTGGCTACTATTAATCTGCTTCATTTGTAAGGTATGTGTACTAAATAAGTGATACAAATAGTTGTTCCTATTGATAAACAATTACCAATAAAGTTCAAACTCAAAACTGATGAGACTGCTTTTTAGACAGCGCACCAATTAATCTGGAAGAAACTGATTCCCAAAGGAACCTCTGCAGTCATTAAATAGTATCTACTTACCATGGAATTTACTCTTCAGGGCAATTCATCTCTTACAAACATCTGCTTTGACTCAGAGTACACACCTCTCATGCACAAGCTAGAGAAGTATTTCTCTGTCTTTACATTATTAGGTCTTGGTTTAAAGTCAACAAAAAGATGCCCACTGATTTAGCAGGCTTTGCATTAAGTCCCCGGCTACTGTGCTAAACAGCAGGAGAAACTGCACCTTATCGGTCCTGTGCTATGTCTGCAATATGATCATGCAAACTGTACGTCATGTTCATGCTGCTTCTTACATCTCGATAGGGCTCAGGGTAAAAGAAAGCTCAGCTGTGCTGCATAATGGAAAACTGTGGATCAAACAAGTACATCAGGGTCTGTTACATATGGTGCAGAAATACCACCACAAGGAATCCTGTTTCAGTGCTGGGCTGGCAAGACTCAGTCTATTCTCCAGTGCTCTTGATTGTGGATTCAAGCTTGTACACAGATAAAACTTGGATCCAGCAGAGTCAATTACCTGAAGCTCTGTGGGAAAGTAGGTGTTGTATTCCTGGGTCTTTTCCATCTCCAGAAGCAGTACAGCTGTGTTCATGATGTGCTTCATGTAATACTAAACACCCCGCTGGACATGAGGCTTTGTATCCCTAGCATGGATGATCAACAGAGCACATTACCTGCTCACAGATAAATAAGAGGTGGTTCTATTTGCCAGACACAGATCTGTGTTTCTAATGGACGTGGCAGGTAAACTTGAAGTTATATATAGGATTTTAAGACCATAAACTCCATAGGATGCTTATTGACTTCTTTACTGTCAACAGAAACTCTGGGGGAAAAATAAAACAAAGCAAAACAGCAATAAAACAACCAAACAAAACCAGGTCCAACACAAATAGGCAAAAAAAAAAAAAAAAAAAAAAAAAAAAAGTGCAATATCTTAAAATTCTAAAAGGCTTTTGTTTTACTTCCATTACATTATTACACATTGAAAACAATTAGAGTTTTGGTGGTTTATAGCATCTTTTTGAGTACTTAGTTACATTGCTGTAAGACCTGAACCAAACTGTCAGAGATCATGAACTATAGATAAATCAATAAATAAACATAATGCTCTATTGAGACTGAACGCTGTGGAAAAACTGAAGTATCTTGTTAAATACAAACAAGATAAGTCTCAAAGAAAGAGAAAGAAAAAGTTAAGGAGTGTTTGTTTACAGTTGAAGATATTCAGGTCAGTCCATCCGTCCAAGCTATGGATGCATTTTAACATGTTGATCTGTTGAACTGCAGGCATTTGGAGTCAGTGAAGATAATTCTGAGGATTTTTTATACTGATACTAAGATAATAATTAATTTTAAAATGCTGGCTACAGGAAAATCTTTTTGTCTTTAAAAGTATCACTCATTCTAGCATTGTACTTTGTACAAATGTGTTTAAAACAAATGCCTAAATGTCAAAAGGCCTTAGACAGGGACTTTGAGTAGAAATTTTATGTGGGTCTCTTGAATCTACCTGGAAATCTGAAGTGCCAGGAGCCTCTTAGGATTCAGCTCAACTTGGATATTGAAAAATTGGTTGACTGAATAAGAAGAAACAATATTTGAATACTTTCATATATTCCATTTAAGATTGGATAATAATTCTTTCCAGGGTAATATTAATGACAAAACTTGGCCTCTCGATATAGACTCTCAATATAATTGCAGTATAGATCGGTGAATCTCCATTTCTGTTACTAGACCTGCACATTTTTACAATATCTGGAGGTCTGGCTCAGCTACACACATTTATGCACACAAGTAACCTTTTCACGTTAATATCCTCCTGAAGCCCACGGGATAACACTTGAATAAAGAAAGGCATGTTTATGCATCTATGGGGTCATGCCTAATTCCCACCACATCTTTATTTTTGAATATGTTACGGATTCAAAGGTCACTGTTAAAAATTCCTGTGTATTGTAAGGCTGTATTCAGGAAAGGGTTTGTTGTAAACTCCTCTGTATCTCAGGGGATTACATCCCTTCTAAGGAAACAGAAAACTGTAGTGGACAGCAGCCAATAATTTGCATAGTGCAAAACTGAAACCAAAATTGCTTTTCTGACATGAAGCAAGAAAGAAAGGGTTGACAGGGAATGTTTGCCTAATCCAAACACACTGGCAGCTACTTTGGTATTTTTATTTTGGGTTGTGGATCCAAAGCATAATCCTATTTTCATTGGCAGTGAAAATCTTAACCAGCCTAGATAATTCTTGGCTTGGATTACACTACCAAAATTTCAGCCATTTGCCACTTAACTCAAGCAGCTGCAATTCCTTTTAGAGAGAATTACCTGCAGATAGATTGATGACACTGATCTGTTCCAAGTCTGTTTATTTCATTATTAGACCATTTAACTTTTTTTTCTTATCCGTGATACTGATTTTTATTACAATTTGTACACTTTCCAAGAAATGTAGCAAATTATCTACAACTTGTAACAAATGGAAGCTTGCAAGCCTTATTAGAAATCATTCAGAAGGAAGTAGAAATACAATATTTGTTTCTTTCACACTTTGAAAATACACAGCTAGACAGTATAAATCACAGATACTTTTCTTACCTGTTTCACTCTAACTTAGACAGATTCAGAAAGTTCTGAACCTTGGGTGAAAGGGCAAGAAGCAGCTAGTTCAGACCAGCTTGTGTATATTCATGAGGTGGGATTGCTGGCAATGATTTTCCAAAGTAAAATGGTAGAGACACAAGGGGGATGTGATTTGGTGTAGTGTGTCACTTGCCTGGGATTTGGTATGAGAAATCAAAGGAAGAGCTTTCTCGTTTGCCTTCCAAACCAGGTCATCAACAGGGTAAGCTGAGTCAGATGGAGTAATAAATGTGTTATTATTATTGTTGTTGTTGTTATTGTTACTATTATTATTATTTCTATCTTTGTTAAGGTATTATTGCTATTTTTATTGTGAAGATGGCAAAATTCTCAGGTAGGATACATAAATAACAAAGAAATAACAGATCAGCCATTAGTCAGGAAAGCAAACAAATGAACAAAACCAACCAACTAAAACCAAACCAAACCAAACAACAAAACAAAAAACAACAAGCAAACAAACACAAAGAAACAAAAAACACTAAACCAAACCAAACCTCACTAATTTTTCTGTTTGATGACACTTGCTTTGACTGTAAAAGGTAGAGTTGTGGCTGTTTTAATTTCCTGATAGAGTATTTCTTTGCTCTGTCTGTATGCCCAGGATTTTATGCGCTCAACTAAATTTCTCCTTTACTGTGTCTGGAGTCTGGTAACCAAAGAAGAGGAAAATAAAGGGTGGGAAGTTACTTATCTTGGTTGTTCTGCACATCTGAAAGTGGTTTGATATTCTGTTCCACATTGATGGGATGAATAAACTTTTACCTTTGTCAAAGAATTTTTAGTTTTGAGATATCTGCTTTAACAAATTAGGTGTTTGGGAGAACGTTGGCTTAGGTTAAATCGCTCACATCCAGAACACAGCCTGAATAATTTTCCTCGAATTTCCAGCTTGGTATAACTTGTTATGAAGATGTCAGTAGTTCACCTTTTTCTCCTTTTAAAATGGTGACATGATGAATGACCAGAACCCGATCTCTGCACTGATTAGTACCAACAGGTTTATATTGACCAGCCCTACATGCAAGAAATTTTAAAAATGTCACTATTTCAGCATTCTTTTTGGAGAGTCTTTGTACCAGCCCTTTGCTCCTCAAGCAAAAGGATTATCCGTGTTGTTACTAAGCACAAAACACCAAATTAACAACAAAACACATGCAGTTCAACACACTGAAAAGGAAAAAAAAAAAAAAAAGGTAATAGTGAAGGACTCAAACTGATTTATGTATGTTTATCTTCAGTATCCAGGTATTATCTATTAATCCAATGTTTGCTGTGCCCTATGTTTATCGTGCATCCTGTGTAGCTGCAGAGATGAGAAGAGGGCCTGGAAAGCAGGGAATGTAACTGCTTACCCCAGTCAGCAACCCTACCTGAGAGTGATAACACAAAAGAAGGACTGATCCTAATGGGAAACTACAGGATTTCTCTGGTGACGTTTCTCATGAGGTGAAAGAAGCAGCACAATTATTTACATAGGTATGCTGCCAGGGAATTCCCAGAAGTGGTGAGATCTGGGAACTCCTAGCAAAGGCCAATATTTAAGCTGCAGAACAGAATTTATTTCCCTTTGCTCCTCCTTGTTTCCACCTGGTTTTAAGTATGTTTTGATCTCCACACCTGCTGTAACTGTAAGCAGAAATTTATTTTCAGTTCCTAACAGAAGCAAGAAAAGAGCGTTAACCATTACTCTTACAAACTTTTAATGAGATGAAACAAATAATACCTTAGTCTACCCAGAGATTTATTCATGTGGTTTTTGCATTCATTAAATTAAAAAATCAGAAGTAATTCCAGTCTGAGAAAATGAACTTGTGCCTTCACTAAAACTGAAAAGAAAGATTCTAACTTGCAATTGCAATACTGACATTGCCCAAGAAACCTGGGCAAATGCAGAAATGTAGGAATACAGTTTTTAACTCAGTTGTAATGAGCTTGCTTACGTCTGTGGCATTCAACTCTGTACGAAGAAACATTGCTGTTTTGCTTCGTTCATGTACACATATCATATAACTGAGTTGTGGCGAGGAGGAAGCAGTGCTGTCTTCCTTTAGGTTATGTGATTTGTAGAGGGGAAGTGTTGTTCCTGATTTTTTGTTGTAGTTGTGTCTGCATAAGAGGGATATACCTCACTGATGATTAAATATTTTAGTAGAAATCTGTTGAAGAAGATGTATTCGAGTTATTCAAGTAGAAAAAACGCTTGCAGAAATATTGTATTCTGCATCTTAACTGTAATTTTCGGAAAGCTTTCAAAATGTTTACACATATAATAGATTAGTGAGAAAATTTCTCAGCAGTCATTACTGCTGTACCAATATTCTATGAAAAAAAAGGACATTTACTGTTTTATGTTTTTTTCCTTTTCAGTCTCTTTAATGTACAGTGAACCATCTAGTGAATTTGTGCCTCTGTTAGTGTAATATTCCCTCTTCCATTATAATATGCTCTGCAAAAGACAGAATACAAATAACGTGATAAGAAACATTTACTCTTAATTTTAGTCCATTTTTCCCTTCCTATTCAGGATAGTAAAACACAGGCTACCAACTAATGTATCTTATTTCTGAGCTTACAATAAGGGATGATGAAGAGATGGAGGGGCTGGGACCTGTCCATTTAGATAGTTTAAATTACAGTTTAATGGGCTAACTCTACACTAACCTAATTTTATATTCTTTATCCTCAGCTCTGTATTACTGATCCTTCTCCCATGTGGATTCTCTTGCCATTCAATATTCAGAAAGTGCTCCTCTGCTTTATCTTTTAGAGGTTGAATGACATTCATAACCTCTCCATAAGAAGCTGACCTCCTCTGGCTTCTGATTCCTCTTCCCCATGCA
This sequence comes from Columba livia, assembly GCF_036013475.1. Lineage (NCBI taxonomy): Eukaryota > Metazoa > Chordata > Aves > Columbiformes > Columbidae > Columba > Columba livia. Next base: position 49,862,692 of record NC_088604.1, read on the forward strand.
ACCACCAGACACCGATAAGCATAAAAAGGCCCGAAAAATGATACCCCAGCTGTGGTGTGGGAGTGTTTGTTGGACTGTGTCAGACTTTGCCAGACCAGTCATGGAAATTCCCTTCACACTGGATCCCTTAAAACTGCACTGAGCAAAAGTACTAATGAAGAAAATTTGAAGAATATCATGTAAGCTTATCCTGGCATAGGTACATAAGACTGGACCTAAGAGATATCCTTAATGAAAGATGCATAATTGGTATGTTTTAAATAGGAGTCTTGGATCTAGCACTGTTTCTAGCCCTTTTCCCTCAGCCTCCTTAGCAGTGGCCCAGCTGCAGGTATCCCCAGCCCCATGTCAACACTGCTATTAACCACTTTTTCAAATGAATTGAGAATATTTGGGTGCTTTCCTTCCATTAAAATAAATTAAAAAAAAAAAATAATAATAAAATTCTAATGTAACTTCATGAAAATATAAGATGTTAGTTTGCAAAGCTACTGGCTTTTAAAATGCTCTGCCCAGGATGCACCCACTGTTAGACTTTCAGATGAGCTATCTAAAATAGGAGCTTAATCCTTTTAGATGTTTTTCCCAACGGAGTTATCAGCTTTTCCAACTTTGAGGATCAGCTTGTTATGGAAAAGATCATTAAAGTTGCCTCACTTATGTTTTCTAAGAATGAAAGTTCAGGTTCCCTACAGAGTGACACTAAAACCATCAAATTTCTTACAAATTGCCTCACAGTCTTTCTGCTTCTGAATATCTCAACTGTTGAATCTTTAAAAAAATGAAATAAGATGGTTCCTAATTAAATAAAATGGAAACCAGTTATTTTCTTTTCCTTTCCAAATCATTGAATAATAAGTTCACATTTCTATCCTATGTTTTATATTTCTTCAGACTGCTTCTCTTTCCTCTGAGAACTGGCGTTGTCCTATGGTTAATAATTCCCTGGTAACTACACTCACAAAAAATTGCAAGACACCAAAATATATAGTGCTTTCACTTTTTTATTTTTTCTGAGTTATTTTAGTTCAAAAGAAACCTTTCTGATTGCAATACTTTTATTTTTATGTGCATGTATTTTAGCTTCTTGTAATGGCTGGGGAATTTAATTTTAAAATTTCTGTTGGAGTTAATGAAAGAGGTATCATAACAGAAATATGCTGTATGGTTTTATGCCCATACCCTGACCTGGAGTTTCATATTAAGCTACTGGCAAGTGAGAGGTGATTTTTTCCTTGCTGGATATTGTACCTCCCCTGAAAAGAAGGATGTATTTGACTCATGCAGGTCAAATTTACTCCCAGTGTAGCCTCACTGAAATCAGAGGAATTGTGTTAGAAGTGCAGTGTTTGCTGTATGAGTTTTATATTGGTTGTGTATAGCCTCTGTCCTTCACTTGGGAGGCTTTCTGAGATTCATTAAGTTTTCAGAGCCTGTTTTATGTCAAATGTTCATTTTGTCTTAGAGGTTGATTTAATTTAATATTCTCTACAGCATACAAAGCAATAGTTCAATTTGAACAAAACCTTAGGTCATTCCACAGTGAATCACTTACAAGTGGTTAATGGAAAGTGATGTAAGATAGAGAAAGAAATACAGCAAAACGAAAATACCTCTGAATGCTCAAGAAAGGAACAAATTAGTAAAGCAAGTCAGAATAATAAGAGATGAAAGCACTAAGAATGATTCATCTAGCTGTTTAGCCAGTTTTATACTGACATAATGCAAATGCCTTGATGGAGTTGTGTTAGTGTAGCTGGTATCCCGAGCCAGCAGTTTCATTGCAATTTAGTGGAGGAAATAAACCCCAAGTATTATATTGTATTTATATTATATTTATATTTATATATTATATTTATATATTATATTTATATTTATATTATATTTTTTTTTCTGATGTGCAATACGTGAACAAATGCACTATTACAGAGTTGTTATTCTGCTTAAGACAGTTGTAAAACCAAATTAAATATCTCTTTGAAATAAGCATCTATTCACAAAAGTTATTTTAGCCAAATATCAGTTGGCTATTTCAAATCTTTTGCTTGTTCATTACTTAAGAAACAGCAAGCAAATCCCACCCTTTCAAGCCTTGTTAAATCTTTCTTTCAGAGAACGTATGTAAATACAGCTCATTTTATATTCCAGAGGGTTTCAGCAAGGATTTTTCAAGGTACATGTTATTTCCCTCCTCTCAGTCTTGAGGATTCAAGAGTACAACCATTGATTTCAAAATGCACTAACTGCTTGTAGCCAACACAGAGATGTTAAAATAATACAGATTTTATTTTCTTCATCTCTGTTTTGTGACACTATTTTGGGGGGGGGGGGGGGGCGGAGCGCGGTGGTGGTGGGTGTCACACGTAAGGAATTTTGCTCTTGGGGAAAAAGAAAAAGGAACAGAGATGAAAAACAGACTTGTAATTGACTAACAGCTTTGTATGAACATTAATGTTTGAATGGAGTCTAAAGGCTGAGACCTGAAATGTTGCTGGGCCTTAAATAAGAAATACATTTTTTATTTGTTTTTCCTCTCAGCTACGGTGATGGAGAGACGTAATGCAGTAAGTGCCTTCTGTTGTACCATCCATGACCTCAATGGAGAGGGAGAAAATGGACTTTTGCTGTCAGCTTCTCATCCTGTCACAGATTTGAGTTTTACTCCGACATTACTTCCAGTCTAATTGCATTTGAACCAGCACTCTTGCTGTGCTAGTGTCAGCCAGCATAACTGGAGGCCTATGTAACAGCTAGTATTTACAGAGTAAGTATAATTGCTTACTAAGCCCTAGAAGCATCAGCCTTTTGAACTTCCTAATTTTCATTAAAATACAGGTTTCTTTCCACTTGCCTATGGAGGCAATATAGACGAGGTATTTATGTGCCCTAAGTGGAAGCTGCCTGCACTGCAAAATGACCCCAAGGAAGCAAAAAAACTTTCTGTATTTAATGTAAGTTTAAATTAAAAACAGAACCTTGCGGTCAGATGTAAAAACTCATGCATAGGTTTAGCAGCAAAATATTGATACATGAAAACGACTGATGTCTGTATATTTACACCTTAAACTCTCAGAACTGTTTATGTTTGCATAGCTTAGGGGATGTTCTTTTAATTCCCTGTTTCTTTCAATGGGGGTAAATGCAGCACTCAATGTGTAAAGTTTTGTGTTTGTGCCATTACAAAGCAAGGTATCTAGATCTGTTTGTTTGCCTTTGCATATTTGCCTGGTTTTCTTCAATTTAAGACAGCACTTGGCATTTCAGAATGAAAACCTGCAAGTCACCCTTCTTGGTATTCTGTTAACACCTGAAACCACAAATAAGCTAGACCTGCAATAGTCTGGGGCAGAGTTTTATTGCTCCATTGTCAGGATAATCTATATACAATAAAGTAGATATATGACTTTCATATCTCTAAAATGATGCCTGGAGCAAGCTGCAGTATTGATACTTTCAGGCTCAGTGTTGCATGGTTCCAAGTGCATCTTTAAGGATGATCAGCAACCTCAGCTTGGGGCTTGTGTACCCATGAGAACTGAAAGTGTAGAACATTTTGCGGCAGCAAGCTTTGCATTATGCATACACATTACTCTCCCAAGTTAAGGAAAGACAGTGTGTGGGTTACAGCATAAAGCTGTGTATATGCTGACCTCAGTGCTCTCTTTCTAGTCATTTTTATGTAAGAAATCAAAGCAAGCTATCTTCAATATGCAAATTGTCTCATTTTCACAATGCAACCTTTCCCTTCCCACTCCAACAACAGCTTAACAAAAGGCTCTAAACCAGCAGGACATCCACAGCTATGCATTGATTCACATATGTACTGATTCAAGTCTCTTTTCAATTAAGATAATTTAAAAAAGAAACTGGTCTGTAGAGCTTTACCATTCAGAATTCTATTTCATAAGAGAAAAAATGAGCCAATGCAGGAATCACTTCCTGAAATCCTCTCCTCATAGAGTCCTCTGGCTTCCCTGTAATTCACATTCTCTGGAATTCCCCACCTTCCCCCTCAAAATAAAGCTTATTTTCTGCATTTTAAGCTTTAATGTAAGATATTTCCAAATAGTATCCCTCCCTTGTCTGGATGCTCAGATGGAAGTTTTCAATTATTAAAGAGTATGAATTAATTATTTCTAGGTTTCTGGTAGGTCATGCTTTTCTCTGTCTTTGAGTTTATATTTTTTTTCCTAGTAAGGACTCTATTTTTGTCCTGGTGCAACATTGAACCCATCGGCAGCACATAGTAATGCACACAGGACTGTGTGAGCCCTGAACCTCAAAGGGAGTGCTAGGTGAACACAGCTATGATTTCTCCAATTATATGGTAAAGTGGCTCCGGGCTTCTATATTTTTTTTCTCTGAAACTCTAGACAGAAAATGGCTGTGTGCAATGCAAAGCATGTGTGCTATAAGACCCCTTAAGTTCTGGATGCATCAGACTTTCAGCACATGAGCAGATAAGTTTTCCAGCTTGTACACTGAATCCTACAAATCCAGCTCTGCAGCGTATGGATAGCAGAATGGGCAGTCCCAGAGGATTCATTTTCACATGGCAAAGTCTGATATGCATGGGGCTCGCTGTGTGTGAGTCCATTTTCCTGCACATCAAGCCGTCAGGTCAGATCCACTGACAGAATTTCTGCAATCCCTCACAAAAGCCAGCATCAAGCTAGTAGAGAGAGGCTCTTCCCTGCAGCTGACACAGAAAATGTGCTCCAGGCTTCTGCAAATGGCATCCTCAGAGACAAACACGTTCCCCTTCCCCACAGGCCTGGATGGCCCTACCTTGTGGAGGTCACACACTTCAGCTAAGTGGAGACATGGAAAACACAGAACAATTTGGTTTCAGGCAATACCTCCAATATGGCTTGGCACTCGGGGATGTGAAAGACCCCTTGTGCATCCTGAAGTAGGTACGAAGCATGACCCCAATGTGGAGCCTTGCCCATCACTGTTCAGCAGTTTCATTAACCACAGGCTTCTTTTGCATGGCAGCATCTGTGTGGGACTCTGCAGCTTCCTCAGTTTCCCCAGGAGTCCCAGATGTGGTGGCTTAGGGCAGGACTGGTCCTGAAGTTTTGCTCCTGACTTAATGAACACAATTCTCCCCCCAATGAAAACAGTATGATGCCATATGGATGCCAAGGCATTGCTCTTCACCTTCTAAAACATCTATGAATGTTACAAAAACTTGTAGCACTACATTTTTAATGTGCATCACATCTGTGCATTTCTAGAATGATCCTCCTATACCAACAACAGCTGAAACACCTCATTCTTTACAGCTGCCAAAACCTTTTACATACATCACATTAGTCAATACAGAAGGAATTGGTTATTTCTATAAAGAAAATGCCACCAAATCCTTTTTCAAATATCTAAAATATTTTTGGCAAATCACATTTTTATAATCCTTATACAGCTGTTTCATACTGAAACAAAACATAATACTGTACATGATTAATGGCCCAGAACCTCCCCTTTGATTTTATTAGCTCCTTTTCACAGACAGATGAAACTTAGCATGAAAAAAAAAGCAAATAATTGTGACATAAATCCATATTTTTGTATGCAGTCAGCTTGTTATGCACCACATTGGCAGTATCAACAGCTCCAAAGCTGGTGCAGCTAAAATAGTGCAAGACCATACCACAAGGGCATAGCATGGAGACACTCAAAAGCTGAGGTAAAAGGAGAAGTGGAAAAATACGTGGTGTTTTATGGAACTACAGGGGGCTGGTTTCTCTCCCGGTACTGACTGGCCAGTGGTGAGGGCCTGGGGTGGCTGCAGGTGTCTGACTACCCCTCTAATTCTGCCATGAAAACATCTGCGAGGTGTGATCTGCAGGGCTGGTGTGGCTGAATGTAGGAATGGTCAACCCTGACTAGAGAAGACTGTACCTCGTTCATTTTGCTGAAGTGAAACATGTGTCGCCAGCAAGACTCGGAAGGTTGATTCTTCTTTCTGCCCTTTACAGTCCAGCCACCAGTGATCACTCCAGCGCAGCTTGTATTTTTTTTCCCCTTTTTATTTTCTCTCTTCTTTCTTCTGTGGTTTATTTTTACCCAATGGATCAAATCACATTGTTTTGTACTGTTCCAGAATACTCACAAACACAGCAAGTAGATTTACTCTAGACTTACACCAGTAGGAACAGTGCCAGAATCTGGCCTGTTTTCTTTGTGAACACCCTGAACACTTCCATTCTACGCCCTCCCAGCTGGGTGGCATCAGAGCCTGGCAAATGAGAGACACTATTTTAATGTCTCATTCAAACCGCAGTGGCAAATAATAGTTGCTTTCAGAACAGGAAAAGCACACAGTGCAATATTCCTATTTTATAAGCTATATTAAAAAATCTCTTCATGTTTATTGTAATAATTATTTGTGTTACTGCAGACATTGCATTTAAAAGTTTACTGTTAATCAGTGCTGTATTTAGAGCATTTTTGTATGTGTGCATATGTCTGTGAATTTTAATATGCTAAAGAACCTACTCAGTAAGGTGTAAAACATGATTTGGAAAATAAGTTTTTAGAGTACTTCAATAAAATAACATATATAAATAATATGCTTAAAACATTACTTAAAAGGCTGCCAAATCAAGCATTAAAATGTTTCTTTTGCATGAATATCCTTAGTATAAAACAAATGCATTATATTTTTTCTGAAATTGGGCCTAAAATTGTCAATTTTCCTTTAAATGGCAAGAGGTATGCATTAATACTAAGGCTGGAATTGCAGTCCCTGCTCTGAGATAGAAGAACACTGCATACTACAAGGTATAAGAAAATAACTCTTTAATATGGAAAATGACATACCTTATTCTCAGCTTTATTCCCACACATAGGATTTGGGGTGATTTAAAAAAAAAACCCACTCAAAAATATAATCAGCCAAAGTACTGTGTGAGAACATGGAAATTTGTCAGAGAAACAAGCAAACAGATGCACACTGTTATACTCAAGTGTTGGGCAACATTAATAATATGATTTTTCAAATTTCATATAAACAAAAATAATGACACAATTGGTTAAATGGTTTTGAAATTAAAGAAAAATAAAATTATCAACTTCCCCTTTGAGGTTTAACGTGTGGGGAGGTATGCTCCTTCACATTTGGCCTCCAAGCATTGGAATGATTTATGATGCCTGAGCTATTGGAACAGAAAACAAACTCAGAGAGGGATGGTGAATAAGGTTAGGAAGGAGCCTAAGTCTTGTTGAGCACATGCATTAAAGAAAAGAGCCCTTCCTTTCCTGCTACAGAGGGAAAATAGATACAAATAACTGCTGGCTGAGGGCTCTAGCAACCACAGCTTGGGATATTCAGCCCAGTTGCCTTCACAGGAGATCTGTGTGAAGAAAAATTCATTTTCTACCTCGGGATAAAACTGTTTTAAGAGTCAGATCAGGAACTTTTGCATTAATCCTTTCTTTTTGCAAATTATTAAAGCACTGTGCACAGCGTGTATCTGGATTGCTGGCAATCTTACCACATGCTGGGTCAAGTACACAAGGTCTATGGAAACTCGCTGAAAAAATCCTTAAGAAAGCCTGATGCCCCAACGACGGGCAGAACTTGTGCCAGGCAGAGCTGCTGCAGGAAACAGGTGAGGTCTGTGCCCTCCTCATATTCCTGCTTTGCTGGTGGCACTGCTAATTATGCGACTGGCCTCCCTTTATGTTTGGGCATGTTGAGATTAAGAAACAGACCCAGAAGCACACAGGATCTCCAGGAAGAAAAGAGTTGACCGAGGTCTCTTCCCAGAACCGCTTGCGGTCTTTTATGAGGCAAACAAATGCAGGAGCTCCCAGGCCAGTCTAAGAGGATGTGAATTATGGTTGCTATAAATACAGCACAGCTCTGGAGTTTAGTGTTTTTATTCTTTTCATCTTTATCTTGGAGAACAAGGAGCTCGGGAAGTGCATACCCTGTCCCTGTCCTATGTGGTCCCAGACACCTGACTGGAGGAAGAGTCTCCATATGGAGCAGAGAGAGCTCTGAGGTGCAGGTTGGGGGGAGAAAGGTTGCAGAGTCAGAAATGCCCTTTGTCCACATAAGAGCAGAAAGATCAACTAGCTGTGAAACTGCTCTTTCGGCAGACCATGCCTTCTTTTCCGTAAAGATGGTGCTTTCTCACAGACATCAGGACACTGCCTGCTGTTTGATGCCAAGCATTCAACCAAGAGCTTATCTTTTTTGGTGGGTGAAAGATGTCCTAAGGAAGCATGCATAACATCTAGTTTGTCTTATAATGGTGTCTAAGCCCTTGACAAAATGGTACAGCTTCCTACTGGAGGCTTCCTCTAGATGTTTTTCTTCGGGCTGAAATTATTATTCTGCCACAGGAAGAAGAGGCTTTGACTCCCTTCCCATAAAAATTCCACCCACTCTAATAGGAAAAAAGAAACATTTATTCTTCCTGTTTCTGGTCCTCATCTAGACTTGAACAATCTTGTAATATGTTTATCCTGGAAAACAGGAAAATACATGTATTTTCCCTGTACTGCAGAAGGAGAATGAAGGCACAAGTGGACTAAACATCACACACTGAGTGGAACCCAGCCCAGTGGCCCCAGGGTTGACACTGCGGTTCATGAACCTGAGTGAGGAGCTGTGCTCAAGCTGCTGCAGAGCAGCGAGGGAACAATGCTCTTACAGCCAAATACCTATGCGATGAGTGTCTGTGTGTAGACCTAAAGCTTCTGCTCTCACCATCAAAACAGTTTCAGCTTGGGAGTCCCTCAGCTGGATAAAGAATCCAGGTGACGTATGGCTGCAGAACTCCTTTAATACCAGGTGTAGCAGAGCCCTGATTGTCTGTAGGTCAAGCACAGACCATGGAACATGCTCCCTGGAAGATGAAGGAGGGAGAGTTGTGCAGGGAATGAGCTCATTCCTTCTCCGCTTCATGAAGGACTCTGTCTCCCTTCTCTCTTCCCAGCAAAGCAGGGCTGGGCTGTATACACTCAAATCTGCCTCTTCTCCTTTCCATACAGAAGCATTGCTCTCCCCTGCTTACCTGTCTCCCCTCACTCCACCTGGCAAGCAGAGGACAGGGTTGGAAGTGGCGGCTCCTGCTGCAGAGATTTTTGAGGAGGGTTGCTCCTTTCGTGATGGGGACATGTCGAGAAGGAGGTGGCTGCCAAGGCAGGGGAAGAGGGATGTGGAGACAGATGGCTGTGTACACAGGGAGCACTGCCTGTGTGGGGAACAGCATGTGGGAGGTTGTACAACTCAGAGCTGCTCCTTCTCAAACAGTCCAGGCTGGAAGGCTGGATTACTCCTGTGGGCACTTACACAATGATAACAATCTTCATCCCTGTAATGATTATGTCAGTATGGGGTGGCCACACAACCACTGACCTCCCGACGTGCTGTATCTCTTCTATCTACCCTTTGGTTTTGATTTGGGATTTTTCTGGATGCAGCACTCCTTTCTGATTATCCTGGAAACAGTTGGGGGATTTGTAACTAATGTATGGTAGGTTTGGCTGGGAAAATTCTGTTTAACAAAAATGTTGAGGTTTGGAAACTCATTTTTGTTCTGTGTTGGAATAAAATCAAAGTCTTCCAAAAACTGTTTTGGAAACTGAGCAGAGCAATCCATTAGGGACCCACTGGGAGGTAAGAGGTCCTCAATTGGAGCTGAGCACAACATGATTATGGGTCTGAGTCTCTCCTCCCCTAAAAGTGGGCCCTAGGCAGGGACTATTTGGAGGTGCTGCTCCTTTGTTCTGGCTCAGACTAGAAATTCCATTCTGGACCTCATTACAGAAACCAATATATTTTCATTAGAAAAATTTCATTGAAATGTGTTTGTATTTTCTTTTAGAAAACCCCAGGTCAACCTGAAATGGAGGCCATGCCTTAGAAATTAAGCACACAGGCTCTCAGCATTCATTTCATTTTTCTTCTAAGAATGTATTAGGCCACATCGCTTCACTTGGTGTTTATTTTTTTTACTTTTTAAAATGTTTCATTTACAAAATAACAATATAAATCAAAAACACAGCAAGTGAACTTCTGTGGGAAATAGCCTGGCTTGCCTCTCAGTCACTACTTGCCAGCTTCACTTCAGAAAATCATCTGACCCTGGAGCTGCCTTCAGAAATGTACTGAAGGGATTCCAAGGCATGTACAAGATTAGTAAAATCATTTCAGGAGCAACAACAACACAGCTCTCCACCTCAGGGCCTGGTCAGGCTGGCGGGATGAGCCAAAAGCAATCTTGTGAAATTCAAGGAGGACAAATGCAAACTCATGGACACCTGCAAGGGTGTGGGCTGGCGACAGTAGGGCTCGGGGTGGCCAGGCTCTTCAGGAGGTGCTAGGGCCATGGACTGCCCGTGAGCTGTGTGTGATCCAGCAATACCCGGTCACCAGGATCACACAGTCTGACCATTGAGAGATGAGATGATTATCCTCATCCGCTCTGCACTCATGAGAAATGAGGATATAGTACCTGGCTTTGGGCTCCTCTCAATCCAAATTGTGGGCAAACTGATGTGACTTCATTGAGGTGCCCCGAAGATGGTGAAGGCTGGAGGAGTTGCCCTGTGAGGAGAGGCTGAGGGACAAGACTGGCTTGCAGACATGGTGCTGGGGGCTTGACAGCAGCCCCCAGTACCTGGGGGAGATGATTGAGAAGGAGGGGCCAGGCTTCTCTCAGCAATGTCAGCAATGAAACAAGAGCTCTGATTTCGTGTTATGCAGCCCATTCTACCTTTTTTTTTTTATTTTTTAATTTCTGATAGAACTGCATTGATGATTGTGTGACTTGTTAGAGAGTTTCATTTTGACAGTCCTAAAAAGAAAAAGCCCCTTTATGTGGATGGAAGGACAGGGCATTTAATCTCTCCATGAAGGGAAGAACACTGCTTGGGGAGAAGCAGGAGGCATGGTTTCTAACCTGGACCCCTAGCTTTTGAAGCCATCCCACAATGGAGGACATAAATCTATACTGCATTTTTTGAAAGGTTGGGGAAAGTTTTACATACACTCCACTGGAGACCCAAGAGAAATACCCAGAGCCAGTGTTTTGTTTAAAACTGCAGGAAGATCTCACACACCCATACCTCCTCACTCACCACTACTTCAGTCTGTCTGTTAATAACATGGCCCTAGAGATTGAATAGATCTGTAAAGTCATCTCATCCATCTCCTAATTCAGAATTGTGACCTATAACAAGTAACTTCAAATGCTTTGGGCAGCCAAGTCTGAACGTACTCCTGCTTTCCAATTTCTTGAAATACTGGTCCCCAACAGATGTCACTGTTTAGTTAATGGCACATGGAGAAAATTTCTTTACGGGATATCACTGTTAAGAGAGACATTTTAGGTTGCACTATCTTGCATCTTGAACTGGTAAGAAGACATAAAGGGTACATACTCCTTTCAGGGTGAATAAGGATTTTCTTCCATTTGCTTTGTTTTGTTTTGTTTTTACTTGAAGTATACATAACAGGTATTTATGACATGATCCTAGTCTTCATGTAATAACATCAATTTGTACTAAATTTCTCAATCTTTGATTGGATCAATCTCTTTGAAAATGGATCTGCTGTAGATGAATTTACAGCATGAGCCTTTTTTACCCATCCAGTGGAAAGTGGTTTTATTTCAATATCAATTATGTACAATCTAAACCAGGTCTGATACATACATGCAGGTTGAAGACCACTTGGCCCGTTACGGGGTATTAGTGACATTTATTCCTCTTTTCACAGAAGGCCTTTGTCATAATATCACCTCTAATCCTATTTTCCGTGTCTACCAGGAAATATATTAATACTCGCTTCTTAAAGAAATGTTTCAGCTTCTTCTTGATGTTGCCCCAGGCTTATTTTCAACCATGTGTAGCTGAGGCTGAAAACATGCTCAGCATTTGGAAGAGGAGAGCTTGGGGGGTACAGTGAGAAATGTTTCTAGCTGAGAGGAAATCTGCCTGCAAGTCTCTGCTGAAAATTTCAGCCCCCCAAAGTGGTGGGGCTTACTGAACTAGGGTTTTGTTTCAGCCCTAGAAAATGACAGGAATCTTTTCTGCAAATTATGTGCAGATGTGGGGCTGGGTATCACACATCACCCACATTCTTAGCTGTTTGCATGTCAGATTTCATTCACAGACCGTATCCAATTTGCAAATTGCACTCCGTTTCTTCTTCAGTTGCAGCAACAGAGGCAACCGTGGCCAAATCCCTCTTGCTCCCTGGCTGATGGGAGGAGACCCTATTTGGGAAAAAAGGTGTTTGCTTTCCCTTTAGTGTCCCCTCAGGAGGGAGGAACGAGCACAGGAGTAGGGGCTGAGGCAGAGAGCACCCAGTCATGTGGGCACATAACATCCCTTTGTGATGTGTGTCCTACCCCACTGCCCCAGGGCTGGCATCACAGGGGGTTCTCACACATTATGGGGCTGGACATAGGGCCAGAAGGACAGTGGCCATGCACCCTTGCCAGCCATGCCCCGACCTAAACCCCACACCATGCCATGTCATTCACCTGCTCTCCTGTACACTGTGTGGCAGCCTGTGATATACCGTGAAGCTGGAAGATGATGCAAACCCCTGCTTTCTTGAGGCTAGCTGTTTTGTAACTGTATTTGGGGTATGTTTTCGCACACACACGGTGTGCAGAGTATTGGGGAAGGTGCTGCTATCTACCAGCAAAGCATTCCACTTATCCCATGGAGGACTGCACTGTTTCAGTTTATCTTATATAGAGAACATTTTTGTTGTCTGCAATGGATAGAGAAGGGCCCTGGGGGGATTAATAAAGCTCATGCCGAGAAGTTTTAACTTAGACATGCATAAGGAATAAGTTAATTTTTAATACATTTTTTAAGAAACACTTTTTTGGCTTGAAACCATCATGCCTGGTATGTTTATAAAGGCACCCGTAGCATTCTCCAGTTAAGAGTCTGTCAGTGTTTCCACTGTAAACCCTCTTTCAGAGGTTTATATTATAATTCCAATATAAAATTCAATCCAGGCAAGAAAAAACTGGCATCGGTCTTAGCCCGGGAGTGATGTTTTCTTTAATGATTTTTTTTTAATTCAAGTTTTCTCCTATCAACATTTGATTAATGTTAATTAATAAGAACACTTTCATCTTTAATCATTGTTAAAACAGTATCCTGATGAGTTACTTGGGGTACAAATGAACTGTTTTTCACACTTGCACAGCTTAAAAACATTTCCAAAGCTCTAGTTTGAATCTTGTAAGCTGTGAGCTAATTTTCTGCAGTGCTGTACTGTAGCATTTAAGAGAAAATATTGCCCAAGTGGGAATTGTAATGACCAAGTCCCACTGAAGCTCTCTATCTATTATCTATCTATCTATCTATCTATCTATCTATCTATCTATCTATCTATCTATCTATCTATCTATCTATCTATCTATCCCCCCAGAAGTGCTGCTGAGCATTTGGCAGTTTGGATTCCCAGCCCTGCTGCACAGCTGTTGCAGTCCCACTGGCAGATGATACATGGTGAAGACTCAGTGGTGAAGTTCATATCAGAGCAAAAAGCGTGCTTAATTGACATAATTGAGAAAGAGGGATTGACCATCGCACACACCAACACTCCCCTTGTACATTTTTTTCCCTGTCTCTTAAACACCCACACTCACAAGGCCTCCATGGGAAGTGAAGGGCTCCAAATCACATCCACTTATTATTTTTTAAATTAATATTAGTTTTAAATAAAAAGCTTTATAGTTCAATATCTGTTCAGGAAAGCAGAAAAATCCGGTGTTAGCCTAATGATGCAGGTTCACCCTTATCAGCTTCTTTGTTCCTCTAGGCTTTACAAAAGAGTCTCTCAGCATTGGGTGACATTGTATACCATATGCATTGCCTGCAGTACCTCAGCACAACAGGGCAGATTAAGGACAGAGTTTCTGCCTACCCTTTGAAGATTTATATCAGACCTTTTAACCTTCTCTGAAAACAGTTTGGTGATTTAATTCTTTTTATGATACTCAACATCAGCTTTTATACTTCCGCAAACACTGTGTAGCTCTCATGCCTTAAACAGTCATAAATTCAGCCAGTATTCTCCATATTGGAGCAAAGCATGACAGAAAGCATGGGATTCAACAATTTGTGAACTTTCCTTCCTGCCAATTGGGGTTCACAAAACTTGTTGAGTTTGTAAACTTTTCTCTCTCCTCTAATCCTCTTTTCACCCCAATTTAAACAAACAAATATGTTTGGGGTTTTTTTGTGTGTTTTGCATTATAACTGGGAAAACATGACAGAAATTCAAGACTGAGACATATGGAGACCATATACAGTGCAATATATCTGTGGTCCACTAGTCCTTTGCCTCTTTCACTGGGCTAAATACTGCACATGTTGAGAGTTTTGAGACAGCCGCCCTAGAAGACACATCCGTAATATGATATTGAGCTTTCCAGCTTTTACTCACTGAATAAAGTCTACCTAGCTGTTTTCTGGGTCTTCTATTGTCGTTTCCACATACCTTACAACTATGAATGGCTGCATTACATGCTACATTACTGAGAAGTGCTTTTATGGCCACAGAGATGAATCAGACAGAGATGAAATGCCTTGGTGAAAGTCACACAGGAAATTTGTGACAGAGCCAAGAATTTCCTGAAAGCCAACCTGCTGGTTTTAATTATTGTTTTTCTAATTCTTCTTCAGTGGTATTCAAAGTCGAGGTGAAGCTTATATTGAGTATTCACCTCTCTATATATACTCATTGAGAGAAGCTCTGTAGACCTTTCTCTAAAGAGCATCTCTATGTAGGGAAAGAATACAAAGGGCAGGAGAAAGGACTCATTAGCTGCACCCCACACACGTGTCAGAAACTAAAACACAGAGCCAGTAATGATATTTGCTCCAGGCCACACAGGAAGTTTGCAGCAAAGACAAGGAATTTAATCTACATCCCCGAATCCCAGTCTTGTGTTTTCAACATCTTCCCTAGCCAGTTCATATTTCATGTGATATGCAGTCTATACTGTATGGCCTTGGAAAGATATGGGTATTTTTTACTCTCTTTTCCTCTCTGAAATAATGTAATCCAGGAACATTTTCACTGAACTTTTGAACCTTTGATGTTTAAGTAGGTTTGAAATTAGGCAAACTGTGTTTCCATGTTGTTAATTAGAATCACTCTGCCTGGATCTTTTAGGAACGTCCACATGGTTAACTTCAAACTATCATGTCAGCCCAACAGAAAAAAAAAATCAGGTCCCATTAAACGTGTTAAACATTTTAACTGTGCAAAATGGGAAATGAGGTAGATCTTTTGAAAACTGAATCAAAATAAAGACAGGCATCTGTGTGTATACTTCCTCTCGCCTGGGTTGAAGGTCATTATTTTGAACTAATAGCTGACCCCTTTGGCCTCTGGAAGGCCATTTAGCTTAATGGCCTGAGCTAATTTGCTGTGCTACAGGGTTGGCTGATCTTTATTTTAATCTCCTGCACCTTCTCTTGCTCTTGTGGGGAAAGCAACTGCTCTGATTTAATCCAGTTGGCACCAAATTGCCTAGGGGAGGGAACAGGCAAGCTGCTATAAGACAGGACTGTACAGTAATTTACTGAGGCTTGACTGTCCTGGAAAAAACAAAAAAAAAGGAAAGGCATATGCATACAAGTGCACACACATACATGTGCACACAGTGTAAGAGTGGGAAAGCAGGAGAGTAAAGCTGGTTAGGAGGAAAAAAAGTGCAAAACTGTGAAAAACAAAGACACACTTTCACACACTTTCACAGCAAATCTACATTTCTAACCCAATTTTCCTTCCTTTGAGCCACTTTGAAAGAATAACACCTAAATGAATTGCTTCCAGGAAACAGATATAACTTCACTAGTACTATTTCTCGTAAAATCAAGTATCTATTTGAAAAGCAAAATTCCTTTGCCAAGCACACGTGCCTGTGTCTTTCCACCATTACTGAAGAGGCTGTCATGAGTGACTAGTTTAAAAATCAGCTAAAATAGAAAGCAAACACATAAAGAGCATCAGCCGCTACAGACATATTCTCATAGGTGAGGTAAGGTCTCATGGGATGCTGCTTGCACAGCCTTTGTCCAGACACAGGGGGTTCTGTCTCCTTGAAACCTTTCTTAGGGTCGTCATCCCAGGGATTATGGAGGAGAGTCTGACCTGGGGAGGAGCAGGGTTGCTTTGGTAGGTTATGGGGCTCCACTGCCAGCACAGCTGGGGCTCCAGGAATGCTGGGCCAAGAGGGAGACAGGCTCTTGTCCCCTCTACATCCTCAACATTTTTCACCTGCTCAAAACAGTGGTATGTCACAGAGAATTTGCTTTCTGTTTCAGCTGAGATTATTTTGACTTTGCTCCTGCCTTTGCTGATCCCCATCTTCTGCACACATCCTGTGCAGGGCAAAATGAAAGGGGGAGACACAATGGAAAAGTGTCTAGTCAGCAGCAAAATGAAGATTTTACAGTATGCGAGAGCTGGCATGTCAAGGAGAAAAGCTGCTTTACGTATCTGTGGCTTTGTATCTGCAGTCACACATGCATGAAATACCCCAGAAATGTGCACAGCATGACCAGCTATGACGAATTACAGGTCCTCATTCCTCCCTTTACCCACAAATTTTCCACACTCTGCTGATCTTGCTGATATCCTGTCATGCTGTGGTTGGCTGTTTGGGGAGGCTTGGATGCTCAGCTTCATATCTGTGCTATGCAGAAATATGCAGAAGTAACAGGGCCTCAGAGCTGTGCATTGGTGGTTTTCCTCACCTGTGCCTATTGCAGCTGTCAGTCAGCAGTGCTACTCGCTGGGGCTTCAGTCCCTTCTACACCTGAGACTTCTGAACATAGGTGGTGAAAGTCCTGGACATCTCTGACCCTGTCACCTGAGTCTAGCTCGCACCAGACCATTCAGTCCTGCCAGCAAAGTCAATGGAAATACAGTTTGTCTCCACGGCTTAGTCCTGAGTCTGGGGCTGCCCCTGTTAATGATGTATGGGATGTCTTGACTAGGTTACCTACAACAAACAGTAGCTTTGCATTCGGAAGTGGAATGGAGAGCTATCAGCTAATATGCTCAAGTCTCTGGATTCTTAAATATATCGAAATTATGCTCTTGTACTTATAGGAAAAAAAAAAAGAAAAAAACACAATAATTAATTTTTGTTACATTTCTGGCCCCCACCAACCATTGAGGCCTCTTGGACTTGCTGTGATTGATGCTCAAAATCACAGCTGCACAGGGGAAGGAGTGCTGGTCCAGTGGTCCTGGTGCACTGCATGCCTCCACCACCTGTAGGGAGGAGTATCCTCATGGCGTGGCTCGAAGTGACGGCCCAGACTCAACTGAGTGGACCCCAGTTCCCAAGCAGCTTTGCTGTGCATGAGAAATCCTTCACTATCTTTGTAGGGCACCTTCCCACCCACCTGGGACTATCAGACCCAGGATCTTGATTGTTCGGCAGAGTGTGTGCACCTCAGGGGTATTAGACACACCTCTAATCTTTCTGTCTGTGTCAGCCTGAAAATTTGCATTATTGCCCTCTATGTTTTAACCTACCAAATGGAAAACTAATTTAAAAAGCTGTTTCTGGCAGCAAATTGGTCAAAAGAAAACAATTAAAAATCAAGAGCTAAAAATTATCTGTCTGAAACAGCACACATCTTGCATGGTTTTGCCATGAGTGCCGCAGGGTTACCATGGTTTTCTTTCCTTTTATTTTTTTTTCTTTTTAAATCCCTTTCTAAGACCTTCAGGCTTCTAATGCTTTGGGTTATAATGTTCCCACAGAAGCTTGCCATGGTAGTGAGTACCCTAGTCAAATAAAAGGCCTCCTGCAGGTGGTGCTACAATGCTGCAAGTATTTTTAATTAGAATAGGCACAAAAAATGTCCTCATTATAATTTTCCCTCACATTACAACAAACGAAAACCTCTGTGTTTGAGTAGCTCGTTATAGGCAGCAAAGTTCAAACCAGCTTCAAATGAAGATGTACGTGTAAAGCATGTTGGAGATCTGGACTTAACTCACTCTTTTGGTAACACAACTCTACTTTTCCAACATAGATAGCAATTACTTGTATATTAAGAAAACCATTTATTCTCACCTTGCAAATTCTGGAGAAAATTGTGGTCTTATTCCCCATTGCCCAATGATTTGTGCAGTGAAATATTATGGTGCAAAATGAGGACAAAGTAGCTGTAAGATGTCATGTATCAGGTTAGTATTTTACACTCACATCAGCAGTACTAATGTCCAATCAACAGACAAAGGGTTGTATTTTTTGTTTGCTTGTCTGTTTTTTGTTTCTTTGTTTTCTCTGTTGTTTGTTTGTTTGTTTTTGTTGTTTTAAATAATAATAACCTGTCTACTAATGAAAACATCTTCATAGCTCATGAATCTCTGATTTTAAGCAGAATGGACAAAATAATTTTGCTTTGCCAGCCTAACCCTGTGGGTCTCCTCTGCATAGGCACAGCCAGGACCCATATCTCTTTGCCTTTGAATGGCATTTGTTGGCCCAAGAAAATGAGTGCATTATGTATGAAACAAAATTAACCTATAGAGCAAAGTACTGCAGCTTAAAACCTTCATCATTTAAATGGTCTTTAAAAGAAGACTGTTATTCTTCTGATTTTCTTCTCTTTATGGGGGTGTTTTGTTGTTTTGTTTTGTTTTTATTGCTTCTTATCTGATGACATTTTTTCCCCCTCCTTTATTGGTCTCTTTTTTTTGTTTTGTTTTGTTTTGTTTCTATTTATTGATTTCCTTGTTATTGTGAAAGGTATAAGGAAATATAAGGAAAATTGAAAAAGCCAAAACTTTTGGAGAAAAAAGGGAAACCAATGACATTTTCTGATTAAACATGATAAATTGTTTTCGAGTATCCTTTGCTTTTGCTTCTGCTTCCAGTTTTCATTGTTATCCCAAATGTGTTTATAAGGCATTATTTTCTTTTTTGCATGAAAGTAGGTTTGTTTGTTTGCTAGTCAAACACTATTGCAATCCAGGTTGCCTTGTACTTAAGATGACCTGGCATGGCATCATGTGAACTTCCCCTGCTTGCACTTGCTCAGGGAAAGAAGCAATTAAGCCATCAACACAAATGCGTCTAGGGCTGTCAGATCAGAAAATAAATGAAAGCTGAATGATGATATAGTACAACACTTCCACAAGACACAGCTTCAATTAAATTAAAAATGCAATAACAATAATTAAAATATATGAGATGTGGCTCTCAGCTAAGCTTGAATCTTAGACTTTGCTTTGATTTAATATTTTTTTCTTCCTTAAGTACAGCACCTGAAATTTCCCAGGGAATTTATAGGGAAGGGCATAGATTTAGAGACAGTAATATCCTACTCTTCAGTGAAAGTCAGTGCAGTTACAATATTTATTTACTCTTAGTTCTCTCATTCACAGAGAGGTACAATGTGTCTGGATTAGTATGGCTATCAGCTGTTCAATGACAAATTGTTTTTTTATAATTAAAGAAGAGGTTGCTGCTTGTAAATGGAAAGCCTATTAGCACCCATCAGTTGAGCTGATAGGATATTGTGTTAAATGAATCCATTTCCTTGCACTGTGTTATTATGATCACATACATATTTCTTATTTACTGTAATATTACACACAACAGTTTTTTGTTTTGTTAGGTTTTTTTTGTAAGGTGAAACCTTCTGTGTGGATACTGTTTTAAAGTACTGAAAACAGTCCCTATCACAAACCAGCCATTTTTTCTTGAAAAATCAGAAAGAAAAAGGGAACATGTAGAAATTTTGTGATGTTTCCTTGAAAAGGTGCAGTCTTCAGCTGAAGTCCATAATGAAAATAAGTGAGAACAGGAAGGTTTAGTGGCTGTATATGCACACTTTCCCTGCCTCTTGGGAAGAAAACTTTGCCTTAGAGGGTTAACAGTTACATTTTTGGACGCACTAACCTTGGGGACTATCCATATGGATATTATTTATGGCCTTCTTTAAACACATCAGTGTGTCCTTGGAGGTACAGGAATGACACTGGCCTGGACTTAGCACTCCAAAGGTTACTGCAGACAGCAGCAGATCTCCCTGGAGGATCCTTGATCTAAGACTGATATATTTTATGATTCTTTGCCTTGCTTAGGCCTGGAGCTCTGGATGGGTTGGACCACAGATGCAAGATTAGAGAAGGACACCTGGTTTGCAGAGCCTAAGAGGTTTATATGGTACCTTGTACTTAGCTGTTTGGTGCTACAGAGACTGAAGAGATTGATGAGCAACAGCAGCAGCAGAGATTTAGGTACGCAGGAGACTCCACTGACAGGAACATAAAGACTTGAGGCCCACTGGCAACAGGAGTTTGGATGAAGACAGTGTTGAGTTCAGACACCTCATGTGGTACCATTAGAGGAAATTGTCTTTTTGTGGATTTTTTTTCTGCAGTATGTACAATTCCTCTCCATAGCTATTTTTATCACTGCCATGCATATGTCATCATAGTGCTGATATGAAGGCCAACCAGACAATGGTTGTAAAACTCTCAGGGAATTATTATCATCATCATCACCATCACTACTTTGTAGAAACATAATGCTCTTCCAAAATAAAATCTCTGCTTTTGGATTTCTTAGTATACTAGAATGATGGAGTGAATTTCAGTGACTGGAAAATAAACTGCTGTATCTTTAACTGTAAAAGGAAATGGTTGTGCTGTCTCCTTGCTAGTCCTCATCATTTAATGGCTGTACCCATTTTGAATGGAAAAAGTGATGCTGACATAACAGACACCTACCTAAAATCATGAGAAAAAAAAAAAACATAAAGCAACCCACAACAATCAGTGAGGCAGAAAGAGCAACACATTAATTATATCAAAGAATCACAGGCTTTTTGTATTTACTGAAGAATTTCCCATGGCCTGTTGACGTAAACCTGGAGCAGCTAAGAGAGAAACCTTTTCTATATTAGTACTCTGCTCAACTGCTGATAGAAAGCCTCATGTAATTGCTTTCCATATAAAAGGAAGCAGAACTCCTTTTTCATTTGAAACAGTCATCAACTTTGTTTAATGTAACCTCATTGCAAGATTAACATGGGCAAGAAGCCTATAGATTGAATTGAGAGACTTTTGGTCATAACCAGATTGTCTTGTCTAAGGGGAAAGACCCAGGAACAAAGAAGCAGAAGTCTCAGCTGTGTTTCTCCTTTATTACTCCACTTCACCTGGAAAGCTCTTGCCTCTATTCCCTGTGAAAAGTCATGATCCACCCTACCTTTCACAATAACCCTGAAAAGATTTTCACAGTGTATCCTGAGAGTAACTTCGTTAAATATGTGAGTTAACTGCATGAAGTCTCCTCATTGACCAGTTCCTTGTTAACTTGTACAGGGCATAAGCAGAACATGAGGCCTTGGAAACAACTAAATAACTCTGCTAAATATAACTGTTGATAATTAGAAAACATCTTATCTTAATGTTGAAATTGTCCACATATAAACGAAACTGACTATAGACTAGAGGAAGATATTAACTGAGTGAACTGGCTCTTCAGCTTCACACATTTCTTGGCATACATAGTAATACTGAGAAAAAAGTCAAGACAGAGTAGAAGAAAATACAGTGTTTCGCTTATGGTCAGATACTCATCTCAATTGCCCTGGCCGTATATAAACTTCATATTAATTCTTGGGTGAAGTGGTGGGTTGAATGTCTTGCACAAAACCACAGTTATTGCTTGTTCTGGATAGAAGTTTATAGCTACGTTGTCTGAAAGAAAAAAACAACCTACAAACATGATTATTTTCCTACAGTGCAGAGAATGCAGAGAATATTTTTTTCTTGTTTCCATACACATTAGATGCCCCCACCTCCTAGGTGTTTTTTGTAAAGAATGTCTTTAGTTTGCAAATTGCACTTCAAAGGTATGGTAGCAAGAATACAGATTTTACTCTTCATTATGTCTTAAACACCTTTGAATGTAAGGAAAAAATATACCTGGACAGAAGGTAATTCCAGGGCTGAAAAAGGACGAATAGTTACTCTCATTACTTTTATTTATTTATTTTTTAATTGTAATCATCTTGGGTAAAATAATGCTGACTGAGTTATTTCAGTAGTGGCAAAATGCCTAATTTATTAAAATACTTATCTCAGAAATAAACGTTTATATTCTACTCTACATTGAATTCTCTTTCTAAATGAAAATTTCAGAACAGAAATCATATAAAAACATGAGGGTTTTTTACAGGTTGAAAGAAAAATAAAAAGCAAAAAAAGTGTAAGATTTAAATTTGTAGACCTAAATTCTATGAAGAGATTGAGTCTTGGTCAAGCCACATTTTCCAGTGTGGAAAATTTGGCTATGTGTGTCCAATTGACTGTGTTTCCAGCAAGTGTAAGTGCACAGGAGGCAGAAACAACCATGCCATTTTGAAGGCTGCTTTTATGAACATTTCTGTCCACATATGAGGAACAGTCAGCAGAAGGCCAAAGCCAAAATAAGCCAGCTGAATGCCTGGGTCTGTCCTACCTAATGACCACCCTTTTCATTTCTGCTGGAGTGGAAGTACTGTAGTTTCCATTATGCATTTGTTTCCTTTATATTGTTTTCCTCCAAAGCTGTAAAAAAAATTGCATCATCAGAATACTTTTTTCTTAAGTAATCACATGATGCCCTAAGAATAAATAAAATTTGTTATAACTGTTTAGCATTTTCTTTTGAGATTTTTCTGTGTAGTAGAAAAGAAATCACTAGTAGCTAAAGAAATCAGTTTGAAATCTGACACACAAGGCTGGCATATTTTCAATGTTTTATTTGCTATTTCTTTGCAGTAATATTTAGCTGCTGATGATGGCTTTGCACTGTTCTGAGCTTTGGATGTGCAGAAATGGTTCCAAATAATATGTCTCAGAGATATGAAGGCAGAAAGGCTTTTTAAAGGGAACTTCACGGTTGTTTTTTTTTTTTCACTGTGAAATTTCATGTAGGAGTGTTGCTTTTTTTAAGTTCTCTAGCATGTGATGGGGACTGGTAGAGCAGCAGATACAAACTTCAGCATATTCTGGGAGCTGACAAAAATATTTAATTAGATGTGTATTTTTTGCAGATAAATATTTAGCCTATGATTAATGTGTCGATCTCACAAAATACTTTGACCTTTAATAAACAAACAAACAAACAAACAAACACCGAAACCAGAAAATTTAAATCCGGCAAAGCTGATTAAATCCAGAAACATTAACATAGTCATCGTGTCTTCTGCTCCATTTTTCTTTGCTGTCTGGCTGCTAAAGTCACCATATCTCCTGGTTGTCCCTGTGACTAGAGTGTTTGGCAGTTTTTCAGCAGAATGAGAGATGAGAACATGTTGGTCGATCTTCCTGGGAGGACGGAGGGAATAGAGAGCACTTGTGGTATAATTGCTGCAAGGCATTTGCCTTGCAACACAAACTTCCAACTCTGAACGTGGCAGGAAAGGTTCCAGCCCGTGGTTTTCATATGTCAGGGAAAGAAAATGTGCAGACTAATTGACAAGCAGGTAAATCAGAATAACAGGCTGTAATACTGGTGTATTTTTTTCTGCACTGACAAAGGTTATTCAACTTACATCACATTTGCCTAGCCTACCTATAAATAAAACTATGCTTATGTCTGTAATAATTTTTTATAAATGCTGAGCTCTTAGTGGCAAATACATGAGTTTTTAGGAAACAGCATTGCTGTGCAAAATGTCACCTGTGAAGGAAAGAAACAAACCCAAGGAGCCAAAGAAAGAACAGGAAGACCTGTATGCAAATTGTACTTGTACATGTGCCTGCACAAACATATACTTGTATGTGTATCTTCATTCCAGATATTGCACAATATATATGTAGACTCAATCTGAGGAGTTATTCTTTCCAGGCTGCTAATTATATAGAGACCAGTAGGCAGCTCTCACAGGGTGAGTAGTTTCATCCTAAAGCAGAAGTCTAAGATAACCTGATAAATTCCGCATTCCTCTCTCTCTCTTCCCAGTAATTTCTAGCTTTCTCTTCTACAACCTGTAAGAGTTTTATTATCTTTCTGATTAGTTTAGGGAAAGCAGACCCCAGAGCTGCCATGTTCCATACCAATGGAGCTCAGAAGGAATATCTCAGGGATGCGACTCCTTTTCACAATGTAGACTAGGACAAAGCCATATTAAGCTTTGTGGAATACACTTTAATATATACAGCCTTTTTGCAGAAAATTTTCTCCTACTGTTCCTAAAAATCAAACTGAATGAACTGCCTAATGGGAACACTGCAAAATCTGGATTTTTTTTTTTAATATTTAAATATTTTGCTCTTATCAAACTGTTTTCTTGCAGCCTTTAAGATGATCAACTGAGAGCCATTTTCCAAACCAGAAACTAACTTAGAAATATCCAGAACATAAGCCTGTTTTATTTTCTGAGTGTTTAGAGGTGACATGACAGTCTCCAGTAATCCACCAGATAACATTACATATACTGTTGGAGAAGCACTCAGATAATGCAGGAGCTGATCTGAAACAGTCCCAAATTAGATTCAACTCAATTTAAAATTTTAGCAGAATTCAGTTTATTTCAAGCAACTTTTTCATTAATATGTTTGTCTGCATTTTCATTTCCCAGTCGTGAACAGAGGTTGAAGTCCAGAAAAGCTATTATTTTGATTGCTGAGAGAGATCTCAAAAAGGACATGAGAAAATTTGTTCTCTTAAAAATTTCAACACTCTGAACAGATTCATGTAGTTTTCAAGACGGGTGCTTATCCTAATCTAGCTAGACAACTGGAGATTTGCTTTGAGTTGAAAATTATTTGCTTTAAGTCTTAAAATCTGTACCTGACAAAGTTTCGAGCAGTAGTTTTTTTTTCCTCTGTTGGACCAATAATTTATGATACTTTTTTTTTGTTTGCTATGTGTCCCCCTAAAATCGATCCACACTGGGATTTTTTTGCATACTACTAATTTTTCAGCATATATTGCCTCAATGAGAGCAATACTTGTACACAGTGTGTTGCAGTTGCATGATGCATATTCTACCCTTGCTCTGTGTATGTAACTGCTGCTGTTGCCAAGTATTGCTCACTGAACTTGAGGGGAAGAAGCCACCTACAGAGCTCAGGTCAGGAGAATTATTACCTGCCAAAAGTTTAAGGCCTTCATTTCCAGAAGCGACTTTTAATTTCTGATTGCAGTTCCAGTGAATGTCACAGGTATAAGCAATAAGTAGTAAAAGTAGTGTGCCTTCATGTGTAGTAAGTGAGAAATTGTCTCCTTTTCAGTAAGGACAGTGTTCAGCTGGTGCCAGTATTTCTAGTCTACATCTGTGTTAATAAATTCAAAGTGCTATGGCCCAGCCTTTATGCTGTCTAACTACTAGCACCATTTTGGCCTAAGACAACTGGTACTCTCCCAGGGATATCCCAGAGAGAGCTCAGAAGTTAGTACAGAGCATGGACTATTCCTAGCAAATAATCTGGATGTGTCCACCTTGTCTTGGAAGGTGGTAGTCTTTAAAAGCATGGACTTGGGCCAGCGTTCACATAACCAAATCCAGAGAATGGTCTCCAATACAATGTCCTTTAGTGGAGTAGATGCTGCTTTAAACTTTATATTGCCTGTGGTTATACAAAGGAGTTAATAATGATGAAGCAAAATAGAATACTGAACCTAAATTAAGGTACCTTTGAGACTATAAGTTTTTGGTGACAAAAATGGAGACAGGGATTGTTACCTTGAATTCTTACTTTCCATTCCTCTCTTGCTATAATTAGAAACAGAAGAAGACTTGCAAATCACAATACTTAACCCACAATGAGGTCTCTGATGGGTTCTGGTTTAATCATACAAGAGCCTTTTGGCAAGGTTCGTTTTGAAAGAAATCAGGAAGCCAACCCAAAACCTTATTGGGGGGTATTTCTGCCCTTGCTATGATGTGGTCTCATCATGTCACTCAGGAATGAGGCACTTGCTGTTACATTAAACACAAAAATAACACAGGAAATTGATTTATGTTGGCACAGTTTTCCTATTTTAAATTATGTACCTGAAACCCAAACCAGAACTGTAGTGAAAATACAGTTCAGAGCTCAGATTTCGTGGGCTCACATGTCAGAGAACTTGGCATTTGTTCCAGATGGTCCATCTGCCTTTGATTACTATTTTCTGGTGAATAAAATGAAGAGGGTACATACATTCATTGCTACATTGGAAGAAGATAAAATAATGCCAAGGGGTTTATAAAACAAATAATGAAAGTCGCCACAGAGGGAGAACAAATATTAGAAGAAAAGTACATCTCCTTTCAGAACAGATCCTTAAAAACCCCCTTTATCTACTGATGCTTGTGTTGGTATTTGGAACCATGAGAAAGAATGCATGGAGACACCCCTCACGTTGGTAAGAGATTCTACCCACTGTGTAGCCAGTGCAATCATTTGCAAATACGGACTGAAGTGAAAAACATTTTTCAGTTTTTGAGAATGTCCTTTATCTGAAGTAATATAAAAATACCCTGTAGCAAAAAGGCAACTGAAAGTCAGAGGGCATCTTACCTATGAGGGTGTCAAGATATAATTTTCTAATGAGTGTCTGCCAAACCATAGTGTATCAGTGGAAGTGTTTTTGAGATAGGAAGAATTTGGTTAACTTTCTGATTATCATTAGTTTTTTTCCCTCATACTTTTGCACTTTGGGCTGTAGCCAGAACCTGAAAAGGAAATACCTCTGTACCCTGAGAGCAACTACTTGTGAAGAATTCCTGGCTTGACCTTAAACAGGAATTGTCTGGAATTACAGGAAAGACTTTTTACAAGATTTCCCTCCTAGCTTTGCAAATTCAAGCCATTCAGAGGGTTCGGGTGCTTATCAGTAGCTCTGGGAAGCATTTAAGGCTTGCCCAGTTTATAGCTAATAGGGAGAGGTCCTTGCAAACAGCAAAGAATAGTGCCATTTTCTCTGAAAGTTATTCGTTTCCTGACTATGGGCCAGGTTGGAACAGTATAGAGACAACAGTAAAAACTGTGTATGTGCAGAATATTTTAATTTTCAACCTTGATATGTTTAGCATGATCATTTAGTGCTACTGTAGCCATGGAAAAGGACTAAGGAAGGTAAATGTGTGCATTTTATTCCATTAATATTAGCTCTTTAAATCTCTAAAAATCTCAAGCGGACCCTTCGCTGTGGTGCATGCAGGAGGTATTACCTCTCTGTAGCCAAACAATCTTAAAGCAGCTCTTTGTTATTAAAAGGTTTACTTAGCAAAGCTTTCTGAAAAAAAAACAAACAGGTAAACATCTTTGTG
The DNA here is from genome assembly GCF_036013475.1 of Columba livia. Classification (NCBI taxonomy): domain Eukaryota; kingdom Metazoa; phylum Chordata; class Aves; order Columbiformes; family Columbidae; genus Columba; species Columba livia. Next base: position 49,889,974 of record NC_088604.1, read on the forward strand.
AAGAAGAACTTTCCAAATCCATGATTAAAACTGTTCCTGCCCTGAGCAAATAAGAGAAAATGTAAGATGCTTGTGTCAGATGCTGACACGATTGAAAACATTGTGTAAGTGCCAGTCAGTAAGCACTCTGACCCTAGAAGAATCAGTGGTATGCTGTGGTCTGTCTCCATTGGTAACTTCAAGCCTATTCAGAAGTTTCCGAAGCCTCTGCATGCTCCTACGGCCAGAGCCTCCTGTTCAGTTTACCTGTAGCACTGCTCTTTGTTGCTGGATATGTACTACAAATTTGTTCTGAGGAGGGCGGTAGCCATGTGACAAGATTGCTGGATGAAGACTTCGGCCACTTCATCTGAACTCCAGAGTGAGAAACTGATATAGGGTGTCCCAGTCAAAATCACTTTCCCTGTTCATTTCCATGAGTGAAGACTTGTGATTGCTTGGGTGTGTTTCCAACTATTTTTCAGTATTTCAGCAGTGTCCCAAATTCAGCTTTTTGGGGAATGCTTTTATAACACAATGACAAGAGAGAGAAGGTCTGCTCCTGATCAGAGCTTTTCTTTACTACAATATAATAGTTTTGTATCAATGAGATCACTAACTCTTCTTGATATTTTATGGTTGATAACTAGTGAAGCAAACGTGTGTGTATTATTGTTACGCTGAAGAGCTGTTTATTTGAATTTCAGTATTATTGAAAAACTCAGATACAGTTTAAGATCTAAAAGCCAAACTAAAATATTCAATGATTTTTCATCAATTTACCAGCTTCCTAATAGTGACTATCTGCAGTTCCTCTTCAGATCTATCTGGAGGTTCTTTTTTTATTATGATGATTTTGATTATGATTATTATTAACTAACCGCAATAGTCGTTATTCTTACCTACTCAGTTAAGCGTGAAGTGTGTCCACAGGAGTGTCTTTTGCTCCAGACAGCTTACAATCCAGTTATCTCATGTTCTAAGGAGTCTAGCATAATTTAATCATGGAGTAAGACAGTGCTAAACATGACTTTATTCAAACTCATTTAATATAAAAATTGAATCTTTAATCTCAACACAGGAAACAAAACGTTTTTGCATGAAAGTTAGACTAACTTAAGCTGATTTCACCAATTCAGTTTCACCAATGGGTTATACTTGTAATGCTACATAGGCCTAAACTGGAGGCAATGTTGACTTTTAAAGATTGGTCTAAAAGTTTAGGCTCCCCACAGGCATCACACTTGTCTCTAAACCCCACAAGAGTTTGTTTCTGTCTCCGTAATCTTGGCTCCCCTGAGACATTGTCCCCATTTTCTGAGACCTCAGATCCTTCTGATATCCTTCGTCTTTTTCTTGTTGGCCTGTCAAGTTCCCACAGGCTTCTGTGGAAGGTGCATCCCACCACATGGGCTCAGACACACTGAGTTGTTCTTCCTCAATGACAAGAGTCAGAGTGATGAAAGTACAATGGATGTACAGGGACATTGCACTAGACAAAAAAACCTCCCATCATTTAGTGCTCTGCCTAAATAGAGTCTCAAGTGGTAATAAACTAAACCACATTTTGCATAGATTAATTTGACATAAATAGGATCTCAGCACCTATACATGACAACATAGTATGAGCCAATGCTAACACTGTGTGGCTCTATCACTGACAAATTAATACTCCTAAAAGTGAAAGAATAACAGGTATAGATTTACCAAAAGATAAAAAGGACTTTCCTTTTCACTTTTCCCTGTTTCTCATTGTAGTGAGCTGGTTGTGACATGAGGGGAGACTTGAGCTGGGCTGTAAGGATCCCTGAGTACATAGCACGTCTCTCTGTCTCTCACACTCAGTCTGAAAGAAACACACTGTAAAAAACATGCAGTTTTTTATAATGTATTAACCTTATGTTAATCTCATAAATGTATATATAATCTAAACTACTGAAAGTGGACAACTTCAGGAACTGTTTCTTTAAATATTGACCTATATTATGATGTGAAAAATTCTTCCGCAAGTGGTAGCTGACAGCACAACCACTAGCATGCTTCTCTTAACGTTTTTCTTGCTTTGTTATTTAAGCATTCTGTCTCCTACCCACTGAAGAGAAGTATTTTTAAACACACATTCAGAGCCGAATCCAGAACTTATGTACAATCAACGACTGAATATATTTTCATTAATTCACTAGTAATTTTTTCTCAATGTTTTATATTTTTAAAGCAAAATCTATGAATAGTGGGCATTTGTTCAGTTTAGAATCCTGAGCAAGGCAATTTAAATATTTATTTGTGTGTGTGAAAAAACGTAATGTCTTACTTATTTCATGTGACTTTGTATCTTCATAGGCTCCAAATTTTTCTTCAGGAAACTATGTGTTATATCTTTCTTTTGACTTACCAAAACCATATATTCATATAGATTTGATTAAATTATGTCCAAGAAATCATTTTACACCTAATAACTCAACTACATATGAGTTAACTATTTAATTCTATGTAGATTAAAAATATTTAATTTGTTGCAAGGCAGACTGATCATCAACCAAATTATGATTTATACAACTAATTGAACCGTACAGTCTCTGAGTAAAGCCTAAAAAAACGCAACATCTTTTCCAGCCCATAAAACATAACGCATTGTATGAATCTTGATTTTGTGCCACAAAAATATGGAACAGACACCCATGCTTGCAATTGAAATAGTGAGAAACTCTTCATCCTTTTAAATCTCCTAGTGTACTTAAAAGCATACTTCAGTCTTTTATTTTGTTTTGTTTCAAATTTGTAGCTCTTCTTTCTTGGAAATACAGATGTAGTATAGAAATGAGTGTTTTTTTTTTTCCTGTGACATTAATTGGAATTTTGTGTTTCTGTGTCTGCTGAAAGGGCCATTCAGAAGAGCTGGGCTTTGGTAAAGATCTTCCTCATGAAAACCAAATCCATCTCATACATAACTGAGGGCATTGGTTGTATGCATGCTTGAACAGGATTGTGAGTCCAGGAGAGAACTGACCTGTCATTCAATTGAATGCTTCTCCAAATTGGAGAAGGATGCAAGTGTATGATGAGAGGACATCCTTCATCAAGTAGCAGAGCTCTTGGGAGAGGGGTGGTGGAAGGAAAAGGTCTCTGATGGGAGAAACGCTGCTGTAAATTGTTGAGAAGACTCTAGTATGAAAGAAAGAAACAAACAAAAAAGCTATGCAGATGAGGATCATGTAATCCTTTCTATGGACTAAGATACCTTGGATTTGGTACAGAGGATATAAGTGGCTGCAGATCACTGTGGCTATGAATGATGTTGAAGCTATGAGGTCACTGGCAGAGCCCCAAGAAGGGAAGGCCAGCTTTCCTCTTGGAGCCAACACTTTCCAGCTCCTTCAATTTAATTCTTGAGTAAAGATTTCTACAGGCTGATATAGCACACACTGATGGCCAACAGAGAGCTGCTCCAGGGCTGCGAACCAGGAGCAAGCTGCCTATGAAGGGGTGGTCATTGTGTTATACTTGCAGTCCCTGCAGGGGTTTCCTCTGAAGAACATTGATGATAGCCTGGATGTCTTTAGGAATCCAGCAGTACAGTTCTGGCATGCATATAAGAGATGTTCCATCCGGTATCTCTGTTCTGGAAAGAAACACTTGTCAGGCATGCCTCCATTTTTCTTCTGATTTACAAGGACAATAATATTGCCAATTATTGCCCCTCACATATGGGCTTTTTCCTTTTTTTTTCTTTTTTTGTTTATAACTTCTGAATGGTATTTGTTAAGTGCTTGAATTAATACAATTTAGAATAATGCTACTTGTTTATATGTGCATTATATATATTGTGTATTATCTAACAGTATTTTCTAAGTACCTCATCATTGACATGGGTAAGTAATACTACTGGTGCCAATGACTGCTCTGGACCTGTGCTGGTGACTAATACTTTAGACCAGTGAGTGTTCCACAGATTAAGAACTATTGTAGTATATTATGTAACATATGTAATATTTTATTTTACCGTGTTGTAATTAAAATTTCTTCTTCAGTTATATTTAAAAGGAAGTGAGCTGTGGAAACAATATAGTTAATGAAATGTATTAGTCAGAAGAAAAAGCTCAGATTGCATATTCTTTAGATATATACTATTTTTATTTTGCCCGCATGATCAAACACAGATCCTTGTCCATAGACTTCAAGTAAACATGGCTATTCTTACTTTCCTCCCATTCTCCTTCGTGGCTTCATAGAATGACAGAATGATGAGACCATTCCATATCATCCCACTCACTGTAAAATTAATCCAGTAATTTCAGTAAAGGAATATTTTTTTTCCCTACTGGCTGATCCTCTGTTATGAAATTTAACCACTTGGGTGTGCAGGGAGAACATCTCAGTTTTCCAGTCCAAAAATATGTACTTTTGTGCCAGAGTCAACAGGAAAAGACGACGTACAGCATTCAACCGACTTAGTTTCATATTTCCCTCATGCCCAAACAACCAGAAAGCAGCAGGACCAAAAATATTTAATAAATTTCTTCCTAGGTGGTGCAGACAGTGAGACAGGATGTTTGGATCTTTGGCCAGTCCCTGTAGGAATATTACAACACAGCGAAATTTTGTGCACACCACGCACTTTTATGAGGGATGTTTAACTGGACAACACATTAGTGAGTGTATTTTAGGGAACTGTCCTGATCTGCCATGCAGTTGGACTACTTGATGTAAAAGGCATTTACACTTTCTAATCTTATTGTTGGATCAATTCTTATTGTGTGGTTCAGTGGCCGCACAGGTGGTGGATCTGTTCACCACACTTTTCAATTGCTGTAAGTATGAATTAGCTTATCCTGATCTCTTCCATTCTTTTCAATGTGAGAATAATAATTGCTGCAATAACAGAAGTTAATAACATTTCTTAGCAAGTCAGAGAAGAAATTTAGTAGAGATAGAAGACACCAGTGGATGTCATGTGCAGATGTTGACCTGTGTATTCGTGTCAACAATTTCAGTTCCACATCTGGAGGAAACCTGAAAAAAAACAGCTCAGCTTCTTCGTCTGTGCCATATGCATGTGGTTAATAGAATTTTCAACAATATTTCTTTTTTGTAATCAGAAGCTAAACAATACTCATTGACCTACTTATTTTTTATACTTTAAATAGACTTTGCTGTAGTTATTATTAATGTTCATGTTCCACTAGGCATCTTTTTCTACCAGGCATTCTGCAATCACCAGGTAAAAACAAATCCTACACCAAAGAACTTATGATCTAAGTGGTAAAGATGAAACCAGAGATACAGTGACTTTTCCAAGGTTCACCCAATAAGTAGTGGACAGAAATAGAAATGAAACTGAGTCTTCTTGACTCTAGGTCTCCCTCTTTTTTTCCTAAAGCATGCCATTTTTATTGGAAATACTCCTTGGAATCTGATTTATTTTGATAGAAAAATAAATGTGGCCTATTATATTATTATTTTGTATTGTTCATTCAGGTGAGTCAAGGTAATACGTTCTTCAGTTGGTCAAGCAGTTAATTTTTGAGAAGTCCTTTACATTAGAAACAAAATCTAAAAAGATTTTGCCTGACATAAAAGCCTTATTTATTCAATTTAGAAATATATGACAAATTGAAGGAAGACTGTGTGTGAGGAAGGCTAAATTCCCAGAACTTGAAGCACATTTGAGGAAAATAAACTCTTTTTTCATTCACAAATTCTCATCAATTTCAGATTATAAAATATATTGGCTATAGTTGTTATGTATCTTCAGTCACTTTCACTATTTCTGTGTAGAGTCATCAACATATTTTCTGTACAGATTGCTTCAAAGTATCATAGTAGACAGTCCAGTTGTGTGTGGATTTTACTGCTCAACAAAAGTGTATTACGTAAGAACATTAGAAAATGTTCCATGATTCTTTTGACCTATCTCTCACAAATTGCACAATCTGTCTTCACCATCTGCTGAGTCTGGAGTAGAAGTTAGTCATGTAAGCTGTCTTCCTGGTCAACTACAACTAAGGTCCTCCAAGTAATGTGTTGCCTGAGTTCTCTCCACTGACTACAGAGAGGATAAGATGATTATCTTAATCTAGATGGCAACTTGTAATTAGCTAAACCTAGGTGTGATTAATTTTTCCACACAATAAGGTAATGTCTTAACAACAGTTAGAAGAAATAAATGCAGCTCAGTTACAGTATAGTAATGTATGATAATTCTTCATTCTTTAATTCTTCCATGATGGCTTCAGTTTTGCTATGGTGTGTGGCATTCTTCCATGTACTTTAAAATTTCAAAATACCACAATTTGTACTCTAATTATTTAAATATGCTGAAAGGGCTTATTTTGATGAATTACAGCTTAAGCTTCCTCCAAAAGGTCTGCTGAATCAGGACCTCTATTCTTATCTGCAAAAGAAGTCTGTGTCTTCACAGAAATTTACTCCTCCTGCTTTTCCTCTTTCTGTGCTTAATTTCTGTGGATATTGTAGTGAATGAGTTTATTGATCACAGTTTTTGCAACACTGAATCTTAGGGAACACTAATGGAAAACTGATTTTGGTTTTGTTAAGGTATTTCTGTAGAAGGAAATCTGGGTTCTAAACTCTGTGGCCAAAAGCTGAGGAGCAAAAATAATGTTGTGTGAGTTCTGTCTCCAGCCAGAAATATCAGATTTCATATATCTGGAAGGACCTGCTGGAATACAATTGACAGACTGCAGAGTATTTGCAGAAAATAGGCAGCAGTTTTGAATGACTAATGTGCATAAGAAAATTGCAAACTCCTTATAAAAAATCCTCAGACAGGAATAAGCAGAATATTTGTCAAATGACTTATTGATTCAAAGACTTCTATCCATTTCCACTGTTTCATATTTGAAGGGCAAGTGAGGACTGAAAATATTCCTTCTGAATTAAATGCCACCCATGTGTTGCAGGACTACATTAAATTTGAAAGCCATCAGTGACTGCAACCAAAGTTAAATGACGATCTCCTTTTTACACAATTAAAAACAGGTGAAACCTCGGGTCTTGAGAGTATGTGGAATAAAGTAAATTATGTATGGGTGACTGATGTTGGAATGCTATGGTCTCAATTTTGAATAGCATATGGAAGATTTATGAAGAGTTATGTGCAATGGGAAGTGACTATACTGTTTTACTGCTGAGGACAAACTAAGAAGTTAGTATTGTAATCCACAGGTGCTCAAAGACCATAACCTAGTTCCCCAGAAATCTTGTGATTGGTTTGAATGTCAAGAAACATTTCAGGCCAATACGAAATATCACAAGAATTGTGATAACATCTCAGAAGCTGGCAACATGAAGTGTAAATTGAACCCAGTTTTTCTTCAGTAACAAAAACTCTTTTACATTTTTATATTGAAAAACAAACCATATAGGCTAGTAGGTTCTTTCATTTAACTTGAGTTAAAAAAAAAAAGTAATTTTTCACTGACTATATAAGTCTACTAATGTTAACGCTTTTACAGTAAATTCCCATTACTTATTTTTGAGAGGTTTTTTTCTAATAATTTATTTTCCCTGTTCTGTCATGGAAATAACTGTCTCCATGAGCTTTTTTATGCTAAGATTTATTTGGTTTCAGAGCAGTTCAAACAGCTGAAAGTTTTTATTTTCCATGATTACTTGCCTGAACTAAAAATTGTTGTGAAAGCCTGTGGAAGTAGAGCAAAACCTGGCCCATATGTCATATGGATCCTTCTTTGTTTCTCCTGCATGATTTGCTAGACAAAATGCTGCTGACATCAACAACATAAGACCCTTGTGACTTTGTCACTATTGAACAGTCAGCAGTGGGAACTATAGAGAGAAATGGAAACATGAACGCACACACATCGATAACTAATGCTTTTCCTCTATCAGCAGTTGCATGCATTAGAAGCCACTATAATAGACCAGCTCCAAGGAGTGTGGTGTCTCTCAAATCATGACAGTACTGTCATAATCACAGTAAAGAGGCATTAATTGCTTTTCATATATTGTTTTCTTCTTTAAACTCTCACATCTATAGCAAGTGCTAGATCCAGAAGGAGACAGTGAAGATAAGGTAGTTCCTCACATCAAAGCCACCATAAATGTATTAGATAGAATCAGAATACAATGCAAAAACACATGAGAATTTATCTTGTTTTTTGTAGACAGAAGTTTTCTTATGTTGCAAGGATAGACTATTTTGCTAAATACAAACCATGAAATACTCAGAAAAAATAAGCTAGTTGCTGTCAAACTAGTGGAAAGTTATCCATTGATTCACTGACCAAAATGATAAAAAGAAACACATTAGGGGTCACTATGGACTGAAAGCTTTTTCAGTATCACCAGTGAAATGCAAAACTCTCAAAAATCACTTCAATGCATTTCAAAAAGTAAAATGTTTCTTCATATTAGGTTTTCTATGGACTATAATGAAAACTTGTTAAACGTTGAAAAGAAAAAACATTTAAAAACAGAGATAATGGAAAGACTTTATTTGGAAAAATTTTGAAGTGAAATATTTAATATTTTCAACTTTTTTTTTCTTAGGTTTATTTTCCTTCCTTCCTTCCTTCCTCCCTTCCTTCCTTCCTTCCTTCCTTCCTTCCTTCCTTCCTTCCTTCCTTCCTTCCTTCCTTCCTTCCTTCCTTCCTTCCTTCCTTTCTTCCTTCCCTCCTTCCTTGCTTCCTTTTTTCCCCTTATTCAACAAGTATTTGACAGCCATTTTGGTCAACCAATGCATATTTAGACTATAAAGAAACATAGTAATGAGGTGGGTTTGTCAGATTTATTTATATGCTGGGTCTCACCTTTTTAATTCTCAGTGGAATCAGGAGTCACACATCAATTCAGTCAGTGAAAAAAAAGAGTTAAATACTACAAAAGTATAAAGCCTGTACTTTGGCGGATAAAGATACAACTCCTTTTATTACTGCAGTAGTCATTTGGGTCACTGAATGTGACCCAATATATGTGATAAGCAACCTACTGTTTCAAGCAGAGTCATGTCATTTGCTCTTAGGTAATGCATGAAATGGTTAGGTAAGCATTCAACAGTGTAAACGAATGCTAAGGGTACAGTGAATTTAACAAAACCAAAAAAAATCATCCAAAGATTTGTGCCAGCACTATGTTATTCATTTTCCTGCCATTATATTTTTTGAGATCATGATTCTAGACTTTATATATTATTACTTTAATTGGCTATTGCAGTTTCTACGTCTCTTGCCATTTTCAAACTTTTGATTATGTTCTACTGAATGTGCTAAGGAATAATGACTGATTAAGCAAGAGAATAAATCTTCTTTGGCAGAATTATTTAGCTATGTTTAGTGGTGAAGTAGACCTGAGATGGATCAAATTGCAGATCTGCTGGATTTCCGTCATAACTGCTACAGTTTCTTGCAGTACTGTGGTCCTGGCACCATTTCCAGTCTACTCAGTACTCAAAAAGCATAGACTTTCTTGATTTATTAGCAAAAAAAAGAAGAGCTATAATGTCATCTGGAAAGCTCATAGTCAGAAGCAGTAAGGGAAGTTGAAGAGGGTGATTATTAAAAGGGCTGTATGTAAGTAGCAGCTCTCCCACATGCCTATCAGTATATGAATTGAGGTTTGGATCAGGTCTACACAGTTTGATAAAAGTCATACTAGCTTTGTCAGCAAAGTCTGATCTTCTGCAGTAAATGGAATATAATAATTTCATAGGGAAAAAGGAACAAAATTTTCTTGTACTACCTAAAAGACTGTGTTGCAAGGCAGAAGGAAAATAAGACTATTTTTTTTCATTACTTTATGCATTTAGTTATGTTGTATTTATAGTGTAATAGAACACTTTTGTTAAGCATCAACATTATTTGCCATAAGCAAAGGGTGTCAGCTTTGTGAAAAAAATATACTTCCTTGGTTATATTAGCAAATTAGGAACAAGAGGATACTATGAAGAATCTACATTAATGATTTCAATTTACTAATTTTTTAGTATTTTTTCTTTACAGTCATGGACTGATCTTTTCATTTCCCTGAAGCTTGGTTTAGCTACATTATCAAGTAATTATCAGTCAGTCACACACTCTGTAAGGAAAAATAATATATGGTTTTCAATCACGTCTTGAACTTTTAAGCACAGTCTTTTCATTAGGCTCAATACAAGTTATTACCTCCCTATAACAAACCTGGAGCTCTTATATTCCTGAACTAACAAACACTTTGATTTTTCTACAAGATTTAAATTCCACTGTTTACAGCAGTATGTTACAAGTGAAGGAGAAGATGAAGACTAGTGTACACAATATATAAAATGTGGAGTTATGAAAATTGAGTTTTTACCTTGATTTGATTAATAATGAACAGCTTATTGGTCAGGAAATTGCCTTGTGTCTATGTATTCATTTTTTTTCATTTCACCTTTCAGGTGCCTCAGTTATTTCAATTATAAATGTATGTAAGTCTGTATAATGGCACTCTCAACAGGTGTTGAAAAGATCTGCTACAAGATATTTTAATATTACAAATCTAAGCACTGTCATAGGAAGTGTCAATAGCTGTGTCAGTCTGTGACCCAAAAGTTCTGAAACGAAAAGACAATTTAAGGACTATCTAGCTGAAATCATACATACACTCAAAGTTACATGATAAGTTACTACACTTGGAAACCTGATATAAAACTTCTTAGTTCATATAGGACCTATTTATATGTCTTTGAGGTAGTTTGGGGATTGGTTTGGATGTATTCCACCAGTGTTCCTGAAGATCCAGTGAGTGCTGGTAAATGAGCTGAAGACTTCCAACACTCTTCAGGTGAAAGGACTTGGAATTTTTCCAAAATTTGGTGTCCAGTTATGTACAGTTAGATGAGTCCAATGCTCAGATTCATAAGACCCACAGAGGCAACTGGCTGCTGTGGGAGGGTGTTGTCCTGTGGTAGCAGGACACTAAGTGATGCTTTTTATATTTTGGGTAGTACAGAGAAAGGATGGATTAATTGTGAAAAAACAAAATGTATTATTTAATCTTGTTCCAAAGATGAGAACACAGCCTGTCCTGTATTCACACAACCAAAACAGGAAAAGAATTTTGGGATAATCTTTCACATTGCATTTATTCAACTGTTCATACTTTACTGGCATTTAATCACTTTGGAATTAATTATTCTTTTTTTTTTTTCTTTACGTCTATTTTTATACTGGTCTAAGGCATAAGCATTCTTTTTAAAGTCAGAATATCTTGGCAGGAAGGATATCAACTGAAACCTTTACATTAGTCTCATTGCCATACTGAATGTATGCAATTAGTCATCTTCCCAACTTATAGGCATTTCATTCTGAGCCTAGCTCTCAATAAAATTATCAATGTAAACTAATACGTAGTGATACTGTACAAACCTTTTCTCACAGAGTACAACAATACCAAGCTTGACAGTATTAACATTTTTTTTCAGCTACTGAACCGAAACTGACCATGAATGGTGTGAGTTACAGAAAGCCATTTGCTTTTGAGAACAGATTTCCAGGATACAGAAAATGCAATTTTATGATTTAAACAACACGTTCATAATTTTCCATGCTTAATTTGTTTTTAAATAACTTGTTCATAAATTTCTATGCTTAATTTGTACACAGTTATAATAAATCTGTAAGAGCTTCCTAAACATGATCAGTTAGATATCATTCAGTAATTTGAATAAAAAAATTTCATTGTCACTTGGATTTTCCCCATCTGTTTTTCTACAAGTGTCTTCTTCCTAATGTAGTTTGGCATTTGGTATTTTAGTAGAGTTTGGGTCTTATCCTGTCCAGAAAATCTAACATTTTTTCTTTTCTAAAAACTTTTCTCTGTTTCTTTTCAAAACCTGTGTTTCCTGTACAGCAGATTAGATGAAACTTTAGATGAATCTGGAGGTTATGATAACTGCCCATCTTTCAAGATAACTGCAAAAGCTCTTAAGCTCCTGTGTGGAATAAATAGCCGGAACAGTAAGAGTCACTGCCCAAAGCACATTTTTTTTCTGAAAAATTGGTTAGAATTCAGATATATGGTGTGAGTTATTAGTTCCCTGAATGCACAACTGGGGAACTGAGTGTCAGATGACAGGAGTGTTTCTGTACAGAGTAACAGACTTGCTAAAGAACTAAGAAAGCACAAGAAATACAATGAGAAGTATTTCTGTGCATCTAACTGAAAAATAAAAAAACCCCACACATTTAGGTAATATTTTTACTGTTAAAATTACACGTGCTATTATAAGGCATAGTACCGCAGGCAAATAAAGCACTGTTGGTCTTAGGGCTCTATTGTATTTAGGAACTGAAATTTTATGTATGATGCTTCTATTCAGGATGTAACAGAGGAATGCAAGAGAAATATCTGACTCAGTCATTAATTTTTTCCCCAATGAAAAACAAAAATATCAAAAACCTGAATACTTGCTACCACTATGTGCTGTACCACATATTTACCTTCCTTCTATCTCCAGAAATAAACGAGAAAAAACATATAGATTTCCTCCTTAAGAAAAGGAGAGAGACTTGATTAACAAGAAAAGGCAAGGCAGATGTTTTGTATGTCCAACAGTGAAAGAGAATTGTACTTACTTCTGCTCCCTTATCAGACATTAGGCTCTAAACAGAATGTGAGCATCAGGTAGGCTGAAACTGCTTTTAGCCCAAATACAAATATCATATTTGGTACTAAAGGAAAACAGTTTTGCGTAGTCTTTCTGACTGTGAACTCAGCCATACAGGAAAAACCGTGAACACTTCATCTGAAACCAGTTTTTTGCTCCAAAAGCTCAATGAAAAGAATGTTGATATTTTTTTTCTTTTTTTTTTTTTTTTCTTCTCTGAAGGAATTCTAAAGATTCTGCAGCTGTGCAGTTTGGGCTCAAAGGGAAGCCCAGGGGCTAGGATCAACCTCAGATCATCTCTTTATGCAGTTTTAATACTTAAAACTAGAAAAAATGAACAAGAGGGTGTATGCATTGGCCTACACAGTACAGCAAATACCTTTGAATTCTTGTAGGTTAGAGGTCACTATACTTGGGTGGGAAGGGGAAAGAAACCAAAAAAAGCTTTGTTTCTCTCATGTCCCATCTAATCCAAATGGTTTGATTCTTCCTCTGCAGCAGCATTTGGTACCTGTCTATTCAAGACCTCATCTGAAAGAATTATGAGACAGAAGGAAACAATGTAACATTCATTTTCTGCTTAAAGAACTGGATTAATCAGTGATGGCTTACAGATTTCATGGGGAACACCAACAGGTTTACAACCTGGCCTGATGATAGCTGTTGTCCTGGCATTGATTAAAGTTTTCATACAGGCGGTCAGAGAAAGATTATGTTATATAAATCCTCCTTTCACAACTGTTTGTCAGGGCTAGCTGGAAGGTTACAGATGCTCTTTACACCATTAATTGCCTTGGGAGAGCACTCGGCCTGTGCATGTCTAAACAACCAATCCAGCAGCACAATGCAGATCATGTTTCTCCTGCTTACTGGTTTTTGAGCAGCTCTTGTGAGAAAAGGTAACAAAAGCTAGCCCTAAAATTTTCTCACATATGTCCTTTCTTACAAGATTCCTTCCTGTACAGATTCTTTACAGTAAAGCCATTAATATTCATCCACTCTATAGTGCCACTACAATAAGATTAAACATTTCAAGCATCAAAAAAGATGCAGGTAAGAGAGATATGTCCTTTGAAAATACATGCACTAACCAAGAGTCACTGATAATTAATTAACCCATAATTGTATCCTGATGTCAGGTCTATCAACATGAATACAGAGTTGCTTCATTAATGTCAATAACATTTATTCTTATTAACACTTCCCTAAATAGACTCAGTAGCTGGTCTTTTCTATTTATAATTTCTATTCACAGATTTATGAAATGCATTTGCTTCATAGCTGCCAAAGCTGTAAAGAATTCTCCAAGTAATATGCAAAAGATAATTATATTAAATGGATTAAATTCCATTTATATGTTGAAAGATATATGAAATTTATACTACATGTCTCTTTCAGTTGCATTATCACTTTATCAAACATCCTCATAAATATGAAATATAATAATAATAATAATAATAATAATAATAATAATAATAATAATAATAATAATAGCTGACAATGATGATAATTACTAATCCTTACTAAAAGACTGACCTTTGAAACCTAAAAGTTGTCTTGAGGACCTGAATTCAGACTGACCTTGTTTCCCAAATGGTGTCATTGATTTGAATATGGATGGGATAATCAAACCAAAACAATCCCCTGAATCAACTTTCTACTTAGGAATTTTGCACTGTGTCATAGCTAAAGATAACATTAACCCTTAAGAAGTACTGCTAGGCTTTCCTTTTGGTCAAACGACCAAGTAAAACACTGGAACTGAAGCCCATGTAGAAGAAGCATGACTTGTTCCAGATGTTTAAACCCTGGGAGAATTTGTTAACTTGAATTGTCACAGTAAAGGGTAAGGGAGAATAATCTATGAGGTAGATGTAATCTAAATCATTATAAGAACTTTATAAATAAGGTCAGCACCTTGCATGACCCTCAGATCTTTGTAGGAAATCAGTGAAGTTCTTGGCAAATATGTTTTTATTAGTTAGCACTGCCAAACAATCTGGTGTCCATTAGCAACCAATACTGGTTAATTAAACATATGTAAATTGAGGGGGAAAAAGATACGATAAAGTGATACAAAAAAGTAAAACAGAAATAGTCCAATATTTTCTGTCTATTGTTCATTATGGTGGAGGGCTTTTATGAATAATCCAATTGCTCTGGGTCTTTTTTGACAGACCAGTTCCTGGGTAGCAAGACTCAATTTTCTTCTTGCTTTTCCTGCTTTAAACATTCAGAACTTCAAAAATATGTGATGATTTATTTCAGTTACCTTTAAGGTTCTTTATTTTCAATATGAAGAAGGAAGATTGGATATATTTTTTTTTCTCTTTTGCAGGTGTCATGTGTAGCATGATACTTAAGCAGGGGTAGAAGTTTTTTTATGCAATGCTACTAAGCATTTGAAGAGGCAAAGCAGATAACGTAAGTAACATGTCAGCTAATCTGGGCATATTTCTAGCCAGATATGATGGAATTCAAAGAACTATAATAACCTTTATGTACTACGCAGCATCAGGATCATGAACTAAAGCAGGTGAGCTTGAACCTCAGCAGAGAGCATCCTTGAGGAGGAGACCTGGCTCTGAGATCTACTGCAGACACCTAAGTAACTTCAAAGCAGCAGATATTTCCCCATGGCACTGAAATCACATTCTCACACCGTTTCAAGTACTCTAAAATAAGTGAATAAATAGTAAAATAAAAGAATAATCTGCTTTAAGCTGGCACAAGCACCTATGTTGTGTTAAAGTTTTGCCAAGCAAAGTGGGAAAAAAAGTAAGGAGAGACACTTAAATCCTGCTTTGGTGACAGAGAGGCTGTGGGAAGAATTTGGGAAATGAAATCCATGTGAGTGGTCCATTTGAGGTTACTTTACTTTTTCTTGATGGCCCTCCCTGGCAACCTTGCAGAGTCCCTGGTGCCTAGCACAATATTCACACCCATGCTCCACTATGATTCAGGGGTGACCTGGACAGGTCCCAGCAGTACTCCCATCTGATAGAGCAGATACCCACTGAAAGGGTCCTGCAGTCCAAGTGCCTCTCAGTGAAAACCCTGGCAAGCATCCCCGCTGCTGCCTGCTCACATAACATCAGCCGTGTGACCAATGTAGCAGGAGAGCGGAGTGGATGTCTGCCTCAGGAGCTGGAGGGGATGATGCCATTGGAGAGGAGAGTCAGAGGAGGCCTCGGGCTTCTGTGTTACAGTGTAAAAGGAGTAACAAAAGGAGCATCTGCAATATCTTCTCAAAGAGCATCCACTGCTCTCTTTGCTTCCTGCTCCAACATCTTGGGAAAGTTATGGGGCAGCTCTGAGTCCACATGCACCATCTGCCCATTTGTTTCCGCAGGGCTGAGCTACAAATGGCTTCACTCTCTGAAACGCTTCTTGTGGGAAATGTTCATTGCCAATGACTTCCTAAGAGGCTTGTATGTTTTTTGCTGCTTCCTAGGATCTTTCATCTATAGATAGACCCCTCTAGGTCTTTTAACAGTGATGCCCCGAAAACTGGAAGTACATAAGGGTCTTCCTTGTGTTTCACCTTTAGTCTGTGAGTTAGCAACTGACTGTACAGGGAACAGGTATGTTCAGTGAAAACCGGGTGCAGTTCAGTAAAATATCACTATATACCAACAACATTTCTAAAATCTTGTAAAAGCTCTGCATGATTTTCCATGTTTCTAAAGCTTATCTTTGCCATAGTTTGCATGTAACCCATGGAAGAAGAAATCAACAATGAATGAAAAATGCATGTGACAGATGAAAATTTCCTTCTGGATAAGAATTCCTTTAGGAAACAGTGCAGCCATTTGAAACAAAGTGTACACACAGACACAGAAATGTGCTGCCAGTTATTGAGGACTGTACTCTTACTGGTACCAAATACCTCTTGCTGGGTTGCTCATTTCTGCTGACTGAGCAACTGGCAAATAGTCAAAGCTGCCTACCAAAGAAAAGCCTCTCTCAGTTTCAACTACATTTCAAATCCAGCCTCATACTAGCTTCACATTGAGCTTGGGTTCTGGAAGACTCAGGGTGTAAACAACATTTTTTCAGAGTGTGTGCTTCTTTCTGAAACATTTAAGTGTTTCTGTAGACATAAACTGAGAATGATACAGCTTGGCCAAATTTGATTCTTTTTGTCTTGCTGTGCATGCTAGCATGTGCTTTGATACCTCTCTTTCAAGATAAGACAGTTCTAATTAAATTTCATTCTAATGTGAAACTATGAAGCAAAAACACTTGGTTGTTTCACTGACTTTTTTCTGTAGACTATTGAAAGAGGGTGGTTGTCATCTTGATTTCCTTGTCCATCCCAGCCGCCTCCATCTCCTTCACTGCCTCCTATTGCTGTTACCATTTGCTGTGAACATTCATGTCCAAGCAACAACCAGGAAAAAATAAGAGGATGTTTAAGTACTTTATCTGTCACTGGAAAATCATGAATGCTGAGAGACAGTATATGAACTCCTAGAATGTCTCTCCTCTTGCTTTGTTTTCTGCATGTATTACTCGGTGATGCATGGCAGCTGCTAGAGAGATCAGTCTCTATGGTTGGGCTTTATCTGAGCTTAGAACTCAAAATAAAGGTCAGGAGCCATGACCCTAGGTAGAATAAACTAAATAGAAAGACATAAAGAAACCCTGCCATATGAACTCTTAACCTGAGGGAAAAAATCACTTTGCATTCATCTTTGGACAGAGGTTAAACTGAGTTTGGAGACACGATGTTTAAGCTCCACTCAGAATAAGTTAATATGTCTGCAAAACTGATTAAATGAGAAATAATAATGTAGTCATCTTAGATGTTTTTATCAGGCTTTAAAATTAGCATACCCCTAAAACACAGCAGCTCTCACCACTTGTTTTTTATCTTTCCCTTCATCTGACTCAGTAAGATGGCCCAGAATAATTTCTCACTGGAAAGACATCTTTGCAAATAAAAAGCTAGAATGAGATTACACAAAACATTAACATTCACCAGGATGTACAACTGTTTTTAGATGGAAAAGAAATTTCATAGTCCCAAGGCTTGATACTTTGTGTTTTCTTAGAGATTTTTTTTTTAAAAAAATCACTTTTTAGAAGTATTAAAAAAATAGCTTCATTAGAGACATAAAAAAAAAAATAGACAAAAAGAGAAAGACATTGATAAATGGGTAGAAAATCTTGTTACGTTACAGAAAAAGGTTCTGTTTCAGATTTACCCCAGCAGTTCTTCCTACAAAGCAAAGCATTCCTAAAGGAGTTAAGGGAACTTAACACTGTTAACAAATTAGTGAACACTGATTCTGAGTTAAGACATTTGCCTTTTAATAAATAACCCTCCTTAGACTTGCTTCCTTTTCCATGCTGCTTTCCTGCTTATTACATTATCTTAAATGAGAGTGAGAAGTAGGTTCAGTGTATGGTTTTAGATACAAAACTTCCTGAATAAATTGCTTTATTGTGGGATCAGTGAGTTTTATGGTATCTGATTTGCTATTAATTATTATGGTAAATATATATGGAAAATAAATAAAAATCTGTCACTTATAGTATATGAGAGTATCCTACATCCTTCATTAATATATTAAGATGCAGGAAAGAGTCCTTGGCAAAATATGATGAATGTTTTTTGCTTGTTTCTCAAATTATATTAATTCTCTTGTTTTCAGTAAATTTACTGGGCTGTGAAAATCATGTGAAATCATACAATAATCCTGCTGCACAGTATGTTTTGAACACATTTTCTGAGTTCAGATTTCCTTGTGGGATTCAGTTGCTCTGTTGGTCTTGTACTAGTATATAAGTATAGCAATATTTGAAGAAAACGTCTGCTTTCCAAATGTCTGTATATTTGTATATTAAGCTCATGTTATCATAGAAATAACAGGAATTTGTGATCAGTAATAGCAATAATATAGATTTTATATTTAGCATGTTATGCTTAAGAACTGAGAGTAGTTTGGAAAAGGGGATAAATATGATTTCCCCATTAACATGAAGTAGCAGTAGCAAATGGGAAAAGACAATACGTTTGTGTCTAGATCTTCCCAAGGTTTTTTATATCAGGCAAGATTTCTACCAAAAAAATTGTGTCATGAGCACCTGTCTTCTTATACACACATATATTATGTATGCCCCAGGTTTGGCAGACAATGTTTTTCAGGTTTTGTATGGGGTTGTATGGGAATCAAAACCAGAGACATAAGTATTAAAAGGAGACACAGTCAATTTTAAATATCCAAAAGATATCGCATGAGATGCATATCTGGCATGTAACAAACTCTGGAACTGTATGTATGGAGGATGGGGAAACTCACTGCCATCCAGCTCTATTTCTCACATCAAGTCCTGAGCTCTAACAAACAAGCAGTATAATCTAAAGTAATGAGAAGGTTATTTCATAGCTAGAAAGAATGAGGTGACATAAACTTGTGTGGAGAAATAACACATTGTGTCAGAGCAAATAGTGGAGTTGGGAAAAATACACACATTTTTGTGGAACAAGCCTTCCCTGCTTTAAAATGTGACACATACGAACATAATTGTACCTGAACCTGGATAGCTTAATTTCCAAACTAAAATGTTACACATATGTCCAGGCTTTAAATTTTTTAGTACTATGCACATGTATGTGTATCATTTGTTTTTCTGACTAAATCACGGGTCTTGGACTTAGATAATCTGGGCTTTGCATCTTCCTGACATTTTATCATACTTCTCATTAGAAGACAAGTGAAGAATGTATGTTACTCCTCTTCCTATTAAAGTTACTTTGCAAATTAAATTCAGAAGGCAATTCCCAACACCCCTGTCCCCTCCCCTCCCCCCCCCTCCCCCACTTTATTAGAACTGCCTTGGCTCCAAGGTTAAAATTCCTGACTGTTTTGAATTTGGAAGGCTTCCCATGGTAATCATATTCTGTATCAGAGTGTGGTCTGTGTGCTCTGCATTGCCTTATTTAGATCCACCAGGCAGCACTGACTAGCTGAAACCAGTTTAACTTTCAGCAGGAGAAGAGTAACAGGAGCCCGGCGCTGGTCTTGAATAAACCAGCAGGAACTCAGTGAGAAGCTCTTCCCAGATAAGTAGAAGCACTGTCTTATGGAGAGCTCGTCTCTGCTGAAAGACTGGAGATACATTGTTTTAGCGAACTCGCCTCAAGCTGTTGAAATCATTTGAGGGAACAGCTTCGGGGTTTATGATTCTCCTAAATCTCTTTGATTTCAAAATATATGGAAAGTTTTATTTGTATCATGATTATTTCTATTCAGCCTTTATCCCTACCACATGCATGATCTCTGCAGGAGTGGCTTTGTGTGTGTCCGCGGGTATTCTCTTAGGAAGATGTGGAGCTTTCAGACTAGGACTTTATAACTTTTTTTTTTCTCTATTGCTGCTTTGCTGTAGGTATAGAACTAGCTTCAATAGAGCATCATTCACAATTCATAATTAAAAATAATTTTTTAAAAAGTTTAATTTGCCTGGCGACAGGAGCAGTCAAGTTTGTGCTCTTTCGCTTCAGCTCTGAAGAAAGCTTCCCTCCCCACAGAGCAAGATAATTCTGGTATTTTATAATAATAAAATTTTCCTACCTTTCATGTAGCCTCTCTTTTCACTGTCTACTTATGCTACAACACCTTGTATCTCTGTTACTTCCATGCCCACTTTCTCTCAGTGCAAAGTTCAAGACTGAGGACAGCAGCACCTGTGAGAGGTTGCTGCTGAATCCTGGCGCACAGCTGCAGGGGAGAGTGGCTGGGCTGACCAGCCTTTCAATATTTGGGATAGCAGTTAATCATCTGAAATGACTAGCACAAAGCTGTTGCTTAGACTCTAATTCTTCCTGAGTGCATGCCGTGTGCATTTAACTCTTTCTTTAATAGTAAAATTGGCATCCTAACTTAAGAAGGATTGATTTTTTGCTTTACACCTGCTGATGGAAAACATTTTTGAGAGGTAGGCATACAGGAGGGAGGAATAATCAGGCTCCTACCACACTGAAGGGAGCAGTATGATAACTAGCCCTGTCATGGTACTCTTTGGCCACTACTGACTGCCTGCCTATCACATTAGATAGATATTGGATAGGACAGTAGATGATTTAGTTTAGGGTGCTTGATAGCTATTCTTTGAAAAAGGACCTGTTCTGAGATTGCTTGGTACACGTGACCCACCTGAAAATATACAGATTTAGTATCAATAAGCTATACATTTTGGAGGTGGTTGCAGTCTGATGGATCACTTTACCAGCTCAGCCTCTGCATGGCATACCATCCTGCCTCTTAAAGAAAAAGGTGAAGGACAAGAAAGAAAAATATATTCCTTTGCTTTTGCCTGTTGACATGGGTTTAATATGTCAATGGAATTACCTGCATTTTTAAAAATTGTGTCCAGTTTTCTAACCACCTCTCTCTTCATCCCTTTCTCAGGATGAAAGATAAGTACGAGGCTTGGTTGCAAGTTGGTCTTCACAACACTTAGAAAAAAACTAATACCTTTTGGAGTTTTGTGATTAAAATCCAAGGTGTCCCATGCAAAACTTATCTAGTTGTGAGTTGTTCAGAGCTGGGACAGGACAGGATCTCAGATAAGGTTTCTGTGATGCAAATGTGCCTGAGGCTGAATTAGATACTTGATTCTCACACTGTTGTACCAAACCCACTTTTCACAGGCTGTGTAACCCTAAATTATACAGCTGTATGAGAAGAGGCTCTGTCTGCAGAGCTGTGTGTGATGCCTCTTGCCTGGGTCTGACACGCTGCTTACATGCTGGGACTGGCTTTTGCAGGTTGTTTGCATTTATACTTCTCTGCTCCTTAGTGATCCCTGAGAAGAGCTGATGACAATCAAGCAGTACAGTTCCACTGATGAAGCAGAAAGTTTATCTCTCTCCTGTGCCCATGGGGGTTTAGTTTTCTACCTGCCTGTAAGGAGAATTTGCTAATGTGCATGGTCTTGGTGACTGTGACTTCAGGGCCGAGGAGATCTGAACCTCCCCTTTTATTGAAATTATTCTATTTTCTGATGTTATTGAGACAAATAAAGGTGGAATTCTTTCCAAAATGCTTATCTAGGAAATTTATGGAGGAAGAGAGAAGAGGGAAAGGACAGATCATCTCAGTTTGTGGCCCGTGGACTGTTCCTAACAAAATGGGATGATGAGATCGCGTTATCTGTTTATACCTGTCTATTAATAGATATAATATCTATCTATAAATATAGGTATTTGCATCTGTATCATTTAGCAACACTGTTATAATACAATATAATATCATATAAATTGTACATATAGATATCATATTGTCTATTCATAAGGATCTTTTGGCCAAGTTTATGTTGAATTAGAAATAACAGAAGACCTCTCAAAGACAACTTCTAACAAATTCCATAAAAAAAAGTGTCTGAGCAGAAGACAGAGACCCAAATCAGTTTCTGACTGGTGGAAAAGTCAGGCAGAAGTCAGGCTTGCTTTGATAAAAGTGGCTAGCTGGCTTCCTGGCCAGCACATACATAATGCATGTATTACACACCACTTTATCTTGCCTGGTGGGGCTGAAAGGGGCAAGGAGCTTTGGGGACATGGGTGAGAGATAAGAACATTTGAGAATTCTATTAGTTCCACTGTTCAGAAGGTAACTTATAATTTATAATAATACAATAACTCTATAAAATACTGTCTGATTTCATTCTATCGTGTATCAGCTTCTTGTCTTTTAATAGTTAAGTACATAGACTGGGAAAAGCTGAAGTGCTCTCACATGAAGTACTCAGGTTGTAGACCTCTATTTCAGGTGTTTTCCCTCCCTTGACTGTATGAGGAACTTCAGGTCCTGAGAAATAGCAACCCTCAACCTCAACTTTAAACTTGAAACAGATTTAAAATAGTGTGAATAATACCCTTGACTTAATGTAAACTTGTAAAGTTTTTATCTAACTTCCCAGGGCAATACAGGTTGTCCTGATCTTTCTGAGATCAGTGAAAGAAAATGTTTAACAGTGGGAGCCATGGAGTCACAAGTACAGATTTCATAGCCAGGAGTCAACATTAGCATCTGACAGCGTTCCTGTGTCTGTGAAAATCATTGAATAAATCATTAACAGTAAGGTCTTCATAGACATAAGCATCACCAGTATAACAGATCCATGCTAGCTGAACATTTACAGGGACTTCCAGCTTCTGTCCTGAAGAATTTCTTTCCTGTTCAAGGATAACATATAATACTGGGAACACTAAAGGAAGATTACTTTGCCATATCCACTTGTTATTTCTTTTGTATAGATAAGCCAGATTTCATCTGCAAGAGCTGTCAGACCAGCACTATTTATGGAGCTATATTCACCATAAAACTGAAAAAAAAAAAAAAGTTGAGGAAAAAAAGGTTTTTGCCAAATACAGTATGTACAGGAAAACCTGGACACGTATTATAGGGTGGAAATGAACTTTAAAGTGTGGTAGGGATACATGGATATTATAGGCCATTTACACTATGGAAAAAATGAAAGTAGCTGATCATGCCCTAAGCAGAAGATATGAAAACCAGATGGCTCTTAAAACTGAGTGGAAATCCACAGCATGTGTAACAAGGGCAAATAGTGAACTATGGAAACAAGAGTCATTGCAAAGCTTAATTAGCTCTGTTATATTTGATCCAAGATAAAACATTCTGACAATCCTGTGGTGAGGCCTTTGTCTTGTAAAGTAACATCCCTCCTTGTTTTTACTGCAAAGGTTACAGCCAAAGAGTTGTACTGAATACAGTAATATCATAAGAAACCTACAAAAAGGAAAAACTCTGGCCCAGCTGCAGACAAGACATTTTGCAAAGAAGTAGAAATAAAACTAACTAACCGATGTATAAAAATAAAGGCTGTGCCAACAGCAATTGAAGTTTGTCAGGTTTACCATCCACATATGCTCCCAAACATGTAAGCATTGTTCAGAAAACTCTCACGGGGTGCAAAATAATTTCAAGCACATAGCTGTAACTGGAAACACTGGAATGAACAATATATTGGTGACATTGGGATGATAACACTGAGATGAGATTTGAAAGATATTTGCATAAAACTGAAATACACAGTTAACAGAACATTTTTTCAGATTATAATTCTTGTGTTAACACTTAGCTACCCTTTTCATAATTTACAATTGAATTTGACTGAATACTTTAATCTTATTATTCAGAATGGGGTTTTGCTGTCAATATGTTTTTCCTATCTTTAGGCTCTGCTTCATATATGTAGCTAGAAATTTCTGGAATAGAGCTCAAATGTTTTGTTATCCCATGCAGTTTTGTACCATCATTTAATAGCCCTTTTTCTCTGTGTTATCAGTTTATTTAGATTACTTATTAGCACTCATACAGATAAATAACTGCAGAGGTTGCAAAGTCATACATCCCAAGTTAAGGAAGGGCAGAATGAAGGTTGTCTCTTGGGGAAACTTGGGCATCCTCCTGTGGACCTGCATTTTTACAGCCAAATTTTTTTTTAATATTATTTTTTCTATAGGACCTTTGCCTCAGCTGCTGCCCAATGTGGCTGGGTCCCACTTAACAAGAAGCTGTTCACTGTTCTATTTCTGCCTTCTTGTCAGTGTCGAGTCCAACACTGAGTTTCTGAGTGCTTTTAAAATTCTGCTTTTGAGGCAGAATTAATGATTTCTTCTCTTTTTTTATGTTACTCATCACTGAATATCTGAGTGCTTCATGAACAGCAATTACTTTATTTTCACAAAAACACTACTCAAAAGGGAAGATTCTTCTTATATATGTATTTTAGAGGAGATAGACAGTGGGGAATTAATGTCAAAACTACTGTCTTGATTATTCATGTCCAGCCTGAGACTCAGAAGTCCTTCATTTTTTTCCTTTGCATTATTAGCACTGTGTAACACTCTGTAAATTAATTTCTACAAATCAGAATCAAGCTGTCAGCTGGGATAACCAGAAAATGAGGTACACATCATTTAGTGAAACTTTTTAAAGAGAAGATTCAGTGACTCAAGTCGGTACTGTACAGGGATCCCTGGTACTTCGTAATCATGCCACCTATCTTCAAGAGGGCTGACGTGAGACGGAGCACAGAGCAGAGGAGATTCTCTTTCCTGATGGCTCTGACTCAATTCATTGAGCAGACAGCTGTCATAGTTTTAAAACATTACTATTCACAGTGGTTGATTACTGCCCTGCTTCTGGATGGTACTACCAGAACTGTCATACTAGGCTTTATCATAGAGCTTCAGCTTCCTCTCCTTTATTCTACCAGGCTGACGTATTTGCACAAGTCCACCTTATTTGGCCCAGTCAATCTGAGTTAGCATTCTAGTAATGTGTTGATAGACTTCTAAGCTTGACTTACAAGTGTAATTATTAAGAAGTTATTCTGAACCACAGAATAATTAAAACAAAGCAAAACAAAACAAAAAACCCTAATCAGTGCCTTATGATTGCATTCCACTGTTGATAGCTGGTTTCCAAGAGGTTTCCAAGAATGTTTTACAAAAATGCTAAAGTTCAAATGCTTACATATAGAATTCAGCATTATAATCATAGAATAAGTCAGTCAGTCAGTACGGAATTTAAAAGATACATTTAAATTATTTAAATCTGGCATTGTTCCTTCTGTATCTTGCTGTAATAGTTTTAACAGTGACT
Organism: Columba livia; assembly: GCF_036013475.1. Classification (NCBI taxonomy): domain Eukaryota; kingdom Metazoa; phylum Chordata; class Aves; order Columbiformes; family Columbidae; genus Columba; species Columba livia. The sequence continues at coordinate 49,915,204 of NC_088604.1, forward strand.
CCAGTTATTCAGCCTTTGGTTTGTTCCAAGTTTTTCAGCCAAGTAAGCTGGTATGCCTGTATCCACACTGTAATTTGGGAGAAGAGAGCTGGGTCTAGCTTGCTACCCTGCAGCCACTTTGGATTCCACCATGACAGGCCCTCTATGCGTGAACCAATGCATCTGTACCGCAATGACCTGTGATCTGTTGCTGGATTATAGGCTAATCATTTTCTACATGCCTCATCTGAGAATATAATTGCTGTAACCAGTATCCTTAGTGTTTAATAAAGCATATATTAAGTAAACACTGGGTGTATTAACCTTCACATTCTTCTGCACTTCCCACCAATGAAATGGGTTTGTTTGCCAAAGATCTGAGCTGAGCTACAAGGTAAGTGTTTTGAGAAGTGTTTTGAGATCTGTTCCTGAGCTGCAAGGTGTTTTGAGAAATGTTTTCTCATGACTGCCTTGAGCCATCAGAGACCCTCACTCTAGGAGACACAGTCTTACATGTATTGGTCGACACTCAGTCCACTCACTAAGCCTGGTAAGTTCTGGAGACTTCCTCTGAGTTTCCAGGCTCTTGAAATTCATACTGAGTTGACCAGTGAATGTGAGCTTTCCATCTAGCTGTAAGGAGTAGTCTCTTCTCACATCCTTGTAGACTGGAGTGTTTGGGGTCACCTATGCTTGGGAGCCTCCTGACACTTAGCTACTGTTTCTCCTGATCTGTGGGAAGCAGAGTAACAGTAGAGTATGACTTAGGTCTTGATATAGTCTAACTTGAATTTTTAAAACATAATCTGATCTTGTTTCCAAATTCAGATATACCAGTCTGGTCCATGCCTGATGACATAACTTTCTACTGTTGCCCAGTATTTATTTTGGCAGGGTGCACATGAGACCTGTCCTTTCCAACAACAAGCAATAACCTTTGTGGTTTATTTTTCTTTTTTTTTCTTTCCTCCAAAGCCACAGTAAGACCCTGTCCAGAGCACATAACCAGCTACCGGAGAGATTTTGTAGTAAAAAGAGGGCTTCGTGACTGCCATGGTAGTGAAAAAAGAGTTGACATAGGGACATTCAGGGATGAGGTGTGGTACAATGGGATGCTTTAGGAGGACAGCGGTTTGCAGGACATTCTGAGGGGAGTCAGAATGGGAAGCACTAGTGACACCGGTTCTTGGACCATACTGTTAAACATGTGTACTCTCTCTACGTGCTCCAGCCTCCCTCTCCAGCCATTTGATTAGTCCCTGGCTGTAGCAGTGGTGCTTCAGTCACTCCCAATAGAAGCAGCTGCTGAAATTACACCTCCAATTACACCGTTCTTGGCTGCTGCTTTCTTTGTCATGACAAATGCATTACACTTGATGTACCTGTAGAAAAAAATCTCTTGAGACTAATGTCTCAAAATCTCTTGTCTCTTGCTGGTGGATGGGAGTCTCCCATCCGTGATTCTTGATGTTACCATTATGCTGCTGACTCTGTGATATTGAGTTCCTATTGGCAACGCACCTCTGGGTCAATCCTCCAAACCTTTTTGAAGAGAACATCAGTCACAAATTTATAAAGTGTGGGAAGGTAATTTCCTTAATTCCTGATTTTTTTTTTTTTTTTTTTTTTTTTTTTTTTTTTTTTTTTTTTTACTTCTACAATCACAGTATCACAGTATCACAGTATGTTTGGGATTGGAAGGGACCTCAAAAGATCATCTAGTACAATCCCCCTGCTGGAGCAGGAATGCCTAGGTGAGGTCGCACAGGTACATGTCCAGGCGGGTTTTGAATGTCTCCAGAGAAGGAGACTCCACAACCTCCCTGGGCAGCCTGTTCCAGTGCTCTGTCACCCTTACTGAGAAGAAGTTTTTTTCTCAAATTTAAGCGGAACCTCTTGTGTTCCAGCTTGATCCCATTACATACAATGCTAAGAACTTGAAAAGTAAAAAGAGGAAATAATGGAACTTGTTCTCTGGGACAGCTGAAAAAGTTGCTTTTCAAGCGTAAACATTTTTTTGGTCACTTGGACACCAGAACACCCACTATTTGTAGCCTTTAACAGCTTACTGGGTATGATGGTCTGGAAAAGAACTTATGTGTAACCCAGTAACCATTACTTTATTGCTATTATTTGCCCATCATATCAGAGATGAACTGTAAGGAAATTATTACATAGATTATAATCTAGGCTTGCCTATGAAGTAAAACATAACACTACCCTGCCCCAATTGTGATAGTGTTATCCTTTATAAGAATTGACAGTTCCAACACACGCACATAATATATGAGTCCATGTGCTTACTTAAAACCAACTGTGGTGCAGATTACTTTTGATGTGAGAAGACTTGTCAGGGTAAATAAATGTCACATTGAATATGCAATAATTGTACTGATAAACTAACTAAAAAAGCACTATTAAGATTACATTTACTTTATCATTACAATCCTCTCTTCAGAAATACTTGCAATGGATTGAAACAATCCTAAAACATCAAGCAAGTTCCATGACTATTGCAACCAAAGATGTTACAGATGCCATCCACCCAATTTTAAGGTAAAGAAAATAAGAAAAGCAGAAGGGAAAGGATTATTCTGCACAGCTGTGGGAAGAATTGTTGCATTAAAGATAATTTATTGGATAGCTGTTCTTGGAGCAGGTAACAAAGTACTGTATAGACACAGTTTAGACTTTCAAGCAAACTGTTCAAAAAGAAGTTCAAGTTTACTCTGTTCATGTTTTCTGTTAAGGTGATTTCCCTGTGTTCTGTATGTCACAGGGCTGTTTTGAAAACTAATGAGTTAATGATTAAAGTTTGCAATGAAATCAGTTAATTAGCATTTAATGTCATGTTTCCAAATTACTTTAGAAATACAGTATCATGAGTTCTAAATGCTATCTTCATCTATAATAATATTTAAATGGTAAGACATTCAATTACTGTCACTGAAAGGAAAAAATGCACATACCAACAGTTTGCTGGGAATTTGTGTTGCTTCTCTGTATTATGAGCAGAACTATCCCTTCAGCGAAAGAAATCTCAATCCTTTAAAGAAAGGACAGTCAATTTTCAAAAGTCTTTTAGACAGATCAACAGTTTAACTGAGAAGATGAAAGGCTCGAGTGCATGTAAGATGCACAATTATTATATATCCTATAAACACATATGTAAATAAGGGAGGGAAGCCTCTAAAAGTCTGACATGTAAATCTGTAGCTTGTCATTTTTGCATTTTGTCTGATCTTAGCTACTAAACACAGGCTGCTGAAATAATTAGTCCTCAGGCTAGTATTCTATGCATAGTTAGAAAACCTTAAATTGCATCTAGAAATGCCTAATTATTTCATAATTAAGAATTACATTAATATATGATTAATAATTAATAAAATAAATCTGAATGGAGATAACTAAAGCATAAACAAGGAAAAAGTGAAATGTGATAGCTGCCATGTTGTGTCATAAATTGGTTTGTTTTCCAGTAGTGCTAAGTAACCTGGCTTCAGATTTATTTCTATTTTCCCAGGTTAATTGTATGAAATTATTTCTGTGGAATGATTAAAATATTTTTTGTAATCTTTGTCAAGAAGAGACTTTTCACACCAGAGAGAAACACATCTTCTATGCTCTAGCAGAACATAAATGCGTGGTTTTTAAAACACTTAAAGACATTGATGAATTTACAGAACTATTTTATTCAGAGTTGCAGAAAATGCGTAATATTTAGGATCAGCCTGGTGAGATCACTGATGCTACGTGTCCATTGTGCAGGGGATCTCAGTTCAGCTGTGGCTGGCACCTTGCTGACCTGTGTGTGTCAGCCAGTGCCATGGGAATAACCCTCATGTCAGGTAACAGCAGAAGCTTTTGTGGCACACCTGGAGTCCTAGAAAGTCAGGCAGGCTGTATTCCAGCTCAAAATAAATTGCTTTTGTTGAACAAGTTATGCATTAGACTGTACCGTTTTGGGAGGCAAAATAAATGACTGTGGCCATTTCTCCAGCTGAGCTTGAGAGCCTTCAGCAGTTTGCCTTCATTCTGTGAGCACTGGCGATCTCTATCTACAGACAGTTTTGAGTTAAGGAACCATAGGACAAAAGCTCATTGGATGGTTGTGGATTTTCCTCAGCTTAATGGCTATTTGGTGAAGCGTTTATAAAAAACCATGCGGAGATATGGACAGAAAACAAGCAGTGCTAATTCTTATCACCTTGACTCTATCTGACTTCCTGCCTGAGATGAGGGGGGCTGCATGCAGCCTGGACCCTTTCTCCTCCCCCTTGCAGACCTGAACCTCACCTTCATGTCCCACTGGCTACCAAGCCCAGCTGTCGTCTGCTGCAGCATCTGTCCCTCGGCCTTTTCTGAAGCAGGAGGCAGCTCAGCACTGGAAGCAAGTGAATGTAACACCTCAGCATTTCAGGCTGACAGAAAAATGGGAAGTGTCTCTCATGGCATTGCTTATGTGCAAGGCGAAGCAGAAAGCAGCATCATTCAGAGTTCTTTTATAAATTATATGGGTCTGGGTTTGCCTGTTACCTCAAAACCAGCAGTAGCAAAGAGCTTGACACAACCTGGCCCAGCAAGGGAGAAAAAAAAAACAGTCTTGCAAGGAAAAACTGGAAGAATAGCCATGCGCAGGAGAAATATTATGTTCTGTTTTATGTTACTTTGAGGTTGTTTATATTAACATTAAAAGGCAGGCTTCAGGAAGGAGGTAAGTTTACACAGGATAGAATATGTGCAGATTCTGACTATATGATGGAAACAACACCTGCTGAAAACTTTAAAATTTGCATATATTTTCCATGCAAAACAGCATACTTATTTTACTTCTTCATCCCAGCTATTATATACATCACTTGCTCTTCTTTGTATTCTGTGAATGATGAATAAATGTACAGTTTGCCAATGGAAAATGTAGTCTCCACGTATCTCTTATGTAAACATGAACTTTTAGCATTTACCCTGAGTAGACTTTTTAAATAAATACCATCTGAGGGCAAATTTCACTGAGGGTTGTGTAAAGCTGGAGTTGTTCCATTTTATACACCATCACTATGAACAAGCAATTAGTTCTGAGTGACTGCACTTGCTGATTACAAAATCTTATGTGAACAAACATCCACTCTTTATTTCTAGACCCCACCATGGGACATATAGAGCTTTCTTGTCTCTCAGAATGTTCTGTTGTCAGAACTGACACCTCACCTACTGAGAATAATCTCCTCATTCAACCAGGAAAATAGAAAATAAATGTGAAATGTGGATTAAAACCCAAGAGCACATCAGCTGGAAACACCAGGACTGATGCAGATAGCTGTTCAAATAAAGACTCCCTAGTGCTGCATAATATTACACACCCCTTTTCTCCTTCATATGGGTTGCCCAAACTATGTGCCAATGTGAGAGCAGAGATTGGCTACTCCTTTATTTCTAGCAGAGAGATGAGAACTGAACAGTGACTCGGCAGCAGGCCTGATTTGTCACTAGCAATAACCTGCACTGGCACAATCTATTTCTGCCCGAGCATAGCTGAATAGTCTGGGTACCAAAATGTGTGTCTGCCCTGCCATCTCTGCAACCATAAATTAGTTTTCCACAGAAATGCTATAATTCACCGTTTCTTGTCAGTATCATCTTATGCCCTTTACCCTGCCTTTTAAATTGAAGCTGGACTGTCCTAAAACTGGACTTAACTCTCTTCAAAACTGTAAAATACTGTAAATATCAGGAAAGGACATGTGCAGAGCAGCAGACACATAGCATTTGCAGCTCTCCAGATGGAGGGTCAGTCTTTAAAATGAGGCATTGTCTTCAGTTCAGCTTGTCCCATTCAGTTAGTCTCAGTCTTGCCCCCATTATAGTTGCAGTTCACAGACTATAAAGTGTGTTTAAAGCATATCTGCAGTCTATAAACATACTTAAATCACATAAAAATCCTGCTTGCTGGTAATTACAATGTCTTAAAGGTATTTCATATTGGAGAAACTTTTCAAATATGTTATCATGGGTGGTTTACTCCATCTCTGTGAACATGCTGTGAACCCATAAACCCAAATGTGATGTGCACTTGTGATTTTCTTGAACTTCCATTAGTGAATGGGATTCATGTAAATACATGCAAGAGGCAAATTTGACCTAGATTGTTGCCTTGCTTACCTCTGAAAAGATTTCCTTCTCATGTTCACAGCCCCAGCATCTATTAATTTAGTGATATAAAGACTACATGTAGAAAAAATTAGAATTCTTTTTCAACCCAGTCCCATGGGGAATGTTCCCAATCTCACATTTGATACAGATTCACATGTAATTGACAATACTGTGCCTACCTCTCTTCAGCAACAACAACAAAATGACTGAGGAACTCAAAGGGAATTTATTACTATGTTACTGAAGGTTACTTGGACGACAAATAAAGATGCTACCAGAATTAAAAACTATAAATAAAAGAAGACCTAGAGATAATATACTATGCAGAATGTTTAGTACAATTGACAACTAATACCCTGTAATTTAACTATTTTTCAAGATTTGCTGACTCTTTATTCCCTGGAAAAGAAAGAGAGTAATTGTTTGAATTCAGACTACTTATCCATCTGATCAAGTACGCTGAAAACAGACACTGACCAACCAGAGTTTTTTTAGCTTGTCCTTATATTCAGGTCTCTTCTGTGAGTGAGGTAGAGAGTCCATTAGCATTTTGTAATAAGCAGCAGCATGTCTGTGGGGCTGTAAAAACATGATCAAATGCTAGCTGCTAAAACTCAGTTATATTTGATTGTGCATTCATGCCTTAAGACTTAGACCTATAAAAATGAATTACTGATTTGGCTAAATTTCACCGAGTGATAAGAGGCTTAGTTATTTCAAGAGCTTTGCATAGTATTTCCATGTCATGAGAGGAATTTATTCCTGCTGCTTGTTTTAACAAGGATGAGGTTTATTCTGAACACAGTGCATGTGGAAGGAAGCCAGTCTGCATGCAATGAAAACACAAGAATTTGTGACACATTTTGACAGAAAAAAAATGGTTTTATTATGGACGCCTAGAAAAACTGTATTGGTAAGCATTATACATATATGAAGGGAGATACATATAACTAGATAGGTGACTGTTCTTGTAATCAGAAAAAAAAATGAAAATAAACAACATGAGCACCCTTTGGCTATGGATCACCTCATGAGGTATTTCTTATCTCTTTTCTTTCATTTCTCTTTTTTTTTTTTTTCACCAATCTCAACATGTCAGGATGCTTCACTAGGAAGCTGGAAGGGCACAAACAGTGAAGTCCTTTCGTACACAAAGAGTTCTCAGGTCCAAATGCTTATCCAAGTTTGCCTTGTATTGCATGGTAATACTATTAATATTTCCCTGAAATAGAAATGTAATACTGAAAAAGGTGAGTGGAAAAAAAAACCCTGTCCAGTCTTGTTTGGGACTGTGACTACACATCAGTTTTGCTGGAACTCTGCAGTTAGGATTCTGGACTGGACTTCAATACCGTTGTAAATGGCAATTGGAAAGTGTGGAGATCTTGGTAATCAGTGGCTTTCTCTTCCTATTTCTTTGTTTGTTTTTGTAAAATTTTGTCTTGAAAACATGTTCAAAACCATTAACAGCAATGAGACTGAGTTGCTTTCACTAAAGGCATAATTTGAATACCATGGGTTTATTCATATGTAGCAGTGGCCTAATTTGGAGGTCCTTTATTGTTAATGGTGTAAGAAAAAAAGCTCAGAGCACGCACTGAGTCTATTGGTGGCAGCTAAGAAAATATTTTCTTATTGCTTATAAACAGAACATGTGTGCCATGGAATCACTGAGAGAAAGTAAACTTTGAATCCTATGGTGTTATTTAACAAAGTGTTACATTTCAAAGAGGAACTACACTTTAAACTGTATTTTGTCTCTTAGAAGATTAAAAAAATTCTTAAATCCATGTTGACAGATCTGCACACAAAAGCTATTGCATTTGGACCAAGCCCACAAAGATTCATACAGTTCTAACCAATATTGATATTTTTAATATAGTACTGCTATGGTATGAGAATCACTTAAAACAGCTTAAAACAGTAGGTGCAATAGCACAATAGCTATCCTGTTTTAGCAATAAATTTGAAAAGGTCAACAACAGTTGAGCTTCTTTATAAAAGCAGACAGCAGAAATAATAGCAGTCTCCAAAAAAAAAAAAAAAATTTGAGAAGTTACCATTTTCACTTGCAATGAAAATATATGCATTTTGAGGGTGAGGTTAAGATGAACATAGAATTACTATTTCTACTGCTTCTCACTTCTAACTTTCCCTCTGTTCAGCATAAAACTGCAGGAAAATTTTTGATACTTGCAAGAAAAGCAAACATAAGTTTCAGAAAGTTTTGAAGGAAATGCTCTTTACATAGGGTAGTACAACATCAGATCATTCACTTGGGATGTACAAGAGCTGAGCTTTAGTTCTGCATGTGTTTATGCAGAATTCAGAAAAGCCAACCCTGCCTCCTTTGGAGGATTACTTGGAATATTAGGTGAGAGAATCACTCCCATTATTTTGCTCATTGTCAGAAAATCTTTACTAAGAAAACCAGAAAGAAGAAGAAGATGAAAAAGAAGAAGAAAATCAACTGACATGATTGAGTATCACATGCTGAACCAAGTCAGGCAGCTAAATATTTTCTATTTTCTTCTGAGCTTTTTTTTTTCCTTCTCTGAGGTATAAATTCAGACTTGCTTTCTGTCTGATTCAAAGCAGACATCTGACTTAGACCTTCCATATTTTCACTGAAGTATGAAACTTCCTTCAGAGCCCTGAGTACTGTGATTCCTTCCAAGTCTGACAATCCCACCTTCTTGCTCCGTATCCTTCAATCCAATGAGCCAGAGCGTCAAAATTACCTTTCAGCTCCAAGGCTGGAACTTCCTGGAGCACAACATTCAGGTTTGGGGTTCCTGTGCTATTGAATGTTGAAGTATGAAGGTGCAATGCAACTGCATGGCAGGGTGAACTGGGAGTGCTGGCCTACCTGTAGGCCTGGTGTTCAAGTACTCTTCTCCAAGGTCAGATGGTTTTGACTTCCCCAGCAGAGGACAGGAGTCTCCAGGTGCCTTGTCTTTTCTGAGAGCTCTAAGCACTGGCACTGTGCAGAAGGCATTAACACACTTCCTATCACACTAGACCTTCTCCAGCTGGAAACTATTCAATCAGGTTGATCTAGAGTCAGGATCCCTTTTTTGGCTGCCAAACCCACATTTGGCTATCAGTTTCCTCATTTTTCTATGAGTTTACAGGAATATCCCTCAGAACAGAGATAGCCTTGACCTTTCAGTCTCTCATGTTCCAAAGAACCTCTGAAGTAGGCCAGACAGAGACCTCTACTCCAGGGGAATTAACGACAGTTGCCATATTATGTCTTGCAAAAAGACAGATCATTTAGGTCAGGGGAGTTTTTGTGTTCTTAGGGATCAAAGCACAATGCAGTACCCAGAGACGAGACAGGCCAAACTGAGCCATGTTCCACGTATGTGCTGAGCATTTGGTTCACTCCTGAGGACCTGCCAGCTGGGCTATATGGACTATGAGCAATGGAAATGCATTCCACTTCAAGACAAGGACAAGGAGAAGAGTAGCACTATGTAGTGTTTTCATAGAGTTGTTTCAATATAAAAAATAAAATATATTTTAAAAATGGAAAATTAGATGAGATGCAGTGAAGACTGATGTGATTTCCTCCTAAAGATAAAGAAATATGAAAGCAAAGTTTCAGTAAACTGGAATTGATTCTTATTTAACACAGCTGTTTAAACAGCTAAGTTTGTTGAATGTGGCACTATAAAGTTTTCATGTTTTTATATGGAAAACCTGCTCTAAATTGGCTGATTTTATAAGAGAAATGTTTTTGCTTAGGTAAATATAAGAGTTTAATTTCTTGTTTTGGTATAGAAATATAGCAAAACTTTAATCAAGAAAATGTATGGTTGCAATTAATGACTTTCAGTTTGAAGACTTAAATTGCAAATATGTAAGCAGTGGTCTTGACTCTTACTACCATAAAACACCAATTTGAAACAGTCCCATTAGCAAGTAGGATGTCCAGTTGGGAGTGTTTACAAGATTGGGTCTTAAAATAGAAACTGTAATTAGCAGGCTATGTACTCTCAGCTGAATATCTGTAAATATTCTGTAAATGACAGCAAAAATACAAGAAAAATTGCGAATGTGAGAGTTATTAAGCTTAAATCAAGTGCATTCCTTAGTTTATTCAGAGATCAACTGCTCTACTAATGCAAAATTTTATGCGAATCAGGCACATTACACTGATTCTTTTCCCCCATTAAATTATGAAAGAACAATGCAACAAAGCAAGCATTTTCCTACTTTTAGCAGTGTTGCAGGTCCCCATAAATAGGGAATTGGTCTGGATTATATCTGCAAATGATGCTAAAACAAGGAGAGCTTATTACTATATTATACCATAATAATTTCTTATGAACAGATTTTGAATGTTGACATGAGGAGAAAAGACTTAGAAAATCGTCACTAAGAGGCAGTTTCTACGTTTCTTTCTGGTTTAACCATCTAGAAACATGGAGTAAGAACACATTACAAACATTGGGGTTGGCTCATACCTGTGGCTCTTCCTTCCTTGGAGAGTGAATACCAGGAGCTCAACACTTACAGGTCAATTCCAAATGTGCAAGGAGTCTTGAAAGACCGTGAATATATCTGCATTGCCAGATCCATTGCCTTCTTTCAAATCCTCACATCATTTCATGTAACTATTCTACAGCCATACTGTCCTGCCTCAGAAAGCTGGGGTGCTAGCATCATTATTTGAGACCATTCTGAATCAATGTCTTGTCTCCTGTTAATGGGGATATTAGCCTTCGATCTGAATAATTACCAAAAGATCATTTCCTTTCTAGTTTTGTGCTGATTCTGTAACTGAACCTTACACGTAACTGAAACAATCAAGCCTTTCTATAGTTAAAACATAAAATTATTTTTTCAGTGCTTTTCAATTACAGTGTGACTTTGAAACCAACACATAAAGAGCATCTTCTGCACTCATATGGTGTGTAACTCAGGCTATTATAATAGTAAAGCAACATTATTGCCTTTTTTATTTTGCAAATAGGCTATTTTTTCCTTCTGTTACTTGTAAATGTGTCTAATACTTATTATAGAAGGATCCAATAAAGGAGAATCTCTTTGTAATTACTCAAACAGCAGACTAATTTTCTAATTAAGCATAAAAAGTCATGATATTATAATTGCTCCACTTCCATAGCACATAAGATACACAAAAAAAAGAAGTCCTGATGATATAATTGCTTCACGTATATTTTATAGAGCCATGAATGAATTTCTCTTCCGCTCTTAGTTAAAAAAAAATTGTTCTATATAATTAGAAGTTATTTCCTTCTTCTTCTTTTTTTTTTTTTGTATTCATGTAATTAGAAAACAGAAAATAATACATTTTTGAAAGAAGGGTATACTAAAAATACACTCTCTTTGCATTCTTATGCTTATGCACAGCAAAGTGTATCTCAGCTTGGAAACTCTTCAAATAAAATATTCAAGTTATTGAAAAATCATCAAAAATCTAATGCAGTTAAGGGTGCTTCATTTTTTATGACATTTTATCAGTATTTTTACTGGAACTTTTAACAAGAAGTGTGGTTTTGCTATATATGTTATTTATATACAAGAACACACATATACATTCATATGCAAGCATACAAAGTTTAGCTATTAACAAGGTAAACAGAAAAAATATGTTGTTTTTTAGGCAATTTTTCATCTCTTTGTAGGTTTTATATTTCTTAATAATCCAAAATATATTTGTGACATTAAAACAACAATCACTGCCTTTTTGACAAATATCTCCCAGGAGAAATACATCTGTTCTCCTGATGAGTAATAGTTGGATGTCCTATTCTCAAGGAGACGCAAATGAACTTTCTTTACTAAGCTCAAGTTTTGCATAATTTCTGAAACACGGAAGTCCTAAAAAGTGGCGGTTTTCCTAGAGAAAAGGACTGATATGGACAATCTGGGTGAAGACCACACCATTGGCTATTTTAAATACACAACAAATAATATGTCTGAATGGAGCCTCTACATCACACCCACTAGCTGGCACAAATGCAGCCTTTACTAGTTGTTTTACCGGTCCAGATACACAGCTGGTGCTCCCTCAGCATGGGCTTTCAGGCTGGACAGGGATGCAGGATGCACACAATGCCCTATCGTGCATCTCCCTCCTGCTGCTGAGCACCAGCGCTGGCTGCAGTTCCACTGTACACGGCAGCACTTTGCTGTCCCAGCCCCAGCCTGGAAAGACAGCCAAGGGACTCCTGCTCACTCCAGCTGGCTTGTGTTCTAGGAAGTCCTACCAGGACTGAGGAATACGAGGGTGGTCGAGGAAGGGAAGGCACTTTGCTTGCCCTGGCAAGTTATTTTGTCTTCACCTTTGAGGCAATACCATTCAGTTTTGCTTACACAGCTGAAAAGCCTTAAACAGACTCCAGCTCCATTTTCTGTTAACATAGCAACATCAGACTTCTCACTGGAGCTGGATTTGAGTCAGCTGGGGTAAATCCTTTAATGCATAGTATCAGTGACTTTTAAGCAGAATCAACATATTTTTACAGAGAAGAGGAGAGAATAGACCCTTTCTTTAGCAAGATTCATGTCTGAACAATAGCCCTAAGGTGTGGCATGTTAGCTTTCAAAAAGCTGTGCTGGAACAGAATAACAATGTTTTTTTAACTTCCAGTAGAAAACAGTGTGAGGGATCTGGTCACTTTCTCCCCTCACACAAATTCCAACAGCGAAACTGCAGAAATGTAAGCAGTATTTTCCACTTCCATTTGAGGATCATGTGTTTCACTAGCTCCAAATTTCCTTTGACCTCAAACTTGAGCCACATTTACATCCCAGATGAACAACAGAGGTGTCCAGGTAGTCTTTGGGAAGTTGAATGAGGTGAAGCTTGAGTCTCATAATCTGCAGCCTGCTCTACTCTGTAGTCACCCACTGAGAAGTTTGTGAAGTACAAAACCAGACCCTATAGTAACTTACAGGATTTTTCCTTACTTGCATGTTTCATAGTCAGGGATACTTCTGAATAAATGGGTACTGGACAACTGTGGACTATCTGGTGCTGTAGTATATATATATGTGTGTGTATATATATATGTATATATATATATGTGTATATATATATATAGGATGCAGATGTAAGATGCTGGCTAGACACTTTAGAGATGCACAAGCTGGAACCCAGGGAATTCAGACAGACACTGTGATGCTGACTCTGACTCACAGTCCCTCCGAATTGTGACACTCCATGAAAAGGTGCAACTCACTCCCCTCTGCCCCTCTTGCTGCTGGTCCTCTGCCCATCCTGAAACATAACAGAGGGAAACATGGTGAATTTGACTACAAGTTTTGCTTTTCAGCTGCACTTGGTCTACCAGAAGACAGCAGGTGGGTGCAGATTTGATGGAAGAGACCAACTCTTCTATAACATTGTCTCAATTTAGCTAGATATTGCCATAGTCATGTTTTTGGGTTTTTTTAATGTTGGGTGTGTCAAAACTCCACATCATTAATTTATGGATGAACCCTTTCAGCGTTACCATGCTGAACTCCTGCATAGTAACACTACAGCTCCTCTTTGGCCTGCTACATCTGTTTGGGTTCAGCATGAGTTTGTCATGTGAGCTATTGGGCTTTGCTGATCTAAATGTGCTGATCTAATACATCTTCATGCAGAAATTCTTTGAATCATCTATGGCCTGTGTTTTTACTGGGATTTCAGTCTCCCTTCATCTCCTCTGTTTCTCCTTCAATGACAGCAAACATTTCTGTGCATAGAAAGTGTGTGTTAGATTAAGAATCATCACTGAATTGTCACTCCTCGCTAATTCTCTGTTTGTCTTTAGTCAAATACTACTTTTGCAAACAGCCACAGCAAACATACTCCTTAGAAACTTAGAAAATTATGCTGAAAAAGTGAAAATGTCCTCTCCAGGAAAGGCAGATGCCGAGTCAGTAATACAGCCTCCTGCCCAGCAGTGGCTGAGTGACTAAAACCACATCTCATTCACTGAGCAGGCAGGTATCTTGCTCAAACAGGAGACAGTGACAGCTACAATGCTGGTCACTGCTATGTGAGGCTTCTCTGTGACGTTTCTCCCAGCAGAAATCTCACTTATCTCTGCTTAACACCTCAGTACGTGGGCCAGCCTGAACTTGGTGGATCCTGAGGAGTTTATTTCAAGAAAGGAATAAGCATTTTTCTGCCTTACCTGTAAAACCAGAAATTAGTGGCTGATTTAGCATGGTGGGAGACAAAACTTATCCCCATCTTGATGGAGAAATGAGAGCAAAAGAAAGATATTTTGTCCAGAATGATAAAAGAAGGCAGCAACAAAGCAGGATGTAAAATTTAGATCTCACATTTACGGTTAGCAGCCAGACCATCCTTTGGGACCACTGAAAGTGCACATATTATTCTTCATTACATTTACCCAGTCTGACCTCCAAGCAAGAAACCATTTCCCATCATTTCTTGCTTACAGAAAATATAACTTGGTAAAGGACGATAGTTATTTTAATTTTGGTTGGGAGTATGGCAGATATTAGAGCAACATGACTTTACCAGCTATAAGATCGATCATGAGAGTGCATGTTTCCTTCTACTAAATATGCTATAAATGTGCATGTTGATGAAGCCTTTGTGTCACTCTCTGCCTTCTATCTGCAGTTGAAATTGCCAAAAAAGACAGCCATGGTACATCTATGCTTAATTGCATTGGTAGAAAAATTGAGCTCATGAAATTAAAGCTAGAAGAAGGGTTTCTAGAAATATTGAGAGGGTAAAAAAGGCAAGAAATAGGCTGCAAGGTTCACATAAAATTTCTGTATTGTTCCTCAAAAGGTCATTTTAGGAACATTTTCAGGAACATCATTTGTGCAATGTTGGTGTTATCTGTCAGGAAACCACCATAAGAAAGTATGATATTGCTGGCTGCATTTTCACTTGTAAAATTAATTACCTCCATTTTGTTTTGTGGTTTGGTTCTTACACTCTTCTAGTGCATATCTGCACGTAAGGAAAATAGTTAGCAAAGTGATAATTAAGTTGTTAAATTTAAATACAATTCCCTTGTCTCAGTCACTCTGTCCTTAAACATTTAGGCTTCCTGCAACTGAAGAGGAAATTCAGTTTAACATTTAAAACTGTGTGCCATTATTTCAACTATTTACGCTTAGCACTAAGTGTTGGTTTTGATCCTATTTGAAAAGCTAAGGGTGGGAGATAGGAGCTTGCCTGCTTGAGCGAAGCAGAAGTTTTACATCATAGGAACACAGCTTAAGGACCTGCATTGACTAGTGAACAGGGATTATTCTGATTTTCACTGTATGCCTAAAAAATCCTATGGACGTGATGCTTGTGTGGTTTGTGGTTTATTGAAATCCCATCATTTAACTATGGAGAGTGAGTTTATTCTAACATACCCAAGAAAATCAAAGTGTTTATTGTAGCAGTACTCATTCCAGTGTGGCTGACTCTGAAACATTACATATGCTCATTTTTTGTTTGTTCTGTTGTTCCTTGTTCCAAAGGCCTGTGCCCCCTCTCCCCACCCCATTTTCCCCAAGCTTTTATTGCTGGGCACAGTATCATTCAGTATGAAGTATTCCCTTGATCAGTTTGGCTCAGCTGTCCTGGTTGTGTGCCCTCCTAGCTTTGTGTGTACCCCAGCCTACTTGCTGTACAGGCTGAGTGGGGGGAAAAACCCACAAAAAAGGAGGAAACCTTTATGCTGTGCTTGGCTCATAAACTGCCAAGACACTGGTGTGTAATCAACACTGTTTTAGTCACAAATCAAATGCCTATGGGCTTCTATGAAGAAAATTAACATTGCCCCAGCCAGAAACAGTACACCTGCCCACAAGCTCATCAAGGAGGATGGTTCTCTTCTGATTATGGGATATCTAAGAGTTTCAAGCCATGGATATTAACTTTTGGAGTAGGCAATGATTTCAGGGATAAACTTGCACTTAGACATAGTTCAAACAGCCGTATAGCTCTATCTAGAGGAACCATATCGGATATAAGCAGAATTCAAATTGAAAAAGTTCTATGCCAAGAGCATAATGCCTGGAAATAATTCAAATATTCAGATATAGGTTGCTGCCAATTTAGTTTCTGCATGGATTGAAGGGGAGTTCTTTTTTTTTCCTATCAAAATCTCCCGAAGGAAGTCAAATATACCCTGTTAGTCAATTAGGTATGTGTGCTCAGGAACAGGAAAAAAAAGGTTACATCTGTTTCCGTGAATGTAATAATTTAGACACACAGAATGACTGAATCACATTGAATGCTTAGGATTTTTCTTGACAAGGTTAAGAGTTATGAAAAGAAAGTTACTGCTGCTCAGAAAGTAATGTCTATAATATGAACAGTTCCAAAACTTTTAAAGAAACAGTTATTTAAAAACAAAAATAAACAAAACAAAACCAAAACCAAACCAACTAACCAACCAAAAAGCTAAAAAAAACCCCAAAAACAAACAAACAAACAAAACCAACAAAACTGTTGAAAAATATGGCAGTTTTATTTGTTTTGGTTTGGACTGGGTTTTTTTGTCTGTGTGTGTTTTGTCTTTTGTTTGTTTTGATGCTTGTTTTGTTGGTGGTGTAGGGCTTTTTTCTTTTTTTCCTGAATGTCTCCAAAATTTATCTTCTTTTTATTAACAGTTACTTTGATGCCTGCTATAGAACACTCTTTGTGACTAGTCCAACTTATTGCATAGATCAGAAGTGGTCATACAGTGGCTCCTGAGCTGCATACATTTTATCACCCATTTAACTCTCTCCCATGCTGCTTGTACATCACGTAACGGGCTCTCCAGGTCACTTTGAATTTGTGCGTGTGAAATAAAATTATTTTTCACAGACTGTTGTGTCTGCATCATGGGGGTTTAGCTCCAAAACCTGATGCTTTGTATCCTGCAGTGGAGACACAGGAGGCCTGAGGAGTTGCCACATCTCATCTTCGAGCTACTTCTGCCCAAGCAATGAAATGCCTTATGATTTTTAGTCATAGGGAAGTTCATGGCATCAAGTTCGGACAGTCCAGGAAAATCCAGGAAAGGGGTACTTATATATCGCTATTTTTTGCCTAAAATGAAATCTAGTTTCTAATAATACACTGAAGGAGACTAAGGGTGGGCATCGGAGATTTCATTTACATCCTCACCTTCCCAAACATATCAGAAGGAGATGTAGTTTCAGTGGTGATAGAAGAAGTAAAAAAAAGATAAAAATTAGGGATTTGTTTTGTCTTTGTTTCTTTCTGATGGAAGCTGTGGGAGACACTGTGAGAGTTTTATTTATTTACCACCTCCAACTATCGTACACACATATGTATACATGCATATGTTTGCACACACAAACACACAGAGGCACACAAACATGCACACAGTCACTTCAGCCTCCTAGCTTTCCTAAGAATAATAAATAAATCATGCAATGAGATAGTAAATGCTGGTATGGGAGAAATCTGTATTTTTCCTTACATCCTTTTACAGAACATACAGATCCTAGCCAAGCACTCTGTAATTGTCATAAATAAATGTAAGGTCTTTTCAGATCTTTAAGTTCAATATAATAAAGGGCACATTCAGAATAGGGCAATAGATGTAAAAATCCAGATCCATTCAGCATCCAGGCTCCAAACTCTCTGATCTTATTGAGACATCCAAGGCATATGGAGGAATTAGAAGCCTAAATTCTTTATAGAATCAGAACCAAAGACATTTGAGACCATTTTTAGGGCAAAAAGAATGATAAGTTTTCCTAGAGTAGGTTCAATGAGTCCACTTAAAAACTTCACAGGGGGTCAAATTGTCCCATAGCTTTATGGATGTAGGCTGAGGTAACTCGTGGACACTTTATCATTTTCTACAAAATTTGAACTCAGATTCCCAAGGAGATTTTTGTGACCGCAAAAATAATAATTAAAAATTTCTTATCTGTAAGGTGTCCCATAGATAAAAAGAATAAAAATGCATTTAGGGAGTTCCATTCTCTACAGGTGATCAGGGCATATCTCAACTATTTCTGGTAAAGAGGGTTATAAAATCTAACCTGTAAGGGGCTTAGTTACCTTTTTTCTTTTCTTTCTTTTTTTTTTTTTTTTTTTTTTTTTTATTTTTAAATGCAATGATAGTTTAGCATTCATCCCAGTTCTAAGACAAATTTAATTACCATTGACATGAGCCTAGTGAAGTATTGTTGAGGCCAGCATAACAGGTCTGCTGTTAGCCTGTCAAGGCCAATTAGGTAAAAAGTTTTTTTTTTTCCTTTTGTCAGTTCTGCAAAGAGAAAAAGAAAACTTCATTTAACAGATGCTAGTAACTAATGTGAATCACTGAACAGAGATATTTATTACAGCAGTTAAGCTGGGCAAAAATCAGGAATTAAATTTGGTGTGTTTCACTAGGTGTGTTGCAGTTTTGCCTGTATGTGTGTATGGTGGGCATAGGAGAAGCTATTAGTGATCTCTCAGAACAGATTAATAAGAACTTCACATGAAGAAAGAGTATGTTAAAGAAAATGTAATATAAATTGCACATTATCTACATCATCAGGGCACACAAATCAAACACTATACATGCTTACATAATACTTTGAAGTGCATGGCTGTTTGAAAGGAAAATAAATATTTTTTAGCAGTCCATGTTAATATTACATCTGTCACAGCTGTTAATAGGGGAGCTTCTCACAGAAGTGCTTAGGTGAAGGCTGGAAGAGGTCTTAGGCAAAGCTATCATTTCCTCCCCACTTCAATCAGTAGGGCTTTAGGAAAGGTGAATATTGCACTCAGACCAGACCACCAATAGTTACGTCTCTTTTCACCTACAGGAAACTGAATAATTGTCATGCCTCTAGAATACACTGCATCTGATATAGCAAGTGCATCACTACCCATAGCAAGTGAACAAGGGGTACAGTCTGGCATGATCTACTGCTAATTATTAATCCTTTTTATTCGTTTAACAGAGTATCTGAGGGACTGAATATCATAATTCAATGAAATAGGCAGAATCAGTTATTCCATACAACTGATGTGACATTACTGAAATGCTTAGAGGGTCTGGTATTTTTCCGATGGAGGTCAAATAAAGTTTTCCATTGATATTAGGGGTAACAATGAATACAAACTCAAAATCATGAACCTTCACTGTAGAATTCAAAATGCTTATTAGGGGATATATAGCTAAGGTATTACGTACAGAAAACTCTCATTGTGCAATGATTGTCATTCGAGGCACAGAGAAACCTATGTCAAACTTCTATTCAAGTATGCAACAGAAAACCATCTCAAACAGAGGGCGGTACTTTGCTAGTAATGTTAGCATAGTAACATGAGAAACTAAAAAAGGACACATGAAGAATTGGATTATAGGCTTGTTTCTGTCAGCAGAGCTAGAGAATTAAGTATATAAACAGGTGCGTTGTAAATAACACAAACACTCTGGGATATCAATAACAGATACAGTGATTAGCATGGATGCCAGTGCTAAAAAGCTCCTAAACACTGGAAAAAACAAAACAAAACAAAACAAACAAAAAAAAAACCCCATGATGTTATGCCTTATGAAAAGTATGTTAAAAAGGGCAGATTTGATGAGCGGGCAGTTCACTCCAGCCTGAGCACAGCTGAGGACCCTCCCCTCCCCTCCCCTCCCCTCCCCTCCCCTCCCCTCCCCTCCCCTCCCCTCCCCTCCCCTCCCCTCCCCTCCCCTCCCCTCCCCTCCCCTCCCCTCCCCTCCCCTCCCCTCCCCTCCCCTCCCCTCCCCTCCCCTCCCCTCCCCTCCCCTCCCCTCCCCTCCCCTCCCCTCCCTTCCCCTCCCCTCCCCTCCCCTCCCCTCCCCTCCCCTCCCCTCCCCTCCCCTCCTTTCCCCATGCCTGACTTACGCTGTGATCTAGCTTAGCCTTTTACCACCTCCCTCTTCCAACTCTGGGCTGTGACCTGGGACTGTTTGCCTTAAAACCCATTCTGAACATTGGAGTTTTAGGTCTTGAAGAGGAGAAAAGCTGTAGAAGAAATAGGAGGAAAAAAACCTTCAAAAGCCCTTAAGAAAGTTAGTCAACTACTTTCAATGAAGTTTAAGCTCCTAAATGATGTAATATCCTTTCGAGAGGAACAACCTTATGTCTATCAGCTCACTAAGAATATTTAAACATCTGCATATTGTTAGTCAAAGCATTTCCACTCAACTGGGGCCAAAAAGTTAGATCATTCCAGCTGATGTGTGTTTGCCACTGTTTATCTCCTTGGCTGTTATTAAACGGATAGCAACAATGAGCAGCTAACTTCACAATCTATTCCACAAATTTTACACAAATTAATTAAAAGATAGATGCCCTTGCACTCCTCAATTAATGGCAATATTGAAGATTACACTTACCGAGGAAAGCAAGAAAAAAAAAAAAAATCACTGTCTCTGTATCGTAATGACTGACCTAAGCTTTTAAATATGTCTTAAATACTGTATTCTTCATTATCTGTGGAATGCAAATTCCACTGTCGTTTATTAGATGTAACATTTAACTCAGTTGAAAGGACTAAATCATGTGATAGAAAAGGCAGATTATGCCTCAGGCTTTGCAATAAGTTTACCTAGCTAGAGGTTTCTACATAGCTTGATTAACTGTATTGTAAAATAGTGTGTAAACTTTTATTTACCACACTTCTTTTTTTCTTTAACTCCATAGACCTGGTAGATTAACTTAGGAATTATTGGCTGATTTATAATTAATATTTTCTGCCTCAGGAAAATTATTTAAGACTAATGAAAGTCTTTTAATCACTGTGGGTTTCCCTTTTTGCTTCTAGCAGTATGCACATAAAATGCAATCTTCTCCATTCACCATGTCCAGGTTAATTAAAAAAATAGCTTATTTAGTTCAGTGACCTTTCAAATAATCTCATCTGAAGACAAACGACACCCCAAAGACTGTTTATCCTCTTAATATATAGATGTATACTATAATGGACTGTACTCTTTAGAATGATCATGAGTACCAGATTTAAAGCTAAAGCAGGCAAGGAAGTAGGTACCAAGAAGAAGAAGAGGACATGGAATCCCCAGATCCTTTTCCACTTTTTCAAAGCCAACTGAAAACTCTTTTATGTTACTTTGAACTACAAGTGGAAATTTACTTTTGCTTGCAGAGTAATTTTTTTTCTTCATTCCTTCCTGTATCATCAGTTTTGCTAATGAATGTAATTTTTATATACCAACAGAGTCAGCTATATCTGTGAACCAGTTTTGAAGAAGGCATTTGATTTTCCCTGCTTCATGGAGGAAAAATTCTTGTAAAGCACAACTACACATTTGGATAATTGATAATGTACAAGGAGAGATTGTCTAGAAAAAAAAAGCTAAGATAAAAGAGGAAACAGGTGGGGTAAAAGCCCTTTTCTCCCTCAGCTGTAAGACATCTCATGGTAGGAATGAAGTTGCTGGTGTTCCCTTGGTGGCTACAGCTAAAGGCACAGGAGTACCCAAGCTGCACTGATGCAGTGGGGTAGAGCTGACTGTGGTAAAATCCAGTTTTATGAGGCCTGAGTGTATGACACCTCCCTTAATGCCTCTCATATTTCTGTTTCCATGGGAAGCAAACCTCCAGGCTGGAGGGGACATGCAACAGGTCGGTCAGCTCGGCAATGAGTGGCTAGGGCTGCAGGATAGTAAGCTAACTGCAATACTAGTGACACACTGTCCGAAAAAGCACAGCTGAGACAGTACTATAATTTAAAATGTTCAAAATTGCTTCCTTTGTTTTTCTTATTTTTAATGGAGCAATTTTAAATTTTGTGGAAGTTTAAAAATTTTAAATATTATTTGTTGGCCAGTATTAGAAAAGGTTATTTTATTCTTAAAATACCTCAGGAGAAAATTCAAAATAATTACTGAATACTGCCCATTTTTCTTCCTCTGGCTAAAAGTCAGTCATTGGATGGAATAGCCATAAAGAAAATTTGTATAAGGCATGTCCAGAAGAGATGACTGAAGGGAAGTAGGATGGCCTATGTGCTGGCAAGTAGAGAATGGAGAGTAAAAGACAACAAAAGAAGAAAATCAAAACAAGTTGAAGAGATGCTATAGAGTGCCAGAAAGCTTTGGAGCATTGGAATGACCTGCTCTGCCAAAATGCCTGCAACTTCAGGCTTATGAAATCCAAAGACAATAACTACTCTGTCTGCTGCTAATGGAAGGCATCGGCCATAGTTTAGAGAGGTGAATCTGCCAGACCTTGTGAAAAAAGTGTTATTTTACCAGGACTGAGTATTTTAACATTTGTCAAATATCACCAGTTCAACTACTGCTCTCTATCTAATCTTTCACTCCCAGCCAAGACACCGAGATAGTAGTAACAGCAGCTCCATTATATGTAGAAACTCATCCCTGAAGGAAAGAGTCTGACATGAACTTGTGCTTTGGTGTTATAATCCCAAAAGACGTGGAGTCATTTCTTCTAAGGCCTCCAGAGCTATCAGTAGTTTAAGCCATTGGTGACTTAAGGCAAACTGCATCACTGATTCTGTATCAACACACAGTGCAGAAAAAATACATTTATTCTCTTGGACCAAACAGCTGACAAGCACATGGAAAAGTAATGAAAAGCTGAAGAAAAAACTTGTCATGAGCAGATGCAGACCAGGTTGGAATTTCAGAAGATACATAATCAAGAATGTAGTAATCTTCCACTTGTAATAAACTTACTCCACACTTAGGCAAAAGTTTCCTGTTATAAACATGTCAAAAGGGAGAGATTGAAAAAAGGAAAAATAGAAAAATTTCCCATGTAAAACCCCAGCCAATACAGAAATTGAATAAAGTTTCCAGTGTAACAGATCTTTAACTGATTTAGATGATTCTGGATCTAGAAATATTCAGTGTTATACCAGTGTCACACCCGGCAAAGATTAAGATTTTGAAGTACACCAGTGGAAACACACATTTTTAGGTATAGTGTAGACAGGTACTATATAAAAAAAGGATCTCTGAGATACACAGAGCTACAGTGATTACAAAAATACAGTAGAAAGGTATGCAACTTCTAGTCAGATTTGTCAGTCACATCATCAACCAGAAAAAGACAAACATTAAAGATAATAGCAAATATGGGGAAGTTTACATTGGCTTAGTATGTTTGCCTTTTTAAAGATATTTTTCTCTTATAATATACATACAGTTTAGCGGTTGACTTCACTGTACAACCAGCTAAAACAGATAACTTATTCCTCCATTTCTGAGTGTTGCTTGCTCTTATTTTTATTTTTCCATAATTTGCCTGTTGCTTTCACTTCAGTATTTCACCTTACGGTATGAAAACAGCATTATCAGTGTAGATAGCAATATTCTGTCTGTCCCAGGTGCTTTATAAACTCATTACAATAATGTAATGATGCAACTTGATTAAATTATTGCTCCCCATGAGAATTCAACTTCTTTTGTTTCTTCTTACATACCTGAGCTATGAGACAGCAGTAAGTGATTTTTGAAATGCCCCATTGTCTCATGGACACTATTCTGCTGTTGGTATTTTAACTAAACAATTAATCATCTGATAGTTACATTTCCTTTTTTACAAACCAGAAGATAAAATGACATAGATTTCCTCTACCAAGTGAAACTCCCCGGAAAGGGAAAAAGAGCTGTGCAGGCTACACATTCAGTTGTGTACAACTTTTCCACACATTTAACTGGCTCCTGTATAGCCAAAATAAAGGCTTCTGTACTTGAGGGAGAAAGAGACAACAAGAAGTCCACTAGGGAACTCCTTGTTCAGTTACCTAAAAAAGCTCTCTTAGATGCCATGGTAATGAGAGCCTAAAATAGATCTAAGCTAGATATATAAGCTATATATATACATTGTAACGACTATCTATTGTGCTACTAGTTTTCCACAGGTCTGTGGGAGGTATTCTTGATGATAAATTATAGTGTACAGTGAGAGGCTACAAGAACAACTCATTTATCATCTTCTATTTTTAGTGTTACACAATTCTAAATAATATTCAATAATAATTTATGTATTGTATGCGATCATTGTAAATAACATGTTCAGAAGAAGATGTTCATATCTTTTTTTTCCTATGGCTTCTACAAGCTCTTTTCAGTATTGCAGCAGACACTTTGTGGCTATTTTTTGATGAAGAGTAACCCTCACAGTATTACTGTTCATAAGAACATGACAGTACTTTATTTCCTTTGACATCCTTTCCACTTGCACATACAATAGGGATATTTTTGCCTTGTCACTGTTTGGATAAAAGTGACAGAGGGAGTTACATCTTTGAGCTCTCGTTTTCCTCTTTTAATTCTTACTGAGGCTTGGATGTTGAGCAAAAACAGATTTTCAAGCATCAGTAACAGCTACATAAGAGCATCTCATTCCACTAAAAGCTGAAAAAAGATCAAAAGTGTGATTACTAATGAGAGGTTGATGGAGCGTCTTTCTATGATAAATCTCCCGTGAAGGACAACTGTATTCTTTAGGTCTTCTCCTTTCTTTAAGACATGCAAGGATCACAGTTTAACAATGAAAATGCTTATTGACATCTCAAACTTCAGTCTTCGTCCTTTTCTCACCCACTTGAAAGCTGTTTGTATTTTTATATTTTTTGTTCTTCCCCCAGGAAGAAGTGGTGAAGGAGGTACAGGGCCAAAGTCACCCGATAGGGAATATCTACTACCTGCCGAGTATTTGTGTTAACAAACAAGAACTCATTTGAGAATTAACTTATCTTCTCCCTTTTTTTTAAAAAAAAAAAAAAAGAAACCTGCTATGAAGTGTTTTTAATGTGGGCCTTCTCTATCTATACTGTATAATTACTAACATGTTGTTTAGGAGGTCATATTCATCAGTCTGTTTAAATCAACTGTGCCAGCTGTGCCATGTAAAGATGTGGGCAGCTGATGCTGGTACCTGCACTCCAGGCAGCAGCCCAGATGGTTCCCATGAGCCCACTGTCCAAAACAACTCCGCTCTGGGCTCAGCCTTGCACTAAACCTGCCTCCTTCTCCGAGCATCAGTCCCTTCTATCCTTTCCACTTCCTCAGGTCTACTATGGATCCAGAGGTCCCATTACATTTTCTATGAAAAAACAAAAAGTGAGAGTTTGCAGGGAATTTGGAGAGCGTTCATAGATGGACTAAAAGGAGGTTCCTGAATAAACAAAAACTTTGGGAACAGTCAAATGTTATCTAAACAGAAAATACGCACCAAGTACATTAAATGGATATGAATCTGTTAGGCAACTCCAACTGGGATTTTGACTGAAATGATTTTTGTCATATTCCACATTTAAGACAGAAGAAAAGATATATATTTAAAGCACTACTGTCAGGGAATCTTGATTAGAGGCTGATTGCTCAGCTGAGGTAATGATTTCACTTTAAACTTTTGACTGAAAAGTTAAAAAGAAGTAAACAATACCAGAACAAATGTGAGTAATAGGTAGTTAACATCTTATATATATATGTATATTTTTTTTACCCAAGGTGTTGAGATGCATCTGCAGCATTTATATTTTTTACATGTATTTATGCTTTTCTGCATAAATTTATTTCTCTCTATAGAAATGAGTAAATCTGAAAAGGTAGTAGCATTTGTTACTAAAGCAACCTTTGAACCCTTCATTTGTACTGAAAATCCTATCTTGTTTTCCTAGTGTTTCCTTTGGCTTCACCAGAAGTGAATCACTTCACCTCTTCATAGAGTGAAGCACATGAATGAGGACACTTAGAAGAGGACGTAAGTCCTTGCATGTATCCCACTTTCAATTATGTTGAAGAGAGGTTTTCCTTTTAGGCTTAATCTCAATATTTTTGCTTCCCAGTTTGCTCCAAAAGAGATTTCTTCTTTAATGCTGGTTCTCAGTGAGAGAGAGACTGGAATGAAATACCATGGCTGCTGCAACAAGGGCAGAGAAACCAAGAGACTTTTCTTGAAGTCTAGCAGATTTGGTTTCTCTCCTGAGTAATCATAACAAAGACTCACAGTTGATTGTGGCTTCATGACAGATTTTCTGTGATGTTTCACTTACTGGGACCACTGAACAATCAGATCTGACTCATGGTTTACCAGTAAACAGTTTTCATTATTGTTGGTTTGTGCCACAGAAAAATGTGACCTTCTGACATTTGAAAATGCTAAGGCAACAGTGGCTGTTTTCTGAAATTCCCTTGAGATAAACATTACCTTTGTGCTAATTGGATGGTTTTGCTGGTTGTTGAGTTTATCTCCAGATATTCTCTCTACATAACGTAGCCTCACTTGCAGAAGAATAACCTGCAAATCCAGTTGAAAGAGGAATAATTGTGTTCTACACCACTACAGCTCTGAGAGAACAAGACTGTGGGTCATGGAGTGCTCTTCTCATATACTAGAGCACAGCATATTTGAAAAGGGAGATATGTTTTCAAACAGCAATTTGCATATTGCTGTATTTTCAAATTTAAGCTAGAGTTACGACTAAAGAATTTTATTTAATTTGATTTAAAATGCCAGGCGAAATTATATGCATTGTATTATATATTGTATACATATATATTACTCTATAACATACATACTACATGTATAAGGTATATTTAACACATAGATATACATACATATCCATATTTTAAAATCCTTATAATTAGTTATGTTGGTACACTTAACAAAGCAAGCTGATAAACCAACACTGTTCCAAACAGCCTCCTTGTGACAGCAGTCTGACTCCCAACAGCCTCCCAGCTGCTGCCAATTTTCCTTCTCTAATTGGTTCCTGAACATCCAGCCATTTTGTTTACAAATCAGCTTTGTCTGTTAGTCAGTTTAGGGTGCTTCAAAAGTCCTGTAGCATAACTGGCTAATTGGCTACTAATTAGCAAATAGTGATTATGATTTTTCCTTCCACAAATTCCTGCAGCCTCGGTCAGGTTTAGTTTTTATTTAGGGGCATTGATAGGTATGATTGAAACATAGTTTGGATATTTATAGAGGGAATCTATTTTTGCAACCTTTAATGTCAAAGTCCACCTGAAAACAATTCTGTGCAGGGAGCACGTCTTTGTAGCGTGAACCACAACACAGCCTCAACATCATTGACATAAGTGTGCAGCAATAACAGAAGCCATGAACACTGTGACTCCCCAGCTCTTGACAGGTACTGATGCTTGTTGCCATGGCACTGGCTCAGATTCCTGCCAGTCCTGAGCTGCAGACTGTAGCCCTCCTTGCACCCAGCTGTCACTGTGTTGCAGAACATTTCCCTCTGATATCAGAGTACTCAGCTTTTTAACTAACACTCTCCATGTCTGGCAAAACAGGTGCAGACACGATGCACATATTTCCTCAAAATATTTGTGCATCTGATCTGTAGTTTTAGTCTGCATGCAGACATGGAGAGACAGAGAGAGAGATCCACTGCTGTGGAAGTCACTTGTGCGAGTAGTGTTGAATGACATTTATTCACTAAATTCCAGGAAATCCTCTCTGCTTCTTGCTGCACCCAAAGGCAGGGGGTGTGAGGGCAGCAAAATAGAGCAGATTACATCATCTTTCATTAAGCACAGAGTCAGGAGCTAGGGAACTAGATATTATCCATGAAGCAGAAGACATTATGTGGAGTTCAATGCTTGTTATCTATGAGTTTCAGGATATTCCTGAAGTATGAACTTTTTGAGATAATACAAATCACAGAATAAGATCACGTGCTTATTCTGCAGTACTCAGGACCTCTCTGAGCCCAATAAAGGAAGAGATGGACTTCTTGCCAGCTTTTGCCTTTACTCATGCATAAAGAACAGAAAACTTGGAGGGTCTCAGAGGCACCTAGAGGAGAGGTGGAGCACAGCAGTTCTTGGAAATGTGCAGTAGCAGTCTCTGAAAGAGTGCAGGGGTTTTCGGCTAAGGCCAAGCAGTGTTGTTGTTCTACATGTCCATCATCTGAGAGCTGAGTCAACCACGAGCTGAGCATGGAAATGCTCTAATTTAGCAAGATGGCTTGATTTCATACTTGAATAATCCATCAGGAAGATATGCGTGAAATGAAAGATATTTCTTGTAACAACTGAAATCAAGATGGGTAAAATGCTAAGGCTACTGTACTGCTTTTCCAAACGCATGCCATGTTAAATTAAGTTTAAATGATCTTCTGTAAACTGTGTTGTGATTTCCTGGTATCCACAATAGCTGACACTGAGCAACCAAGCTTGGCCCTCCTCCTTTTCATCTAGGAGTGGCCAGGATGATGTTCCTTTTGTGGACTCTATGTTTCAGCAGCAGGCAGAGAAGATACTAGAAGCAGGTCTTGTTTTTCTCTTTCCCTTTGCCCTACTCACGTTTGTAGGCCTCCTCTGAGTAATGTCGTGCTGCAGTAGGAGGTTTCTCAATGGAAGGGATGGACGATGAGAAAAGAGTCCTCATCTTGTTCTGAAGCTTGAGGTCCCAAAGGAGCAGATCCCAGCTGCTCAAACATGGTCACACTGGCTCAGGAGAAGGGGCTAATGAGAACAGAGAGAATTCATCTCCTGCTACCCACAGAATATTTATACATATATATGCATACATTCAAATATGTATCTTCTTAGAAAATCATGTGGTTTTGTCTTTTTGTCATTACATCTGTGTTACAGGCTTGGGAGAGGAGAGACCAAAAGAGATGAATATCATGTTCATGTTCTGGAAAGTCTGAGCTCTGGCCAGTGATAGAAACAAGAATGCTTTTTGTAATATCTCTTAAAGCCTTTCATAAACATTCATCTTTCTTACACAAACTTGTTTTTCCATTGTATTTGACCAGTCATTCCTATGTTTTCCCAGTTGTGCAGTATATTGTAGGTCACCTCTTTGCCTGCCTACATGCTGCTGCAATAATTTTCCTAGCTTTTTATGTAGGGTTCCAGTGAGTACCAGAAGTACTGGCAGTACACAGAGAAAGGTGAATAGCAATTATTACTTTACAAAGTGTAAACTGAGGCAGAAAAAATTCCAAAGAGGTCTATTTTGCGGGAAAGAAGCCAGGCCTCCGGAATCCTGCTTCCCTGTGTTAACCCCTAGACCACAACCAGGAACAACATAATGTATTCTGGAACTAAACAATGAATTTTACTGGCAAGTTCTGTAAGTCTCATGCTTTCTGCATTTACTAAAGCCTAAGCTAATGGCTTCCTTGAGCTTTGTGTGCATACTCCTCAGGGGCGTGTGCACAAGCCAAAAAGGAGGGAAAGGAGATGATTATAAATACTTGGCTCCAATATGTGCATTACATATGTCACAAGGGAAACAATCAGAAAGGTTTGAAAAATGCAAGCCAGTGCAATTAATGCTGGCTAGAGGTAAAGTAACATTTTCAAAATCGCCTTTTAGTGGTGTTTCTGCAAGGGATCTTTATGTGCATGCAGAATATAAACATACAGTTAGTAGAAAGACAAAAAAATAAATAATAATAAAAGGAAACGTTAGCCAAGCATGTCAATTTAACCCTGTATAACTCAGCTGGAGTTACCCAAGATGTGAATATGACTCCAGAAATCAGCAGTGGCCCCATTGAAAAATTGAACAAATTAATATTTTCAAAAGTAGTTTTCATAATAACAGTTTCATTATGCTCCAGAATAGAATGACCACATGCTGCAGAATAAATACTGAGATGGAACTGAGGGCTTGAACCACTCATCTAAAAGGAAAGGAAAAAAAAGCTTTAAGGACAGACTACTAAATTCCTGCACATTCCATTAATTCAGACTTGCTGACTTTCAGAAGAAAATGCAGAAGTGACAGTTTAAGGGAGTTTTCCATTGTCTGAGTCCAATTTCTTGCCTACCATAAAGGAGTAAAGAAAGCAGACAGTTCAGCCCTCAAAAGAATTCACATCACAGATTTTATGACTAATCCCTTACTTGATAGCCTTGATCTCATCTGGGAACCAATCACCTGACTTGAGAGATATGGAGGCTAAAAACATTAAAATCATCTTCCATATTTTGAACAGCTGCATTTGGAGAACCTGTGATCCAGGCCATCTCCATGCTGTGTACATTGCTACTGACCTCAGATATGAACTTGAAAGAAAATTTTACTGTCTCCGAAATTGTGGTTCATTTTTAGGATCAGCAGCTGGATGTAGCTACACTCCTTTATGGAATATTTAGCTGCTGATCTGCATGGGCAACTCATTACTGCAACATAACTGATGTGTCTTCTGCTACCAGCAAAGACCCATCTCCAGCAAATTTGGTTGATTGGAGCTGTGAGAGTGCAATAACCCTAAAGCATGAGATTTTCAGACTAGCAAATCTCAAATGGTTGGGCTTCTAACAGTAGCAAGGACTTCTGTGAAACCTTTAAGGAAGCAGGGACAACTTCATGAGGTGTCAGAACAAGAGCTGGCTCTCATTCACGTAAGATGTTTTGTCTTAAGGGTTCTATAAAGTATAAGCTATAGAAATAAAAGAGTTATGCTTCAGCAGGGCACTTAAGCAGTGTTCTCCCACCTGTAAAGAAGTGAGACTGGTTCATGGTTTCTCTTTGCAGGACACTGAAAGCACTGTCACACAGCCAAACTGTCACAGTGTGTTCATCCGTGGTGTAGAAAAAGGCACTCTCATGCCTTCATTATTCTGAGACTCGAAATACACAGAGGAGCCAAATGGGTGTCCATAGGAGATGGCTGAAATATGACAGAATTGTACAAAAGTAGTAGAGAAATGAGGAGAGAACGTTCTGCTTGGAAAAAAAAAAAAAAATAGGTAGAATGTGTTCTCTCCCTTCCTTTCACAAGAAGGAAAGTCAGATCTTTGATACTCCCATTTCCTGGCTCTTTAGGTTGGGCAAAGTTCCAAAAAATAGAGTATTATGAAAACAAGAAGTAAAAATACAATGAGTTTGAGGTCATATCAGCAGTATTTCGTATGAAAGCACATCTTGCACAGGTCCATCATTCCAAATTCAGCAAAAACTCTCAGGTGAAAAAGGCATGAGTAGAAGAGTTGGTTATGGGAATATATTACTCTCAAAAACATGAATGCTTTCACCTCTTTCTTTGAAGAGGCATGACATACACCCTTACTGTAAGCAAGTCAGAGCACGTATCTAAATGAAGCGTATCTGGAAGTTATCCACACAGGACTGGTTTAGCTGGTATAGTCACTCAACACTCAGTATTTAAGATGCACAGAGTGGTGGTATATGTGGAATACTTTTTATTTCTTTGTTTCCTGATAGGAGAAAAAGCAGCTTGTTTGATTGCTCAGATAACAAATGCCACTTGTTAGTAGCCATTCTGTTATAAATGTTTGTCAGCGGTTGAGTGGTTGTAAACACTGTGGCATTCTGGTGTTCTCTCCACAGAACGTTTTATTTTTTTCTTGGTTATGATTAATCTTCCTTAACTCAATTGCGAAAAATTGGGGGGGTTGGGGGGGGGAGATTAAAAAAAAAAAAAAAGAAGGTGATCAAGATGTAATTTGAGACAAAATGGTTTTCAACAAAAATCATGTGTGGAAGCAGCAGTTTGTAGAGAATTGCTGATGATGGTGGTCTGCACTGCCTTTCATTGAGCAGTGCTGTCCTAGTAGAGTGCTGTTGCCACACTCTAAAAGAAAAGTGGTTTTTTTCTTTCCTTTCGAGGACAAAATTATAGGTTAAATAATTGTTTGGTGGTTTTACTAGTGCTGACACCTGAGAACTACATGCAGAGGTGGGTGTATTAGAACCAGTGGTCTTTGAAAATACCACTTCTTTTAGATGTGTTTCTTTACACTACTTTAATAATTTTTCATTTCACATCACATTCACTTTCTTGCATATAGAAAGTGCAATAAGTCAGTCATATCTTTTTACAGTAAGATACCAGAAAATGCAGTGACAACAACAGCAGTCCTTCTTTGGTTTTTGGGACAAAGTATGGTTAGGAAGTCTAGAAATACTTCTTTTTTCATTTAGGTTCCCTGGTGAAAGTTATTTTCATAGGCCTAGCTGTAAAAGACTGATGGTGTCAACATCTCCATCTCTCATGAGGAAATGATTATTTGACCCTCTAATGCCTCCGCTGGCTTTTGTTTCAAATGCTGCCCCCTCATAAATTACCATATTCCTCAAAAGTTTAAAATTCCCCTTGTTTCCTCTCTTTGTGCTTATGCATATCAGAGGCCTCCAAGTGCTTGCAATGAAGGATGACGCCAATCCTTTTCAGTACAGGAATGTTCCCAAGGAAATGGATGGCTCCTGGGCCCAAGGGAGACAGGGAGCAGAGCAGGATGTGCTGCAATACACAAAGCAAAGTCTCTCTAGCAAAGGCGATGCCACCTGCAAGGGAGAGATGGACAGGATGTGAGTGATGCACAGGAAGTGATGCAGGCAGGAAACATGAAAACCAAGTAAAGAGAATTCCAAAGTAAAACAGGAAAATGGTTGAAAGAAAAGAAAGCTAAATGACGTGGAAAAAAGACGACGGGGTTGTAGTGTGTTTTGTTTTAATTTGGACTAATAGTAAAGCTTTTGCAAAAAAACTGAGGTGTGCTTCCTAAACCAATGTAGCGTGGAGACCTTTGCAGATTAGGTGTGAGGTCTTGAAGTGGCCTTCAGAAAAGCTTTGTATGTTGTAAATGTCTTGTCTGCACTTGTATACATTGTGTGTTACAGCTGTATGTGCGTAAAGCATAATAAAGCCTATATATGCTTCAAAAGGATCATTTTAAATAGACAGTAATCTCAAATTTCCTTTCCCTATCAAACTCCCTTCCATGACAAAATCTGGACATAAAAAGAAAGATTCTTTCTCACACCAGTGATTTCAGCAAGTTTGCGTCCAAATCGTACCAGTGTCTCTGCCATTTGAGTCAGGCTCAGTCTATTTTCCTAGGACATACTTTAGGTTTGACAGGATGTAGGCTGGTTCTTGACATATGATACTCTGTATTTCTACAGTTTAAAGCAGCTCAGGAGTCTATTTCTTCCTTTCAGTTTATTTCCAGTGTCACTAATATGTAATGCTAATTATGCAGTTATTCTATCCCCATAAGGAAGACAAGCAAAATGAATACGATTTTTGAATTATATGATACTTTGGTTTTCAGGAAATTGCACACACTAGTTAATAATACACATTACTACTTTTACTGCCTTTACTACCTTAGAAATATGACATCATCATTTCCTTCACTTCCATCACACAGTTTGCAAAAACACATTACAACAAAAATATGATATTACTAATGTCTCAAAAGTATTATTTACATAATTTTAGTTAGTCATGTAAAGCTGAACTGAGCCTTCACAGAAGAGCATTGTAAAGATCTGGTATTTTTATTGTCTGTGTAATTGTTATTAAAAATATCCACTATTAAAATTTGTACTGTTAACATTCATAAGGGTCCAGGTTCATTTCTTATGTTGAGATAAATCCAAAGGTACTATATCACTAGACCATTCTCTGCTTCTGCTGTTTTTCAGGGCCCTGAGCTGCTACAAATGGATCTTTCAGATTATTAAAAAAAACATCAGTTCGGATCTTTCAGATTATTAAAAAAAACATCAGTTCTTTCTGAGATAGCAAAAGGAGATGGTGAGTATAATGTATAGACTCTAATACGAGCATATCACAAGATGGAGCCAAAGAGACTGGATGGGGGAACCGGAATGAAAAGCATAAGTGCTGAGAAGAAAACAATTATTTCCTATCTTGTAACCAGTAAGAACTCCACCGCCTTCAAAGAGCTATTTTCCAGTAGTGCTGTAATTCACATGCCCCTTTCACAAAACAATCACTTTCAAGCAAATAATAAAATGCTGAAAAACAGTGTAGTTTTGTGTATTTACAACATAGAGGATTAAAGTTTGGACTCTATCTTGAAAATAAAGTAAAATAGAATTGCTTCCCATTAAATAAACTTCTAAGAAAAAGTACTTGCTCAGAAGACAGCAGGCTAGAACCTAGCAAAGTGAGGGAAAGGGCTTTTAACCCAAAATACCTTGGGGTCTCTTCATCTATTTTCTAAGTTCATTTGTAACTTTGGCAAGGTATGGGGTAATATAAACTGCCATTCTCCAATTGTGATTAATTGACAGTACAGCTTTGGGAGCTCAGCCTCTAGTGCACTTTACAATGAAACATGACGTTGCCTTCAGTGTTTACACAGCCTATTCCTGAAGTCACCCTGTTGCACTAACATAACAATTGCTTTTGACCTCACTTCTGGACTGGACCCCAGTCTGACTTAAAACAATTCCTCCTGGGGTTCATGTGACCTGCATCTTTTGAAAGGGCCAAGGAGCTTTCCAGAAGAGGCGGAAATGGGAGGTTGGCATGGCATTTCCAGTGGAAGGGGTCCTATTTGCAAAGCACACATTTTACATGTTTGTTTGCTTTGGTTTTGTTGGTTATATGATAAGCTTGAGGTGAAGACAGACTTTACATATTGCTGTCTGATAACGCTATTAGGATGAAGAAAAAAAGCAATGTGTATTCCTGGCGAAAGGGATATTTTTGCCATTCATGAATGATGCCTCTCAGCTCCAGCACTGGCAGGGCACACCAGTCGTAGGGGTAGTGATATTAATCCAAAGCTTTTATGCTGAAGTTCTACATTGCCTAAAATTGGGTTGCTTTGGATTCATGTGTTCAGATCTGTAAAGTTCAAAGGTAATCTCTTCTTGTTGACTTCTTATCAGATTCTACAAATTTGTTTTGATAGATTTAGTTTAATTCCCAGGAGATGTAAAAAAATAAAGACCACTGACATGGTTTTTGCCTTGCAAGAAGCCACAATGTTGAGGGTGCTCTTTCATGCACTGAACAGATTATGCTCCTAGCATGGGAGGGGGGTGCCTGTCTGCTCAGACCACACAATCTCTGAATAAATACGAGCTCTGCTTACCAGAACTGTTGATTCAGATTGTAAAGCAATTTCTAATTCTCCCACATGTTTCCCATCCTCATTCCCTGCAGTGATGGAGACCTGCCTGTTCAAGTGCTGTCGCACAAATGCCAAATATAAAGGAAGACAGAGCTCCCTCAACAGAAGGCTTATTGAAATCAGAGCAGTAGCCTGTAATTTGGTGCTCACAGACCCAAATTCTAACTTTTGTTGAATGTAACTGTTATCCAGTTAGTTCAATGAAGGCTTATACTGTGCTGAAGGTAGATTTTTTTTCTTTTTTCCCCTGAAGTTAGAAAAACAACCAGTGAAACTGCATTCTATCATAGATCCACAGAACAGTAAGGGGGAAGCTAATGTGTCTCTGGCTCTGTTTTCACCCCTGTCATGGTTCCTTTATGATTCTTGCTTACAGAAAGCCAATCTGTGACTCTAGCCTATGCCATGCAGCAGGTGCTCTACCCATGAAGTTGGGTCAAAGCCCAAAACTAGTCCCTTTCCTGGCACAAAAGGCTTACAGCTCTTCATCTGTGGAGCTGAGGATTAGATTTACTTCTCAGAGACTGCCAGGGAGCATTTGCTTACTCGGCTGTAGTTATTATACTATTGCTTCTGAACCCATTCTTAACTCTGTGGAGATGTATGGGAAAGATGCTACCTCTATTCTGGTTTCAGAACCAAATGATTCCTGATAGGATTATATAACTCACACTGTATTTCAAGGGTGTCTCGTGTGGGCAATAGATTGGATGCAAAGTTATTTTTATTTTCACATATCCATCTGCCACAATTCATATTTTATCAAAGCAGTTTACACAATTCCAGGCAAGGCTGTTAAAGAGCATTGGTTTCTGAAGTTGCCATAGATACCAAGCAACAAGTTTTTGTTTTATGACACAATAATTTTTTACAATTCTGTGTTTTGTTTTGTTTTTCATGACACCAACTTCTTCATCCAGCCCTCAACCACAGCTTGTGACAAAACCTTGACAGAAGGGACTTAATGGTCTGAATGTGAGGATTGCACTGCCCATAACCACAAGAAACCAGGCAAAACCAGACTATGGGCACAACATTTTAGTTAGACTGAAATCAGTGACTACACAAGGACATGGTGTTTTCATGAGTCATTCAAGATGAAGGATCTTCCTCTTGAGCATGATCCCATGCTCATTAAAGATTTCTTTGAAGCTTTTTGAAAAAGTATGATTTTTTTCTTTAACATCAGGAAATGTCTCTTCCTGTCACATTCAGCATGATGAAGGCCATCCGTTTGTCAAGATGCCCCCTTCCTTTACAAACCCAAAGCAATCTCATTGTTGAATCTGTGAATTAGTATTTCACCTTATAACAACTAAGCTTTCATATGTATACAGTATCACACAACCCTTTGCTTCACAATGTCAGCTGCCCTTTTATCTCAGAGGATAGTTTACAGCATTTCAGTGGTGTTGTGCATATAGCAGCAGGACTTTTTAAAGAACCTGGGGGTCTATCCTGACAAACAGTGCTCTATAAGTGAAAGATGTTATTAACTGTCAGGAGAAGTGTGATCCTTCTAAAATTCCATATGCTTCTCTCTTAGCCAGCTGTAAAAGTTTTCCAAGACCTTTTCCCTTCCTATTTTTCTTGCTTTTTCAGACCAGATATGAGATCTGTGATTTATCAGCACTGAAATTTAGTTGTTGTAGAGCAATATGTCTTAAAATATGTTCTTCCAAAATGTGCTACAAATGGAGTTGTGATAAATCCAGTGAAAGTTAAAGGCAAACAGGTTCCTTCTGCAGAACCCAATTTTAATATTTGACTAAGCCCTTCTATTCAGTCAAATAAATTCTGGACAGCTGAAAGAATTGAAAGCAGATATTTGTTTATGTAGGAAAGCTCAATCACTTTACTAGTCCACATAACTTGGTATTTAATGAAAGTTAAACATTTTTCTTACACGAGGAATAGTCAGTGGTCTTTAGTGCTGTCCAGAAAAGAAGTGGAAATTAACATCAGACTAAATCTATAGAATTAATTAATCTAAAAGTACATCTACAGGTTCAGAAATAACTACAAATAAGGAGAAATAAAGTTGTCTATACTCGCTAAGACTATAGCAGGATGAAGGCAGGGACATAGTTAATAGGGATGTAAGAAAACCTTGTGTGTGCAATCCAGATGTATCTCATGTCTATCTGCACTCCCTAGCTTTCTATCTGAGCTGGTATTATACTGACCTTGTTAACATTGGACATGGGATCACTGATTAACTCATAAAAACTGTGGCAGCTGGCACGTGTGGAGCATTTTTTATTCATTACAGTACCTCAGCTAGTTAGACATGCACAAGTCCAAGTGCACACGTCCAAAATATTGTGTTTTGAATGCTCTTGGGCCCTGAAATTGATTAGACTGCCATTCCCAAAGATGAAGCCAAAATCCTTTCTTTGTTTCAAAAGAAGCAGCACTAGTCTATGGTTAACTGTTCCTACCAGCCTTAGGCATAAACAGTCCAAGAGCTGGAGTCCATGTTTCTGGTGGTCCTCTTGGCCTGGCTTACCTGAGCTACTCTCTGCCTTCTGTTTGCTATGGTTCAGCTACTCACTGGTACCTGCCTTTGTGATGGATATTCTCCTTGGACATACATGAGACAACGCAGCTCTCTTTTAAATAGAAGGCAGCTGTGAATCACATTGTCTGTGTCACTACAAGAGAGTACCCATGGTGGGCATGGCTCGGCTTGGAGGCCTTGATAAAGAAAAGTTGGAGGAAGAATTAGAAATAGCCTGAAAAATAGAAAAAATAGAATAATGGCTTCCAACGTGGAAGGAAAGTGAGAGGAGGCTAGAGGAAGTTGGGGGAGTGAGAAGGGGAGGAGTGTTAAAAACAAACAAATAAGCATAGTGGAGAGGATATGGTATTAGAGTCCTGGCTGGAGAGGAAGAAAGTGTGATATGAGAATGGTTGAGGGGTCACTGAATGAGAATCAAGACTAAGGTTGAGGTATTTCCTCTGTGAAGCATTTTTCCTTCACACTCAATTTGTTACATTGATTATGATGCTATTACCAGCCCACTAGATAGCAGGATGTTTCTTATACTTGTCTCTCTCTGCTAACTTCCAAATGAAGCATGGGTTGGCTGTTTGCCAACATAAAGTTAACAGTACTTTTCTGCCTTTTAAAATAAATATTTGAAGCTGTTAACTGTGGCAGAGAGTGCTAAAAGTAGCTTAAAACAAGATCAGTTCAACATGAAAGCTTGTCTAAATGAGAGAAACATTTCATACATGCACTTCCTGCTTTCTGTTTGAGCATTCTTATTTTGTTTTAAGAATACATAGTGTATATCAGTAAGCAATTGCTTTTTAAAGACCTTTAGTTCAGCTGGAAACTTTTTTCTCCTTAGAGAAAGCTTGCGTTTCAACAGACCTATATATGTGGTTCAGTGGGAGGTACCTTAATGCCTTATCTCTATTTACAGTCTTGACTAGTATAACACACTTGTTTTGAACATGCATTTGCCTTACCTCTTCTGCTCTAAGACAAGCAAACCAGCACAATGAATGACAGGCAACAGTGAAAAGACAGCCTTGTGTTTGCTGCAGGCTGCTGCTGAAAAAGCAAAAGAAAACCAGTCTGGAAAAACAAATTACCACTGTTTTTACACTCACTAGTAACCACAATTTGATCCTTCCTACTCAGTAAAATTAGCTCCAGAGGAACTACCAGGAACCAATAAATAATTAGCCATAGACATAGCTCACAATTATTGATTTAGAGAGGTGCTGGTACCCTTGATACCTTCTTGTGACAATGACTGTTTGGGGCATTTTCCAAATTGCTTTTCTACAGTGATTAGTGGCATTGATTTTTCACTGCAACTGAAGATATTTTGTTCTGTTATTCATTTTACAACAGGTCTTTTCTCTGACTGAAATTGTAGCTGTACTTTATAACCTTGATTTGATGTCCATCGTCAATTCCAGTGGCCCAAGAAAGTCAGACATCCAGTAATCTTTGTATTAAATAATACACTAAATAATTTCCTGTAACTGTCTTGAAAAGTTTTAAATAACCTCTTGATTTTTAAAGATGTCTCTTCTGTCAGCTAAAATCCACTGGTTACTGAAAAGGTGCCAGCACTTTCACACTTTGCTGCTGGTCCTCCTCAAGCCTGACCTACAGAGAGAATTTATGAAGAGTTCCCCCAGGTCCTGATGCACTAAATTCATAGAATTCATAGGAATCCCTATGGATGGCAAATATATTTATATATTTGGAATATAATTATATATTGTTTTACGTTATATATATATTTGTCATAGAAGATGATAATACCATGCTACTTCCAGATTCCTGGCCAATGAAAGCTTGTGTCAAATATGAGGGTTTCATAACATATGACTGGGAAGGTCTCCCTTATTTTTTCTTCCCCAGACTTGCACTACTTTTGAGCATCAGGTGTGTTCCAGTTTACCATACAGTTTTGCATTATATGTGGGAAAAAATACTACCTCTTCCTATGGAGAGCACTTCTACTAGCATATTGTATACTACTCTAGCATTGATTTGACAGCAATCAGCCTTGTGAAGACAACAGCAAACTCATCTGTATCTTCCATTATTGTTTCCAGATTAATTGCTGATATTTCTTCTAAATCCACTTATAAAGTTCTGCCTTAATTTTAGAGTGTATTACCTTTGTTTTCTATAAAGTAGCAATAGGAATATTTGGAAAAATATTCTAATAAATTTTTAACAGTTGCAATTAGCCATTACTAATGAATGGAGTGATTCTGGTCTGTCTCTCTGGATATGTTTCTATAATATACACAACTATAGTCCAACAAGGAATCTTTTTTTTTTTTTTTTTTAACATATTTTATGTCTGTGTTGCTTCATATAATGATGTAGTATGGACTTGGTTTTGTAGAACTAAATTTTATGCTCTTTCAGTGTTTCTAAACTTCACTGACAAATTTAATGCCTTGAAAGGATGGTTTTGAAATTATGTGTCATTAAATCACTTCATGGTTTTATAAGACTGGATTCAGTGTCTTCCAAATGCTGTATGGCTTCAGACTAATTTGTTTGAAGGTATTTTTATGTTCTAACTAAAGATGACAAATATAATAAGCCTCTATGATCCATACATTGGGAATACTGAATATTGCAACAATATGTAGTAAAGCTTATTCAGAGGAACATCAACTTTGTAAGAGATTCTTCTGGTTTTCCTTTTACAAGTATCACATCCACATTCCTCATGAATGCATTATTTATGATATCACCATGCTTAAGTCTTTTACTTCAGTAATTCTGCAACAATCAAACACTCATACCATGAACAGATCTTCACTAATATCATTATTCTTTTTCCATTAGCTTATCTTTCAACTTGTATCTTTTTAAAGACCCAGATATCTCCCTCCTTGTAAGGCAACCTACTTGTGTCACCAGGAGCTGCTCAGAATTTTATCAAGAGACATGACATGCATGTTTCAGTCATCTCATTTACTTGCTGTTTTACATTGTGTTCCACTGTATCCTCAGCATCTGGTTAACATAACCTAGCTATCTGCTATTATAGGATCTTGTCTTTATGTAAAGATGTTGCAAAGAAAGAAACATTGCAACTATCAGAATTTTAAAAAATATTTACGTATATTATACAGCTATATTGCTGACAATGTTCTTTAAATAGTTTTATTCCTTCCTCCTATTTAATATCTTGGTAACTCAGTCCTGCCCAACTGCACAGGCAAGTGAATTTTACACTCAGACCCTTATTTACCATTTAACCTTCTATCTGGCCTTGATTGACCATGTTTCCAATATTTCAGATATTTAATTCACTTTTAACTTCCAAGCCAAGGACTGGCCTAGCTACTTGGGTAAGACATAACCAAACACTGCATGCTAGTTCTTCCTTTCTGCAAAAATTTGGGTCACCAAGTAGAAGGTACATTATGACAATCAACCAGTGGTGACCTTAGGATGGATGTCCCTCATCTTCTGGCAGTTATTTGGAGCAATGCCTTGTTTGTCTATAGGGCAGAAAGTCCCCTCACTTCTTTATTTCATGTTGATTCCTTTAACCTCTGTTTTACCTTCATTTCTTTGCCTTCAGATAAAAGATTCCAACCTCACATACACCTTCTTACACCCTGAATTGCTTTCTCTCATAGCTCTTATTTTCCACAGGGATCTCACATTACATTTTCCTGTGCTGCCATCCCTTTGCCATCCTTTCAGATCAGGATACGAGAACAAAAACTGTCTAGAACTCCTCAAGTTTGTAACTTCAAGGGAAAAAGACAAATTTATTAATCACTTCCTATTCTGAAATGAAAGATTGGTCATTAAAGCTGTACAGAGATACCAAAAAGCAAATTTAATTAGATTTAAGAAACAGCCAAGCAACAACTTTCTCTTCAGGATTTCCAGGTTATACTATGAATGACAGAAGGCAACAAGTTCATAAATGAGGGCCTCTAGCCCTTTGTTCATTAGTAATACCGAGGAAATGCATCCTCAAAGTCTATTTATTTATTTATTTATTTCACAGGAATGTGTACTGTGGCATCAGCTTCAATAAATGCTATGATTTGCTCAGTTCTTTCTGTATTTGAAAGTACAAGCACAAGTTTTTGAATCTATAAAACATTTCTTCTCCAGTGCTTTCTGGCTGTCATGCATGGAAAAGCCAAATGTAGGGGCACAGATTAAATATATGCTTTAGTTAGACCAGTGACAGCACAAACAGGCTAGGGAGGAAGTGCCAAGAATCAGGCTCTCAAAAATAAGCTAGATCTGTTCCTTATGTTAACTTTTCCAGATGGGTGGACACTGTCACCCATGGGGCAGGGGCCACACTGCTTGCAGCTTTTGCAATGTTGTGAAACATTTTGCATGAAGCTGTTGCTGTGAAAACTTAAATTAATTAGGAAACCACCTTCCTGTGTCTATTTTTATGTACACAAATCCCCTTCTTTTCGTTTTTTGTTTTTTTTTTTAACACTTGAGGAAGCCGTGCCTTTCTCTTTTCTCACTGAATGAGGGAAAAGAGGTGGGGAGAAAAATGCGGAAGAGACATGGGATTGAAACAATCTTCCTAGATCTATCTGGACCTAATCCCCACCTGCCTCCTTGTGATATATGGGAGTCACTGGAGGGAACCCATTCTGCCCACAGGACTGGGCAGCATGAGGTTTTAGTGGTTGGGGTGTGGACTGTAAATCAGACACTCTCATCTGAAGTACAGCTGTCTAGCTGGCCTGATGTCAGCTGCTGCTGGTGTAAGTATGATATACATTTAGAACGTCCTTGGAAGTTACTAAAGATCTGTAGGTATAAAAATCCACTGCCACTCCACGCAATACAGTATGCTCACTGAACATAATTTAAATATAGATTTAATTCAGTGTGGTTATGCATTTTTTTTAAATGCATTTATCTATCCATCCATGTGAGCTAGTAAATCTTCATGAAGATGTACTTCTGTGACTTGAGCTTTTCTGTTGTTCAAGAGATAAGGTATTAAGGAGGAAGTCCTGACCTTGCTGAAGTCAGCGATAAAGGTTATTGTCTCCAGCAGGGTCACAATTCCACCTGGGTGTTTATTTTGTTTTCTAAAGGTCGCCTTTGACAACAGTGTATTGACGGAGTATGTTTTGAGGCTATCAAAACAGCGTCTTTGAGAAATATCTGCTTAACTACTGGATAATAGCTTTCCAACTAATGCTTCATGTAGAA
This sequence comes from Columba livia, assembly GCF_036013475.1. Classification (NCBI taxonomy): domain Eukaryota; kingdom Metazoa; phylum Chordata; class Aves; order Columbiformes; family Columbidae; genus Columba; species Columba livia. Next base: position 49,957,882 of record NC_088604.1, read on the forward strand.
TAGTTTTTTACAGAATTTTTAGATGTAAATATGTCTTGGTGGATGCTTCCAGTTAAGCAGAATGTTCTTAACAAGAAAAGAAAAAGAAAACTGCATTCTTCAATTTTTACAGCATGCTCATTTTCACAGGCTAGCAAATGATTTTCACTTCTTCCTTTTAAAAAAAAAAAGAAAAAAAAAAAAGACTATTGTGAGACTGAGGGTAATCCCCAGTGGGCTTGATATTTTTCCAGAAGAAATTAAGAGCAGAATTCATCAAACATTAATGTTAAGAAGTCAGAAATTCTGGAATGTTTGTCCAAAGTCCCAAGACCCTGAGCAAACACTGTCATCCTGCCGGGCTCCAGCCGACAATCAGAGCCAAAATAAACAGAGGCAGAAACTCCATCTGACTGATCCTGTGGAAACAGCTGTAACCACTTAGGTGGAAAACCACCTCAAATTCTTCTCCCAGAAAACACTGATGACATGGGAGATGGTGAGCAGGAAAGCCCTGTCAGGGTCTCTCTTCAGCTGTGGTCAGGAAAATATTTTCTTTCTCCACAACTGTAAATAGAAGGGTTCAACCCTGGTCACAATAAAATGCAATCACATAAATGTTAAATGCTTTCTATTTCTTGTCATTTTCTCTTGTGTATTTCATAACATTTGATCTTAAGATCCCTTCCACAAAGATCCTATCTGCAAGAAAAGCTCTTCTTCCGTAGGAAACCTGTGCTTGTATCCAAAAGTGTGGCATGATGAGGCTCTAGTGTTTGTGTTGAGATTGTTATTTACAAAGTTGTCTGAAACATACACACTTCTTAATTTGCTGAAATGAAGCCAGCATTCAGACTAAACACCTTCTGTTCAGCCTTCTTATTATTCTCTTTGGAGGGCTTTTGTCAAGTGCTTTTTGGCAGAAAAACAGGAAGCATGTTGGAAGAAGTAACAACTATAAACAAAGTTGAAGGAGAAAGAACTCCAACTTGGGTTGCCCAAGATGCACATTACTTCCCTAAGGAACCTGACAGGTAGAGGAAACAGAAACAAAAAATGAAGGAGGGATCATTGGGAGGCTAACAAGAAAGAAAACCTGGATAGATGCCTCCCTGCTTCTTCTTTATGTAAAATAATGTTTGCGCATACTGGATCTTTAAGGTGGGATACAGGGCACCACAGGAAAACAGTCTGCTTACATGTTAGATTCATTGGCAAAGATAATAATTCTGGATTCCGTATTTTTATAGGAAGGCAGCATTCATTTTCCTGAAATTGCCACTCTGGTCCAGAAGTTATATTCGGTTTTAGCCCATCAGCAAGCTCCAAACAAATACATAGACGGTAACACATTAAGATGTTGCTAACATGGAAAATTCATTATCATTTCTTGTCTTCTCTGTCTTCCCACATTCATCAAGACTGTAACCTACCTGTTTAACTGCAACTCTTTTCAGCTTTTCAGCATCTTATTTTTCTTCTTTCTAATATAAGTCAATAGACAACAGTGCCATTTTCCTGTCAAGGCGTATTTTCAGAAAAAGTTTTCATGTAAGAAGTAGGAAACTGAAAAAACTTATTTGTTTTGATCAGTAAGGATGGATCTGCTACAGCAACTTTATTTAGTTCATAGATTAAAACTTGCAAAGCAAGTGTTAAGAGCAAGCAGATTGTTTTTTGTTTTTTTGTTTTTTTTTTTTTTTCCTGCTTAAGCATTTCCACAGATGAATGAAAAAGGCAACAATAATTCCTGCCCTGGATGGCACAGTTTAAGAAACACTGGCCCCATCAAAATATTGTATTTATGAAGGCACAACCGTACATATCAAATGAGATTTATAACATTTTGTGTGTCTGAATCAATGTTTAATCATATATTCTGTATATAACTGAGTGGTATATAATATGTTAAAAATAAATGGCCTCTTACAAGTTTCTGTAAAATTAAGCAAGGGTTATGACAGGCCTCAAACTTGTAGCATTTCCTTATTTTTCACAAATCAGACTATACAGCTTATTCCTTCATTATTATAATATATAGCATACTTTGAACTTTACCTTTTTTTCCCCAAAGTGTTCCCCCTGCTTCCCCATTATTCCTTATGTTCATAGATCCTAATATTTCCTGCAGTGGATCCCCATACAAAGTAGCTAGGGACTGTTTGTGTGACAACTTGAAGTTACAATGGACATATTTTTGTATGTATCATTCAAAAAAGAGGCACTGCAATATTCAACACAGATATAATTTAAAAATGCAGTAGAGATCCTTCAGGGATGTAGCTGCTTGAGATGCATGTACAGGGATATATTGCTTGAAATCTTTTCAGTCTTTGGAAGGAACAACTTAGATTTTTCTCCTTATAGAAGGTACAAACCAAAGAAATAGCCCATAGAATGAAGGCCAGTACAGGCATTTGCTACTTTACAAGCAAGTTGCTGCAGGACTTTTACATGAGTATAGCATAACTAAATGGATTCAGGTTTCCGTGTTTTGCAGATCTCACTGTTAACACATGTAGGAGATATGAGCAAGAAAAACACAGAGAAACAACTCCTTATTTCTCAGATCCAAAATCATTCTGACTGGGAAGGGGTAGAAAAGAGCAGAAACAGTGTGGTGGTGGAGACAGAAGGGTGGTGGTTTGGAGACAGAATCCACAGAAACCCTACGACTGACTGACTAATGCTACCTTGGCTGCTGGTGCCAGCATGATGTAAGCTGAAATGACAGAAAGAAGATTCCATTATTATTATATGTATCCTTTTTCCACAGCTGCAGCTGGATGAGAGCCTGGGAGCCCAGAGAGGCCAACAAAACCCCTTCCTCAGAATAACAACATAACAAGAACATCTGCTGTAGCTATGAAGGTCAGAATAGTAAGGTCCACAGTGGGATGCAGCACAGATGACACCTCTCTTTGGACAGTCAGGCCCCTGGACTCAAATCTGATAATGGCATGTGATCTTTCTTGTGAGTCTCAGAGGAGAGGAGCAGATGCAGTCTCTCAGTTTCGTAACAACTAAGTTGTCTTCAGGCCTTCTCTGCAGGGCTGAGAAGGGTGTGATGGGGAATGACTCTCTGCCCAGAGCCCCCACTTTGCTCCTTGTCAAGATTCCCAACAGATACAGTAGCAGATCACAGCAGCCAGAGGATGAACAAAGAATTGATACGGAAATGCCTAGAAATCTCTTGCAAGTCAGATTTGTGCAAAGTTGAGCAGCCAAGCTAGCAGCAACAAATCCAGCAAACAAGTAAGCAGAAAAAATAATGGAAGTCTTCTTTCGTGCTGGGGGTTTTGGCACTTAAAACATTCTGCATTCTGAAATGCTGGAGGGGAAAATCTAGCTGAATGACATCTCTCTCTGTTTACATTGTCATGTATTGCAGCTCTTTCTGTGACCCCTCAGCTCTTCTTGCAGTCTGAAACCAGTTCTCCAAGGATCACAGTCCAGTCTAAGTCAATCTGTTCTCTAATAGTTTCTTTGGCATTCATCACAGCACAAGAACATGAAGAGCATCTGTCTAGAGATTAGTATGACTGGAGGAGCAGCTGTGTAGTTCCACTACCTATATGCTTAATTACCTCCTATGAGGGTTTCTGTCTCAAAACGGTAAAGATTTTGGAGCATGGGCTTTAGAAAAGCCTTAAAAAGAGCTACTAGTGTTGGATAAATAATGTCACCTAAATATCTGTTGTCATTTTTCAGCAAGAAGTTATTTCAATGCTTGTGTCTTTTGAAATCAATTAAACTGACTAGTTATAAAAAGATTATATTACACCAAATCGCATAAACTCTTCATTGTTTCATATTGTGATTGGATGGGAACATGAGAATTTCCAACAGAAAAGTTATGAGCCGTGGTTAATTCCCTTTGCCCACTGTTCAGGAAAGGGTTAATTCCCTTTCACCCTTTGCACTTGTCTAATATTCTGAGAAGTGCTTCTATTATGTAGTGTTGTTAACCAATCCATCAATGCCTAGCATAATCCAGCACTAAGTACTGACTAATCTGGCTGCTTCAGGTGACATGATGATCGGTTATGCAATAAGAAGGTTTTGCATCTCATGCTACATATCCAGCCCAGAGCAGTAATGGCTAAAAATGTTACCATTAGTTAATACAGAGCCAGATGGTCAGTCTACATGATATAATTGGAGTTCCCAGACCAGCTTCTAGTAGACTACTGCCCACATCATGAAAAACAAACAAATAGATCCATAAACACACGGTGATATCTTCCCTGTTGGAAACCACAGTATAGATGCCAAAGGCAAAATAGCTGGTAGTGCTGAAATGTTGTTTCATCACTGCATAGAAGGATGTAGAGAGTCTGTAGAGTTAACGTAAGGATGGTTATGCTTTTCTTTGAACAGGAGATGGATGGAGAAATATAAACCTGTCAGCTCAATCCTGTTTGTCAGTATGAAATTTCCTATTAGAAGAAAACAACAAATAAATCTTTAATTTTTGAAAAGGCAAGGGCCTTTCAGTTTTGCCAAGCCATCTGCTCCAGTCCCCTGCTACAAGGACTGAGCTGGTAACATACAGCCCTGAGGATAAGATCCTAATAATTAAAAAACACAAGTTGTGCCAGAAGCCTCTTCAAAAACCTGAGTCCTGATATTCTGTGTATTAACCTCCCCAAACCATCCAGAGATTTGTTGATTGGCTTCTATGATCTATTCATCTAGAGTGAGTGGGCAGGATGCCATGGTAGCAGGAGGACTAGGGCACAGATTCACTAGTGTACATGTGAGTTTGTGGAAACTAAGGAGGACTGTCTTCCCCTGCCAGAGTGCTGATTTACACTTTGTGAAAAATCTCCACATAGGATAAAGTACAAGGTATATCACCCTTACTCACGCTTAAAGCTGGAATGATTCACATCAAAATCTCCAAAACAGAGATCTTTTCTTTTGCTCCGTATCACTGTGATTTATAACAGAGCCTTTACTTTTTAATGTACATGAATAATTTTAATTCTTTTTCTTTTAAATCTGAAGAATTAATGATTTTTTGCCTCATTATTCATTTGTTCCTAGCATTAAAAAACAAACAAAGAAAAAAAAAGTGTTATATTAGAAGGATAGATGTTAGCTACGAATAATTTGACCAAATGATATCATCCTCAAAAGTCATATTCAGTGGGGTCTATTCAGGGTAGAAAGCAGGGTTAGGTAACAAAGTGCCTAAATTTTTTGCAAGAAGGAGAAGGGATGGGGAAATCTTGTGTCCTTGAACTAAGTTCCTAAATTCAAAATAGAAAATGAAATCTTAAAGAAAAAGCCAGTACGCTTCTCTTCTGATCATCTAGCTTACCAATAGGGAATGGTAGCCACCTATATGCATTTTGAAATACAGATAGCCTTATAGACATGTAAGAGATTAGGGCTGTCTCTAACTTGAAGAAAGAAGTAGCTTTATCTCCTGCTTTTCTCCTAGTAACCTTCTCATTATGTTATCCACCCTAGGGCAGAAATCTGTCTTTTATTTATACCTCAATCTGTGTGTATGTGTGTGTATTTGTGAAGGAGGAAAAATGAAGGCATATATTACACACATACTGCAGTTTATGATCCTCTGGATGCTAGAAATGAAAGGAGGCAATATCCTCCGACCTTCCTGGTGAAGTTAGGTCTATGAGCCTTCTTGGACGCAAGCTGTGTAGGATCTACTGCAGTCATGCACTATCCTAAAAATGAACAGTGAATGAAAGGAGTCTAAAACAGCTCTCCCCTCCACTAGCTGAGTCCTCTAAGCTGTAGGATAGATTTGGTTTCCTTGTCATCTCCTTTTCTTTCAGTATGCATGACTCCTGCATTGCTGGCTGCAAGACAAGTGGAGAGACCATGTACACTGACAGTATTGCCCGGGGTCTGGTGGTCTGGCTACTTTCCTGAGCCGCTGGCTCACAGGCACTCATGTGGGTAAAGTCCTAGTGTATGATTCCACACTTCCTGGCCCAGTGTTCTCACCATCTATTGGTTTTGTGAAAAGTTTCCCTCTCTAGATAAGTAGAACTCAGATTCTGTGTGCTCCTTGGCATGAAAGAGCACCTAAAGCTAATGTCTCTGTAAACTTTCCGGTGGAGAGGCAATGTTTAACAAGTTCAAGCACATAGGAGGTTAAAAGGTCTACAAAGGAGTAGGACTGCCTGGCTGTAAGGTCGTACCATGAATGAATCCTTGTCCTCTGCTCAAGATCTCAGCTGAGAAACCTTCAAGCAGTCTTTTTTGCAGAGCTGGGTGGATAAATGTTATTCTCCCTCTTCTCAGGGGAGCTGTTACCTCACCTGCCTATACTTAGAGTTGATTTATCCTTGAAAGTGCTTAGACGCTCACCTGGAATATAAAACCGTGATGTGCTGGCATGTTTTCATGTAGCTCGTTTGAAGGTATGGTATTTCATTAATGAAGAAGAACGGATGCTAGGACATGGACTGTTTCACATTTCTGACATGTTACAGGATGGCTTTGCTTGCCCAAGCCAGAAGTGCTTGTGGAAGTACTTAGTTTTCTGAAATGAGCCCGTAAGGCAACAGAGTCTTGGTGATACCACAGAAACTCTGCTGATACATGTTTTAATAATGTCCATGGCAATTCCATGAGATTCTGGGCAGAAGCACGGTATCGAGATGTTACTAGTTTGTCAGGTGATTAGACTCTTGTAGTAACAGAAATTTGCACTGAAATTTGACACAACTAGGTTTTCCAGAGAATCACAGTGAACCGAAGCCCACTCTATGTTTTACTGTCTCTGTCATTTCCTCAGGCAAATTTCAGAGGATGCTGGCAGGTAATTGGTTATTTTCCTCAGTTTATGATGTTCTAAGGAAGATCACTTCTAGCTGTGATTCATTTCTCAGTTATTAAGTATCTGGAAGATAATTACAAAGTTGTGCAGGCTTTAGTGCCAGTAAAAGGAAGCTGCCATGCTATATGAGGAAACAAAAGGGGAACTGAAGGCATTGTTAAGTGGCAGAAAGACAATGTCTATCAAAACTTATTCTCCAAGTGGTTAAAGAGTGTTTTCCAAGGAGAGATGTTTTCATACAACAAAAGACATAAACATTAAAACTTAAAAGCCAGCAATTTTCTGTAGAACATCCTTAACATGTGCCTGAGTGTCAGAGGAAACATGTGAGGTCTTGTAGCACTAAACCATTGAGTTCTGGTTTCTCCTATTTTTAACATACAGGATCAGTAGCATCCTAGGAGGTCTTTTGAGTTATCATCTTTTGTCTGAAAACACCTGCCCGTAGGAGCATTCATTCTTCACACTTTCAGGAATGTTTTATTTTTATATCAATTACCACAGATGTGCACACATTCATATCCTAAAATTTATGTAGTTATGGCAGGGTTGAAACCAGATGCAATCTCAGATTTTAAAGAATTCTGATGTAGGCACAACACCATTTCTTGCAAATTGTGTATATTCATTGTCACTGTATCCCTGAATTCTACTGAGCTGCAATCTTCTCACATTGTATCCAGAGATATGTTATTCCAGTCATGTATGTTATCCAAAATCCAAAAATAATTTTTGTTCCAGGATTATAGATACTCTAGAAATAGCATTTTAAAATTGAAAGCATGACATCCCTAATGTATAGCATCACAAATGTGGTGCTGTAATGTCCCTATCATATCTTCAAAAGGTATGTCACATAAATATGTCAGAATACTTGTCATGTTGTGAACACTTGCAAGTAGCAATTGGAGCAAATTTGCATAAACATATTAGAGTGAAAAAAAGCTTATGCATGGAGATCCAAATAGCACAGAAAGAGAAGCAATCCATGATAAAATTGCACATATGTTCAGATTGACTCTATTTTATTTATTTCATTCTTAGTTATTCTCAATGAAGGTTTTTTATGAATAAAGGATATACCAACATCTTTTCTCCCTCTATTTGCAAACCTATAAAGGGACTCTTAACCCTAACTATGCATATTGTGTTTGTGCAAACAGGAGGTTTTGTTAAGCATTTTGAAATCATGGTAGAAAGGTCTTCCACAAATGCTGCTTCAGGAATAAGTAGGGTCTCCCAATTGCAAACACCCTCAGGGACCTTCAAGTAATCATTTCAAATTACATCGGTGGTGCCTACATTTCAGCAACTGTGTGAAACCTCTTGTGACTTATTACCTCATGCTCAGTCAGGCAGCAATGGACAACCAAGGATAGAGGAAGAGCCTAAGATGAGGACCTTGACCCAGCAAAGCCCAAAACACTGATATTTTTCAAATACAGGCTACAGAGTTGTTTTTACAAATGATCTGACGATCCCCACTCTGGCCAGTTTACACATCAGAGCTTTGCTCTGCTAAGCACAGCCTGCCCAGAGGAAAGCTGTGCTGTGATCTTTTGGGAATGTGCATGTGTCCATCACATATAATCAAAATTCAGCAGATGTCTCAGTTAAAAATCTGCCTAAATCATTGATGTCTCTGGTACAAGTCTCAAAAATAAGGGGCCATCGTGGGCACATTTGAAGAAATGCAAAAATAAAAGGAGGAATAGGAGCAGTAGAGGTATGGTTACAGAGGAACTGAAGAATATGAAGGAAAATTTCAGCAAAAATGTCAGAGTTTTGCATAAGCCTAACTAGTGTAGTATGGCTTCTCTGGCACTAATTAAAACATCTCAGAAAATGAAAATCTATTCACATGTTTTTCTGTCCTGTCCAAGCTGATGTGTAGCAGTTGGAAACTATTTTAAAAGCAATTCCTTGTTTCTTCTCAGGATGTATAAACCAAGAAATATATGGAGAATAGAGTTTGTGTTGTAAAATCCAATTAGTAGATTAAGAGATTTTCAATTTGGAGAGGGACAACTTGGGCTTTAAAAAGCCTTGTTAACATCTTCTGAATTCAGTGCCCCTGCTGCTGACCCTGAGGGAAAAGAGATTTCAAAGACTGCCAAGTGACATAATTTGTGATACCCACTCACTGATGTTTAAAAATATTTTAACAGATCTAATTACTTGTGATAAAAGTATGCCATTACACATAGCTGCCTACTTTTAAGACAGTAGAGTAATCGTCCAGTCAGCCCCATGTTTGGTAGTATTCTGGACCATTAAAGGCAGGCTTTTCTCCTCCTCCTTTCCCCCTCCCGCAAACCTCCAATTTTGATGAAGAAGGTCTCATACAGTGTATATATGCGTGTTTTTATCATATCAATCTTCTTAGCATCTCAACAACAAGTAGGAAACAGCTTCCACAAAAGGAAAATACTCTGGGACCGATGCTGTGAAACATAAACCTGAAATCTCCATAGGAACACAGTTTAGAAAAACTTTTAGATTTTAGCTCATGTTGAAGTCAGTTGCTTCCAGACCAGAAACTGCTTTAGTACAGATGAGATTATACCACTAGCCTGCTATCTTTTATTAGTTTAAGCTGCCTCTGGCTGTGCTGAATGGAAAAGGCTTCCAGTCACCAGTAGTGAGGAGTCAACAGGATGGCCAAGGAGAGCTCACGTGCCTCAACAGGTTTATTCAAAAATTCCATTTAAAAATTGAGAAGGTTTACAGGGCAATATAAACTCATCTCTGTCTTACTTAAGAACAACATTTGCCTTCATCTATACAGGTGCAGCCTACTTCAATGAATCTTTTTCACACAAAAGTTAAGAAACTCCCATTTAAACAAAATATAAGACAGGAGGAAATCAATACTTAATTCCATCTAGTTCATTTTGCCCCATGTCCTTTTCCACTTTACATGTTCTTGGTGCAGCACTAAGGACCTTACAAGGTCAAGAGGGAAGAAATGAAGATTATTTCCTTAGTTCTTTTATGTTTTTTTATGAAGAAAGCTGTTTTCTGAAATACTATACATATATACACAAACATATGTGCACACACACACACATGCATATATAAAAGAAATCTATCTGGTGATGTTCTGAGATCAAAACTTCTTTTCCAAATCACTTATTTCCCTTGCAATGCAGTATCAAGCAGAGACTACTTTAATAGAGCATAAAAGACGGAGAGAAGATTTTGCTATTATCTGCTGTATGTCACTCAAGAGCTTAAAGCAAAAATATACGTTTTTGAACAGAGATTTTTTTACCATATATTATCATATTTCTCTGGCCAATTACTAGGGCCTATTTGTTATTTTTGAAAGGATAACACTACTCCAAGTACCTCAGTTTAGAAATATAAGAATAGTTATAAAGAATTAGAGAAACAGATAAAAATAAAGTTTTAGTGGTAAAGAAAATTTTAATATTTTTATAAATGTTATGAAAGGGAAAGATAAAATAACTAGATTTCATTTAAGTTTTTGCTTAATTTTAGTTGCCTAGATTTACTTCTTATGACTTTTTTTTGTACATAGAGAATAACTTATTAAGATTGCTTTATGAAAAAGTATGTGTAACAGTAGAATATAATAATCAGATTTGGGACAGCTGAGGCTGAAGTTGCCTGGTGGTCCCAAACTTGCTGCTGATATTTCATAGTAGCACATCCACGTTTGGTTGTCCTAATAAAACGATCACTGTAAAGACGTATGGTAAAAAGCATGTTACGTAGCAGGTTTGCAGTCTGAAATGTAGAGCTATTTACTGTCATTTGTTACGGGACTTGACCCCAAACCACAGCTGGGTCTGAGCTTTACATGTTGCCTTTTGAATCAGGCTGGGCCTCACCAAATACAGCTTGTGGTACAACATTCAGCATGAAAACAAGAGTGACACAAATTCAGTCCTGGCATCCAGTCTAGGATTTATCCTTTTCAACTACTAATGGGCATAATTTGCCAAAAGCTGGACCAAATTTTATTTTTAGATCTGGGCACAAGCTCAACAATGGCAGTTATTTATGAAAAATGCCAGGAGAGGAATTGGTACTCAGTGCTTTAAATCACTGTTTGCCTTCAGAATGATGTAGTTCTCTATCCACAGATTACATGACAATAAATTCATAACCTCAGTGCCATTATTTAATCTAAATAGAAGAAGTTTTGGAAGCAACTGAGGATAAAAGGTAGGCCTGTGATATCTGTAGTTATTTCAAATCCTCTGGGTTTCACACTCATGCAGATTTCTTCTGAGGTTGCAGCACTGCCTATGAATAAGAGGACAGATGGTTTTGACCATTTTGTGGGATACAGCAAAATGGAAAAAAAAAAAATATTCTCTGTCTTATTTTTTTATGTTTCCTCTTTTTTCCAATACTTTTTTTTCAGGGACAATATACGGAACTAACTAAACTGAGCAGAGAAACAGCTCCTAAACCACTATAATTTGTCAATTGTATATGCGATACTCATAAAGCTAAATTAACTTCTTCTTGACATTTTATCCTCTTCTACCTCTGCTCATTCCAGTTAGGGAACTGTGATTTATTTTGTACTTTTCACAGAATACTTTTTCTGTGGAATGAATTACTACAAAGAGGTACAGGAATGTGACAAGAGAAAAGCATTTGAGTTTTGTGTCATCCATAGTATCTACACAATTTATGAGTCTCATCGCCTCAGTACTTTAGTACCTATGAGTGATGCCATGAAAGGCTTTGTACCAAAGACATATAATAGTATAACCTTGATTTTCCAGTTCATAATGTTGTCCTAGTTGTTTAAGCATTAGGAAACCCTTTATCCTGCATTTTTGTGAAGTATAACAAGTTGAGATTTCTTTTTATTGGAAAGTTTTTCTTTGGTGGAAGAGAATGTGCCTGCAGTTCCCCTTTGAGAGAGCCCTGTGAGGGAATGGAGAGGGTGGTTATGGAGTACATCTTTCTCCCAATGTTTCTGGGTACTTGCCTTAGAGAGCCAAACTGGCATCACCAAGGGGAGGCCCAAGCCTACTGACCACACCCACAGTAAAGAAGGACATAGTTAAAGAGTGGAAAAAAGTCAAACATTGCATCTGTCAACTGGAAACAGGGTCCAGGGAACTGTAGGTTGATCAGCAACTTAGTCTCTGGGAGGACTATGAAGCAAATCCTCCCTGAAGCCGTTTCCAGCCACACAGAGGACATATGAAGAGGTGATTTGGAACAGGCAGTGTGGATTTACCAAGGGTAAATTATGTCTGAACAAACTGGTGACATGAGTAGCTGTGTAGCTATGGGGAAAGCAGCGCTATGAGAAAAAAGAAAAAAATCACTGTGAGGGTGTCTGCATCAGAATATGTTTCTGAGAGAGGTGGTAGAGTCTCAAAGGGACACAACCACGAGCAGCTTGCTCTAATTGGTTCTGTCTTGAGCATAGAGTTGATCTAGAGGTATCTAGAGGACTACATGTTTATTTGATTCTATGACAAAGTGAACTACATGATCTCAGAGAGCTTCCAGTGCATCAGGAAAAAAATTGAGACTCACAGTTTTTAAGTGCTGAAGGGTACCAGGATACAGTAGTGCCAAGATGCTTAGCAAACTGTTCTGCATACTTCCTTGCTCCTTCACTCCACTTCAGGTTAGATGGTTCAAATGAATGTGGTGTTTTCTAAAGATTCCACTGATAATACAGGAAAATAAGATATTTTCCAACACTACTTTTTTTTTTTTTTTTTTTTTTCCCCCCCCCTACATCTGGTTTTCCTGACAGGATGACTAGACAAAATAGAATAATAGGTAAAATATAAACCAGTTGCATTTAATAGTCTTGGAAAACAGTCACCTGCCAATATGTGTCTTGGATATGCAGTCCTAAAATTAGAATAGCTAGAATAAGGTGTTGATCTTGGATCTGAGCCTGATTTTGTATATTTTTGATTGATCAATTCATAACTACATGTTGGAGGAATGAGGAAAGCAACCTCCCCTCCCATTCTCAGGCAAAATCAGCTGTAATATTCTCTTCCATGGTTTATTTTTTTATACTTCAAATTGTATAGACAGTGAGGTTTTTCAATTATTTTATATTACATACAGATTTCCCTGTATCTCTTCTTAATCAAGCAGACAATTGCTTCAAAACCTGCAATATTAAAAAATAAATACAAACTGCAAGAAACTGCTAACACTTCAAAACTCTTTGTATGAGACAGACAAATTACAAAATATGACCACTGTGAATATAATTATTTTATTACTTTTTTTAACCTTTTTTTTCATATTTAGACACTTTTGAACACTTAGCAAACAGCAAGGAAAAGTGAGAAATAATAAATTTACCTAAGCACATCATTTGACTGTTTCTGTTTTTAAAATCCTTGATGACTTTAACCCAAATTTGCCAAATCCTGTCAGCTGTGAAAAATGTGGATATTGTTTTATTTTCCTTTTAGGCAATGCTGTGTCTTACTCTTGTTCCCATTTCCATCCTCTCCATGACAAGTTTGTTTAAAACCACCTTTCAGGGCTTCCAAGTAGTAACCTAAGTGTCAAGCTTAAGTCACTCTGTGGTGTGAGATTTTTAGGCTGTTTTTCATTACATTTTTCCAGAAGTGTCCTGGTATGCAGGTATCCCTCCTCCAGGTTAAATATTTATTCAATAAGCAGAAGAGTCATTCTCAGTGTTGCACTCAATAACAACTGAGGATAGAATATGAAACAACAACTGTAATAGATGATCTCACAGTTTAATAAATGAGTTAATGTCTTGGGAATGTCTTGGAAACAGAGAGCTACAGACTTAAAATCCTTCAGGTACAGGTGTAACTGGGGTGTTCAGCCACTTCCCACAGCATGAGGGTTTAATTCCTCTGTGAATCCAGCCTGTCAATTAATCTTCTTCCTTTAAAATAAATTTAATGTTTAATTCTACAAGAATAAATTTAACCCAACTAAATTTTATAATTCTTAAAAATTCTACTGATAGTAAAGCTTCAATGTCAGAAATGTTTTAATCCTGTGGGAACCGATGCAACTAAAATAACTTTTTTGCTAAATATAACAACTCTTAAACAGAGCCATGGAAAATAGATGTGCTAATAGTCTTGAATGGAAAGCACTAAATACTTACCAACTTCCATTCTTTAGGTTAGGATGGAAAAAAATGACACTGGTCTTCAGAAGTTCCTAATTAAGGATTCATTGTGCTTCTGGCAAATGTCAACAATCAGGATGGGAGAGAGGAAAAATGTAGGGAAAGGGAGAATAAAGGGAGAATTTGGCTGGTAGTTTGTATTTAAAATTTACTCAGTGGGGAGAGGTAGAGAAGCTGAGATTTACCCCACTTTCTAGAAAGTCATTCTTTTAATCTGAAAAGTCCTTAAGACATGACAAGACCACTCACAGTAGGGCTGTACTTCTGAGCTTTCTGGACTGTAGCAAACACTTTTTGTTCTACAAAATCCTACAACTGCAGATTATATCAACGTGCACAGTTGGTACTGACACTTTTTTTAACAGCAGTGAAATAAAATGACTGATTCTATGACAAAAATATCCTTTTAATTGTCCAGTCTGGGCAATGACCCAAGGTAAAAACAAGCAGGCTAAATGGCCCACTGCCATACCTCTCAAGAAACAATTATAATGTTGTTATTCCATTCCCTGTGTTGGCTGGGTTCCCATTTCTTAATCTGTCTGTAAGGGCTGACAGTATTATTTCTCCATACTTGCTTATTAAATTGTGGTTTCTAGAGTTTCTCTTTTCATCTATCTCTCAACCTCTTTCTCACACTTTTCTGCTTTGCTACTGAATTTTCTCATCTATTCTATTTCCCTGTTTTGTTTGGTTGTTTGTTTTTGTTTGTTTGTTTGTTTGTTTGTTGTTGTTGTTGTTGTTGTTGCTTTGTTGGTTTTGTTTGGTTGTTCTTTTGTTTGTTTTAATCCTGGCCTTGATTGCTTGTGATAGTTGTGAGGTTAGCTTAAATCTATCTAGTTTCCATTCACTTCCTCTCTAACTTCCCTAGAATGGGATCATACCATGGAATCCCCCAAGAAAAGTGCTAACTGTACCTTTAGATAAGGAAAGTAAAAATTATCCCATTTTTCAGGCAAAAAGGAGGGCATCAAAGGAAGGATGACCACATCATTGAAGTTTCATGCAGACAGTAAGATCAGGACAAGAATCCAAAAGCTAGCATCAAGACAATACACACTTAGCTCAGAAATCGGTACTGAGGGCAGTGTACAGGCACTTATGTTATACTTGAGGCCATGTGGACTGTGTTCACCCATGGTCTCCATGAAGTGCTTGGCTGGAAAAGGGGAGTCCATGTTCTAGTCCTTTTGTGTTCTTGGCACTGATGAATGTAAGGGTGGAGAAACAAGGTTTTCAGACAATCTGATCTTACAGGACCTTGCCACTGACATTGCTGATGTGTCTTCTTGTTTCCGTTCATGAAGACATATTTAAAACTATTATTGTATGTTTAAACCTTTCTGATCTGAAAGCAGTTAAAAAAGTATGCATGATGATATTCCCTATAATATGAACCAGGATATTTTTATAGCAGTTGGAATATTGTGGCACCTCTGAAATTGTTTTAAGAGTAAATTAATGTACCTCGGTCCATCACCTTGTGAACTGAAAGGACAAAGTGTTGACATTAAGAAATTAAGAATAATAAACAGATAAGAGAAGAGATGACTCCATTTTGAGCAGTGAGGGTGAACAGAGGGGAAAGACAACCTAGCTCCAGAGGCATAAGGCAGCCCCATCTTCTCTCGCCCCCTTTTGCTCTCAGGGTAGAGCTTGGTGGGGAGGAATTGTAGGAGAAAGGTCCCCGGTCAGCTAAGAATGAAATATGCATTTAACTTTAAAATAGATTGAATTTTATTGTTTTTATTTATCTGTGACCCCATCTCATATTTTTCAGTTGAGAACTTCACTTCTTGTTTTTCCACAGGAAACCGATACATTTTTCTACATTAAGTTGTCTGATATTCAAAATGAATCCAGAGGTAACTGTCAGTCCAGGGTAGACATATCTCTAGTAGCAGTGAACCTAATTAAAGTGACAAATTAAAGCATCCACGAGAGAGACCTGTAACATGAGAGACATTTGGGAGGTCTGGGAGCTGGATTTGCCTTCAAACTATTCAGACATCATGCGAACTGGGATTGCCAGGCACCAGCTTCTAAGGAAAAGTCGCTTCTGGACTGCACCAGCCAGCACCCATCTGTCAGGGAGCAGCCAGAAGAGACGCAGCTCTCAGCCTTGGGCCATGCCCAGGCTGTAACACACACTCAGATCTTGGTATCACACTTTCAGGAATCACTGTGCAGTGCATCAAAATGCCCAGCTTCTTTTAGGAACTTGCATTTTCATTCTGAAAAGTAATGTGTGTATATATATATATATATATATACACACACATATATATATATATATATATATATATATCTTTCTGTCAGACCAGTGCAGAAAATGCAGAGAGGATGAATCTCAAATATTACTGCAAGAGGGACTGGAGGAACTGCGTCCATCTATCTCAGTATGAAGGTTAACACTGTAGAAGCACATTAGCAGGAGCAGTGTGACACTAAACACACCATCAAAGGGAGTCTGAAGGAATTATGTGTCCCTCTCACTCCGTGCTATGGTCTCAGTGGCCCTTTTGAGGCACAGGGACAAAGCAAGCACAGGTCCACTTGGACGCACGGATCTCTGTCCCATGTGTACTGTTCAAACAGAGAACCTCATCACCTGCAAACACATTAAAATACTTGTTTTCAACTGTAGCCTTTTATTGTCAGAAAAGAATCAGAATGATTGCCTTTCAACAGCAACAGAGTTAGAATTTATTATTATTATTTTTAATGGAAAGCGATTGTCCTTGCAGGGTAAAATTTAAAGATAACAAGCTGGAACCATGCATGCCTTTATTAACATAGTGAGCTGAATTCCTCTCCCTCGCTCCAAACACAAACCCATGCTGGGGCTATGAAATGAAAGCTGTCTTTAATGAAACAAGGAAATGACATGACTGAATGAATGGAGCTGCTTAACAGACCTGTGTCTGGTAACTGAAAGCATTCTTGCTGAGAGAAATGGACTGTGAATATCCATTACAAAAACACCGATTAAGAGATAAAGGACAACAATCTGACCCCAAAACAAATGTTGTTTAAATTCTGTCCCCTGTTAACTTTTTATCCTCACCTATATAGTTCTTTTAAACTATTGGAATCATGTCATCTAAAGAGCTTCCTGACAGTGGCTGGCGATATCAGCAAAGGTCATCTCTAATTAGGGTTACTCTCTGGAAACAAGTTAAGTACAAATTTCTGTATAACTTAGGATACTACCTCTAATTACCAGGAGAAAACATACTTCTATCAGCATCTCAAATATGATTGCATTATATTTTATTTGTTCACATAGTGTGTTTACCCTTCATTTTCTTCCCATCCCTTCTTCCCTCAGGGCTGTCTCAAAAAGTTAGGATCAGTATGTGCAACTCTAAAAAGCCACTGCATCCAGTTGCTCCATTTACAGAAGAAGAAGGGTGTATCCCTGGTGGTTATGTGGGCAAGGGCAATATTGGATCCCTTTAGGGCAGTGACCCATCCAACCTGGTAAATCACTGTCTTTTTTTTAAAGAGTCGGCTTGATTTAGTTCCTCCTCCTTAATTACTTCTTTTGTGATAGTCCCTATGTTTTTAGGACAGATTTTTTTCACAGTCTTCCTGATTTTGATAAGCTCCACTCGTTTCTTGTTTTTATCTCTTGGTCATCTGCTCATTAATTTTCACTTAGTTTCCTTAGGGATGTGAGTAAAAATGGCTGCATTAGCTCTGAGAAAATGTTAGTTATCTTACTATCCTGCTCTCAGTAGTCATCAGTAGCAATTATTAAATAAAGGCAGGTAAGGCATAGTTCTTCCCTCTCAATGGCTTTCCAGTTGTAGCAGTTAGCAATTTAAAGACTTCCTTTGCAGTAGGTTGTGTTCAGGCCATTGACTTTATTAGCCTGCTCACAGCCTCTCCTTCAGTTATTCTTTTTCAAGTTTATATCTATTTTTAATCTACACAACATCCTGTGACACTACTAGCACGATGCGAGAAATGAAATTCTTCCTTTTATTTTGATTGTAATCATGCTACTTGTTAATTTCATTGGATGACTTCCTACTTGGACATTGTAAGAAATACCACAACTTCATTCATGATCTTACGAATCATGATTTTTTGACCTGTACTATGCTGCCTTTTAGTTGTTCTCTTTCCATTGCGAGGGCTCTTGCTCTTTTTGTTCCCTGCTTCGCATTTCTCTTTAAAGGTTGCTCATCACCCATGTTACAGAATGAATCCTTAAGAATAGGATTTAAATTCTTTTCCTTAATCTCAAAGGACTGTGAAGAAAGTAATCAGTACTCGCTAGTCTTCAGTAGTGTGACTGTAAGTTACTTCTTCAGCTAACTCTGAAAAGTGAAGCACAATCTCCTTCTGTGCACTAGACTCACTTTACAGACAGCAATAGCCTTACATGCTAAGAATTTTTTTTCTTTATCATATAATTAGATTATACACCAGGTAGCATGTATGTTTTCTGAAAATTCTACCCAGATGATATTAAGAAATAAATTTTTAGTTAAAACAGCATGCAAATTCCTTTGAAAATCTGATTCCTGGTGTGTCCTAGCAGCAGGAAAATTATATTCCTCCCCCACCATCTTATTATTTTTGGAGACTTTTTTTGTTTTCTGTAGGAAAAAAATACTTACGCTAACATAAATTTCTAAGTAAAATGTCACATTGGCAACTGTCCCAGAACAGCAACTATAAACACATGTTTAGGTTTTAAGCAGTGTTATACACTAGATAATTTATCATTTCCCTGCTATAGCCATTTCATTTCAAGTCATTAGCCAGACCTGTACAAATAAATCACAACTAACAAAACTTTAACAATCCATATAAAGGAAATGGCATTCTCGTCTTTTCTGTATTTGCAGAGAAAACTTGTAAGGAAAATTTAATAGAGGTGTAAAATGCTTACTTTGCTTTCTACCTTATTAAATTATATTCCTGGTTATTTTGTTTCACAGGGGGATTTGGCCTTTCGATAGCACCAGTCTTACTTCTCTGTTTTCAAGTATACATTCCTTTGTATTTTTTTTGGCTGAGGAAACCTTCCCTCACTCTTCTAGTCTGTAGGTTAGTCATCATATTTCCTTAATTGCTTCAAGTGCAGAGTACATTTTTCAGGGGTGCATATCACATAATTCTAGCAGGTAAGCTGATGAGAAAGAGTTAGAATGTTGCTTACTTAGATTTCTTCACCAATAATCAGTGCAAATTTGGAGAATAATTAACCTACATTTTGAAGGAGAAATATAGACATTTGAATGTGGCCCACTGCTGATTGCTGTCTGCAGTGTTGTATTGGCTGTGTGTGTGCTCCTAGCAACAAGTTTGGCTTTGCCTTATTAACAGTGGTTGTGATTAAGACTTTAAAAGAAAAGAAAAAACAATATTAAAAAACATCCAAACCTATTTCAGCCTCAGCCATAGGATGTTTGGTTTATTCTTTAAACTATGCAAATTGTAAAACCCACTTGGTTTACAAACACTTTCCAATAATGCAACTTTAAACCTTCCTTTTTTCCTTGGGGATGTCTTGTCTCATTCTAGAAAGTGGATCTAAGAGTAAGACTGAGAAACTTCAGAAATGCTCTGTTTTAACCTTGCTAGCAAGTTTGTCAAGTGCTTAGGGAAGTGTTTTCATCCACACATTTCAAATCAGACCAGAGTGGGCCAAGGAAAAGTCTATCAACTTAGATCTATTAAGATTGCCATGAATGAGGGGAGGGAGCATAGGAGGATTGCCTTTCATGGGCCTTCTGCTTTATTGTGATTATATTTAAATTTGAGAGCTTATTATAGTTACAGCTGTGACTATGTTGCTATGGCAGCAGCAATACTGCTGGCCCTTTTACATGAAAAGGATAACTATTTACATATTCCTTAGTACAACTTGAGTTTTAGCCCTTTCTTACACCCTATTCAGTTTTGACTTATGCACGAATATATTTTGCCTGATGCCTCACCTGTTTTTTTTCTAGGAAAAGTTACTTAAAAGTGGCTTAGGTGAAAATAGTAGGTCAGGGAGGGGTAGTTGGATAAATCCTTCTGTGGAGATGGTTCTCCACACTTTCCTTAAATCTTCCCCCTTTCTTGCCTGGATCCTAAACCAAGCTGTGTGCCCTGCTTTCAGCCGCACATGCTCCTGGCTTCATTGCCACAATACCACAGCTCAAGAGCAAACAAGCCGGTTTCTTGTTTCTTGGAAAGAGGGGCCCGTCTGACTGTCTGTCTGTCTGTCAAGTGTGTGAACTCCTGCTGTTCCCCAGAGTGCCAGCAGAAAGAAAATCTCATTGCGCCTGCCATTTCCTAGCCAACACCAGCACAATGGAGAGCATGTAAACAGTTGGCTGGACTGATTGTTATCATGAGTGAAGCAAATCAAGGGCAGCTTTGCCACGAACAATGAAATCTGCACTCTGTATGCAAATTCCACCCTGCTTTCGCTTCTGTTTCTCATTTGTGCCAGCATGGTCTTAGCAAACCTCCTATGAACTACAAAACAAGTTGCGAAACCTTGCAGATCACTGGTCTTTTATTATAAGCTTTCAGTTTCACTTACTTTGCACAAAACATGCCTGAAAGCAGGACTCAGGCTGCACAGCTGGACTCTTTCAGGCAGCTGTTGTCTCCTCCACCCCATTTTTTTTTTAATACTGGGCTTTGTCTTCTTATTTGCAGTGTTATTAAATAAAGTGTTAGAAAACTAAGACAAAGAAAGGGTGACTGCATTTTGTGAATCCCACGGTTCTACATCTTTTCTGTTAATCACAGTGGGGGCTCTTAGATTTGCCAAACTCATTATGGTTCAGGAAGGCCTTATATCATTTAGGAAATAGCATTATTTTTATCTTCCATGCAGAACTAACCTTGTGCGTCAGTGCTGAGGTCCCAGCACCTGCCTTACCCTTTGCTGTGTGTGAGGGGCCACACACCAGCTGTTGAATTTAAGCATGTACTCTCCTCACTGATGTGAAGCTTGAGAGGTTCAAAAGACCAGTCTCTGGCTTTAAGTGTTGCCCTAAACTGCTCCATGCAAGCCATTTTGTTTTGTGTTGCTGGAAACACATTTGTTCTTTCTGGGCCCTTGTGCCAAAAGAGGGTTATACTGTTAATTCAGTTATAAATATTTCTGCTTTGTCAAAATATGCATTTTCATTCAGCCCATTCCTGTGTGTAGTTGGAATTGCAATTATTTGTTCTGACTGTTCGGAGTCATTACTAACAGCCATTCAATGGCCACTCTCTGTTATTAGTTTGAGTTGTAAAGGAATGCTTTAATTTTGTTTCTAAAGACTTCACTTCCTGCTGGAAAATTATTTCAAAACTTTTTGTACAAATGAACCACAACTCAGGATTGTCCCCAAGGGGTACCACACTTGCTAACGTTTATGGTTGCCAAAATCTCATGTTCACTCCATCACTTGACTTGTGCTAATAACCCCCAATTTGCAGACAGGCTGTATTGCATATTATGAAACATTACATGGTTCCAACACAGAATCTATGAATGCTGAAGAAGGGGAGGGTGAGGAGTTAATCAGAGAATAATAATTGCTTTCTTGTTTTACTTGCTGACCGAAGAACTGTTCAGCTTCATGTGATTTGATTTCATTCCCACATTGAGGTCCCATTCAGAGAAACTATTTTTTCCCTAATTTTCTGGACATGGCATGATAGGACTGAACTGCTGAATCAGATGTCTCCAAATTAAACCCCTCTAAAGATTTAAAGGGGCTGTCTTTGGATCAGTCTGCACAATACCGAAATATGGTCTGTCAAGTGGTTTCCCTTTTCAGGTGTGAGGCTTGAGTGAAGGGAGCAGAAGCATGGCCACCACAGCAATGTAAACAGGTCAGGGAATTGAACTGAAGGGAAAAGAAGCAGATAATAGGCAGAAAACCCCACCTAGTAAGGACCGTGTGAAGGCAACAGAAGTCAAGGAACATTTAAATCGAAACGAATGTGACAGAATCCAGTATTGCTGAAGAGGTCAGTCACAAGCCCAAGCTGTGTTAGTGTTGTTCTAGCCCTGATCTATTGGCCTGGAAAGGTCAGCCAGCCTAAGCCAAAAGCAACCCTAAACTGAGGCAAGAGGTTGTTCTTTTTATTTATTTATTTATTTCCTGCAGGAAAATAGCTCTTCAGAAGGAGATGAACAGTGCAATGTCACATGTAGCCAGCTGTCACCAGGGTACCCATACCCTAAGTACAGCAGCTTTGACTGCTTTTTCTAAAAGTAATTTTCCACTGTTGTATGTGTAAAACTTCGCACAACCTCATCTATGTAGTAACATAGCCTCCTTTCACTATCAAATAAAGGTTTGGTAGAGGGGGTTGCATACATCTGCCTTGGGTATAAGTATTAGCTCAGTGACAAGCAATATCCTCCCCAATGCATAAGATTGCATGAAGATTCTTTATAAGCAGAATCTTCAAACAGTAATGACACCTATCTTGTAGAGCCTCTGAGTTAATCCTCTTTAAAGACACCTTTTGATATTAAGTGTCCAATTTTTTCAAAATTTATGGACATAGGAAATCTTTTACTCACTCCATGTTTATATCATTAATGTATTAAGAAATGAGTGACCAATTAGCCTGTAAAACCTGGTTTCACAAAAACCTCTACTTAGCACAGTTTTAGACTTTATTTAAAATTAAAAAAAAAAAAAAAAGGAACTAAATGAAGTGCTTTAGTTAGACTCTTTCTGATGACATTCTGCTTCACTTTTCCTTCATTCCTTTTTGACTTTGGTCCAGACATTTGATCTTTATAAAATATACTTTCCAACAAAAGAAAATATTGTACATTCTTACCCACAAAGCATCCAGACTGCTCATTACTTAATCGGTTATGAAAGCAAAGTCTCATAAGTTGGATTGTTTACCGAAGCTGTATTTAACTTATGGTCAGGTGTTGTTCTCTCAAGACATTTTCTAAAAGACCAAGAAATGATCTTGTGCTGTGTATTTCTTATATCCAGATAACAATTTAATTCTAAATAAGGAATGCTTTCACCAAAGTTATGATTAATATGCTACAATATGTACCAGAAAAAAAAAAAAAAAAGAAAATATGAAGCCTTCATATCAATTCTTTACGAGGTAACACATTCAACATAAATCATTCCATTAACTACTGTCCCTTGGCTGCAGTTTATGGCAATACTGACAGAAGTGCAGAGCTTTACAGGAGAGAGGGTGTGCAGAGCATGCAAATAGATAAACGACTCTTACCTGGAGGAAACAGTTTGGCAACAGCTTCAGTTTGGATTTTTCTATCAAGTCAGCACTTCAGCAGGGCAATTCAAGTTTGTGACCTCCTGTCACATACCTGAGCTGGAGCCAACACCAATTGGCTGCAAAAGTGTAGAGATCATTTCTCTTATAATCCATCCTGCTATATTTCTTGGGATGAGATTTTGACATATGTCAGGCATAATTTCCTCTTTTAAGAGAGGCAGAATTTCATTTGATTTCCCCCTTGCCTCCTGGGTTTTTTAGAAATATGAGTTTATACAATTTAGACAAATGTTACAGAGTTTTGACTAAAATGGCCTTTTTTTTTTTTTTTTTTTTTTTTGTCTGGTTCTTCAGGACCAAATTTATTTTGTTGCAAATTGTTCCTTGCTTTTTACTAGGGGAATTTTATGTTCAGCATTATCTTCGCAAGTAAGATGTGATTGGTGCTTGCCCTTATTACACTCCTTGTATTCAAAGGCGCATTTAAGGACTGAAGAAAAAATCGCTTCTCAATAGAGCTATGTATTACATTTGACAGTATTTCAAGTGTTCTTAGTCTGTTTACCAACATGCAGAGCAGCAAAAAATGAAATCTGGAATGCCCACTTAAATGGATTAAAAATTGTTAAAAATGACACTAACCATTTCATTCAGTTAAAATATTACTGATACCTGAATATTTATATACTAAACAGAGAAAACTGCCAATAAATTGCAGCTGACATAAACATCAATGACTTTCAAAACCAACTAAATAGAAACATTTCTTTATTTCTTTCCTAAGCACTTATTTTTCACATTTATGATCAATTCCCAGTCTTCTGAGACCTGTTAGCTAAACACAACAGGTTTCCTCAACACATTGTACAGTCTTATCTGCACTTGGAAACAAAGTTATTGCTTTACATGGTATTACTTTTTAGCAAAGAATGGTAAAACCTGTGGTGCTAAAAGAGTTATAATAGCTCTGTCAGATTAGATTCTATGATGTTTATAGTTATCTTAAAAATGGAGATGACTGAATATTTCTGAATAAAAAATTCAGCTTCAGTTTTTTTATAGTTTGCAAAATATCTTTGATAAGATTCCTTGTATTAAAGAAAGATTCTCAGCTGATAAAAATCAGTGTGTTTTTTACTGCAGTCAGTACAGAATGAGGATCTAGACAGTGAAAAGTTCATAAATATTCATCTTGCTAGGTGTGCAACTTCATTTTGACTGGGTGATAAATCACAGAGTTTATTTTCTTTTATGAAAAGATTGTGCAAGAACTTGGAGAACATGTGTTTCTGAGTACAAAAGGGCATGTTAAAATGTATTTTAGCAAAAATTGCTGAATACAGCTTTATAATTCTTTTTTTCTAACAACTCTTTGCACCAGTAAAATTATGAACACTTAATGGTATAAGATAACCAGAACATCATGAGAGCACAAAATAGAAAATAAATTCAAATTTGTACAATTTTTTATCTGAAAAACAGCTTATTTAAATTCTGATGAACAGCCTATGTTTGCACAATTTTACAGGTATAATCTTTGCATTAACTGAACTTTCAAAATTTTTTGATTTATTAACCAGCTTCTTATAGTAACTTTTAGACTTGGGCATTTTAACTAATCTTAGACAAATTAATAGAGAACTGGAAGCAGTCACTGTGATCTTCTGGTTGGACACCCATAACACTGACCAGGACACTATCTTGCTGTTTGAAATAAAGTGTATGTTTAAAAGGACAGAACTCCACCTTGGTTTAAAAGTCATCAATAAGAAAAAGACTTCATCTCAGCTTTTGACAATTTTGCCAAGTTACTTCAGTTGATCATTAAATTGGCTTTTGAAAATGACATATTTTCTATTTCTTATATTCCAGTATGTGTCTGGGAGATAATGACCTGTGCAACTGCCTCATTTTTCACTTGACATGGGTAAAATTCCACCCAAGAGAGGTAGATAGAGAATCTGAGACTTCTGATTCAGATAGGATAAAGATCTCAAAGTTCACATTCATATCTGAATTATCCATAGTGATCAGCACAGTCCCTTACATGGGGCTTTGGCTTGTGCCGTGTCATGATTGCTGAGACGTTGGCCGAGGCTGCTGCAAGGGGTGGCACAAGGTGCAGGTCATTCCCAGTGACAGTCTAGTGAGGCAAGACTGTCCTGGGAAGGGAGAATGCTTGTGTATATAAATGGGAGACCTGCTACATCATCCAGCCTGAGGACGGGTGAGTAGTCCCATTGCCATTTTATTTGCTAGCACAGAAGTAGTCTTTATGAATGCTTAACAAGAAGACAGCGTGCCGTACAAAGGCTACAGTCTAAAAGACTATAAAGTCTATCAGGTAGACACAGAGAGGACTGTGAGATAACAGTGAAAGAGAGATAGCAGTTGTCAGTGATCTCAGCTCCCTGCCTCCACTGAAAACATTGCAGGAGCAATGATTTTTGGTATGTCTACACGTTACAGATACAGTCTTTAAAACTATTGTAAATTATACCATACAAAGGTATCCCTTGTCCACAGATATCCAAATAATGGTTAGAGAGTTGTTTTCACTTCCAAATAACATCTGTGTACTAAAATATATAATCATGTGGTAGAATCATGTGGTTAATTGTCATTTGATGATGACTACTTCTCTGAGATACATGAGGAGCCAGACAGCAGGAAAATACTCTCCTATGCCTGCATGCACACTCCATGATCAAAACTCTACTCATGCCTAAGTGACTCACAGTCTGAATGTAGCTCAGATCCTTGTTTTTGTACTACGTGACCTAGAGGAAGTCCTTAAAATGACATCTGCCTGCCTTTTAGTCACTGAAAGATCAGATGCTGTTTTACAGGATGAACCAGAAGCCACGTGCAAATTTTGGCAAATATTGTCCCACCACATCCTACTCTTCCTCAGCAGCAGTCATAATGACAAAGAAATAGAGGAACTTCACTGTTCACAAAGTGGAGGAGATTGCAGATCTCTTATGTGAAGGCAAAGGATGAACAGTCCTTCTCTGGGATCTCCCACATATGGTCACATCTTGTAGTGTCCTTCCTTTGGTAAGGAATGGAGGACAAGCTAGTACACATACTGTGAAAGAATTCATAAAGCTTATATGAATTCAATTTAGTGAAGATTAGTTACATTCTTCAAAGGAGAAGAGGGTGATGATTTTTATTCCAGAAATACTTTGCTTTTTCTCTTTGAGAACTTGGCTGCTTTGGAGACTATTTTACCAGAGTGTTATAAGACCCCGCATATTAGGATTAATAATTAAAGTACTAATATATTTTTTACTATAAAATTGCAAATGCAGCCTTAATGCAGTTGCACAGAATCTACTTAGCATGCCTGCTGCAAAAAGGGACCTATGAAATTTTCATGAATGTTTTATATTGCAGATAGGCAGAATCATTCAATGCTTAATGCTGCTTAATTATAGCATTGCAAACAGTTTTCTAAGGAGGCAAGCTGTGCTGCCAAATATATATGAAGTGTCACCCATCTCACCAAAAATAAGCCTTCTGATGATTACAAGATTATACTGCATGTAACATAACATGCACACAAGCAAAAACACACACTGACACACTCCCCCATCTCTCTCTAAATATACTTACAGACCCTCACACAGAGTAAGCAGCAAAGCATGATGCTCATCCTTTAAATGGGTAATAATTTTAGCCTCGCAGAGTTACCATTTTCCCTCCAATATGTACCTATCTGAATACAAGATAAAAATAAGATGGGCTGTGAAAGATAGAGAATTCTGTCATTTTAATCACTGGTATCGCTTTAGTCACATTTCAGCATTATGCTGAGAAGGAGAAACTAGGAAGAATGGGAGGTAATGAGCTAAAGAGAAATGCTTCTGTCATGACATGTGGCACACCTTATCAGCATGTTCTCGTCTAAGCAGAAACCATTTATCTCTTTCAACACTTTCCATGTTGTCCTTCATAGACATATGCTAGAAATGAGGGTAAAAATTTACAGAGAAAAAAATGTACATAACCTCAGAGCATGCTTTTGTTGTTTCTTATTTTATAAAGTGCTGGGTGTGCTTGTTAATGATTGTGTGTGTCACTGTGCCCCATAAGATTGCTCCTACTTCCTGCCTGGAAGAATACAACTTTCCCATCAGGAAGGGGGTAAGAGGAAACCCCTGAGACTTCAACTTCGTAGAGGATTAGTCAGGAGACAATCAGTCAGTAGGTGACCAAAATCTGAGTAATTTAAGAGCATTTTTTTTTAAAGGGATTTATTAACTCCAAGACATCATTCCTAGGTAGTCAGACTGTTATGACACTTAGAGGCTCAAATGGGAAATTTCAACAAGTTTTCTCATCAGATAAGTATTTGAAAACCAGCTCTAAAAAGGCCACAAGTAGATTCTTATCTAATTCAGTGTGCCAAGGCTCTGCCCAGAAATTATTTTGCCAAGTCTTATCTTAAAAGCAGACAGTCTCATTCTTGACCTGTGACAGAAGGAGCAGCCTCTCCCTAATTGTTTTGTTATTTGAGTATTTTAATTTAAACAAATGCAGAAAAGGAAAAAAAAAATATAGCAAGTTCATTTATTTTTCCAGAATGTCTTACATAATTGTTCAAACCCATCTTTTATCCAGTCACCAAGTGAGAAAACATTTGAGACATCCACATGAGAGAGCTCACGGAGTCTCCATCCAACCCACAACAGAGTCACAGTCTGCAGGGGGACACTCTCTGACCCACTTGAAGGCAGCTGCAGAACTGAATAATTCCTTTGCTTTTAAAACTGATAAAACTTACTGCTCTGGACAAGAGCAAAGCACAGTGACTTTTTTTTTCATAATTAACTTCCCAGGAAGTGTTTGTTCTTCAGGATTCTTAGTCTTCAAGGGTTGCTTTTGTGGTTATCATCTTCATTATTTTATCAGACAAAAATTCTTCTCTTTTGGGATCAGCCAGTACTCTTTTATTTAAAGATTTTTATTTTTTAAACAGGAAGATAAAATTCTTTTGACATAGAGAGTGGGGTGTGTAACTTTCCTGAAAGAATTATATTTTATGGCTCTAGACTACCTGAGGATTAGATAATTATATTAGTTAATTTGATGAATTTATTTGATTATGTTGTTAACTTATTTCCCTTTTAATTTACACTGAATTCTTCCCAGTGCAATATATCTGTGCACGGTTAAGGAATTACTTAATATCCTTAAGACATTTAAAACTAAATATTGTTTTTGTTGAGCCTTCTGCTAATGGATAAATTTAAATACATCATATTATGACTTCACTGCTGTGAAGAGGCATTACATTCCCATTACCAACAACTATCTCACCTTACCTTTATCCATGCACTGTTATGAGTTGATACTAATATGCTATTCAAGAAAATAATATGACATGTGTTACCAACATCCAGAAAATATTAGTTTATTAAATTAGTTTATTAAATGAATACAAGTTCCAGCATTTTTGAACTTTTGTAATTATGTCCTGCCTCTCTTGTAGTCAAAAAATATATAAGTTGATAATAATCAGAGTAGAATGATTCAGAATATCTATTGCTTGACAAGCTTTAAGAATAATTTTCACTGGTCAGAACAGTATGCAATTAGAGCCCAACTGTCTTTGAATATGTGGGGTAGCGATGTTCATGGACCTAGCTCACCTCAGTCAAAATATTAGTTGAAAATGTTCTTTCCCAAATCTTGGGGCTGTATAATGAAATGAGAAAAAGCACAGCAGGACTCCCTTTTCAGTTAACGTATATGTTCTACATCAAGAACTAGACTTCCTGACAGATCATGAAATACTTAGATATGGAGTCACTATTGAACATGAAAAACTCCGAAAAATCTAATAGACATTATACTAATGGGTTTATTAGATTTACACTCCCCCACCCCCCGCACCATTATCTTCCCTCTAGCAATCCATGCAAAACTGACTCTTTCAAAGCGCTGTAGCTGCTCTCAGCCTCCTTCCCAGCTAATGAGACTTCATACTGCTTTGCAGCAGCTCAAAGTGTGTGTTTTTGCCCCATGCATGCAAACTTGAACCACCACACATATGTCTCAGCTATGCGTGATTTGCCATGCAGTTTGGGTTTTCTGCTGTGGGATATAACCTGAAAATGGGATAAGGAAGGGAGAATAGCTCAGCTCAGCCTGTTCCTGTTCATATTGCATGCAATCCTGGCCACTAGGACTCCAGTCTTTGTTCTCAATAAATGTGTATTAGAACACTATAAAATATCCTATGTTCTAAAAAAACCCATAGAAGATGGAGGACATCAGGCATATGAGAAAAATGAAGCTAAGTGGGGATGGTGTTTGTAATTTTACTTGTTTTACAGTCATAGCCTAAATAAAAACTCAGCAAATATTTTCAATATTGTTTTCAAAACTCCGGAAGTAAAATCTCATCTGATTCTTCATGATGAACTGTTTAAAATGTCTTGTGAAATATAGCACAGTGTAAATACTGTACTAGATGCAGACAGATGGCATTGTTCCCACTGAAGTATGCATCGATTTTCAAATGATAAATCCATGGTTGTTTATCTTCAAGGAGAAAACATTGGACCTTTATCCATTATCTGCAGAATTTTTCAGCAGTCTTCAGTGAAATACAGAAGACCACTGTAGTCCTTTCTACGACGGCCTTATGTCTAGCCATCATCAGATTAAAAACTGTCTCGTTGTTAAAAATTAGCTAACATTATCCTATATTTCATGATTGTCTCCACATATCTGAAAAGTCTTTTCTAATGGGAACTTCTAATGGAGAGCTACAAGTGCTGTGCTAATTTGATTTTTGTCCTGCCTGCCACCACGTGGTCTGGCCTAGCCAATAATAAAGTAATTGATTTTACATTACTTTTCAGTGACTTAAGAAGCTGCAATTAATCTCCTTACAGTTTTGTTAAATGCAAATCCCATAAAGATATCTAATATGCTTATGAGAGCAAAACACCAGGCAAATGGCTTAGGATCTGAACCATACTGCTAAGCGTACCCCTGTGCTTAGCTTTTACTGATGAGCTTACAGATGGGAGTGGTGAGATGGTAAAAACTGAATTCTATGTTCTTATAATCATATCTTCCGCAAATATTATAAAACATAGATGCAACAGAGAAACGTTTTAATTTTGACTGATGCTCAAGACTTTGTGTGTAAAGAGGATGGCCAGTTGAAGAAAATGAGTGTTTCTTATGCCCTAGTGTCACCTTGGCAGCAGATTCAAAGCATTTGAATTGAAAAATAGGGGCTTCCAGTTACTATTGATACTGAAAACTCTGCAGACACCTCTGAATATACAGCAGCCAAATGGCTCAAATTTGGAGGTGAAAAGAAAGAAGACGTTAATAGAAATACAGCCTGTCTCTTACTTGCTAAATTTCAAGACAGTAACAGGGAAAGAAAATTTTCTTGCTGACCTAATATACCATTTTACCAAAGGCAAAAGAAATCCCTAGCCAGAGGAACATAAGACACACTATGTGATTATTAGCTACTGAAACATTTGCTTTTTTATCATAGAGATTGCACAGAGAATGTAAAATTAACATGTATACAGTTTTATATATTCTAAGCTTTCTAGCAGTGAACCTTTAAATAGCATCAGTAACAAAATAAAGCGAAAGATTTGACAGGAACATAGAGTAGTCTCAGTGTTGAATAAAGATTTGGCTCCTTCAAGTGTGGATTAAAGTGAGCTTGAAATGAAATAAACAGAACAGCTTCAGAAGTTTAGAGCTGAAGGGAAGTCATCTATCAAAATGGAGGAATGTTTGATCTCATGTATAGTAGTTTAACTCACAAACTTAACTGCTAAAAACTTTTATCTCTGTACTCACTGCAAATTCTAGTGGTATAAGTCAAGTCCCGAAGAAATTCAATACACCAAGCAATTGTGAGCATCGGTCTTATGAAATGTGTGAAAAATAGACACATTGGACACTTAGATACATTTTGTTTCTGTCTGTGTTTGATGAGAATGGAAAAAAGTGCCAGAACAACATTTACATAAAATGGCTCAGCTATTTAACAATTTTTATATGATTTCCCATTCTTAAAGAAAATGTTTAAATGTGTGTTTCTTAATGTACGTTGTTTGGCAACTGAATGTTCATGGGAACCTTTCTGTCTTTCCTTCACTTTGTTCTATACACTCCAGTCTTATTAATCAATTGAGATTCTTATTATGCTTATTAGATATTGTGTTTTCCACAGTATTCAGATGCATTGAGAAATACAGTCTGCCCCAAACGGCTTGTTTTACAATAATATTAAGTTGGCATCTGTTCAGAAACAATCTGAGATGACTGGTTATGTTCAGCCTTCTGATCTAAATTATTTTTAAATGCATAGTTTCATGAACAAATAGTCTTCAATAACAGATCTGACCATTTTAGCAGCTTGTCTTTTTCCTCTTCCTTTCAGTCATTCTAATGTATAATGTGTGAACTGTGTATTCTTCTTCCAGGCAACAAAAAAAAAATAGTTCTTTCAATACTCCCAAGGTAGAATTAATACTCCACAGTGTAGAATTAAAAATGTCATCTCCTTGGAGAACACAGTTATCATTTCTATGATACTTCAAGGTTAATTCCTGCTACTTAAAGGAGATTACACTTTGACAATGATGCATCTTGACCTCTAATGCATCTATAAAATGTGGTGGCTTACAGACAACACAGAATTTTAACAAATATGTAAATTAATTACAGTATCAACATACTGGGGTGTCTGTCCTTCTTCTCCAGAATATATGCATGAGATGAAGAAGCATGGAAATGAGTCACTTTTTATACAGCACAAACCTATAGAGTGATAAAGATGTAGAAGAAATGGAAGGGTACACTGACAAAGAAGAAACGTCTCTCATAAAATTATATTGAAATAACTTATAACACTTTTTCGTAGGATTTCTTCATATTCAGATTAGAGCAAAACACAAGGCTCATCTACAATAATTTGTCATTTGAATTTTAATTGTTGCATAAGAATTGCTTATAGAAATGTTTTAAATTTTCCCAATTTAATACAGGTGTGTTGAGGTTTATTTGTTTTGTTTTGGTTTGGTTTGGTTTGGTTTTTTAATTGTTGCTACAGACTGAATATTTTCAGACTTGAAAAAATTGATTGGAAGATCAGTTGTGTTGTAGAGTAAAATTTGCCTTGGTAAAACACACAGCCTTTCACTTTATTGTTCTCATTTTAGTGTCTGGAGACTTCACAGAAGTGAAGAAGGCAAGCTTTAATCCCATCCATTTTCACGAATCACTGTATTAACTCTCCTCATTGAACAACTGACCCTCAAAATCCCTGGGACAACAGCCATAAATGTTAGAGACATGATTTTTTTAATATAGTATGCATTGTACATGGTAACCATATTTTTTAGGTAGATACCAAAAGAATTTGAATAGAATAAAAAGCCTACATAAAGAAGATAGACCATGTTTATCAAAAATATATAGACCATGTTTATTAAAAATATATATGGTTAATCACAGACCATATAAATGTTCATGTTTAGAAGATAATTTGAAATCTGAAGTCCCTGTAGATGCTGCTTCTCCCAGATATTCTTCCCTTTTTATCAGTCCTATTTTGGTTTAGTTAGTAGCTATTTTAGTATCTCATTTAGTGCTTGTCTCTAACTTTTTTTGGAGGCTTTTCGGAATTCTTTACCCATGAGGTAGGCTTTCAGAATCTTAGACTACAATTTCCTAGTATACCTTTTCAGGAACAGAGGCACATGTCTTCTTATAGGAAAGAACAATTTTATTCTCCTGGAGAATGTGATTAGTTTCAAAGGTAGATGCCAAAACCAGATTTTTTTTTCTCTTTTATCAAATACTTTTTAGCTGAAGAACCATTTCTTTTCAGCATAAATCTTCCAACCAGCTGTCACCAGTGCACACAAGAACATTACCACCTTAAAGCCTGTCAGTTCAATTTTGCACTCATCTCCTTCACTTGCTATCTTATGAAAGTCTCATTACTCTTCCTACTCTTGTAGGTCAAGTCCTAGATCAACACACCAAAAAAGAAGTATTACAGTTTACAAAAGGTGAAATGCCCAAATGGCTTTAATTTAAAATTGTATCTAGTGATGATACAACTAATTGTTTTTAATCACACCATATAAAGCTATTGTATAGGCAGTTTTAATGCAGTCGTGAGTTAACCCATGGTAGTGTTGATCAACTGAAAGAACATCTATGCCCAGGAAAGAAAGAGATGAAAGCAGTGATGGCTACAGTGACTCACATATCTATACAAGTTCTCATTTGATATATAGTCAAGTGCCTCTAGCAAACTTTCTGAAAAACAACAAGGTTAACTATGAATATCGCTGGTGTTTTTTTCCTTTGTGTTGCTTAGGAGGGAAAAGTCAGTTTTATTACTGCTGTTAAACTAGCACTAATGAAGGTCTCACTGTTAGAGAGTTTTACTTAAGTTTATGACATGCTTAATAAATTTGGAAATTTTAATATATTCCTACTACTACTGTTAGAAAAGTTATACCCAGTTAATCAAGTTAACAATACTGTATAACACGTCTTTCATGAAGGCTTATGCTGATAAAACAATACTTTAAAAGACGAATCTGCTTTCAATGACAAAAAGCATCTTCAAGCTTTCTTAATTATAGAATCAGGTGCTATGCCAATAAGAAGCACACAAATAGAAAATTGACATAGCAGATTAAGCTAGTTATTGGAGTACTCACAAGTGGTATAGCAGTATAATCTTTGTCAAATCCTTCATAACTTGTACAGAAATTAGTGAAGTCCTGTCAAAGGATGATAGCAGTATCTCACATCCCTACTGTCTGGAAACCTTGCCTGAAAAGTTTAATGTTAAAAATGATTGTGCCTTAATAATAAAGGAAGGTTGAACATTAGTAAATTCAACAACTATAGTGTTAAGAGTTGCTAAAAGCAAATAATAAAGTATAGTAACTGGCTGAAATTCAGGCAGGTGTCTGTCATCTAAGCTTATTCTGTAACCCAAATTTTTCATTAGCAGAAAAATGAAATAATAATATCAACACATTTTGTGTGGGACTTAAAAGCATTAACACTTCTGGGCTGCACACACACACACAAAAAAAATCTTACTTAGGTATCATCTCTTGTCTCAGTTTGCATTGGTCAGTCACTATAAATACAAAAGCAGCTCTCACACTACTTATAGTAATTTTTCCTAGCCACTTGATTATTAAAAAGGTAAGCTGCAAAGATCATGTTAAGTAGTTTGCCACCATAATAAGAAATACAAAACCACTGCTAGAAATGTATGATCTTTTTGTCACACTGTTTTCAGTGTGCATCTCAATAAACTAGAGCCAGAAATAGCTAATCAGAATGAAAAGTATAAACAGGTGACTCGTGTATCCTCTTGTTAGAGATCCCAGCTGTGATGGTCTTACCAGTTTCTAAAGGACTGACCATTAGTTAAGGAAATAAGGAAATTGTGTTACAGCTTCTTAAGCAATACAGATTTAACGGATGGAAAAGAGAGCATAACGATAAAGAAGCTTCCCAGTGATCCAAGAGAGAGAGAATAACTCTTCACTGTCACTGTGGATGAGTTTATGTATCAGCTCCATGAAAGTTATAGAACATCAAACATGCAGTGACACAAAAAGCAGCAGATTAATCATTTCAGAGAGTCATGTACAATGGATAAACTAACTCTGCAAACAAATAGCCTTAAGAATGGCAAAGTAAAAATTGGTCTTGAAAACACCTGAGCTGAACTGAAAAATCATTGGGCTGATCCTTTAATAAATGTTCAACTACTTAGAAAATCCCTGAGCACACCTGCAACCAAGTAAACATATATTGCAGTGGATGGATTTCACGCCTACACCGTATGCAGTTTCCTGCATGACTTGAACAAATGCCTCCTCTTACATTGCTGATCACCATTTGTTGAAGAGCATGTTTGTCAAAGAAACTGAGCTCCACTCAGGAAAGTAATTTACTGGTCAGATCTGGATATCACTCAGCATATCAATAAAGGCCTTGACAAAGTCTCATGTGCATGTTTGTATACTAGATCAGTGAAGGTTTCCTATCAAAAGATAAAGCTCTAATGGTGGTAACAATAACTTGCCAACAGCAGAGCTAATTTATGTCAATACTGTTCAATGTCTGCAACGATAATTAGTCCATCCATTACAGCTCACATTTTAATATACAATGTAAGTAGAAACAAAGGAATTCTTCCAGTTAAAAACACATTAATATCTGCATGTTCCAGGCTATAGATTACTGTATCATAAACTAAATATACTGTGAGCTGACTAAAGCATGATTTCACCACTCTAGACAACAGGCGAATAAGAAAATAATAATTATGGGTTCAGTAGAGGTAGCATTTTTTTAAACACACTATCTTCTCTCTTCCACTTCCATTCTGGTATCTTATAGTTCACAGTATATAAATCCTCTCTCCCATTCTCTTTCTGATAACAAGATAAACAGTTTAATGTCTCTTCCCATTTGACACAGTATTTTGCTTTACAAGGTACCAGCTACCTTGTCTCATAGTCTAAACAATTAACATATTTTATTAAGCTGAGAGCAATTTTTTCAGTCTGTATTTAGCTTTGAAGTATGCTGGCTCCACTTACAGAGAGTTTTTGATTGTTTTAAAGTTTATCTATTTTTTTCAGCTCTGCTAGTTACCCTAATGAATATTTTTTTCTCTCTTTCTAAGAACTCTGACTTGCATCATGTAGACATATCGTGTTATTTGGAGCTAGCTCAGAGTATTTCTTAATATAACTCTGCCTAGCACAGTGAGGTCACCTTGTGTGAGTGGTGACAGCTGGATCCAGATATTTGAAGGTTCTCATTGCTTTCCAAATTAGCCCAAAAGACAGAAAGATTTCATATGTGTCTTGATACACAACAGAAGACATTTCAGAAGATCTCCCTCAACAGATAGCATGTTGTGTCAAGACATGACTGCTAGGACAGACACTTCAGTACCTCTTACCGTAATTTCCAAAGAGAAATGCAACCACAACAGGAATGAAGGCCTACTAAATAGAGCTGATAGGATCAGGAAGGGATCTGGTTATGCTCCTTTATACAGAAACTAGAAATAAGACCTCCTTAAAATTAGTGTGTGCAAAAAGCAGTGTTTAATGTTTTTACTAAAGCTATCAATCAGAGCACCTTTCTTACAAGAGAAACTGAGGGCCCTTGTAGCAAAAGCTTAATCAAGACAGATAGAAGGGGTAAGAAATTAATTTGCAAAGAAGCAAAGGTTTAGAGACTTTCGAGAAAGCTAACAAAGTGAATATGCAGTCTGGCTCCCTGCACTGCCTTTCTTCCTCCTGTGATGATAAAAATAGTATCTTAGCATGTGTAATCTGTAGTATTCATATTGATATGCACCTAGTGTTTGGCTACTTATCTGAAGAGATCATTTATTTTGACCTTCCCAAGCAGACTGTTAGCAGTAGTGTCAGGTACAGCTAGTGCCAACTACAGCTTGTGTCAGCTTTAAAGAGCTGCAGGCTGTTTGAAGAGCTACCTTGTTCTAATAAGCTTCTGATAAATCCCTCCAACCAAAGTCTGAAAAAAATACCATATTATTGGTGATGTTACCAGTATTGTCTGAACAAGTTTTTTTTGTGTTCTAGACTTGCAGATTTTTTTTCTCATGTTCCTCAAATTCCAACCTATTTTTAATGAGAGTATATATATATAAAAAAAGAGTTTCTCTGAAAAAGAAGAAAACAAAAAAAGTCTCAGCATAGCTTGCTGTCTAGATCAAGTTGGAATGTCTATTTAGAGAACCACTCAACAAGTTTTCACCCATGCAACTTGCCAAATTTGACTGTCTGAACATTCGAGAAAGAAAATACAAATACTGCAACTCCTGACTTTTATGAGATTTTGACGTTCTGAGTCAGAGATTTTTGAAAGCTTTACATTGGTACAGCTGTAGTTTTCCTTTAAGTACTATGAGGATGGTTCCTGTGGTCCAGCTGGCAAAAGAGGTCATGATAGTTTTCATTAGAAAGGAAAATGTTTTTTCCTCAAATTGGAGTCCTGTAAAACCACACAGTAAGTAGCTAAGCTTGGCCCTAATATTGAAATCTTAATGCCATTTACAACCACTAGAGGAAGAAAAAGAATCCTTTCTTATGAGGAAACCAACTCCTAATCAGGTGTGATGCCTCATTGTCTGTCATAAAACATGCTTTTGCAAACTCAAACTTATTAGTTTAATGCCAAAAAGACCTGTACAATTACGTCAAACTTGTAGGCAAGGTCTGGAATAAGACATACAGTTAACCACTTTCAGTGAAGGTTATAAATAACACAAACTTCCACCACAGTCTAATATTTAGACCACAGCCTACTTCATGAAAAAAAAAATAAAACTAGTTGAAGAGTTTTATAGAAATGTTCTATTATTTATTGGAATGCTTTAAAAGAAGGCATGTTAATAGCATGAAGGAAAGAAACAAGATGCGGTTTTATGTTTTATATTATAATGGATGTCAGAAAAGATTATTTCAATGATTTTTCTGTCCTTAAAAATAAAGAACCTATGGGTCACTCTTACATATGTGCAACACTTTAATTGGCTAGTTTATAAAAGATTTATCCTAATTCACAGTCAATCTCAATTTTGGGGGAAAACCAGACATAGATCCTCATTCTCTTAATCTTGCTCATACATATTGAAAAAAATCTCCTTTTCTCTTTTATTTTAGTCTACGTTATTTCAAATTTACTGATAAATATAAGATTGTATGGAACTTTTCTTTCAGAATTAGTACTTTAGAAATTAAAAGAATATTGTATTAATCCATGTTAATCACTGTAATAACAGATTCTTTGCATTACCAAACAATGTTCAAATGTGAATGTGACAGATTATTTGTTGATTTTAAGAAATTCAGAAATATACATTTCAGTGATCTGAGCATACAGTACAGCATTTGAAAACCTCCTCTAGTGTGTTTTCCTTGTCCATACATTTAATTTTGAGATTAAGATTCCAAACCTTAAAACTTTAGCTTAGTAAAAGAAAGATATCACAGTCCACACTTAGGCTGAAATAAAAAATTAGCTTTCAATGCTTATTCGAAACATCCTGAGATACAAATTTTGTGTTATGGAGTCTTCTGATATCTGTTTAAAGAAGCCGTTACCTTTGTTGAAAAGTGTTTTTATACTTAAAGCGTCATGGGCATGTCTCCTTGAACTCATCTTCACACAATTTCTTACGTATGGTTTTTAGTCTCTGCAGCTAGCTGGTATCCACTAAACTGAGCATGTGTTTAAAAGCATGACGATGTTTGTTTTTTTTTTTTTCACAGTTCTGGACATAAGTTAAAATTATATAACTTACATATATTCCCAAATGATATTTTCACCTAATTCAATATGAATGTAATCCACATTGGAAACTGAAGCTGAAATAGAGAAACTGGTCATCTCTAGCTATTGGTGCAAGGTAGGAATCAGCTCTTATCTTATCTTCATCTGAGTTCTAACATAGAAGAGCCTACTTAAGTTTGAACATGGACACAGAGATGTGCACAAGACCCGCATATTCATCTCTTGCCTACTCAGGACTCAGATGGCTTCTGCTTTCAAAAATTACATCTCACTATTTTGAAAAGGAAACATTTACAGAGTGATAAGTCTGCAGCTACCATTCAAGGCACACCCTGGTTCCACCTCCAGCACTTCCTTGTACCTTTGAAGCAATAAACTGGGCAAACATTGTTTGCTAGAAGTAGTGTACCTTGCACATAGTCTGCTGTGGGACTCTTGTCTTAATTGACCCTCGGTTACTTCCTTGTTTAATTTGTTTTTATTGCTGTAGGTCTTGTTTCTACCCTCTTTCTGACTTCATCGTGTTGCGTGATAACATCCTGGTCCTAGCTGGATCTTGCAAGGAACCAAATGGGTGACTCAACCCAATCTCTTCTTTATGGCTCTTCATCACACTCTCCTACAACAGATCAAAGTCATTGCAGTACAAATCTTAGCCCTATCTGTTCAGATGGAGGGCTTGTCACACAATACTCTATAAATGTCTCTTGATTTCAGCCCCTAAAACTGCTGTGAGTATAATGCCAGCTCTTTACGATCTCTTTTACATTGTAGTTTGCAATTGGTTTATAAGGGACTTTATTTGTTATACCAAGATTGGTATATTTGTGCAGTGTTCTCAGCTTTTTCGTTCCTTTGATGCTGACATTTCAGATTGGCTCTATCTGGCTGTGCCTGTTCCCTGCCTGTTGTTATTCTGCTGGAGTGGAGTATTTGGAGTGCACCCAAAAACTGTGATAAGGTATTTTGAGATGTGTTTTGCAAGGTAACACGTGCTGACATGCTCTGCTAAGACTATTAGTTATTGTAGACTGCAGCAAATGATTAAACATCAAGGTGTCTTACATTGGGTACCCACAAAGCAACAGGATGACAGACTAGGTTAAAGTGACAATTAAAAGACAGACCTCAAAAGCAAATGGAAAGGCCAAGTATTGTCTTCCAGGAACTAGATAGTACCTGCTCAAGACATCCTTTCCATGAAACAAAAATCTCTTGTTGCCCTTTAGAGAAATAAGTGTAGCACATAGGAAAGTATGACAGAGCAAAGTTAAACCAGTGCAGATTTTGGTCCTTATGGGTCAATGGGAGCAAGAACTGAACTGCACAGGCTTGGGGTGAGCCTCCCCCACCCATGGGCTGAACAAATAAACTTGGAAAATATGTACGCAGCTACAGTGACATGTGGTCAGGGGAGAATTAAGTAGTAAGCATGGAGGAGAAGTGAAGAAAGGTGTCAAGAGGTCAGGAAGCTTCAGGGAAGATGAATGAGGCCATGCCTCCTCTTTCTTTCCCACTCTCTTCACTCCTGGAAACTCCTCATCTCTTCCTCCATGTTCCTTTCTCGGTCACTGTTTCCCACTTCCTCTTCCCTTTGGTGTGATAGCCCACCCTTAATACCAATGTTTCACATCCTGGTATTCCTACTCTCTTCTCAAGTTCCTAATAACTGGCAGATAACTGGAAGAGGTCCTGCTCCCAGTGAGAGGGAAACAGTGAATCTTGGGCCCAGGCCAGGGAAGACAGCCAGAAAAGAGTCTCAGAGGAAGAGCTATTGTTGCTGGTAAATTCCTCCCTCCCCTTTTTCCAGTCTTCCCTCCTGTCTTTGGCAGCAGTAACAGGAACTCAACTGCAAAGATGAGGTGGGGATTTACTGATCACCCTGGAAAGGCACATTTTTCTTTCCTCAGGCATACTCAGAGCAGGCAGTTTGCCATCCCTTGTTGGCTGCAACATTTTTTGCATCCTGTCTCACTCTGGGATTTCATGAAGTTGTATATCTACCTTGTATTTTTTGTGGTGGTCTGTACACATGTCACACTATTTTATGTTTATTCCATTTTGGGATCATGCCTCGTCAGTGCCCTTGAACTCCCAGGGATGTCTCTGTGCCCTGCTGTCATTATTGTTGTAATCCCAGTACAACTTTTTGCAAAGCAAAAGGGAAGCAGGATGCCAGGAAACCTTTGCATTTCCTATAAACCAGCAGGAAAACACATAAGCATAGCAGCAGTGACAAGCTTGCAAGAATTATCTGTGCATATGGTTTGAGGTACTGATGACAGATCAACACTTGGCTTTGAAGGTGAAGGGTACTATGGGAGTGGAAAGGCAAGATTTTGTTTACAGTAACGGTAATAAATTGTCAATGTTTCCCAACCCCATGAATGCTTCTGGCGACCTCTGGAAAGGTCATGTCCCTCTTGCTGATGAGACCTGGTCTAGAAAATGACTTTAAAGACTGAAGGAAATGCTATTACTGGCTTTTCATTGCATAGGGCTTTCCATACGAACTAGTAGTGACTTTTCTGTCTTTAATTGATCATCTCTGATTGATCCTGACTCTCTTAATGATAGTATACTGCTGGGATTTTGGTGAGAGCAGGGCAAGGAATCCATTCCCTCGTTACCCTTGCAGTCCATTACGATGAAGTTTGGAAGCTGGTGAATTCCTGTACCAGGGGAGGATGGCTCCTGGACCACCTGCAGATTGGCAGTGATGAATGAGGTATTGGGAGCTCCCCACAAAACAACTGAAACTGAGCCACATGGCAGAACGAGGAGGAAGTGGCAAGTGATGGCAGTGTTTTTGCTGCACAGGACAGAGGCCCCCAGCTACCCACCTGACCTGCTGTTGCAGGACATTTGCTTCTTACTGGGGGGTAGATTTAGGACATTGTTGGAAGACTGCCAAGGTTTGTCCAGACCACAGACAACAGCAGACCCCTGCTGCTTTTTGATGTGTACATCAATGTACACATGAGAGAAGATGTATGCCAACGTACATCAATGTACACCAGAGAAGACCTGGACCACCTCAAACATGACTACCTGGCTCTTGGGATGGTGATCAAGAGCATGGTGGTCCAAGGTGGAATCTTCCTGATCCTGATGGTGAAGGGGAAGGGCTTGAGGAGGAGTGGGCTTATCCTGAAGGTCAACAACTGGCTGTGCAGCTAACATCAGCAGCAGGGTTCTGGTTTCTATGCCCATGCAATACTTGTTGAGAATTAAGGACTGCTAGGAAGAGAGAAGACCCACCCAGTTAAATGGTGGAAAAGCTTTTTTGCCAACAGGCTAGCCAAAGTGAGGAGGACAACTTTAAACTAGGAACAATGCGGGAGGGACATGAAGATCACCTATCAAGTGTTGAAAGTGTTGACCAGACTGGCAAGCGTAGAGTGCAGGGTGATGTGGACAGTAGAGACCTCATAATCAAGTCCAGCAAAGGCCAGGAAGGTGATTGAGGGACTGAAGTACCTGTCAAATGAGAGGCTGAAAGACACCCAGTGACAGGACGAGGAATGTCACATGTTATATGTCTGTGTACGGGACGAGGAATGTCACATGTTATATGTCTGTGTACGTAGAGATGGAAATGTCAAGTTTGCCAGACATGCAGGAATCAACCCAAACTAACATAGTTGGAGTAACTACAAAAATACTTTACTGTTGAATTCTTGCTGTAGTATCTCACAAACATTACATCTCAGGCTAGATTAGAAGACTAATATCAGTAAAACCCATTGCCTGAAGTAATCATGGTTTATCTTACACAAAATTTAGTTAATTAAATGAATTTTAATTTGACGAAAATCATCACGTTCATCATTGCCTCCACAACTGAGCCCAGAAGCTAACTCTGAGGATGTAAGAAGTGATCACAAGGATAGCCCTAGAAAAAAACTGCAGAAGTAAATACCCAGAAGTAGAACAGTGACATATTTAAGATTTGGTTGAGGATATGGAATTGGAAAAAAACTCTTGCTGCTCTAGTTGCTGACTTCCACACCTGTACATGAACATGACATTTTCCTCATGTCCTCTATAACTCTACTAATTTATTCCTGTTTACTGTGTTAAGATGCTGCTTTCAGCTCTCTGCATTCAATGTCTCTTTTTTTCCTTGAAAATAAAGTGCATTTCTGAGTTACTTTTTTTCATCTTCTCTGACCCAAAGGTCAGACTGTCTTTGACCTTTGCATTTCTCATTCTCAGCTAC
Organism: Columba livia; assembly: GCF_036013475.1. Taxonomy (NCBI): domain Eukaryota; kingdom Metazoa; phylum Chordata; class Aves; order Columbiformes; family Columbidae; genus Columba; species Columba livia. The sequence goes on from NC_088604.1 coordinate 50,000,665, forward strand.
TTTTCCCTGCATATATCACAAAGTTGGTATTTCAAAGCCTTGTTTTCCTGACATCAGTTTTAGGCTGACTTCTTTTCAGCTGCTATGCTTTTTGCTAAACTCTTCTAAAAAAACACCCAAAACACACACACACAAATAAACAAAAAAAAACCACAAACAAACAGAACTAAAACCATCACCACCACCAAAACACATTGAGATAACGTAGTAAGTATGAACAGAGCATTATGTTTATTTTACCAGATGGCTTTCATTCTTTGCATTGTACAAATAAGATGATTTATTCAGGTAAGGATTATTCACAGCTTTCCACAGTTTAATATCTATGTTATAAACCATTTACCATTACAATCTCTCTTCACTTCCTACTCAGTTTTCCAAAACTTTCAACCTTCTACTGAAAGTTTCAGCACATCTGTCTTTATGAAAGGTGACTTATATTTTAGAAAATTTAAGGAAAATCTCCTCAGCTGTTTTTAAGTTGCATCATATGGTTTACTGTCCTTTGGTTTAACAAAGATCTTTAGAAATACCTATGCTTGTTTCCTATGGCAGGTATGGAGCAGAGAAATAAACTCTTCATGTATAGGACCTGCATCTTCTACTGAAGTGGTGTAAGATTCTACTTTCGAGCATGCTTGTTGTTAGTCACCTTAATGTATCTGTAGGACAGCTTACTGGAATCCTATTACCTTGTCACTGCTCGCTGATAGTCAACAAGTCTGGATGAAGCAGGAATTCATAAGACAACCCATTCTAGTAAAAGTGTTTCTGAGATGTTTAACATTTAATTAAATATATATGCATCCTTGAAATATTCAGAATATATCCACTCTGCAAAGACACCAGGGTGTGGGATACTCAAACTACTGAAATGCATTAGCCCTGGAGCTGTAAATTTCTCTCACTGAAAGACATTCACTCAGGAGCAAGATAGACCTCTGCATTTTATAGTTTGTTGTTGTTAACATGGCAACGGGCTGGTGTGGTGATTGGTGGATGATAACAATTACTATTTCCATGTGATACCACATATATGGCAGCTAGTTCTGTGCTAGCTCAAGAGAATACAAAAAGAAAATTAAACAAAAGAAAGGAAAATAATTACAGTTTACTGGTTTGAGAGGCTCTCCAGCAAGTTTAGCTACAATGGTGTTAGAAAAATCAAACTTTGATGAAAGAAAGAAAAAATGCATTTCTATTTATTTATTTATTAAATAGCATCTGGTTATATTCTAGCACTTCTTTTAAGCACTTAGAAGTTTAGTCTGAAGTTAAGTCTTCTGAAGAAAAAAGTAAGAAGCCATTTTCTTTTTTTTTTTTTTTTTTTATTTGGCACTTTGGCTCTGTGTGTAGGTATCTGCAGACATAAGTTTTAAAGTTTTGTCTAGGCATCATATTGCCTGATGATACGTGGTCCTATAGTTAAGATTCATAGGAACTGACCAGAATAATGCAGGTATGTTTTGAGGATATTTTATCATCCATCTTCTTTAGAAATATTCAGAAATCTTAGTTACAGGTAATGACTTTAGGCATAGCATCTTAAGCCAAACTCAAGCATAAGCAAAGTTTCTGACAATGACTTTTTAAAACAGTGTTCTCCTTTCTTAGAAATAAATTAGTTAAATGACAGGGAAACAAAAACAAAATAGAAAGCAAGAAAGAAGGAGGTATCTTCTAGTTTTTTCTTGCTAAAAGAATTTCAAAATTGATTTTTAAATTATTCTACAGAATAGGAATGAGTAATATTTAAAATGATTTTTTTTGGACAGTGTACCAATTTTTTTTCCTTAACAAATATATTTTTTCAATAAAGAGCTTTCAGGCAATGCTTTGAATTGCAGGTTATTTTTTCTCTCTTTAATAACTGAGTTCTAAAATGCCTCTGCTCACCTTTTCCTTTCAGCACCTACTTTTCCAGCTTGGTTAACTGTTGCTGTGTGGCATGGTCTGCAGAGAACTCGTGACACATTTCTTTGCCTGAAGCTTGTCAAAGCAGCAGGGAAAAGTTTAGCCATAACCTCACACCACGCAATCCTATGAGCAGCAGGGTCACTGAAACTACTGAGGAAATTAAATGCTCAGAAGCTGTGATTGATATCTCGAGGGAACATATTTTCAGAAGTACTGAAAAGTACTGTTCAAAAGTATCCTAATCTCTACTAAGCTTAAGTCTCATCTAAGGAATATTCATGTTTCTGTTCTTTTTTTTTTTTTTTAATTGCTTATACTTCTTTCTCAGTAGGATTTACTGTAGTGTCCCATTCCAGCACATACACATGCATATTTAACTTCCTCAATATGCAGTTCAGCTGAATTCAGATTAATACTGACTTATACACATGTTAACTTAGGCCTTACTGTTTCCAGGGCCCAGAGTTGCATTTTGAATTTAGCAAAATAAGCATGAAGGAAAGAGGGAGGAGAAGGGTGAAAGTTATGGGAGTATCACTGTTATTGCTTGAAGGCGTTTGATCCAACACTAACATTTTTGTCTTGCCAGAATTTCCAATATTTCATTTTCTGTTTACATTTTCTATCAAAGTTGAAATCAAAATATCAGACTACAATATTCTATCTGCACTGATTTGCTTTGAAATTTTTCACTTAGATATTTCATGGTTGAAAAAAAATATAAAACTAAAAAAATGCGTTTTTCATACAAAAATGTTTCTCTGAGGTAAACCTCATTAAACATCAGAATACTAAATGGCTTGGTGTCGTAGTTTTTATAACAGTCACATCATATTTGTTTTTCTAAGTGGAGATTTGAAATTTATGTATACAAGACAAAGAAATGAGATAGAGAATAGCTATGGACATGGTAGAAGAGAAAATTATTTTCAAATAAACCACTATTATTTTTCAGACAATGGGACAGTTTAGAAAAAGGAAGACTTTACACTTTTAAGGAAACTGATAAATCAGAGTGAAGTCTCCCATTTCCTCTGGTGCACTTCTTTTGTATTAATTCTTTACTGGCCCCACCATCCAAACTTCATTGAGGAGACATCTGAATTCCTGACTCATGTACAGATAAGGAGGGAAATGCCTATGTTCTCGAAACAGTTGAAAGAGTCTTCTTCAGGCTGAGAAACACTACAGTAGTATACTTATAGAACATATATTTAATTGAAAGAGCAGAACGTGGCTATTACACTGTGTCTTAATGGACAAGAATATTGGCAAGCTGCTCCTGGTGTTGGAGCTGGTGTAAGACTATTACCCCTGGGTCAGGCTGACTTCAAAGGGAAATAACCTCATTAAGATAATTGTTGGAAACATGTCTCCCGAGGTGCTAGCAGTGTTCCATTCCTTCTAGCTGCTAAATGAAACAGCTTGTTTGCTCACTCAATTAGTATTGTCGCTGCAAGGGAAAGGAACAGGATTTTAAAAGAAATCTTAAAAAGATAAAAGTAAAACCTTATATAAAACCTGTAAAAGTGAGTACTTATGGATTTTACTGACCTGCAACAGAAGATTTAGGAGTTAAATAGTTTATTGTATATTGTATATTTATTTTTGTTAAGGATATTGCACAAACAAAAAAGTGAGAATTGTTAACTTATTTTCCAGTTTTTCAATCATGTTATAATTCCATTAAAATAGTTTATTTCCAACTTGTTAAGAATTTTCATTTTACAACATTTCTGTGTTGTAGTTTATTTTATTTTGCTTATTCTGAGCATTACAGAGATCCACAAGCTAGGATTCAAAGTACTTTTATGCGGCCACTTAAACTGAGATGACTAATGCCATCTAACCTGGAACCTCCATGGACAGACCATGGTTCACTATGTCCTATCACAGCAAAGGACATCCAACAAGATATCTGGTTTAAATTGCTGTATTTTATGACATGTCAGGAAATCTCTATTTCTTAACAGGATAGTCCTTGGATCCTTTCCTACAAATAAGTGGGTTAGATGCAAATCATCTTCCAATCTTTAAACCTTTCCAAAGCTGTAGTTAAAAGAGCTGTCAAAGGAAGCAATCCATCACCCAAGATGAAACTGAGAGGATACATCTTCATAGCTGAGAAATCATCCTACCTCTTCACTTAGGAAAAGTTGCAGACTAAGTATTCAAATGATTCCTACTTCAGCATTTGTATATTCAAGAGCGATTCCACCTCTAGTTTTCCTCTGGAACATGTTAAATACTAAGCTGGCCTTCTGTCCTCAACCACGTCTCAAAGAAAATACAAATCTGTTCACAATACTTGTATTAAGCCACCTATGAAGTTGTTATTCCCTTTTTTTAACCAGGATAGTAGTTTTCTCTTCGTATTTTAAGTATTCTTTGAGAGGATAAATAGCGTATTAACTATCTGATGGGATCCCAGTACAAATGCATGTATTATAAGAATTAAAAAAAAAAATTACAAACACTTCCTTGTACTTAGATATTTCTGTGTTGATTCCTTCAGAAATTAACTTAGGAAAATAACAAAATCAGGGATCTAAGATCATAGAATTTGCTTGTCCTATAGATTTTTACAACTGTTCTTTTTTTCTGCTTTTTAATTTCTTAACCTAGATAATAACAAATGAGAAGATATGCATATATCTCCAAATTTTTAGAATGTAGCTGTGCTTAACCTGGGGGCTGCACTAAAGATGTCTTCATTTTATTTCAGGGAAGCAAAATAATTTTGTTATGTAAAATTCACTTGTTAGATAAAATATTAGCTAAAGTGGAAAAAAAAAAGTTAAGAACTTTGTTCTTTGTTGCAGTTATAGTGATCTTAATTTGTGTGCACAACAGTCAACATAAGTTAAAATATAACTGTTGCCAGAATTTCTAAAGGCAGAAATATCTTGTCTGCATGGAGGTCAATGTTTAATCTGACTTAGTAATGCCAATAGTTCACCTAAATACTTCAATCCATAGCTTGGACATCTGGCTGTTTTCTTTTAAGAAAATCCTACATATCCATCATCATTATTTAGTTAATTAAACTGCTATCCCTCTTTCTGGAAGACAATCCCTCTACTATTTCCCATGTTTGCTAGAAAGGCTCACATCAGAAGACAATACTGACTTCAAAATGACTAAGGAAGATCAGTTGTTTCAAGTTTGGGATGTCAATATTCAATGACTCTTTTTCCAGAAATGTAAATTCTGAGAATGAGGGAATGGGGCTTCAAGGTGCAACTAAGATGTGAGCAGAATGAATTGTGAGAGTGAAGAGAGGACAAAACAAAACAAAACAAAAAGCAAAAATAAAAAAAAACAAAAAACAAAACAAACAAACAAACAAAAAAAAACAAAACACAAACAACAACAACAACCAAAAAACAACAACAACAACAACAACAACAACAAAAAAAAAACAAACAAAAAAAACCCAACCAAACAAAAAACAGTAGACTTTTGTTTTCCTTAGTTCAGCAAAGTACGAGTTCTGTTACCTCTTCCTGTCAGTGTTATTCTCTGTCTCCTAAGCTGGTGCCTGTCAAACCAGGAGTTCCACATCAGGTACTCACCCCAGTAAAACTACTGTCAGATGTAGATGACTGGGAATGTTACTAAAGCTAGTTTGATTGCAGCAGTTCCCTGTACAGACAGTAGTGGGATTTCTATATCATAGTGAGGCAAACAAAAAAAAATGAGGCTTCAAAGACGCCAGTTAAGACTTTCATCACTTGGTAGCACAGGCAACAGATGCTGTGAAATCAGCCCTTACTTGTCCCCTTACAGTGTGGACAAATTTCTTGTTTTATTTAAATATGTGTAGATGTGTTCTTATGATTGTTTTAGTACGTTTTTAGTACATCAGGCACTTTGATGAAATTGACGATATTACATTGAATAGCATTAGGATAGTATAGCAGAGTGTAACACAATTAGGGCATTATAAGAATGTATCATGGGAGTGAGGGTAAAAAGAAGTGATTTAATACAAATGAACAAATGTTTATTTCTAAAATGCAGGGAAAAAAATAAATCTGGGAAAAATAATAAGGAAGTAGTTGGATGATATCGAGTAGCTTTTAAGAACTACTTTCACAAAGATGAGAGGTTCATTTCCTCTTGGTTATCTTATTCTCCCAAGCAGAAAAAATCATTGGTATGAAAGGGATAAGAAGCTATATTTTTTTTCCTTTTTAAGCATTTAGCCCCTGCCGTACAGGTGCACAGAGACTGTAGTACTAAATTAAAGGTAACTGTTCAGAAAACTGAGTCTTGCAAAGGCACTGTTATCTAATCTATGTGCAATTGCAGGTCACACTTCAATAGAGCGGAGTTTTGACTACTTTGTGGCCTACTAGAAAAAAAGTATCTGATGCTACAGCTGTAACACTGAGATAAATCTCATCCATCTTAGACATCTATGGGAACACTTGTAATATTATAATATTTTAGTTCAGATCATTAGTGGTCATTTGAAGCAAATCTCCCAGACAAAACAAGACTTTATCAGAATTTTATGAAGCTAAATATCCTTGATTAGTTTAAGAACACAGATACTTTGACAGGAAGCAAAATAAAGAATTTACTAAAATTCATCATTCTTGAAAAGTAGAAATGTTGTGATCAACAGAAGATTAGTAACAAAAATATCTGAATACTCTAGAGAGTGGGATCATAACTAGACATACTGAATATGTTATATGGGTAGCACATATGAACTACATATGAAAACAACACTTTGTACATATAAATTATGCGTATCATACATAGTCAGTGTCCCTGAATATAAATGTTTAAATAAACTAATTGATCTTTTTCAATCTTTAATAATTCTATTTTACAAAAACATATGAACTGATGAAAGATTTTATCATTACGTTAAGTCGTTGTCTGAAAAAAATTAGAGTAATCAGTGAACTCCACAAAAAATTAAAACTTTGAGGGACAGTTAAAATCTCTAGCCAGTCACATTTTTTTTCATTTTGAGTAATTTCTAGAACTGATGAATAGCATGACCTCTGCATTTCCTGGGCTAATTATTGTAGACGTAAATTATATGTGTGGGTTCTGTAATGAGCCTCTCTAACCTCCAGCACCCCTGGTGGATGTGATCTTGGTGTCCAGATCAGCTCTACTCTTACATTTCCCAGCAATGAGACATCCAGACCACTCCTAGTTAGACATATGTTGCAGACCACTCTGACTTTGTGTCTGTGAACTGCAAGAACAGGCTGCTCCTGGAGTTGGCAAAAAGGCAGGGACAGTGACTACCCTGACCAGTGCACAGCACCCAAGCAAGACCAGGCTGATGACAACCTAGCAGGTGCCCAGGTTTGAGCCTAAATAGATCTCTGGATCAATGCGGGGATTGGTGCTCGTCTATGGGTCTAGGTGAGACTGATCAGGCAGGTCTACTTGCCCCAATCAACAATTCTCATGTGTGTAAGAGAAGTTTCTTTGGCTCTTACTGTACAATTAATAATACACGAATATGGTGGATGAACAGGAAAACTCATATACTGCCACGGCTCTAAGCATACCAATAGGTCCTGACATCACCCAGGATGTCCCCACAGGTTTCTGCATGTTGATCTGGGGTCTCTGTTTTATCTCAGGCTGGGGTCCTCAACTGTGCCTCAGCTGTGTTTCAGAGGTACTTGTCCTTGGCCCTATTTCTGCTGGCCTGACTTACTGGACAGTCTTCTGGGACTATTCACAGACGTGTGGTATAGGTAACCTTGTCTCCAGTCCTGTTTCAAGCCTGTCTGCTTTTATTCATGCCTGGGTTGCCTGGATGGGACCTGATTTATCTATCATTCATCCTGGGACCACTGAGGGAGGCTGTGCCTATCACTGCCCTGGCCCTGTTTGGGTGCTATGACCCTATGGAGAGGTCATAGACTGCTCTGGGGCCACCGTCAGCTTCCAGCTCAATCCCCCTGAAAGAGCAGCTACTGCTTCTTCCTCACAGGAGCACTGACAACAAGTGCAAAATAAATGCATGAGCCTGCAGTTAGGCAGAGGTGGAGGAAGATATTCATATTCATGCAAATGTGATCTATTTATACAGACGAAAATTTAACAAGCAAGTTATATAGTGATTCAAAAGGCTCAAATGCAAACTGGAAGAGTTTGTTTAGTTCTATTTTGTGTATGCATGTCAGACATACAAATTTTATATTTTTGAATTTAAAATCAGATATCACTTTCTATTTCCTTGTTTGAATCAACTGTTGCCAATGCTTCTGTATGTAGTCATTCACAAATACTCATTTTAATCAGAAGTATCATCCCTGGACAGTCTGTGTCTAGAGAGAGGATATGGATGGCTTCGGGGCTCAGATCACACTTTGGTATACATACTGTATATAGAGAACATGGTTGGTTACCAGATTTTTTTTGTAGCAATGGCAAATCATTCATTATCATCAACATTTCTGTTCAGTCATCTGCAGTGACTACATAGTAAATTTGTGGATGTAATTTAACCTCCTTTCTTTTGCAGATGATATTTCTAAGAGGTTGTGGTTTTCTGCTAGCTTCTAACTTTTTGGAACTTTCCTTTAAAGTGAGTCTTAAATAAAACCTCTTCAGTTTGATGGATGTGATTTTACAGCCTAAAACCAGATGCTTTTCAGAAAGTCTGGTTTTAAGTTTGCAACCAATGCTTGTTCATCATTCATTTTCCCTAGGGTCCCATTCTGAAACTTGACTGAATACTATAGATAGCCCCACCTCTCCAAGGTCAGAGGAGAATTTTCACATGATCCAGTAGACATCTATGATTTTAAAAATGTGTTTATTTTACCTTGGTATGTATCACAGACTTTTGTGCAATCTTATCTGCTTTTTTCCTTGCTAGTGCACACTGTCACTACAGTTCTCTAGCATGGGCCTTGAAAATTTAATGACAAAGTCCTTGATCTGTCCTTGATAAGCTCTTTGACAAATGCATTTAAGCTAGTGAACTGTTCAGATACTATTGCAAGTGAGGCTACATGGGAGATAGCAATTTGTTTCATATTTCCCATTATATCTTCCTAAGCATATTGCTAAAAAACAATATGGACCTTTAAGTCTTTAAAGCAGGATCAAAGCAGTGTCTTCCACAACCACATACAAATCTAATAAGTATACAAATAAATATTTCAAAGGAAATCAATCCATGTTAGAAAACCTCAACTTTTAACAAGCTAATTGTTTCTTAACACCTCTTTTTCCCTATTTACTTTCACTGCATGCCGTTCCCTGTTCAGGCCTTCAGTCCTCTGTTTTAAGAGGAAGTTCCTCCAGCAGTAAAACCCCATAGCTCATTCTTCTCATCCCATTCCCTCTCAGGAGCACAGCTGGGCTTTCAGGTGCTCTCCTTGAACAATATCGTATAGCCTTCCTGGTTCACATGAGCTTGGTCATATCTAACAAAGATGTGCATACCTTCATGTCAAATATTCTACATTGTTGCTATAGGAAAATTAAACAGTTTTGTTTCACTTATTCAATTATATTAGTGCTACAGTAGCATCAGTATTTCCCAGCCTTGTAGTTACTATGATCTTGTCTCTTCCTGTTGATGATATGTTTTCAATACCATCTTCATCTTTCCTTTGTAGAATGACTTAATGCACTGTGCCCTTCTCTCTGTGCAATCAAAAAATTATCTGCTTCAGCTGATTGATTGTGTTTGTTCACATTGAATACTTGCTCTTTTTGTAATGGGTTAGGCACGTTTATTTCAGAAAGAATAGGTTGAGGGAAGTGTTGTGGTATTACTAGTATGTAAGACAACACATAATGGTTTGGATTTTATTTTTATTTGTTTACTTTGCTGAACCAATACTCAAATGGCACAAATATATAAAGGACAGAAGGACAGCAAATCCAGACAGTAGTTACCATAATTTAGCCAGTGATTTTATGAACTCTAACTAAATGCTTTTTTTCTATAGAAAGCCTCAGAAAGCAGTAATGAGAGTGTCACATAAGATGGCCTCTGTATGCAAAAAAAAAAAAAATATATTTTTTTTATTCTATTTTATTTTATTTTTTTATTCCTTAACCTTGTCTTCTTGGACAGAGTTCCTATCTGGAAAAGAATAAGGCAAACATGGCAAGGTGTGTGTGTGCAGCAGTGGAGGGGAAGTAGAGGCACCTTGAAAATGAAGAGGATGGGAGGACTGAAACTATGAATGAGGGATAGAAACAGGTCTGCCCTCTGGGTTCCTGAAGATCATCTCTGGTGCCAAATCAGGCTGTGGATCTGAAGTGGACACCAGAAGGAGAGGTGATATTGACACTGTGTCAATGGTGCTTCTCTCTTCTGGAATTCCACCGGTTGCCTCTTGTCCTTTCTGGATCTTGTGAGTGCTAACCTGTACTTTCCACGTGATATGGATGTCGATGCTGAAGGACAGAGGTGGATGTGCCTTTTACATGGAGTAAAGCAGTGAGATCATAATGTCTGGATAGGCCAGGAGCAAAGTGATATCTCCTTGGAGTAAGTGAGTTCGTCACTACCAGCAGTTTTCTGAGCATCCCAGGACATTGGTGCTCTTTTCTATTCAGTCCAAAATACTCTGCTAAGCTTTAAGATTTCCTTTCAGTGGAGGAAAAAGAGCAAGAAAGGAGAGGAGGGAGAGCAAAAATAAAAAAATAGGAATTCGCTAGTGACTGATATGTTTGGGGTTTTTTGTAGTTTTTTTGTTTGTTTTGTTTTGTTTTTGTTTTTTTTAATTATGGGTAGATTTTATTATTGAGATTTACTGTTCTGTCATCACAAGAACTTAAACAAATTGTAATAGAATGTAGGTGTGTATTAGATAAGAAGGAGACTTCATACTTAGTGGAAACTGAAATATGTCATGACTGGTTGCATTTAATATCTGTAATGCAGATTAATGAACAACAGGGATATTTAGGTTCAGATTTAAATTCAAGGTATGTTTAATATGATTTAGTAGAACCCACAATCTCAGGTGTACTATATGCCACAGCTTATTTTAAAATATTATAAGAAATGGAATTTCACAATGTAGGCAGCACTTTCTTTATTACATGTCTTATGGGTGGCACTGTGTCAACACTATAGTACTTCAAAAGTGTTTCCAAAGTAAAGAATAAATCTTTTCCAGTCTGTGGTTCAGACACTGGTATTTATACAATAGAAGTACAAACAATCAGAAAAATGAGTTGTAAGAAGTCCTGTTCTCCTAACTAAATCTACATTCTTCAGAATCAGCATTTTAACCCTCCTAGCAATGCTATGAGGAGGACATACAGGAATAATTTGAACACTTATAGAGAATCCAGGTAACCAATCATCTTTTTATGTGCATCTAGAGGTAGAATATTGTTCCTATCATCACAAATGTTGTGTCTTCTCACAAACACATACATGGACCATGAGAGGAAGAGTAACTATTAAATATTTGTAGTTATAAATTAGGTGATTATCTGTAAACTATTTTGTAACCTAAATATTTCACTTGCAAATGCTTACATTAGGAAGCATTTTGTGATTAATTTGTTAAACGATACTGTATTAATTGTTCTGCATGATGCCATAAAACAAACAAGAAGAATTGTTCCCATTAGGGAACTAGAAGAAAAACTCATTTATGATAGCTTGGTCAACATAGCGATTCTATTTTCAAGAATGAGCTATCAGTTTTAGAAAAAAGACAGCAAATTATAAGGTGCCATAGGAAAAACAAAGGTATGCTCCTTGTTAGTATGGCAGGTGGGAAAGAAACCCTGGGAAAACATGAATTTTGGTATGTGTTGTATATGTTTACTGACTCAGTTTATATGAGGTTGTGTTCATTCAGTAAACTTTTAGAGAATTTTAGAGCTTTTTTTATTTTTCCCCCAATGAGGAACCTGTTCTTTTTCAGTCTTTTTATTATACGTATAGTATATACATGAGATATCTTTTGTATGTTTCACTATATACCTTTGAAAGAAAGCTTTCTTTATGCATAGCTATTCTACGTAGACACACTATTCTCTCTTTTCCAAGGAAACAAATTCTCTTGAATTTTCCTATAGCCTTTGGAATGCAAAGAGCTATAAAATATCAAGTCAGAGCCAAGAGCTGGGGAACTTAAAAACACCTTCTTTCATCAAGAATGGAGTGGAGCATCTCCCTTATGAGGAAAGGCTGAGGGAGCTGGGTCTCTTTAGCTTGGAAGAGACTGAGGGGTGACTTCATTAATGTTTATAAATATGTAAAGGGTGAGTGTCAGGAGGATGAAGCCAGGCTCTTCTCAGTGACAACCGATGATAGGACAAGAGGTAATGGGCGCAAACTGGAACACTGGAGGTTCCACTTAAATGTGAGAAGAAACTTCTTCACAATGAGGGTGACAGAGCACTGGAACAGGCTGCCCAGGGGGGCTGTGAAGTCTCCTTTTCTGGAGACATTCAAAACCCGCCTGGATACCTTCCTGTGTAACCTCGTCTAGGTGTTCCTACAGGGGGATGGGACTAGATGATCTTTTGAGGTCCCTTCCAATCATTCTGTGATTCTAGAACATTTTGCAGAAACTGTCTTGCTCTTAATTTATATATGTGTTTCCTGATTGCTTGACCTAGAACCATGTGAGGTCACCTTACTACATTTATTTTAGGGCCGAGGTAATGTGTCTACAGAAGATAGTGCCTATCTAGTACATTACAGTTCTGCTAGCAAAGAACACTTCTTTTGAGGCTAGGTTCAAAATATCGTACTTCAAACACAGTGGTGATATTAGTTATAATGAATAACCTAAAAATAGACACTCATACAATCTAATAATATGAACTCATTCATCACACTTAGTGAACTTTGAAAGATTTGTTTTGTTTGGATACCTATCTGTAGACCTCTTTCATCTGAAAACTGGAGCCAAAATTTTCATTGTGTTCAATGCTTCTTGGTTATTTTTTTAAATTATTTTATATTTTCCTTCTCAGAACAGAAATGTTGTGGCCTTAGTCTATTTCAGGTTTCATTTTGATCTTATTTATTTTTTTTTACTCCCTCTTTTCATAATATTTGAGGGCTTTTCCAAAATACAGTAGAAAATGCAAAGCCTTAGAAAACTGAGAACAATCAAGGAACATTTTATAACATGGCAAGTCCCTTCTGCCTGCACAGGTCATAGTAAGGCAAGGTTTCTTTCCTTTGTAAGCACATATATTACACCTGTGACTACTGCTTACCTTTTTGTTGTTTTGCCTCTTTATAATGGCAATTGTGCAGATTTTATGTGAAGCTGAGGTGTTACCATACACCATCATATATTAAACATAAAATTGGCAGATCCTCACTGCCAGTTCATTAAATGAATTATCTTTTTCTTACTGGACTTTCCTGCAGTGTCTCATGTTTTATCACCTACAGGCAGATTTATTCTCTGTCAGTGATCTCCCGATGTGTGCATTTGCAGTGACTGTGGCATAAAATAGTGTAAAACTTTTACCATCATCAACTTTATTTCAATTCTTATCACTGAACTATATCATTAAAATTATATCAAAGAATCTTCAGAACAGGGGAAGAATAAAAAGACATCCTAAATTAACTGGGAATATGTCCTTTCTGCCAAGACTCAGTCTCTTTAAATGCATAAGAAGATTTATACACATACATCACAATCTTAAAAATGACCCAATTTTTTGCCTCATGGTTTTACCTTTTGTCTTACTTACTGAGAAGTCTTTTGGAAATCCCTTGATGAACCATGAACTCTTAGCAGTTTTTTTTTTTTGTTTTCTTTTTCATGTGAAACTATTTGGATTACTATTTGTTATAGGCTTGCCTGTAGGAAAAAGAAACAAGTTCACTTTCTAGTTTCAAGAATGATTCTTGACATTTGCAGAGTGAGATTGGAGACCTGAGACCTGGCCAGGCACACACTTGATGTCTACAGATGAGGAAGCTACCACACAAGCAAGCAGATCTCTGTAGCCATCAGGTAGGCCACCATAGGGCAGCAGGGAATTGTCTTGTCCATGCATTCAGTTTAAGGCAGAATCGACTGCACCTGTGTTTTTTTTTCCGACAAATTTCGGTGTTCTTCTTAAAGCTTAAACATTTTTAATTGTAGAGACACGCATTAGGTTTATTTTATAATCCTCTGAGTGAATCAATCCTCTTCCTGTTGTTGTAAACGTAGAAGCAGAGGCACTACAGATAATTTTTGGGTTGGTCCATTCCATGAACAACTTCTTTATAGTATGTTCAATTTGGTACTGAAATACAAGAAGTTAGAACCTTATAATAGACATTTTTGAAATCAGAATTATTCTTCTGGACTCCTCCTTGTCTTTATGTGCGAATGTGTTCTAAATTGCTGTGAAAGTTCATACATTCCTTACAGAAATGTCAACTTGATATATCTGTTTTCTGTACTGCTCATGGTACATTTGGAAATGTCCAAATTATAAATGTTCCCAGAAAGGTCATTATTTCCAGTTTTCTTTTAACTTTCATAAATTCTGCAAAGTAAATTGAGGCACTATGGTAATTCACCGTCTTCATATGTCTATATCACCTTGTCTTTTTCTGAAACCGTAAATACTATTTTTCTGCTGGGCATGGAGTGATAAAAAAGCAGCGCTTTCATGGAAGCAGGATTTTATAAGATCACCAGAACTTGCTTCAATAAAATAATGGTGAGGTCATAATTATTGAATTCTAATTTCTTCAGTTGATGCTTATGCAGCTTTACAAAGCATATAGAGTGTAAAGTAAGACATTGCAAGTCTATGGATATAAAATATGATTGTAATACAATTAACAGAGAGCTACTCAGCTGGCTAAATGCAGGTGTCTACTTAAGGTGCAGCTTAGTGAACCTAGGTGATCTAGTAACTTGACAAGCAAGGAGTTTAGACACCTAGTACATATGCAGACCTACCTCATGTAAGTGACTGAATCTGGAGCTGAATCCTCATTCCTTACCTCAGTAAGTACTCCATAGGAAGGACACAGTTTATTCCCATAAATAAATTTTGGGGATTCTCATTCAAAAGTTAGCTTGAAATTTTTCTTTAAATGCATTGATAACGAGCATTAGGCACTCAAATGTGGTATTCGATGCATCGAAGTAAGCAAAGACTACATTGCAAAAATATATTTTTTTTTCAATGCTTAGGCTGCAGAAAAGAGCTGATCTGTTCTCTAGTCTTTGATCATTATCTAATTAGAATTTTTGTTTGTTTTTTCCAACAGTTCACATGCCCCTTTCTGGGGTAAATAAAAGAGCATTGACAGGATTGCTGTGCTGCTGTTTTCTGAAGCTGTTAAAAGGCAAGTGCTCGCTAGTCAAACACCACTCAGCAGATGATCAGAAAGAGATACGCATGCCACTCAGTGACACTGCTGCTTCAGAGACTCTGCCAGGAGAGAAGAGTGATCAGAACTGAAGCTCGTGTTAGTGTGTTTTCCTCCTCATGAATTTTATTGTTGTTCAGATGTGTCCTAGAAAGTTAAAGACTGTATTTTGGGCTGCCTAATCTTTTGGGGAATGTAGGTCAACACAAAGCAGGGGTGGGATCTATGATCTTTCATGCCACTTGCACAGAACAGGAACCTCAGAATCATAGCAGATAAACAGAGTCTAAGAACATTGACAGAGAGTCAGGAGTGACAGAAAGATTGTCAGATGTTGATCTGCGTGACAGAAATATATGTCTGATGGCTGACACACTGTGGCTCATGTTTTTATTTCTGACAATGACTGAGATATGATGGATACCTGCTATGCAGCTAAATTTTAAGATTTGTATGTCAATTTGGCAATTTTATTTTAAATTATTGACGTTTTTCATAACACTCGAGCCTTTTGAAATGATGAGAGTTGTACTTTATAAAGACCAAAGAGTGGAGGCTATTCTCATCTGAATTCTGACTGTATTTGCAGGCTTGCCTGACGTGTTTCTTGATAGGATCCTGTTATCTCTGATAATCTTTGGAGGCGCAGCAATAGCTGAAAGTATGTACGAACAAAAATCTACTTCTATTGTGAGTGCTGACAGAGCACAGCAGCTGTCTACTCTGATGAGTGACATCCCCAGAAATTCTGCCTAGCAATACCACTCCATCATATCAAATCTGGCATTGATGTGAAGGAAGAAGAAGCAGACAGAAATGGGAGGAAGCTTCATCTGTTCAGATTTTTAAGAGATGTGGTGGACATCTTTTAAGTGGAAATAATGTAAAGATTTGCCCTGTAAGAGTATCTTTGCTTGCTAATTATTCCATTAAAATACTAGCAGTAAAAAGCACTAGCTAGGCAGATGTGCAAACAACATGAGTGGTTGATATCTGGAGGGCTGTTTTTGGAGACAAGCATAATGATTTCCAAACTGTTTCTTGCTTCCTCTACTTTATAGGATGTTTCCCAAGGCTGAGGAGAAACAGCCTCTGCTCTTCTGGATCATGGTTTAAGAGTAATAGGGAATTTAAAAGCATAGTGAAAAGCTCTGACTGCCAGTACTACCTTATCTGCACAGGAAATTTCTAGCATCTTTCACTATTTTGTGGCTACTTACACAAATGTACTGAGTCAGAAGTACTAGCAGGAAGGAAAGAGGTTCCCTATCGAGGATGGACTCCATAAAAACTTCATGTGATGTCACCTATGAAAAATAGAACAGTGAATTGAAAGAGCTGAGCTTCTACTAGTCTTTTTTTTCATAGCATTGTCTTATTCAATAATTGTGTGTCATTGTTGAAAGGATGTTGCTACACTCTGATAGTGGGACTGATTAGTATGACTATCGAAACACATTATATTTCCTCTAAATATATATACATATATTTTTTTTTTCCCCCAACCTAAATACCTCTAGCATATTTTTCATCGTAAGTATATATATCCTCCATATGACAAGATGTCCCTTTTTCTTTCTTTGGGAGATTTCAGTCTTTGCATCTTCTTACAGTTTGCTGGCCAAACTTATTCAGTCTAAATGCAGCCAAGAATATTTTGACTATTCAGGAGACATTGCTGAGCCATCCAAATATTTCGACATCAGAGAATGCTGCAAGTTCTAGACACTTCAGAGTTTATGAGAAAGGTGACAAAAATTAGTCTTCACTGGACTTCCTCGACTTCTTAAATATGATGAACAGTGGCTTAGCAACTTCATCCACCAGTTCCCTCAGGACCCATAGATGCATCTCATGAGGTCCTATATCTTAAAACAGGAGTATTAAAATATATAATAAAACCTCTGCTCTGATCAGCTGTTTTATGGGTTCTGTTGTGTCCCTTATTTTGCTATTAACCTTCTTTCACATATTACCTGAGTGGTAGATTTCAAAGTTAGCATTTCTGTAAGAATCACATTCTATTCCAAGGTAAATCTTTATTAACTTTACTATAATTGTTATTGTTCTTTGCTGATATTTCTTTCAGTATTTTTATATTATAAAAAAAAAAAAAGACAAAGATTAAATATCTCTTTCTTTTACATTTCAAAATATGTTGCTGTTAAAAAGCTGCTGAGTATCAGCAAAATAGGACTTCATGGTCAAAGCTTCTGTTATTTTAATTATATAGTTAGGAATGTTTAAATCTGTTGTGATATTAAAAATATCTATCACACCAGAGGAAGAAATAGATGATCAATTATTCAGTCCTTCTTACTGAGGTTAATACAAGTGTTTTCCCCACTATGCAATCTGTAGACATTCCTGCTTTAAAATTGCCACAAGATGTAGTTTTGTTTTTCATTCTTATCTGAGTGCCAACGTTCCTTTTTATTGAGGTGCTTTATGATAGTTAGACCTCCGAAACTGATTTTAGCAATATCATATGTTGATGGTATATTTGGATTTTCTGAGAAAAACGAACTAATCCCAGTTAATCATGTATCTTGTCTTGGACTTCCAAAGGAGAGGAAAAGAAAAAAGATAAGAGTAATTTAAACTGCTGAACTAGAACAGAATGTCACAGTCTTCCTGTATTTCAGAAGACTAAAATATGCTGATCCCAATTCTAATGCCATAGATGTAACTTGATTCAATCTTTTCTAGCAAAATAAGCTGACACAGTCAAGTGCTGGGTAGACTCATTTCTGAGATGCTCAGGAGCGCTAATACATTTTTTTTAATCTGTACTAGCTTTGTGCATGACCAACTTTTATTCCAGGTATATATTTACCTAGAGCTTTCTGCTGCTCCATCCAAATGCAGATGTTTTGTAGTGGCCTTCGGTACAACTTTGTAATCCATGCCTGTTTCATGTAGAGGAATGAATTTACTTATTAAGTATAATATTGACTGACTACAAGTATCGGTTGAGATACTATTTTTTAACATAAAACACATATATTTTGAGCCTACAAGTATTTTCTTAGAGGTTGAACCAGATGTTATTCTGTTTTTTTGCAATGACACTTCATGTGTTTTAGAGCAGAAAGGATCTTAAGCTTCAGGATCATTTTTTTCTCTTACCTGACAAGGCCTTAATGTATAGGCTCCTGAGACTGTCTGAGATAATGCACTGGTAGAAGTTATGGCACAGCATCTATAGAAGACCCACTGCTTTCTGATGTGGCAACTGGAGGCCAAACAGGGTTTCCTAAAATGCCTAAAATCCCACTGAACCTCTGTGTTTAGCCAGGACATCTATGTTTAGCCACCCAGATCCCTCCCTGTCATAGTGAACTGTTTCTTCAAGCTGAACGGTTGTCTCCATAAAGCTGGTATTTATTTTGTAATGGGGCAGAAGAGGGAAAAGGGACTGCAACTTGATAAACTGCAAGGGAAACTAGATTTTATAACTTAAGGGCTTGAATATATGCTTTCAACTTGCAGCACACATATATTTTTAACTGCAAAGCAAAAGCACAATGGAAAAATAGTGAAGAAAATATGCATCTGAATCAAAGGATTATAAATTTTCCTTATCACAGGCTTGCGTGGGACTTCGCATAGTTTTAGGATTGAGTCTGTATCAGTAATCAGGCACATTTAAACACTTCATGCCTGAGAACATGAGGGAGGGCACTACCCTGTGAAAACCACAGTTATCCCTGCCTGGCTTCTAAAGAGGTTTCTGCTCAGATATGCTACCGTTCTCTTGGCAATAAACAAGAAACCCCATATTGTTCCTCAAGATCAAAAACTATAACCCTTAATATTCAAACCATGTTTTAAGTTGTCACTTCGAAAAACTACAACCAAAAAAGGCTATTTGCTTACCTACCCACATGTCTCTTTTCAGGTGGATTGATGTTTTGCTTGACTTACTGTAAACCTTATTTTTCCTTAGTAAGCACTTCCCACAAAAAAAGTTTCCAAATTATTTGTTATTTCTTTCCTTTTCATTCCCAAATATGTATATACCAATGATTACTATTATGTGCCCAAGTTTCTAGAAGATGTTACTTGTGAATTATAATTTAGTAGTTTTATTTTCTATTATTCACGTACCAAATTCTCAGCTGGTATCAGTCAGTGTAGCTTCATTGATTTCACTGGTGCTGTTTGACACGTTAGACCATTTTAATATGTTTCATTTGAGGATCTGATTTTTTGTACTAGTCATCAACTATAGAGTGCTATAGAGGATAGTTATGCATATTACAGACTGAATTAACTTGATGATCCAACAAAAAAGTTACAGTAACACTCGAGTTTGATCAGGCTTTAAATGTGACCGTGTGGGTAATGCTAAACAGCATTAAGTAAGTGCTTTGGTGTTCTGTAAAGCGTGAACTAAAAATGTTTGTTAAGAAGCCCGTAAACTTTCCTAGGATCCTCTAACTGAGGAGTAAATACAAATAGTACGTAAAGGACAAGTACCAACATAAACAGAGAAGGCATCATTAAAAATACAGGTCTGGTTTAAAGACAGGATTGCAAATGTGCTTTGCAATTCTGTAACTGCTACCACTGAAGCTGAGTGCTGAGTGAATAGAATAAATTCTAAAAAACAATGGTATTTGTTTGTTTGTTTGTTTGTTTGTTTTTACAGCTTGTGAAAAATCTTAACACAACAGTGAGGTGTTTTATGCATTCCCTGGAAATGAAATAATCCAAAAATTGACATAGGAGAGGTCAACGGTCCTCCATGACTTAAGGTCATCCTTAACAGTGAAGTTGATACATTGTTATCAATGTCTTGTTCAATACTTGCACTGATCTAATAAGCACAGAGATATAAGTTCTGAGAGAGGCAATCCAAATCTAACTAAAGTGAACACGGGCTATATGCCAGAATGTGAATGGAAATGTAAGATCCCTCAGTAACACCAAGCAGAAAACATCAGCTGCATAACAAGTTCTTAAATATCTCCTCTTCATCCCCTGTGTTCTCAATATTTTTATTCAAAACCTTAGACTCCAGTAAACTACAAAGTTTACAAAGGAAAGAAAAAAGTGCAGTTATCTAAAAATGTCCCATGAAAACAAATAAGCAGTATTGCTGATGAACTCTTGAGATGTTTTTGTTTATACTGTTGGTCACTGTAAGCATTTTGATGACTGGTTACTCCAGTAGTAGTTTAATGAGGCTGAATAAAGGTTTGATTGTAGATATAATAAAACATTCTCTTCAAAGCTGAGCAGTCTGGAGCAGTGAGATAAGGATTAAACTGAGTTTCAACTAACAGTTTTGATTCTTGCTTATAAATCTTATAGTATTGCGATTAATTCTAGTTTTACTACCCATATTGGCAAACATAACTTCGTTTTTAGCAGATGCCGTTTATTTTTATTCTTGCTGAGTAAAATTAAAAATATTTTTTAAATTTCAAATGAGATAGTTCTTGTAGAAAGCCTTATTCAACAACTGCTCAGCAATAGGAAACAGAGTTTAAAAGAAGGACCAGTGAGATGGAAGGTGTGACACTTTCCATATTGCTTATATCAGAACTATACCCCAGGTGCTTCCCTCTACCCACTTCCCAATATTTGTTCCCATTTGTGAAAACACTCACAGCTTAACTGCCCTCATATTTATTAAAACTTTACTTGTTTTGTTTTTTTCCTTTTGTTCAGGAATATTTTCATTAGTCAAAAATATATTTACAGAAATTATTAAAATAATATCAACTAATTTATGTGTTAACATGTTTTCCCTGAGCAGGAACAGAAAGAGACCAGTGAGCAAGCTGTACATTATCTATATGTTGAATTATAGATTGTATTTTTCATGCAAAATGGGCACTAATAACACCAATTTTTAAAATTACATTATTAGGTGTGCTCTAAGATGAAAAATTCAGATCTAAAATCTACCACTTTTAGTCTTGAAATCAGTCTAAAAGCTGAAGATAAACATTCTAGAGAAGATGGATCCAAGTTGGATAAACACAACCTAATAAGTTGTAAAATGTTCAAATGTAAAATGTCAAAGCCAAAAACACAACAGAAACCAACAAAAACACTAACAAAGAACTGCCCCCCCCCAACAGCAAGAAGTTAAAATTTAACAGTAAGTAAGAAGCAAGTGAAAAACCAACCATAACCACCAAACTAAAACCCCAAACCACAAAAAAAACTTTTTTTTTTTTTCTAAAAAAAAAAAAAAAAGGCATAGACCAGTGTTTGGCAGAACTTTGCATCCTTTTACTATGGAAGAGGATAGCAAAAAGTAACACAAAAGAGAAAAAGGACCTATTTTTCACCATATCAAGGACATATTCTGTCATGTGTTATGATGGAAAGTATTCCCATTGAAATTGTATTGCATGTCTGCAAAAGTAAGATGTTCACCTTTTGGAAATGTTATTTGTTCTGCTTTACTTTTGTCTCACTGCAATACAGTGTGAAATAAACTGACAGGTCTTTCTATGACTTTTTTTATACCAGATGGCTCAATCTTTTTACCTAACATAAGCATATATTTCTCTATAGAGTAAGAATAGTGTAGAATAGCTCAGTACCTCCAACCTATGTCTTTAGAAAATAAAATTAAGTAAACAAAGTATGGGAAAATGTCTCGTCAACTACTCTGCAGTGATAGAATATGGAAGGGACTAAGGCAAGTATAACTACATCTTAAATTAAATTTATCATAGTAGCCTAGACTACTTTTCTTCAGGGCTATAATAAAATAAAATAAAATTCTGGTGCTGTCCATAAGGTCACCTGCAAAAGACCTTCAACCTGTGACAGTTAAAGAAGCAGAAAGCAATCTGAAATCAGGTGACTAAAAATGAGATACATGAGACGGAACCATTCACACTGTGCAATTTACCGGACAAATGTTAATGGTACAGTAATGGAGAAAACTGGCTGGGACATGGAAAGTTTACAAAAGGTAAATGGCTGATACACTGTTGAAGTTATAAAAATAATTCTTCACAAAAAAGTTCATAAATTTCCAAGCATGCATTCTAGAAGTGGAGATGAGATTGCAACAAGAAAATGGTTACATGATGAGAGGTTCTTTGTGGGTTGGACACAGAATTCTTGCAGGCTAATGTAAGTAAACTCAGGGTCTTTAAATTACTTTCGTATCGAAAATTAACTGAAAATTTTCTGAATTAAATATCTGAATAAATAAAACTGAATAAACTAAATTGGCATGTGCCAAGGCAATGTTAATATAGCATAAACAAAAATAAAATATCATATTGCGAAAACATTGTAATAGTGAATCACAGAGACCCTTCCAGTTTACTCGTATTCCAACAAAGCCTGAAGAAGAAACAGCCAGATGAAGGAGGAAAGAAAACTGCACTGACAGCTTGCTGTATTGAGCTACATCACAGTAGAATGTGGAAATGAAGATTTTGAAAACAGTTTGAAAACAGTGAATAATATCTATCCTATGCAAAACATTGTCTCATCAAACAAATCGCAGTATAGTTATGTATAATCCAGTACAATCTGTTCTCAACTAAATTAGTTGAAAGTTGCTTCTTCCTTGTACATCTTATTGGCATCTGGATCACTGTGTAAAACGAAAAAAAAGACAAAGCAATGTATATGTATGAAAATATATAAGTCAGCATTAACTTTTCCAAGAATATCTGTTATGCACTATATGACATGCAACAACTTAGCAACATCTAATTTATACTACCTTTCTTCTTACACAGAAATTTAGCATGGAGATGTGGGTAAGGACAAGCAAAACATTTTTAAAAAACATTTTAATAAGACCACTATCAGTCAACTATCTTTGCATCATGACTTCATAGCATATTTCTACTTCTATCTAGGGAATTATTTTGATACACAGGTATGACAATGAGATTTTTTCATCATTTCCTTGTTTCTAAAATTTTGCAAGTTTTTGCTGCAAAAACTCCCCTTTAACATTTCTTCACATAAAAATTGAAATGTTTTCCAATAACCTAGACTATGTTAGATGAGTATACATAATATGAGTATACATATGAGTATATATAATCAGATCTTTTATTTATTTTTTTTTCTCAGAAAGCTCTTTTCAGAATATTTCACTAAGAAATTTTGTCAAGGAGATAGGCTGGTATCTCTTACTCCTCAGCATGTTAACAGCTCTAAAACAAGTCAACGACCAGGGATCCTTACTAAGTCAAACATTTTCATCTCAAAAACATTGTCTCTATGAACTGGCATAGTTTGGGGGCTGGGTTGTGTGGGTGGGGTGTTTGAAAAAAATTAACTAAAATCACTTTTCCACCAGAATACAATTTTTTCTATAGAAGTGTTGCTTTTATGCTTAATGGATGTTGCAGATTTGTTGGACCTCAGGATGGGAGATGATAGTTCCTGAGTGTTGCATCCCAGAGGGTAAAGCCAAAGTTCATCCTCTAGCAGAGAATAGAGACACAGAGACATGAGGCAGCTGAACCACAATTTTCAAGACTTGTATCTATATGTATTTATAGAGATACTTCTCTATACAATATCTCAGGTGTCAATCAAATATATTGTTGTTTTCAAAATATTATCTTTTTTTATTATAATTTTCAGCATTTTCTGTTTCGACAATGACAATAAGACACAGAAGCAAAGCAATTTGGGGTGAAGTGAAATGAAAATATCATTATACAAAAAGCCAAATATTGTGTTAAAGAGCTCTCATGAATACGTTCAACCAATCTAGGTGACAGGAAGAGACAACCAGATTTTTTTTCCTGTTTGAAATCTCTGCTCCTGATTAAAACTCATTACAAATTGTATTTTTGTTCTACTGTGTTCTTAACCCTAAGTCAAATCTATGACCAGAGCCTTCGACTGTTATTATGGAAAACTGGGAATGAGTTCTCTACATATTTTTTCATGACAATCTATAAACTTGTGTTACAAAAACATGCAAGCTCTATTAATATCAGCATGTCCTTTTGAAGATCCATAAAGCTGGTTCTCAAAGATTTATAACTACAGCATCTGCATAGGAAAACAAGATAATAATTAGCTATTTTGTTACTATTTGTTACTATTTTTTAAGTTGTCATTATTTGTAAAATTAATTATATACCCTGTAAAAATGAATTAACATTTGCATAACTCCAAATGTATTTGTATATCCTCAGTTCCATATATTTTAAGCAGTTGTATCATTCATTTATATAGAAGCTTGGACAAACTCAGAAATCTGTTAGAAGACACTGAGACAAATGGCATAAAATGAGTGACCACAGAACTTTAGATTAGGCAGAGACTGACATCTGTTCTCTCATTTGTAAGCCACCATTGATATGCAGGATTTGCAACCCAGAAGACTCAGCACCTAATTTCAGTCAGGCACATCACCTTTAAGAGATTATTGACTCTTTTTTAATTACTCCATCATGTTACTAGGAGTGAGAAAGAACACAGTCTAACTTAACTGACCTAGCATAATGAATAGTGAATTTTTACATCCAACAGTTTGCAAACAATTTTTGTCTGGACATTGTGAATAAAGATATTGAAGAAGTCCATCAGGACTGGCTCATGAATAGTCCGACACCAAAAAAATAAGTTTGCTGACTAATGATATTTGCAAAAAATAAATTAGTGAGTCACAATATTTTTATTTATTTTTAAATAACAACCAAATTTCATGTAAGGATATTTAAAGAGTGAAATATTTGAACTGGAATGCTGATCAATACATATCTGAAATATACTTAGGTTTGGAACAAGATCAATTGAAAAGGTTCTTCTAGTTCAAACTAACATTGTATTATATAAAAGAGGTATGGCCAAAAATATACAGGGTGTTCCACAAAGATGGACCAAATTCGAAATCACTTCATCTCTGCAATCATCCATGAATGAAGCTCTTAACACTTGAAAGGGTGGGACATAGAGTTTCAAATGATTACTGATACTTGATAAATCACTAAAGCATTTGTATATTTTTATGTAATTGTAAAATGTTGTGATCATGAAATACACTGCTTTGAAACTGAGTCCACAACACTCTGCATTTTAGTCTTAATCTGAAAACTCTGCAGCTTCTTAGGGAAGATTCAAGGGCCAATCTTCTTTCACCAATGAAACAACCAACCCCACCACCCCTGCCCCAGTTGTTCTTTTTTCTTTTTCCCCCCATTTTAGTTACCTAATATTAAGTCTTTTTATTCAGACTTTTTTTCTTCCCCTGTTGTAGCCCTCCACCTGAAGTGTACATCTAAACCTTGTGTACCTTGGGAAACAGGGTTTTTTTCTGTGAAAGACATCCTGTGAAATACATGTTCTTGTGAAATAAACAACATATAATGACACAAACAGTACTTTGTGTAAGTCACCCAGTGATACTACAATATACAATATTGTATGCAATATACAATATGTGTTTTTCAATAAGTCTTTTTTTTATCTTTTTTGGTCTTATGAGCAAAAAAAAAAAAAAATATATATATATATATATGTATATGGTGACTATTGTTAAAATGACTGTCCATATCTTTAAGTAGAGAAAGACTGACAAATACTAGGAGATAAAATCTATGGAGTCAGCTCTTGTTGCTTTTTTTGTTGTTGTTGTTTTTTTCTTTTTTTTTTTTTTTTTAAATAGACATTGTTACAGAAGTAGATTTCCTGGGATAGGTAACTGTATTACAATCTGTTTGAAGACTCATGTATATGTTACATGTAAGAGACCTTGCATTTCAGCATTGATGATTTCCTCTTCATTTGCCAGGCAATCTGCAACAGCCATATACCTAGTACTGCTCAGCAGAAGGGCAGAATCAGTTTCCCTGAAATCATTTTCACTGTCTTGTGAGACTGTGATGAACAGAATGGATTATAGACTCTTTTAGTCTTAATATGCTACTAAATTAACTCCAGATTTCTTTGCTTGTTTGCCATATCTGCACACTGGATAATTAGTTTAAAGGTAATGTTGCACTAAACAAATTGACCTGAGTTTTGTCTGATACCACTTCAAAAAGAATACTGCCTCTCAATTCCCTACTTTTTCCTCTAATTTTTTTTCAATTAAACTTTCCAGACAATTGATGAACAGTCAAACTGACAAGGTGGAAGAGCAAATACCCAGTAGTTTTTTCACACAGACACTGCTACAAGTTTTTTTTAGCTGATAATTTTCCTTCAGTCTTGACTTTTTGCAAAAGTAATGATTTTATGTCTTAAAATATTAAAATCTTCTGCCAGCCCTGTGCAATTTAAATGGTGATGCCATAATCTGCCATCATGTAAGGACAAAGGGTAAACTAAGAACACAACATTCTTAAATGGTAGTTGTCTTCACATTGTAATTCAGCTTGCACAGATTGTATTGCTCCAATTTCTTTTTTCAAAGCTGAAAGGAAAAAATAGATCTAATGTGCTTCAGAAAAGAGTGACAGATCTGTCCTTATGTATATAAAGACATCTAGGCCAAGAGGTTTTCTGATCTGATGTGGTTTGGTACTCTTTATGGAACTTTGCAATAGCCTTATCTAGAAAATGTCATTTTGATATTAATTAGTTCTGGCATGGTGACTGCATCAACAGACAACATGGCACTGCTTTGTAGTGTAAGCTCCCACAGAGTTCATAAACTTATCCTTAGTATTATCTGGCTAAGAGAAGGACAAAACCACTGTTAATTGATACCTTTTTTAGTCTCATTAATGTAGCATGAACTTTCAATGTAAACAGATGACATTCTTGCTACCTCATCAGACAGTTGGCCTAATTGTAAAGATGGAGCTATGGCACAAGTGCAGTATGAATATAATCACCCATGCACATTACTGAATCTATTCTGTTGGACATGCAGCAATCCTGAATATGAGATGCAGACCCAGAAGGAAAATGTCTAAGAAGAAATAAATAAAAAATGAGTCACAGAACATGGAATTTGACTAAAACATGCTATCGCATCTTACATGTATTATGTGGCAGTGAGTAAAAATATATCCACTTGTCAGCAATAGCATCAAAAAGGTGGTGAGCTGTGCTTTCTTCAAGAGACCTATTCTCATTTTCTGATTTTTATCTATAGCTCATTTATTCTTGGTCGAAGTCTACACATATTGCTTGTATCAAGTATAACTAAAGATGCAAGGCTAGGCCTGAACAATTTCTTTTTGTACTGGAAGTTGAAGAGCATTCCTGTAAAAAGACAGTGTTAGTGTTAGTTATATTATGAGGATTTCTTCCATCCTGGAGTCTCAGAACATTTAAATATCCCCCAATCTCAAAGTGGAAAAGAGCATTCAGTTTTGTCCTTTTGAGAAGGCAGTGCTGAAGTCCCTCCTTTCAAAATAATATTTGTGTATTTAGACTTCTTACTCATTCTGTTCCACACTACAGCTTATGGACACAGTCTAGCAGTAGGCTAAGTTTTTCACTGCTACAGGGTATCCTCACACATTTCTGATGTGAGAGTTGCAGAAATCTTAAGTTTGATTTTAGTTCCACTTGGAGAAAGGTCTGTGAGAAATCACATCTCTTCTTAGAATAAGAGATGATCAAATTTTGATTACTTAATTTGTCTTTCTGTTGGGTTTCCTGTATGCTGATATAGTTCCAAATATTCCTTGGGAAGTTTTTCTCTCTGTTATTTTCATAATGTTACTTCTCGTTCTTAATTTTCCGTCTTCTATGTACTTTCCTCCTTCTATTTATCCAAGCTTTCAATCACCACATAAATATTATATTCTTTCTTTATCTCTTTGTGTTCAAATCCAATGAGCAATCTAAGAAGGAATACTGTAGGCTGAGGTGTTCATTGACTGAGCGTGCTTTCGTTGAAATGTTATAGTTTAAGACTGTTCTGTTCCACCTCGTGCTTGTTTTCCCTTGAGAAATATCTGATCCTTTGTAGCAAGGAAAGATGGAACTTACTTTCACCTGGAAAAGAAAAAAACAAAAACCCCCCTACCAAACATTTTAAAATAAATGGGTAGTTGGCCAATAATGCCTTTCTTGCTCTAAACGTCATGCCAACTTATTGATAGAAAATATGTGGAAACCTATCAATGAAAAGAGCTACATAGTAACTCTCAAGGAGGTAATGAAAGTTTGTCCAGAGACATTAATGAAATTAGGAAAATTATGAAGATTTATTGCTATTATTGTAATTAGGGTGGACCAGACTCCACTACCACAGTGGACACAGGTGAAAAAATGGATATGGGTACCTAAAGCAGGAGTCACACAGATATTGAGGCAATTACCAAAACTGTAATCTCTCCAATTCCTTGATGTAGATCTAATCTCAATGTGTAAGATATTTTTCTCCAAGTGGTCTAATAGTGTGCTCCATTCTATCTTCATACATGAGCATCCTTGAACTCAGAGGAACAGCTATTGTAACTGAAGATGGGTTGCTGCCTAAGCTCTGCCTAAGGTGCCTAATGCAATCAAAAGAGAGATGCTCTCTACATGTATCCCACATGCATGATATGATGGTGACTTTTAACACTCACAGATTTTTTCCATTGCATATGATCAACTGATTGTTTTATTCCCTGGTAAAAGATGGATTAAAAGAGGTACATAAATACACTATTAAAATAATATTACTTTATGCAATATAATTATTTCTGTTAATTTTCCATATGTATACATTATGT
This sequence comes from Columba livia, assembly GCF_036013475.1. Taxonomy (NCBI): domain Eukaryota; kingdom Metazoa; phylum Chordata; class Aves; order Columbiformes; family Columbidae; genus Columba; species Columba livia. Next base: position 50,029,537 of record NC_088604.1, read on the forward strand.
GTGCATACATAATGTATGATCAGTACTGCCCTTTTTGACTCGGAGAGCAAGTTTTATATAAATAACAAAGTCCTCAAAATTTTATACACCTTACTGTTGAGATAAAGACAAAAATGAAGGTGATAAAAAGCAGGTATAATAACAGTAATTGTACAATAATATGTTAATAAGAAATGTGGTGTTCAAAAGAGTGAGTTGGAAATATTTGCAAGTCTGATGACACATTTCACAAGTGTTTAAAATTGAATTAAAAGGTTAAAAATGGCTAATAATTTTTTCTCCATTTTTTTGCAAGAAAAATATTTTTCATTTATAGACCAGCTCTAAGAGGAAAACTTGTAGCTTCTGAAACAAATGATCTTTTATTTCTTTCTTATATAAACAACTAACTAATTAAGCTAGTTTTATGTCAGAGACACTTAATAAAAATATGAAAATATTGATGTAAACTGTTCCTCACTGTATTCAAAATGAAGTTCCACAATACTTTTAACCCAATGTCTGATTCAGTATTGAATTACAACAAGGGTAGGCCTTATATGCAGGTAAATAATGCCAGGCTTACAAAATATGTTTTGTGGCCTTTAGTAATATTTACTAAATTGACTAATACTTATTAAATACCTTTACACTTCTTTCACTGGCAAATAACAGGAGGCACATATGACCTCAGATTTCTCAAAGTAAAAGTTTCATAGCTGAAATCACAGACAATTAGTAAATAATGGTAATAAATACAGCACAATTTCATCAATAAATTTATCATCTGATAAACTCCCTGGAAGAAGGCAGGTGAAACAACCGTTATGAAAATATTTTGTGATATTTCAGTCCTGCAATATGAAAATAGTTAAATGTACGGTGAAATTATTTTTCTGCTTGACTAAAATGATAGCTGTAAAGATGAAACAGTGCATGAAATGCAATCAGACTAGAAACTCCTGGAGGGTTAGGTCTATATATGCAATATGAGCATGAGCAGAAGCACTTATAAAGATCTTGTCTTAAGTTTCAGGCATGAGGTAACTACAAAACCTGAGTGTCATTCTGAATTTTATAATAAGTGAAAATTTCTTGCTATGAGTTGAACCTTTTCTCTCCTTTGTCAGTGCTTGTGTCACTAATGCCTCTTGCAGACAGAGGTGGGTTGCAATAACTTGCTAGATTCTTGCACCCACACAGTTTCCATGACAGGATTGGGCTCTATGTTTTTTCTCATCCTTTAGCTACTATTTTCAGAGTTCTTATGACTGTCATCCAGCTTTCCAAAAATCTGTCAAAGCTCAAAGGCAGGAGAGTTTAATGGCAGATAGTTACAAACTGTTATTGCACTAGAGTGTACGTTTCAGGCTGATAAAATGGCTGTTTTCTTCTCTTTTTTAGTAGTAGTGAGAGAGTTAGCTTCTACATCTCATCATCATAAAGGCAATTGTGCTCCTATGTGATGATTGGGATCAAAGGTTTATGTCTAGAAAATCAATAAATAGCATGGCTTTCCATCCCTGAAATTGAAACACTTTAATTATTTATAAGCAGCTTTATAAACAGTTACTGGAATAGTGACAAATCTACAAGATTTAGGCTGTCAAGTGCCCAATCATCAAGACTTTAAGCAGCTATCATACTTGCTCTCTAATCCTATTTGAATAAAATGTTTATTAAGTGACTTCTAATAGCAGATGAATTAATAAAAATGTACTTCTTTCATCAAAATGCTACCAAAATATAAAGGAATTTATGGCTTGCTACAAATAAGGAGGTTATTTCTCATTTTTTCTATTAAGTGGGTAGGAGATGTTATAATAGAAAGAGGCAGAGAACTTTCTAATTTCTTCAACTCCATTTACCTGCTGATTATATTGGAATAACAACACTAAATATATGCCATACCTTAGCTGCTGTTGCAAGATCTTCTGAATATTTATAAAATAGAATTTGAAGTGTTGTTTGTAATTTGAAGTGTTGCTGTAATATTTCTTTGAAGTATAATGGTATAATTTCTTCTATTCTGCTTGTTTTCTGGCATATTATTCCAGGTTATTCAGCAAATCACAGTGAACTATTGTATCACCCTTCCCCAGGTCTCAAAAAGACATGTTAAAATCTGTTTCAATAAACCCTTTCTCTGCATTTTGAGTCTTCTCCAAGGTGTCTGCCTTCCTCCTTCCTCCTTCCTCCAACAGAACATACACATTAATGAATCACTAAAGCAGAGTAAGCAGTCAACAGAAATGAACCCTGGCCCATGCTAACACTGATTTCAGCCAAAGGAGTGGTTTGTAACAAGATCATAAGCTAATGCAAAGAAGCCCTGAGAGCTAAGAGCTCTGGGGAATAGCTCCATGCATCTGTGATTCCACCAAAAGAAATCAGATTGCAATCTCTAGGAATATTAATGCAATATCAAAAAATGCTGGAGTGGGTAACAAGAAGAGAATCTCAGTCTAGTAAAGGAAATACATGACGTGGACATACTAAATGACAGCAAATCATCTAAAGTGTGCTCTCTCTTTTCCATACATCCTTTATCCAAGGATCGTACAGTGTGGTCGTACAGTTTCATGTTGCTATGCATGAGAATGAAGTGACCAATAGGAAATGCCAATAAGAGTAGCATGCCTGGATGTTGCTGCTGTGAAACACTCAGTGAGACTGAGACTCATCATCTGAAATATATTCCTGAGCTTCAAGCACCTGTATTTGAGACAGTTAATTTGCTTTTTCTTTCAGAACGGAGGTGTCAGTAAACCAGTCATCCAGGAAATGCAGGGCTGAACTGGAAAGCAACCTAGTCCTTATGGCCTGGCCTAGGCTGTGATAATTTCTCAATATTTTGTTTTGCAGAACAAAACTTGGTATGAATTGAGCAATCAATGGAAAAACGTGAGTGATCCTTGCTCTATAATCTTGAGGGTGTATTTACAAATTATTACCAAAAACTGAACCTATAGCTGTTTATAAAGTAGATGTTGCATTAATGTTGTAAATTCACCTTCTGTATCCTGTTTTGTTTGGGGTTTTGTTTGTTTGTTTGTTTGTTTGTTTGTTTTGTTTTATTTTGTTTTGTGGTTTTTTGGCATTAACAGCTCTTATGATTTCATTTGCTGAAATTTACAGAGTTGTGGAGTTTTCCCTTATGGTGTGTTGCACAAGAACATGAAATAATAAAAAAGTAAGGAAAAGCAAGAAAAGCAAAGAAAAGAGACAAGAGGTAGCTGAAAGTACCTGGAGATTTCCTGTACTTTCAGAATACAGGAAAGTATGTCTATGAGTGGCAGATAACTTGAAAATAATAATTATTTTACTTTTATTAATCAGACTGGATATCCTGTTCTCTGGACTAGAATGCATGACATGGCTGACAGCGCTGAAGAAGGTAGCTGCTAGCCCTAATGGCAACTGTTTCAGTGACTGGAGAATATCTGTGATATGGCCTGAGCTCATAGCAAGAAATAATTTATGAAGTATATAGCACTCTTCACATTATCGACAAAAAAAAAACCTTAAAATAAAAGCTCTGAATTTGCAGCAGCTCAATTCAAGGCCCAGTGTAAGTAAGGGCATTTCTAACAAAGTTACACAAACACATATGCAGGAAAGCATTAATTATGAAATCCAATTGTGCTGTAAAGTGCAAAATTGAAGGATAATAATTAAAAACTCATCACTCATAGATCAAAATCTACTTTTTAGTGTACTGTTCGGAGTTGATTTCGAGGAAAATTGTTTTGTTTTAAAATAACATTTTACAGAAAGCCAAATAACTAGCCTAAACTAACACATTTACTGTATTTCCTTATGTTTGAATTTTTTTTTTTAAGGAATTTAAAATTTTGACTAGCATGTTACTGGAAATTTTGATTTAGTAACAGACTTTATTTTGGTCAGCTCTGGTTTTTATTTGTCTTTGCAGATCTTCATTTTAACACTGTTGTTAAATAAATGAGGAACAGAAGTAATCCTTTTTAATCAATGACTATTTGTGAATTTTGAAGTTCACAATTAACAGTTCAAATTCATTTGGTAGGATACAAAACGGGTAGAAACTTGCGGATAATTTCTGGTCAAGAATACTCCAGAGAGCTTTGTAATCTGCTTTTGAATACTTCATGGAGGAAAAAAGAAAGAAAGAAAAAAAAACAGGCAAAATTCAGTGGATAAATTATTCAGTTTGCATTATTCATTCATGCATAGTCTGGCAAGAACTTAAATATCATTTCACCATGTTGTACCATGATGTGATGACATCTAGTGTTGCAATATTGAAATCATGTTTTTCTATCATAACCTGAAAAAATTCCAGCAATTTGGTGTGTGTAATGAAGACTTCATTCTGACTGAGTTAATACCGAAGCCTCAGACTCATTAGATGTGTTCTGTAGGTTTCCTAATGTTACAAAAACAAAATTGTCATTAAATTCCAGTAGAAAAAAAAAAAAGTTTGATTAAAACTGAAAATGTTTCCTGGTCTGCTTGATTCAATTATTAGACATATATTGTAAATAAGAATGGAAAACACACCAAATGTTCAGAAAGGATAAGAGCAGCACTAGAGGTATAGCAAAAGTTAAATGTTATTATACTGACATTTTTTCCTTAGGTAGTCAATGATCACCAAGACAAAGAACATCTATTGAAAGAAAATTGGTTATAAATGAGGTTATAAAAATTTTAAAATCATTCAAAATTATTTTTATCCATATAAATGGCAATAGCCATTGAAATAAAAAAAAAAAAAATCCATTGACTTGGCTGGACTCTGTATCATATTTAAAATGTACTGATATTGAAAATGCTGAGAATTCATTATTCTTTGTCAGTAAAAGGACTTTGTTCTTAGTAATGCTTCATCGAATCTCGATTCTGAAATTTATATTACATATCATCATGGCACAATTTCAATGTCAAAAACTGAAAATACTCAGTACTTTGCATAAGACTAGTCAGTATAAAGAAGATTTAAACTAGTCCAGAATATGGCTGTAGAAATCTATAACCTTTTAAGTAAATAATTTTTTAAAATTATTCTCAGACTTATCAGTGAAACTCTATAGAGGTCACTAATTTTGTGTCAGGCAAATTCCAGAATGTATTTTAAATTATGCACATTGCTCTTTATTTTGTTGAATAACAGTGTTTCTGCTGAATTGAAACCTGATCATGGAAAATTTTGCATCATTCAGAAAAGCTGAGCAGAAAACAATCTCAGCTTTAAATATTCATATAATTTGTTTGACATAATCAATGGTAGTACCAGAATGCTTATTAGGTGAACACTTAAGTGCTTTTTTAAATTGAGCTTTGGCTAATCAACAAATTAGTACCCACTCACCCAATCAGATGATCAAAACTGTGTAGAAATAAATGAATACTGAAACTTAGACGAAACCTGTAATGTTATCCTATGCAGCCAGTTACCCATCTATTCAGGGTCAAATGACTTCCAGGTCACAGAATATATCTGACAATAAGTTGTCTTTTTCTTTCAACCAGTTTTAAATTTGGTTTATTTTGTAATAGCTCCCTTCAACCCCTGGCCAGTTGTCTGTGCTTTAAAGGTAGAGATTTTAAACATTATGTTTTGTCTCTAAAAACCTTGAGTTGTAGAGTATGGAAATATACAGCACAAAGTTAATCTTGAGGACATAAAAGAAACCACTGTAACTACAATGTTGAATGCTTTTCCAAAGCATAATAAATATCACATGATAGTCATCACTTCCATCACTTCCACTTCCTTAGCATAGATACTGAGCTACCTATGGTTGTGTATGTCACCTTGTGTAACACAGACCTACTGATTCAAGCTCTGTCTCCATCACTGTCATCACTAAACATCCCTGCCGATGGAGTTCAAAGCTCAGTTTAATTTTCCCACAAAATATTAACTTAGACTGGAATTTCATCGAATGTCTCGAGATGGAAAAGAAATACAACCTATTCAGAAGTGGATGCAATGCACTGCTGGATTGTATTTACTTTCTATCCCTCCTGTTAAAAGACGAACAGATTTTGGGGGCCTAATGGAGAGCAAAGACTCTCACATATGAAGTCTGATAATGAGCAAATTCTCTTAGATTTCAGTTCTTCCTGTCAATGTGATTTATGCCAAAGATTTTCAATTCTGCATAGCTAAACAACCCCCAAAGTAGAGAACATAGCAACCATGACCTCAATACAATCCAGCACTTCTCTCTACTACTTTGTTGAGATCATGAGAAGATTTGTCTTTCTATCTTCTTTTTGGCAAAATAGTTGGCAAAATGATCTTGGGCCACTTTGGACATCTTTGTCGTATAAAAAAATACATTTCATACATTCACAAAATTTCCTCCAATGTTATTAAATCAGTACATTAATCAGAAAGTCTTCTGTGTCAAAACGGAATAAAGTTACCTTTTTTTTTTTTTCCATATATATTTTGTTTTCTCACCCTGAAGCCAGCACGTACAACATGAATCAAATAATACATAAGGACAAACCAGAAATTGTCTTTGAGTTCAAGGTACAAAGTCCACAGCTTCTTTTCTGGAAGTGTCTTCAATGAAAATACGACAATGGTCAACAAACAAAAAGAACGTACTTTGAAAACTTCAGTGTAATCTCAAAAGCAAGACCTTCGTGATTAGAAAAGCTGCTTCCCCAAACACTTGAGATTTTATTTTGCTAAGATGTTACATACATCAACACCTAAAATTACATACATCAATATTTTTGAACTTAATACTAACACACTTACTTATATCAGGCAGTGTATTAGGCTTATATTTGTATGACTTCAGTAGTTTGAGATCTCAGAACATCAGGATTATTGTCATAAAATTAAATAATCCAACAACATTTTTAAATTTATTGTATCAATGTATTGCTCTATCAGTTCACACACAAGCAGTATTCTTCATTGCTTGATGAAGCGCAGTAGCATTTGGCAGGACTTGCTTGTGTTGTGCACATACAAGAGGCCATGCTAATGCTAATGATTCTACTGCTCAAGTTGTATTTGGACATATTTTAAGTCACCAGTGGTATTTCTTCAATATAGCAAAGATTCATTTTGTTTTGATATTTAATTTTTATTTTTTATTATTTATTTTTATTTTGGAAAGCTACTCCAGGCAGCTGAGGCCACAGAATCTGGCAATCACTTCACAAGTTCAGTTGCCAAAAAAAGTTTAATGTTTATTCTCTAGTACCTGTCACTTGCCAGAAATTGTTTGCTATGCAAGTGGTGAAATAACTTATTGACTGGTTCAAGCCCAGTTCATTAACACTCTGATTTTTGTCTTGATAACTATGTACAGAAAATGTAAGTTAAACCCTTCAGGGGGTTAACCAGCTGAACAGTCCAGAGAGTAACATGCTGCAAGTTATTTCCTTATTCTGTTATTTCCATTACTTCTATGCTTTTTATGGCAGTCAGATCTCTTAATCTTGAAAAATATGAATGTAGGAAAACCAGCTATCCACAAAGAAACTGAATGTGCTTGAACTTGCTCAAATAGCAAGAGATTGTTTTAATTTAAATTTAAAGTTGGGCAAATGTGTATACATTTGGTAATATCTTATTTAGTGTTTCTAAATTAATGTTTAGGTGATGAAGATGAGAAATGAACACTATAATTTATAAAATATTTTTCCTTCGTACTATCTGGTTCTATCAGCAAAAGAATTTCTCAAAAAGTAAAGGGGAAAAAAAAGTAATGAAGCAGGACTATGCCCACCAGTGTGTTCCAAACAGGGCAGAGGTTGATTCTCAGAGTCTGGAATAACAAGGAATGAAATGTGAAGACCTAAAATCTAGGAGTTTGAAGTAAACATGAGAAAGTATTTTTATGACTCTGGTTTGCAATATTCAAGCCTTCATAACAAGCTTGTTCAAATTATATTAATTCTCCCTACACTTGGAATTACACAATGGCCATCAAATGGCTGTAAGTTGCAGTATTCCTAGTAGTGTTATATCAGAGGAATTACTGAAAAAAAAGTCATTTTTTTTCCATATGTGATGTGTTGACCCTGGCCAGAAGCTAAGCGTTCTCCAGTCACTCACTCTCCTGCCATGGTGGGATGGGGGGAGAACTGAAAGAGAAAAATTGAGAAAAATTAACGGGTCAAGATACAGAGGCAAGCACTCAACACCTCTCACCAGCAAACTGATGCCTAGCCAATCTCTGAGCAACTTCTTTGGAAGGACTATACAGAGATAGAATCTGCACCTAGAATATTATATGAAAAATAAGGTTCCTGTGGAAATGCTGGTAGTGGCTTCTGCAATGAAGACAAGTAGCTTGAGTTCGATAAGGGAGAAGGGTAAGCAAGTGGTGGAACATACAGAGGTATGTGACATGATCATAGCAGAAAATGTCTTTTATTGCAATATTCAGAATGGGCCCGACATGATAATTTCACCAAGGACGATAAGAAAAGATGCAAGATGGTTTGAGTTTGGAGGAGTTGCATGCCTTAGATGGAGGCTAAATAGGGAAGTTCTTAGGCATATTTTTTCTGTTTGAGAATGAAATATTTGGGTAAGGCCTAGGCAGAAAGACATACAGACATTCTGAATTGGAGGGGACTAGCAAGCTATGGATCAGAAAAAATAAGCAGTGAAAATATTAAAGAAAGGTGTGTGGAGGGAGATGATGAAACTATTTTAGCTATCTTCTTGAGTGTCTCTTGGTCTAGAGAGAAGCAGATTAGTCTAGAGTACACATCTAAGAGTCATCCATATAAAGAAAATCTATTGCATTTTTGTTTGTGATTAGGTTACAGAGAAATGAGTCACAGAGGAGGATGAACAGAGAAGCAAGTCAAAGAAGATGCAGGAGAAGTACTAGTTCTGTGTTCTGGCTAACAGCCATTAGAGGCTGTAACAAGAGCAGCTTTATTTTGTGTAAAAGATAAAAGCAGATTTGGGAGGGATGTAGTGTACATCTGACAGAGAGACTGTCAGCAACTATAAACAACATGTTGAGTTGACTTAGAGAGACAAACAATAAAAGAAGAAAGACAAATAGCTGAAGTGTTAGCAGATGATGAGGTCTGAAAATGTGTTTCAAGTACAAAAGTATTTCACAATAAACAGTTCATCAGATAAATAATTATTTCTAGTTTTCTCAAACTTAGGCAGATTTAAGACTTGAAATTGATGAATTCTTCAAGGTGTATATCCTTCATGACCTGTGCTCCCTGCTTCTTTCAATACTTGTTCGTGTCTCCGAGAGCTTTCAGATCTGGTCAATACTTTTTTATTACTATTTCGCTGTGTCCCACAACTCTGATAACACTATCTTAATTGTGGAGACATTAGCTTCATAGATAGAAAACCAAGATATTCAAGGAGATGATTTCTACTTTCACAGTGAAATCTGAACTTTGTGGAAAATATTTGTTACTGAAAAAAAATCACCATTATTAGAAACTGAGAAACAAAAAATATTTGGTATTCTGCTGCAGTCACTTAGTCAGAAAATGATATGCCTCTTCTTTTACTGCCATTTTCTAGGATAGTACAGAAAGCAGTGAGTTTGGGGTTTTCAAAATTTGTAATTACTTTTAAAATTTTGAGGTTTTTTAGATTTATTTCTATTATTCCACATAGAACACATTTGGACAGAGGCTTTTTTGTTAAACATTTAAAATATTACTATGCCATGCAGTTATAGTTTTAGTTGTATAGAGAGATCACAAGACTGCAGTTTATAAGACATATAGTTGTTACTGACTGGTTATAGGAAATGCTTAAACATCAGCTCCACATTCCTAGTTTCTCTTTTCACATTTGAGAGTGATCTAGTTGCAGAAACAATTTTACATGTGGGTCTTTCTATCAGTGGTGCCAGTATGTGTGCCTCTGAATGCTGCATCAGAGTGGAACAACTCTGCAGCACATCCTCTACTACCACTTCCCAGAGACTTAATGATGCTGGGTGAGTCTGGAACACTGGTTGTCAGTGGTTGTGCCGTACCACAGTCCCACTGAAACATTCAGAGAAGAAGAACAGCAAGCAAGCGTAAGAATCTTCAAAACTATTAACAAAAGTGAAGCTACCACCTCTGAGAAACAGAATTCACACTGAGCTGGTCAGCCCTGCTTCTTACATGCTGTCCTGTGAAAGAGAATAGCAAACATCATATTCACAATTGTCAGGACATCCTCGGTTCTGACTTTTGTGGTTACTTATTTAGATATAGGAACACATCAGGGCCACACCCATTCATTCTATGAATACAGAGGTTTGAGGATATGCCACTGTAACCTTGATCAAAAGCATATGTGCCACTGTACCTGTCACCTTCCTAATAGATATGTAACTACAAACTAGGTGTGGCTTGGGTTTTTTTCCAGCAACATTAATCAGATTGAATGACCTCTACTTGTCCTGAGGCAGGCATTGAAGGTGTCAATGAAGCTGTGCTTAAATTAAGCCCCTAAATTAGATGGGTTGATGTCATCTTACAAAACCATACAGAGAACATATTAAAAAATATGGTCTGAAATAGGTATGTACCTAAAAAAACATATTATATTAGGGAATGACAAGAGTAATTCTGGGCCTGAAGGATAAACTACTGAAACTAGAAGATGACTGAATAAAATCATAGCTCTGCAGGAAGTGTACACCTCCATCTACCCTAGTCAAAATACTTTCTGCAAACTGAGGCTTCGTTTCCTCCATCATGTCTTGGTAAGCATATGGATCTAACCTTTCATTAGCATTAAACTTTCTGAATATAGTAAATCATAGCAACATGAAGCTCTGTCAGTTTATTTGCATTAATTGTAAGAGGAAGTTGATAGTGGAGGGAAGAAATAAACCCAAATTTCCTAGGCATCACTCAGTAAATAAATTCCAGAAACTTCCTTCTTCTAAAGTAATGCAGTTCAACTGTAGTTTATTTTTAGATCTTTCTAACAGATTGTGTGTAAGAATCATTTTACAAAATTGACATATACAGTTACTGGGAGAGATTTAAAAATGATAGCAACAGGAGAGAAATTAAGAAGTACTGTTAAAACTTTCAATAAAAACAAATTCTTAACTGGAACATAGTTAATTAAAAATTACATTTAATCAGGGTATGTACAGAAGGCTGATTAAAACCTAATGATACTAATCATCAATAACTGCTGGTTTTAGAACAGTTATACTCTTAAATGGGATCCTTTGGATTGATTTAGCAGCAATTTAAAGTCACTATGTGTGTTTGTTTTCATACAGGTTATGTTTACTTCTTAACCAAAGTGCTATTGTCCTGCAGTTGTGACACATGTAAAATATTTTACTAATGCTTCAGTTACGGAGTTGGATGGTATATCTGGGACGTTTTTGACAAAGTGTCTGAAAGTGCTTGTCAAGATGCAGGTTGAATCACTAAGCGCTTCCTCCCCGTTTGGCTGGTTGGCTTGTGAATCATCTCCTTGACTTGAGGTCATCTCTAGCACAACAGCACTTAACATAACAAAACAAGTTGTTTAGCAGACAACATAGATTTGTCAATAACAGGTTTTGTCAAATTATTCCAATTCCTTTCTGTGACAGGATAACAGGACAGGGGCTTTTTTACATAGTTTGGAGCTTTACCTACACCATTCAACCAGTGTCACAGCATCCTATTATTTTAGTGACTAGACATTCTGAAGAAATCCACAATAATTCATAAACTCTTTTCAGGAAGAGAAATGTGCCTGTGAAGCTTTTTCTGCTGCAGGATTTTCAACACTTCCTTTTAAAGGACTATTCCAACAGTTCTTTTCCAATAATTTTACAAAATATTCCTAGAAACTTGAAAAATAAAGGACACAATATTGCAATTATATTGTTAATGGAAAGTGCAGACTACGATCCCTGTCATCACAATAGTTACAAAACAGCTTGAAGAGAACAGGGGAGTAAGGGAGAGCTAGAACACACACTTACCTAGTTTTCTCTTTTTCTAAACTAAAATAGCTAAAGAACATACAAGCTGGTTTGGGCTGCTGTAGTATTTTGGTGAAAATAATGAATAATCAAAGAAGAGAGAAAAAAGTCAGATGTACATTTCACTGGCACAGGAATTCCAGGATATAATGTTTGGAAGTTTACAAGATTAGCAAGAAAAATCAGCATTAACAATTCATTATTATTTTTCAAAAGAAAGTTATTCTTTGTGTCTTTGTTTTTAATCATTGCAATAACTACTAGAGATACAGGTCAGATTTATCTGAAGGGAAGATTATTTCTCTTCCTTTGTAAATGATATTTCAATACCTTATTTTCACAATGAAATACCTTATTTTCACATTTTCGATACCTCTTTCTCACAACCATAATGAAATGGCTACCTAATATCAGATCAGATGGACTTTGGGCCTGGTCAGTTCAGTAATTTCCAGGTTTTGCAGACCTAAAAACAATCCAGTCAAAATGTGTTACATATGGAATTCTACCTTTTATGAGGCTCTCAGATGTCTTTTTCTCTAAAAGCAGATGACAAAAATAGACAAACAAACAAGAAAAGTGCTATGCAAGCTTCATAAAGGAAGACAAATAAGGAAGTCACATTTTAAAAAGTTCCTTAAACCTTTCAAAAAACTGTTGAGTTGGTGTGCAGCCAATAGTGTGTCCACTTCCAAGAAAGCTGTCATGAATTGCTGCATTATTTGAATCCCTTCAGCAATGTTTTTTTTTTCACTTTAATTTTAATAAAGAAGTTGGGTTTGACATGTTAGATGGATAAATTTGAAGTATTGCTATTGTTTTAATTTATATTTAATTTATACTTTATTTATGGTATCATAATTTTAAGAGGTAAGGAACCAATTAGAGAATGTTCTAATGAATTTCTCATAAATACGATCAGTCATCCATTCTATCCTCACTGTCGCATTGTGTCAGGTCCTTGCCTTTTTGCCAGTGGTAAATTATTTTTTGTCTTGCCTCTACCAAAGATGGAGGAGTGAGAAGTGCTGATACTCAAGAATCTTTATCAGTCTTATAGCAGCAGACCATATCTCTCTGACAATAATAAAGGCAGTCCATTAGGATTATTGTTGTTTTCTTCATCTTAGTAATTGCTATGGAGTGCTAGATGGTAACTTTTACATTAGATATTGAAAATGAGGCAAATGAGGAATTTGGAGAAATATTTATTTTCCAGTTCAGAAGGTTATTTTTTTTCCAGAATATTAATAGGATCCATTGAGAAGTGATCCATTACAAATTGTTCACTATATCATGGATTTTGAATTATTCTTTAATTTAGATGAAAACCTGTTGCTGTTTTACTCTTTCAAAATTTCTAAAATCAGTGTTTTTCCTTTTGAATATCATGCACATCTGCTCAGTCATGCAGAGTACCTTGCAGGATCAGCAGTTCTTCAGTCAATCATGGTGACCTTGGTAAAGTTAAATAGTTCATAGAGTCATGCAGATGAATGTGTTTGACAGCTGTCACATATATCCCTTCTCTTCACAGTTTTCAATTATTTATGTTTATTATGACTTGCAAAAGATAACAGCCACTAATATCCGGTTTTCAAACTGGACATGGACACACATGTCAAATACTATACACATACACTGTTTTTTTCAGGAATCTTTCCATGCTGGCATCCCACTGCAGATAAATTAACAATTTATTTCATTTTTCTACTACATTTTCTAAGAATAGATATTTATACACATTGAAAGACCTACATCCAGAATTTATTTGTTCTTCCTAGATGTGAAAAATTTCAGTACAGACATATGAAAGGACAGTGGAGAACACCTGAGTCAATGTTGCTGTAGCATTATTCCCCTCTGCAGTATTTAGGGGATATGGAGAGAATTCAGCTAGCTAGGCTGATTGCTAGTGCCGTTCTGACAAACTTGACAAAGCTTGGTAGGGTTAGGTCTCAAAAAGATCAGATTTCAGCCAGAAGCTTCAACTGAAAGCTTTTTGCTCAATATTTAAAAGTGACTTTCAAAAGAGAATTTCAAACCTGTGCTGTTTAGTCCAGGTAATACTGCAATAAGCACTAGATTTAATTTCTCTGCACCTCTGGAAATCCCAAGCAACACTAGAATTTAAAAATCCCACTTTAATCCCCACAGAAATAGTTTCTATACTTCTAAGTTACCACCTGCTGCAGCCATTAATGGTTTTCCGGTGAAAGCTGGCAGGGTTTTCAGGTTCCCCCCAGCTCACCACCACCTTTTGGATGTTGCTGCATTTCAGAGCTCTTACAGACTCAGGCAGCATCCGCTCAGCCCACCCAGCACAGACGTGCTTGGACCACCTCATACACTGATACGATCTCTAACCAGAATAGGTTTTGGCAAAAGCAACCACAGCAATTGCCTGTGATCAAAAACCAAGCTGAGGCCCTAGTAAGGTAAGTTAAATACTTGAGAAAGTAATACAAAGTGCAGGTGAGGGCACAGGTTAACCCCACCTACCTTAGCTCCACCTGGGACTTTCACAAACCTGCTGGTGATTCAACTTCTGAATCTTAAAGCAATAAAAATAACACTCTGTGCACAAATACTTTTTTTTTTTAATTTATTTTTCACAGAAAATATCAGAAAATCTGAGTACAATCTCATCTCCAGATCCTGCAGTTCAGGACCTCACCTTTGATAATAAAAATGTGATACATGATTTTCACCTTTCTTTAATCAGAATATTGGGAGCCACCTACCATACCGCAAACACCTTGGATAAATTAGACTCCTTTGTTGTTTCCTTTTGCAGTGTGAGATCCACTGGGAGAGAAGCCGAAAGAGATTCTTGCTCTTTTGCTCCCACCCCTCCTCCCCATCTATCAGAATCATATGGCTTCTGGTAGAAACCCAAAAGGAAATAAAGTCATATTTTTGATCAGAGCCAAAACATTGTTTTAGAATAACAGCTGTCAAAACCTGGCCAAAAAGCTTCATTTTAACTGTGTATAAAGTTTCACTCTTTAGTGTGCACAGTGATTTGTAAAAAAGTCAGTGGCACTGTCTAAAACTATAAGGAAGCACTGCTGAAAGCATTTAAAAGTTCAGGGGAAAAAAAAATTCCTTGTCAATCAGCTTTTCAAACATTCAATGATTTTTTTTCTCCTTTTAGTATTAAAATGTGCTCAGCACAAAAGTCTTTGGGTGTACATGCAATTAAGGACAGGGGAACACTGGAGGAACATGCTGCGCATTGGGCCTGAACTGGAAAGAAAAGATTCCAAGCCGTGAGTTTTGCTAAAGGTACACTTCAGAATTGTTTTTGTTAAAAGACAATAGGGGCATTGTCTTCTGCTCCTCCTCCTCTGCAGGCACTCTAAGCTATTCTCTTCTGCTTTGTTCAAAAAACATTACCATTCCACAGTGTATCATTGTTAGGTTGTGTACTCTTAATTCTCTTTCCAGACTGATTTTCCCAGCCAACACGTGTGGCTGGCATTTTTCTTCATGATGTGGTCTATATACCCACTTCCAAAGCTCCTAGCCAAATGGACTGTCTTCTTTGGTGAGAGACCGCAGCTGCTTGGCCCACACTGTGGAGACGTGTGCTGGGGCATGGCTGGCACAGCTGTGCTGAGCTTATTCACAAGCAAACTAAAGAAAAGGGCTTTTCTGGCTGCAAAAATAGAGAGAAAGGGCTATCAGTTGACATAGCTTAACATCCAGAGAAAGCTGAAACTATGTCCATATTTTGTTGATTTGTATGGAGTCACTGATTTTTTTGCTTGTTTGCTTCTCGAAGACCAAAGGTGACTGGGAGAAGCCAGGGAATACTTGTACCCTAGTTTTTGGCAAGACCAAGTTTTGAACTATTGTTTTCAAAGTCTACATTTACTAGTTCTTAAGACTCATATGAAAGTTTTCTGTTGACCAGCACATCTTTGACAGCACATCACACACCATACAAAGCTTCTCCATTGCCCAAAGTAAAAAGCTCCCTTCATAGTATTGCAGTATTATAGGAAGTGCCAATGAAAGACCAGCTCTTGGGAAGTTCTTATTTATTGGCTTTTGTTTCTCGTCTATATCACACTGATTTTTCTGCAAAGTTATACCTACAAAATCCTGAAAAGGTTTTTGGTTTGTTTTTTTTTTTTTTTATAGTAGTGTTAAGATATCTTCCTAAATGACCTCAGTCATATTGTGAAATGAACTGCATGTCCAGTGACAATTTTTTTTCAAAAAAGACTTTAGCAGTGAAATATTGTTCACAATTTCAAGACAAAAATTTATTCTGGCAACATTTGGTAACGCAAATCTGCCTGTAGTTATTTTCTTTCAAATGGAACAAACTACAAGTTAATACAATAACCGCTAGTGCTGCAATCTTAGATCTGAGAATCTGAAAGTCAAGTTTAACTTGTGTTTTCTAATGTTTAATCATTCACTTGCAGTTGAAAGAAAAGATACAGACCAAAACACTTCATTCCCCAATAGCAAAGTGAATGCAGTTGTCTTAAGTGGACTTACCATGTAACTGCTCAAAATCTTGTAAACAAGCCAGCTGTTGCCATACAAGGTGGGAAAGACTACAGCTCTGTTATGGTCTTTCTGCTGTGCTAAAAGGTTTTAACAAGGTAATATTATTTTTTTTTTTTCTGTCAACTAATAATCCTAGCCAGATACAATTCTAAATACACAGTTTTATTATATGCAAAGGATAGAGCTCTCAAATTAGAAGATGCTACTTTAACAACCAATTTTAAAGGTAGTGTGATGTCTTTATTTCTTTGGAAGAGACCGATTGGCTGTGGTAAATGATAAAAATATTTTTCTTATCTTTCTTATTTTTATAGCAGCTGGAAAAGTAAAGTTTTCTCAGACCGCTTCATGCAACAAAGTGAAATATAATTAAGAAGTTATCACAGAAGCTCTAGCTAGTCAGAAAAGCATTTTTCCTATAACATGTAGGAAAAAATAATTCCTAAGTTTTCCATCCCAGTTTTTCATTAAAAATGATCTCTTGCCATTTCAAGAAAATAATATTTCAGAAACAAACAAAAAAGATAGAGATATGTCAATATCTGGTGAAAAATAAATGTTAAGAAAAGTTTTTAAAAACTTCCATCTAAATTAAAAAAAAAAAAATCCCAGCCACTTGTAATTAAATAATAACTGTGTAAGGCATTTGGTGGATGAATTCTTTTTTGACACATCTGATTTCAGTTAAGAGCATACAGTCCTAGTCCCTCTACATTTCATCCAAAATTACCATTTGTTTTGTTTTGGTTTATTTTGTTTTGTTTTCACTTAAATGGATTTTGCTAAAACAACCCTATTGAAAAAGTGGAATAATCTTTTTGGCATAGTGAATTACTTCAACAGCCTTCTTGTTAAATTACTTGAGTGAACTGAATCCAAGTCAAATTCACAGCAAACAACAGTATGATAAAAGTTTGCCAATAATTTTATTGCCCAAAGGCTGGTTATACCATTAAAGTACACAGGTCATAATTAGAATTCAGGGGTGATTCCAACAGCTGTGGCCAAACCCTTACAGCGTAGACAGCATAGATAGGGAATTCAGCATATCAGATCAGGACAAGGATTAGATTTTTGTCTCTAATGCAGTCAGTGATTCATTGTTGTGACACAATCAGTGTCAAAGCCCAGGAAATAGCAAAGGGATTGTAAGAGGAAGAGAGAATTGTATACTCTTACTACCTATATGGGGTGAAATACTCCCTGTCTCTCCAACTGCATGCTTTTTCCACACTATTGTTCATCTAATTTCCTACCTTCTTCATTGTGTTGATGACATATATCTAGATGAGTGTCAAAAAAAAAAAAAAAAAGAGGGGAGGAGACTGCATCAGTATAAAAGAGGGACATTAAGTTATGGCAGAGGGTAGGAGAAGACAACTAAGTTCAGGGGAAAATACCTTCTTCAGGTGGCTTTGTTGCCAGATAAAATCTACATGGAACTACACTTCTGACTTCTGATGTAGGAATGACAAATCTGTCCAAATTTAGGTAAAATATATACTTTAAAAATAACTAAATTGAGTTGACTTACATCTCAGAAATGGTAGTGGACATCTAGCAGAAGCGCAACTTAGCACCTTTAAAATAATATTACTGGAATATGTAGTAAACTCAATAAAACCCAAAAAAGTCTTTCTTTCTCAAGATTAGGTGCCTTAATATAAATTTATTTTTAAAACATCTGCAATTCATAATGTACAAAACCTTCTGCAGCTTTCAGCGGTCTTGAATTTATTGTCAACTCTTCGGATTAAAGTCTGCAAGTAGAATACACCACCGGGAAATATTGCTAGCCTTACCTCTGGTGTAACACAGTTCAGGTGTTCATCCTCTCTGAAGCAAAGGTAAATAAAAATGTGTTTCCCTGTGGTGCCCCTTATGTTTAAGAGGCTTAAAACAAACTGTGATCTTGCCAGGCATTGTTACTCATATGATTATTGTCTCAATGAAGTTTCATGTAAATATTACATATAGCTCAGTTCAGTATACTTAAATTTACTTAGTTTCATACAATCAGTAGAGATATGGTTGAAGAAGGTGCTTGTGTTGACATGTATTCTTTTAGTGAATAGCATTTGCTTGTTTCCCAACTCACGTGTTTCTATAAAGACTGTAAACAGATGAGTTCATTACTCACAGAAACAAAACAAATGAAGTGCTCTGCAAAACACACTAGCAAATATTTTTTAAAATATGTTTCTAAATTTGTATTTGTTAATCTAAATAAGTGATTTGGTTTCCAAAAGAAGGCACTGAGTGTTGAATAGTCTAAACATGAGCTAAATTTATTTATTTCTGAAAGTGTGAACTGGTCCATGAAATTGGTCTACTTTCACAATAAAATTATTCTATTTAGATTAATGTTAAAGGCCCTGAGAGGTACAAGAAGAAGGATCTAAAAGCTTGTACCAAGACAAAATGAAATGCAACCTCCAAGCCAGATTCCAGTATCTTGTTGCCACTCACAGTGGACATGAATTTCGTTATTAGACATCTTGCTACAAATAGGAGAGTTTTGGTAGGCTTAATGAAGTTACTTGTATTTTATATTATGTTGTAGTACACTGCAGAATTGCAGAACTCTGTTATTGGTTGTTGGCACCGTCTGACTTAAAAGTATGAGTAGAGAAGATAAATTTTTATTTTTTTTTTTGTTCTAATATCAACTGTAGGAGAGTAGTGCACAATTGTAGAATTCAGGCCTTGGTTTTCTAGAACTCTTGTACATTACGGGTTTTCAACACTGAAAAAACAAACAAACAAACAAAAGACCAAGACAAAACTTAAAAAAAAAATAACCTCTGTTCTACATGAACAGGCTTCATCTGTCCTTCAGATACAATTTCAGCGAAGATACTGATATTTTCCAAAGCAGATGGTCACAAACAGCTATGAAATCTAGCTGTTTATGGACAAATATTAAATGCTGGAGAACTCACTCCTTTTGTGCAGGTTTCTAGCCCTCAGCTAGAAACAAGATGGGTATCATCACCACTGCATACTACTAAAGTCTGACGCATGCTCAGGAGACATACAAGAATTCTCTTCAATTGCACTGAGTGATCATGTTCCCAGCAATTCAGATCAATTCAAGGGAAACAAAAACCACCGAAAAATAGGGAGATATAGAGTTAAAATACTAATGTAGTCTGATTAGGAAAACAAAACAAAATGACATATCTTCTATTAGTATAAAAATATTACTATAATCATGAACTGAACTTCACTATCTGTGAAAAAAAGATCTGTGCATAGACCAAGGGCATGTTTTGCTTGGTACATGGCGAGAGGGACACATCAGAAGACAAGGAGTTAGGAAGATGTGGAGAACTCAACATTGACAGCAGATGGAAGGTAAATGATGTCTTGACAGAGAAGCTTACTGATTGCTTCCTTGTATGCTGAAAATGAACTTTGTACAACAAAACACAAGCTGTTTGAAAAGGTGATGCCAACATGATCTAAATATCAAATTCAAGAGACAGAGGGGAAAAGTCTCATAAGCTTAGATACTTCAATTGCTTGAGAGCTTTTCTTTTTGAATTATAATTACTAAAGGAAATTCCATAGAAGAGTGCAAGCTAAAACAAGTTTCTGAAATGTTTTGTTTCTTCCTTTGTTTCATATAACTAACTACTGCCTGCGGACTTCTGGTCTCCTAAGGAACTGAGGCAAATCTCACTCTAAGGGAAATTAATTTTCTAATTCTAAGAAAGAGAATAATTAAAAACATCACCTGGCTACTCAGTTCCCCTAAGAGTAGACCAGACAGACTATTGATTTTACTGCTCCAGTTTCAGGTCAGGGGTCTGGTTTTGAATAGGATCATTAAAAAGCCACACAGCCCCATTTGCAGGTTCTAGGAGGACTGGCTCTCAGAAGCAACACCTGAAGGGCCACAAGGGGCAAGGCCAGTACAACTTGGTTTGGGAGCCTGCTACGTGCATTTTTCCTGGTTTGTCTTCTGTTCTGGCTGCACACTTCAGCACATACTTCTCTGAGACACCCCATCTTGGCAAATGTGCTGATACACAATGTCAGCTCAATCCAGCATCAAGTACAACAGTTATAGTTTCTTTCATGGCAAACCATGCCTAACAGAGAAATACCCACATTTTCATAGTAACTCAGTGGTCAGAATAATAACACAAGTGGGGATTCATCTTTCTTCAGAGCATGAAGAAATCCACATTCAAGTTTCTTGGGAGGATATACTTTGGCCCAGGAGATGGCAGGGGTGAAAAGCTGGGAGTCTCCACCCTTGCTGCTAAAGGTAGGATAATGTGCAGCCAATAATGAAAGAGTCATGAGAGGTCAAGAGTGAATGCATGACACTGCAACCCCTGCTTAAGAAGGTACATTTGAAAATGGAGCACTCGTCATTTAGACTCTGCTTCAAACTTCGCTCATGCATTTTATCCAAAGACTGCTTAATGAAAAATTCATGGGAACAAGGACCAGGATGCAGTCCTAGGAGAGTGCCCTTTACACCAGGTCGCAGGAAACAGGCTCCTGCCTGCTTGCTAGCTCTCTCTGTAACCCCATGAATCTTAGATTTCTGACTGCAGACTGGTCCAGAGATTTTATTGGTAACATTCTCTGTAGGTTTCCAATGTGATCTTAAAAGAGGCTAAAAGGAAGAAGCATGACTGCCTCTTAAAATTGTCCTGTGACTGTTATCTGGAGACCAACCAGGTGAATTTATTATTACACAAAGCTAAAAATTAATCCTTTTTTTTTTTTCCTCAGCTGAGTTATTCTTGCAGCTCCAATCATCACATAGTACGTACTCAGGAGAACAGATTTAACTGATGCCCTGCGTGTACACAGTATCTTTCTCTGAAATGTTGTTGAAGTTGGGCTTTTATGTGTCAGTTTTCATCTATTATTTGGTAGTTAGGAGAGACATGCAGGATTTCTTGTATAAATTATTGATTTTGTATTGGGTGAGTCTCATCACTGCCTGTCTGAGACATTATATAGGATAGAGTTATTCCTGCTAGCTTTCCTCAGCACATATGCAGTCTCATGACAGGTATATTTAAATTTTTATGCATAGCGTCAGCCAAATTGGTTGCTCTTTCATTGGGCTTCATAATTACTATTTTGTTTGTAAAATGGTGAAAGAATATCATAATTTCTTGAAGTTGGGTTTTTTTCCCCCTGAAAATAATTAGACATGAAATCTAAAATCAAAGAGATTTTGGGGCCTGCAATTAATAGATATTTCAACAAGCTTATCTACAAAAAAAAAAAAAAAAAAATCTGCTTGCTCTTATGTTTTCTTCTTCTATCCCAAACCCTCATTACCTATGGAGTAGTACTGCCTAAGCTTCTGAGTGCAAATTCAGTGCAGTTTGTTGTACAGTTTTGGCAGATTTGGCAGAAATCTACTCACTGACAGTGTTTGGAAAACCCAGGTGAATACTTTGCTAAATGAAGAAGGCAGGAAGAGCTAGCAAGTAGCAGAAAGGGCTCAAAAATCAGACTCCTCCTGTGATTTCCTTGCACTATGTTGGAATACTGATGAAAATAGGTTTCACACTTGAGATTTTATTTGAAAATGGCACTGTGCACAAAACAAACCCATTTTCACAGGCATTAGGGGGATGCTTGAACCTCCACAGTTCCATAGGAACATGACTATGCACCTTCTGGCAGAGACCTGGCTTAAGGTAAATGAATTCAGAAAGCTCCTTAAGTGCGACATGTCCTGTCTACTCCAGTGTAGACATGCCCTAAAGGAGAATGTGGTGAACCAGAAAGATTATATTAACATAAAATGAAGAAACAGAAAGCAGATAGAGTACTTGGTTTGAATGCTCTCCAGTTTGCCTTGACTAAACCATGAAGTGATTTAACTGTTCAGATGTCTGACATCTTGAAGATCCACCATATTCCTCCCCAGTATTACCATTTGATTACCCTGATGTGAAGAACACAAGTGTTTTCATGAGTTTTACTAACATTGTTTATCTATTTGTGATGTCTTTTAGAATGGGATGATTTTGGTACTAGAGTTGTGCCATAGGGCAACAAATAATAGTTTATTCTATGAAGGAGAAGAGTCTCAGTCCAGAAACAAACAAAATAAATGACAATTCAGTGGTTCAGATGACTGTTCCAGTCATAGCAGGACCAGATGTATGTCTTTATCAACCCTTCTTTGACTATTCTTTCCCTTTCTCAAGTTTTTTCCTCTATGTAAATATGAACATGGCTCTTTTTCATTCCACTGAGGAATTAAATGAATTTTGAAACCTTCAAAATTCCCAGGAAATGGAAAAAATGTCTTATTTTCAGTCCTCTCCCTTCTTCCAATCTCAAGGGAAAAGCTATACTTATCTTTTCCCTTTAGTAATGGCGGAAATACCAGAAAGAGTCTAGAAAGCTGCATTCTTATTAAAAATTAGTTTCTTTACATGTATTTTTTTCTATTATGCATATATTTTCTACCTCTCCCAAGTCATACGGGCCTAAGATTTATTCTAGTGAAAGGGCAGTGAAAAACTAATAGATTCAGTAGGCAGTCCTTGAATAGAACTGTCAGAAGGTATAGGAAACATATACATTTTAAATGTTTTGTTGGACAACAATACAACGATATATTACTTAAAGGAGAAATTTAGTGATGCTAGGGGGATTTCTTTCCATTCCAGTCCCAGCATAGGTCAGGAAACACTAATACTGATGTAAAGTATATTCTTTAAACTGATTTCCATATCAAGATAGCCAAGTTTCAATCCTTTTTTTGCTATTATTCTAGTTACTTAAAACCTGCATGCCGAATTGTGAGGAACACAGTGACTACTTGGATTCCAAGAACCTCTTTGGAAAATGGTCCCTTAGGAGGCATGCTCATACTGGGGAAGAAAGCTTTATGAAACTAAAACAAAAAGCCATGCATTCAGCAGAAAGGAATAACTTATTCAGATGTACCCTGTAGACATATGTTAAATCATTTCATGGACTTTACTTCTACCAGGTTTTTCTCACATGTTCGTGCAACAAACAGATTTTGTTTGACATTAATATTTTCCAACACCCTTTGCTCTGCTGCAAGAACCATGCGGTCAGTGTTCCTTTCTTACAGCCTAACTTCAGTCTCTCCCTCAAATAATACTGTAGGCCTCCAATTTTTTTTCCTAACTGAAATGCATGAGGTGGAGTTCTGGTAGCTGTAATGGACTGTGTGATAACCCTCTGCCCTCTTGCTTAGTAGGAATAACACACAGCATTTTTTACAGCATTACTGGAACCACAGTTACTGAGAAAAGAAATCTGCTTTTATGCATCTCAGTGATTTTGAAGACTGTGATCTTTATGAGGTATATTTTATATTTGTGTGTGTGTGTATCTGCTACAAGTACAGTATTTGTGTTCAAATAAACAAATTTGACCTGTTTATTTTTTTTTTTTCCTCAACCTGTGAAATTTTCTACAGAATATTTGGCTTGGAATAAAAGATTTACTGTAATTTAAGAACTAAGTTTCTTTCAAACTGGACCTATATCAACTTTAATATGTATGGCAAAAATGCAGTGAATTATCCATCTGTCTAACCAACTTGGGGAAAATAGTGATAAATGAGAGCAACTTTAGCATCGAAGGAAACTCTGGAGCATGGGTGTATCTTTCTGTGAAGGATAACACTTCAGTCTGGACAATAGGATAGTCTTCTGAGATGTTTGGACACACACTTAGCTAACTAATACAAATAATACTAATAATATTAATAGCAAAAATAATATTAACAGCAAAAATCTATTATCTTCTCCAGTGGTTCCCTGCATTGTACTTCCTGATTACCAGTGCATGTACAATAATGATATCTGTACTTTTAACCTGTGGTTGTCCCTGAGAGTATTTTATCATTATTATGGACTGATGTTCTGTTTTTTTATATGTACTGTAATAAGACATATAGGGGTAGTGATTATTCTTGTCATCTGTAAGATTTGTAACAGAGACAGTCCTAACACCCAGGTAAAGTTCACAGCAAAGCTGTGCTTGTACACACAGTACCAGAGAAGACTTAGCACTCAGGAGGCAAAACAGAGGAAAGAGGAAAATAGGTTTTCTCAAAGAAAAGACAAGTGAATCAACAGGTCTAGGACTATAATTTTAATTTCATAACAAATTAAAAAAAAGGAGCAACAAAATAAGCAGCCTTCTGAAGCATTGAAACACTCAAACATGAGCATGTCATGATTCAAAAGACCCTTTCTTTTGACTATGTTTGGCACATACACTGTGGAAACACGTGACCTTTTACATACTCATAGGGAGAAAGATGAGTTCCTGCAAACAAAACAAAAGCATTCTCAACAAAATTAACAGGGGAGACCATAAATTCTGAGAAATCCCAGTCTAGTGGTTGCTCATCTGGAAAAAATCTAGACTTCAGATTTGTTTGATTAATAGTATTTTTTAATATACATTAGACAAATTAATATTTCTCATGTGATAGAAGAAGACAGTTGTTTCTTAAAACAAGACTTAGTTCTATTTTACTGCAATAAGTGAAGCAGGCCAAATGGGAATACCATGCAACATTTTCCATGAAAGTTCATCTGAATTTTTTAATGAAATCATGTTAGAGACACTTGCTAGCCCTTTTGTTTTACCTGTCACTTGTGTGGCTAAATGCAACCCTGGTATAAGTCCAGGTAATTCAGATACATCCCACTAGGATGGGCTGGTCTACTTTTGGTTAATTTGGGGTTTACAAAAGAGGGACAAGGCAAAGAATTGACCACTTAACACTGAGTCACCATCCCTGGAGGTGTTTAAAAGACACATATAGATGAGGTTCTTCGGGACATGATTTAGTGCCATAGTTAGGTTGATGGTTAGACCTGATGACCTTGAGGGTCTCTTCCAAATGAAACTATTCTATGATTCTATGTTAAATTTCCTAAATTAGCAACTAGGTTCAAGATTTGTTTTGATGACTAACTATTCAGATATATTATTCTTCCTTCTTTCAGATTCAATCCCTCAGCTGGTTTGGTGGATCTTAGAGATTGTTTCCCTTAGAGAGAGAAATTGCAGAGCGAGCAGTTTCTCTGATGACCTTCCATTACTCACAAAGAATATACCTAATCTTAGGTCATTGACAAGGTGGGCTCCAAGAAAAGTTAATTTCTGTACTCACTGTTGTGAATCTTCCTGCAAAAAATTTAAATGATACAGTGGTGTATTACTAGTCCACGCTTGTTTAGTTTTCAAATGGAATTAAGTCTAATGATAAGTGACAGTCTGCCCATCCATCCAATGTTTAAATTCCCAGGAATCCTGTGGTTTATTTAACTTACCATAAAAATATAGGAGTTTTTAGACTAAAAAAGAGAGAAGCAAGGCAGCCTGTCTCTCACTTGCAAGGAAAGATTCAGTGCCTCAAAGAAAATCACTATAAAACCTTTATCAAAATGTATGATATAATGAAGTAAATCCATTCCCCCCCCTCTTCCTTTCAGGCAAAAAATTTAGGCCCTGGGATACATAGAATGCCTTCACCTGCATAAAGTCCTTAAAAAAAATTCTATCAAGATCTAAAACTGTGATTCATGCTTAGGTTTTCCAGACTTTGTTTTAAAATCCCATTTCTCCTTCTGTCCCATGTCTCTGGGAAAGGAAATCACATGCTCTGATTTTACTTTTCTTGCACAAAAGAGTGGAGAAGGGCCAAAACTGAGGTTCATTCAGAGACATACTTACTTGAACCAATTTGGAATTTCCATCTGAATACTGGAATTTTGTAGCTAGCTTTGATGTTTACTTGTTTCAGTTGCTCTCCTCTGGCTGTTAGCTCCTCAGTAGCTTCCAAAGGACCTGAAATCATAGCTGAGGTAAAACATCTTTGTCTCTTGCTCCTGCACATGTGCACATATGCACACACATGAGCGTGTCTTGGAAACCGAGTGTGTTATTTGCAGTGTGCCAAAAAGATTTGGGATTCAGCGAGTTCCAGCATCCTTTTTTCCTTTTTTTTTTCATACCTGATCCTGGCATACTTAAAACCCTGGAAAGTCACAATTTACTTTCCACACAGCCGTCCTGGATGGCTGAGAAGCTGAGCCGTACAACAGGATATCCAGCTATTGAGTGTTGCTGTCACAGGTGGCCAGCAGCACAGCTGCAAAGAGCTTCCTGCCAGGAGGGCAGAGTGGGTCCACAGGAAGAAATGTTCCTTTCCTCTTCCAATCTGTTTTCAACTATAAAGGAAGGCCCAGGCTCACACTCCTACAGCAGATCTGCCTATGCAGCATTTTTCAGCTGGAGTAAAATCTCAGCTAGCATTTCTAACAATAACTGCCTGAAGCGGAGTAGACCATTTACAGGCCTTCAAACAGCAGGAAGCTCTACCTTCAAGGCAGAACCAGCCTTGAGAAATGTTTCAGCTTCATTGTATTACAGTTGTGCATTACTGTATTGTCATTTTATAGCTCACTTAAAAGCAGTTGGTGATGTACAAAAAAAAGACAACAACAGAAGCAGCTACCTTTCTTTTGAGATACCACAAGTAGGAAGTTCCTATGTTTTGCCTTTTGTCCTGCAATCAGCCATAACTACACAAGAGCAAAATCGGTTCAAATCAATTGTAGATTTCCACTGTAAAGAAGGAAGGAGGCAGATTACTTCTATCTGTGAATTTTACAAGTCGACACTTCTAACCACGAGCACTAAAATCCTGGTTATGTAAATCCAATGAAAAAGAAAGAGCATTTGTTCATACCAGTGTGAAAAGAAAACATCTGGAAGTTCAGTGTGCCATGGGAAACTCAAGCTTATTGCCAATAAACTCTTGCACTAAAGAAACACCAAGAACAAAAATTGGGAATGGGGTCAGGTGAGAGATGGTTTTGAATACTGTTATAGTGGGTTAAAGCTTGTGTCAAGACTGAAGGAGATGAGGGAGTGAAACAATGAGGTTTTCTCAGAGTGGACAGGAAGATGGACATTTTCAGTGAATATGTGCATGGCTCATTCATATAAAACGAAGGGCAATTGTATATGTCTTCAGAACTGGGACCTTAATGCCAGTATGAAAAGCCATTGAGATCACAGGAAAAATTTAGGCTGATGCCACTGGGTTTTGTCACCCCAGTCCTGCAAGCTTATGTGCTGCTGGAGGTAGCACCATGTACTTTTATGCCTAAGTGGTTCACTAGTCTTCTGTACTAATAAACACCTACTTTGTTTCAGCCTAAAACTGAATTTTTAGGCTGTGGATTCTTAAACTTATACTGCAAATATTTTTATTCTCTGAGATGCAAAAGGTGAATTATCTATACCCAAGATAGCCAATCTCAATCTGCCATCATACTTGGAAAAGTAGCATGCAGCCATTATTTCTAAAAAGGCTGTAATTAAGAGTAGTTATTCCAAGATGCCATTTAGGAATATGAAAAATATCTTAATGGACTTACTGAGCACAATCAATTTCTTTTGTGATTAAAGGATTCTTCCTCTCAGAATTTGTCACACACATCACTGAAAATTACAAAATATGCCTCCTGGTGAGGGCATATTCCTGAAGCACTCAAGGAACTGAAAATTACACAGACAGGGATGGTCTTACCTTATTATCCTGGAAAACTGTTAAAAAAACAATTTAAATAAATAAGTTGCCAAACACTTGAATCTGGTTGCTCTAAAAATAGTATTTTTTTTAAGTGAATGCCACAAACCTGAGTATAAAATTAATTACACCAAAAAATTTACTGTATAAACAGTATTGATACCAGAGGAATTACTTGTCATGTGATACTAGAGTACCTGAGAGAAAGATCTAAACCTTAGAAGCCCAGCGAAAGGTAATTTACACAACAAATAAGAACCATTACTATATTGTTCAGTGCTTTCTTTATTGTGATTTTGGAGAACAATGTTGCATAATGATGATTATTTGCTAACTTGAAACTCTTTGAAAAAAATACACTGAAATTACATTCCCTGCTTTTTCTGAGAAACAAAGCAAAATTACTGCCTTTCCAATTGACTCATCAAATACTAAGCACCTACTAGCTAGTCTTACCTTATCATATACAAATTAGCACTGCAAATCTGAGCATTATTTGTTCACTTTCTCATCCTCACATCTTAGATGTCATATCATCATAGAATAATTTGATTGGAAAAGACCTTTAAGGTCATGAGGTCAAATCATCAAACTAACACTGGCAAGTCCACCACTACACCATGTTCCTAAGAATGTAATCTGTGCAGACAGATGCAGCAAAGCATGCAGTACTATGAAATCTCAAGTTTTAAAGGTAATCCGGTTCTAACTGATGCCTTGTAGCATTGAACACCTTTGCAGTCTCCTTCAAAATATGCTGAAACTCAATTCTGCAAATTCATATGGAACTTGAGACAAAGCCTACCTGCAGATGCCCAGGATGAGGACAGGATCAATCGATGGTCTTGCCTCAATTCAGTATAGCCCTCAAGCATGTGCTTCAGTTCTACTGACATCAGAAGGTGCTACAGTGGGTTTAAAGCACCCTTCCGAGGTAAAAAAACTACCTGTAAAAAGAACCAGAATCATCAGATTAGATATTTATAATACTTGACTTGACTATAAAGTTGTTGAAATTGGTGGGTTCATTGTACCCACCTATTTTTCAGATTTGTAACTTGGCTGCTCTCTTTGTCATGGGAAATAACAACGAACGCCCAGCCAACATCTGACTCTCTGGTGTAGCCAGTTCTGTCCTCATTGCTGTTTCAATAGGATCATGAACAGATATTAATATATCTTAGCTTCGCTTATAATAATTATTTAACAGACAGAAGATCATATTTTTATATTGGGAAAATAAAATAGAGATTTCATGGTGTTCTTTGGTGTTCTTTTTCCTTTTTCCTGCTAGAAACCAATAGTATTTTCACAGGAGGATAGATCCTTCTTTCTTTATAAGGAAAATAGCAAAGAAGAAGGATAAATATATTTTTTTTTGTGGAAAAAATGGTAGAGGTTATGGGTTTACTCAAGCTGCACCAAGCACACTAGAGCATGAGAAATGCAAATGTATGCAACCTAGTTCACCAATCTGTGACTGATAGTAGTCACATAAATTATCTAGAGAAATAAGTTTCATAGATACATGAATAGATATATTTCATATTGTGACACTGGATCAACAAACACATGGTCAAACAGTATAACTCTGGTATCTCAAAGCTTCCCAAATTGTATAAACCCAATCCACTAAAAAAATATTATATCACTAGAAAAATAATCTTCCTTATCATTTTTTTAAATGATCTTTTTATTCAGTTGGTGCAAATCAAGAAAAACAGACTAGTACAGTGATTATTCATATTGTGTAAGATACAATCATGAACCTTTTTTGCAGAATTAATTAACCTTCAGTTTCACTTTGGAAAGATAGTAAAATTTAATGGCTGCCCATATAATTTCCTCAGTGAAGCCTACTGGGAATTAACAAAGCCTGCTCATCTGAAAATATTACAGTTAGCAGCCTATCGCCACTGCCTGATCTTAAGGTTGCCTGACACTTTGCATTATAAAGCCCTTTTTTCATTTCAAGCAATAAAAGAAAATATAGAAATTTGGTTGAAGACGTTGTTCCATCTGCATACAAGTTATACAATTCACCATACGGACTTACCATTGTCAACCTTACACAGTTGACCGCTGTGCGAGCTGACCACTGAAACAAATATTGAACAAAGTACTAAAAAAACCCACACATATTCTGATGACCTTCAAACTACACATAAATCAAGGGTTTGAATGGCTCTTTTTTTTCCTTGTGTGTTGTGTTCTCTTGGTTTTTTGTTTGGCTTTTTGTTTGTTGTTTTTTTGGTTTGTGTTTGTGTGTGTGTGTATAATTCTGTGATTTTGCTTTGTTTCTGTTTTTTTTTTGTTTGAGTTTTGTTGTTGTTGGGTTTTTTTTAAAGTTACTGTCATTTAGAGATCTTGAGCAATGCACTGAAATGAAGTCACGTCAGAATTGCACTCTTATCACTGGGAACATGTTCTGGGCCAGTGGGAGCTGAGTTTTGCCAGCTGGCTCTATTGTTAGAATGAATTCCTACCCCGAGTGACATAGTGAATTTTGCACATATCTAGGTAAAAAGGTCTGGGTAAAAAGCCTACTTAAACCGATTATTTATGCAGTCTAGACAATTGCCCATGATGTTGCAGGACACTACTCACCCATTTTTTCTACATGGGGAAACTGTCATAAAAAGCAATATGCAATGAAATATGTCCTGCAGAAATAGTTCCTTCAAAGGTTTTTTGTGCCCATATCTCTGTATAGTCTTTTACAGTGACCTTACATTGCTCAGTATTCTTTGAAATGTAAGTTGGGGTTAATTTTACCCATAACGAAGAGAGGGATATTATAATTTACCTTTTTAACAGTTTTCAATTATTTTTATTTTTGTGCACTTCTTTGCCCTAATCACATTATCTTGAAAAGTGTCCAGATTTGGATCTGTCAAATACAAACTTAAATATTCTTAACTTTCCAGATTATTTAACATTTTTCGTCAAGGGTTCCAGAAATCTGCAGGCAGTAACCTTATGTTACTTTCCATTAGTTTTATTCAACAAATTTTAACAGGGAATAAGAACAGAGACCATGTATCAATTCCAGAAACTAAATGACAATCAAATGAAAGATCAACTTAGTGTTGGAGCACATTATGTCCAGATCCAATTGAACTTTTAAATTCCTGAGAACAGTGTAAGGCAATTCTCCCCCTGAGGGTCTAAAAAAAATAAAATGTGTGTGAGAAAATGCTATAATAAACTGGTAATATATTTCCACAGGGAATACACAGGAATTTTTCCATACATCCTCCTAGGATGGCAGTAAACCAGACTTAATAGCACAAAGTAAGCCATTTCCATAGTGAAAAAAAAAAAAAAAAAAAAGAATTAGCTGCATAGCAGAGATGGAGGCCCAAGCTCTGGGCTTGACTTTCTGTTGAGAGATGCTGTCAGCTGTGCCCAGGGAACTGCCCAGGTTGAATGACTGATGTTGGCAGAGAAGGAAGTTTGGGCCTGTATGGGTCAATTGGCTGATTGATGAGCATTTACTTATTGCACTCTGAGAGAACATAATGCAACCTGCATCTACCTTAAATATGTGTTGTGTCAGTAACTGTCTCTGCTTATACAGAAATTTCTGATAGTCACCCAAAAACTGGACAGTCACGTAAGACTGTATCTTTTTTTCTTTTTTTTTTTCCTTATCCCTAGTTTCCATCAAAAATAAATTAATAACAAAAAAGGTATTTGGCTTTTTAACACAGGGCTAACACTGATGTAAAATTACATCCTAAAGAAGTGTAGTTCATCTAAATTCTGGATTAAAAGCACTTTTTCCACTTTGCAGGAAAAGCTTTTTTTCATATTTTCTCTTTTCTTTTCTTTTCTTTTCTTTTCTTTTCTTTTCTTTTCTTTTCTTTTCTTTTCTTTTCTTTTCTTTTCTTTTCTTTTCTTTTCTTTTCTTTTCTTTTCTTTTCTTTTCTTTTCTTTTCTTTTCTTTTCTTTTCTTTTCTTTTCTTTTCTTTTCTTTTCTTTTCTTTTCTTTTCTTTTCTTTTCTTTTCTTCTTCTTTAGCTTTTTTCCTCTCCTCTCCTCTCCTCTCCTCTCCTCTCCTCTCCTCTCCTCTCCTCTCCTCTCCTCTCCTCTCCTCTCCTCTCCTCTCCTCTCCTCTCCTCTCCTCTCCTCTCCTCTCCTCTCCTCTCCTCTCCTCTCCTCTCCTCTCCTCTCCCCTCCTCTCCTCTCCTCTCTTCTCCCCTCCTCTCCCCTCCCCTCCCCTCCCCTCCCCTCCCCTCCCCTCCCCTCCCCTCCCCTCCCCTCCCCTCCCCTCCCCTCCCCTCCCCTCCCCTCCCCTCCCCTCCCCTCCCCTCCCCTCCCCTCCCCTCCCCTCCCCTCCCCTCCCCTCCCCTCCCCTCCCCTCCTCTCCCTGGATTGAATCACAACAATTTTGTCTGATGTTTGTGAACTCTAATAGCTGGATAGCTACTCAGAAGAACTGACTTAGCCTTCACTGCCAGTATAAGCAGCTAATGACACTCCAGAGAATCCTTAGGGATTCTGTTAGGGCTGTGGACCTAAAGCTTAAAAAGTTCCCAGAACAATGCCTGACCTGCATGAAGATCAGAAGGTTTTGCTCCTAAACTTGTCTGAGATAACAGAATTTAGCTGAAACTTTAACAGTACAGTCTAGCCATTCTGGTTTGAATTAATTAACCCTTTTTTTATTCAAATCTGTTTTTATTTTTCACAGTGTTTCAATCCAACTCTAATTCCCTCTGTAGTGAGCTTACAGAGAAACAAACCAGGAGTTATCTTGCCTAGCTTGCTTTCCGTGCCTGAACTAACTGGCAAACTTCAGACATGCTTAGCCCCGTGGCAATGGCTTCCCTTTTCCCCACAGCCTCATGACTGGAGCATCTGGGATGCAGGAAACATCTGCTCAGATTCTCTCTTTCCCGGAGGTGATTCAGACTCTCACCCCTCACCTTAATCTCCAGAACTGGTACACTTTGAAGAGGTGAGGGAAGGAAAAAAATCTTCCTTGCTTTTTTACTTTTGCAAGCTTGTTACTCTTACATTTTTCATTCCTGTTTTAGTTTATGTTTTGAGGCAAGTGATTCTCTTTACATACTGTATACAAATTCTGCTATGCTGAACACACAATTCTCAGCTGGATCTAATCTCAAATATCAGCACAGAACAAACAGAAAAAAAAAAAAAAACAAACACAAAACAGAGAAATTCTATTTCTTTCAGCACATTTTCTTTCAAGAGAAAATGAGTTCCCCCAGGTTTCCAACACTGATCTATAAGATTTCATAAATATCTCAGAGAGCTTTTGGCTGACTTAGTTTGTGATGTTGGCACCCACTAAAAAACAAGACCAGCTATAGAATAGACTACCTTAGGTGATCATTGCAAAAGTAGATAAATGTGAATGTTCAGCATTTGTTCAGACATGCTTCAAGGATTTGCCAGTAAAGCTGACATTTCTCAAAGTGAATATGTAACACAGGCTCCCTTTCTTCTCCATGTTTGTCTTTGCAGTTGATTACTAATGTTACCAGCCACTTTGGAAACAGAAAGGAAACAAATCCAGGTTCTATGCAGGAGACCAGAGAACCAAATTCCAGATATCAACCCAGGGACTGACAGCAAGGTTATTGACACTGGAAGGCTCTGTTGGGGAAAATGCTGTACAAAATGTAAAGAAGAAAAGGTCCATTGGCTTGGAGACCTTACTGTTTAAGGGACAAGAACAGAGGAAAGTTTGATTTGTATTTAACTTTTAAAATGTTGAAGGAAAAAGTATGGTATAAAATTCTTAATACTTCTTTTTTGACAAAGTAGTAATTATAACGAACATGAGTAGAAATTGAAATCATATCATTTGCCACCAGATGTGACCCTTTGAATTTACAATTATCTGATTGCTAGATGTGATTGATAGTTATAATATCTGTCTGGATATAATTGCAAAAGCTACTATGAATGAAGAGCTTTCTGTCTAGTGAAATGAAAAAACACTGATATTTACTGATTAGAATCACATCCTCAGTTGTTACATTCTTGTGGCTTTTGATTCTGTTATAGTATTTAATTACATCATGATATTGTCTCATATATTAAATAAGGAATTTATTTCCATGATAACATAATTTTAAAAGGGAGAGAAAAATGTCAACTCAGTCATGTTTAAACAAGGTACACAGACAGTATTTCAAGAGCATACTGACTCAGAATTTATTAGCATTGCCTTTCCTGAGCTTGAAAATTGGATGAAAGAATGAAAGCAACTAAACACTTGGGAATAATACAATATGTGCTTAACTATCAGCTGCTAGAATTATACAGTATAAGTATTATCCATGTCAGAATTTCCAAAGAGTAATCCCAATCCCCTTATCCCCTCCAAAAGCTGGAGGTCGATTGAATTGAATGATGTGAACAAACAAACAAAATGAATCACCTGTTAAATGATACCACTTTTAAACTACAAAGAAGACATTATTTAGTATCTCAGCAGCATTTCAGTTGTCCTGGTTTTGTTAAAAACAAGACCAGTTCTCTTTTAGTGATTTTTTTCTTTCAACTAAGTTCTTCTAGGTGACATCAGTTTACAATGTCTCGCAAATGAACTTCCTAAAGCTTGTAAAAAAAAAGTTAAATGACTCAGGCTAAGACTCTTAAACTGTGGCACCATGTGGATTAAACCCAGCTAGTGATACCTGTGTGTAGTAGTACCTTATTCCTTACACATGACCTTCAAAGAGACAACGTGTTTGCACTTCAGTTTTGGGTTTTTTTTTTAATTTATAGTTTTATATTAAAATGTTTAAAATTAACTATCTTTATATTTACATAAAAATAAATAAAGTAAGCAATAACCTCACAGAAAAGCTTTAGACAATTTAAATCAAAGTGGTTTATTTCAAGGAGGTTTACAGATTTACCTTTGCAAACACCACCACCTTTCCAATATTTTTTTCTTGTTTGTATGAACACTGAGACACAACATAATTGTGATATCAGAATGGATGGAAAACTATACAAGAGTTAGAGAAGAACATTTGTAACTTTGCTAATATAACTACCTTTGTGAACAATTTGGCTCACTATTAGTCAATTATAAATACCTCACTATTTGATCAATTTCAATAGTCTCACTCTTGGTTTAGGCCAGTATAAAGAAATATTCAGTCCACACTGAAACTTTTCATTTGTTTGTCTCTATACTTCTCAAACTGTTACACAGCAAAATGAAAGTCAGCTTTAAGAAAGTCTTTATAATTCTTCTACCATTGGATGTAAGGTTCATTTATTTTCTTTATTTAAAGTCCGACAAAGAAAACAGTTTAAAATAAATGACTTTATGAGTACCAGGCTTATTTCTATGGTTATTTCATGTGCTAGCCCCAGTGGGTTAGTGCTCTGTTTGTCTTTATCCAGCAGAAACAAGACAATCTTCAGAATCTTTCCATCTCATTGTCAAAAAGCTTTATCACTAACAATGGGGCAATGATTTGCAGTGCATAATGTATTAATTGAGGATTTTTTTTCTTTTAGCTTGAAGAAAATATCATGATTTCCCCAGATCTTCTTATATGAAACTTTCATATTCCATTATATTGTCTGAGCAGAAAGCTAAAGAACAATTTCACATATATATAGAAATAGTTGGAAACAGAATTTTCAGTTCATGGGAAAATCTGAAAGTTAAAAACTGATTTTTGTATTCAGCATTGGACCCAAGAGAAACACACATAAAGTATTTTTGTTTAGGATGTTGATGGAATTTTTATTTCATTTTGCCTTGTGGGGTTTTTTTGTTTGTTTTTTGTTTTTTAGCTCCAGCTATTATATTATTTTTTGATTATATTACAAAAAGTAAAATAACATTTGATTTTTGTTGAAAGAAAGATGGTTTAGCTTCATCAAACTCCAAAATTTTAATCAAATCAACCTATGCTAAACACACTTTGTGAGAAAATTTGAAGTGGTGGCACATACCACAAAGGCAAAATGTTTCTTAAAATTTTTCCTATATTTGAGATTCATGTCATGAGAATATCTTTAAAAGCAATTCTTACTTTATGATCTTTCATGCTTTATGGTGTTCCCAAAAGATGACAACTGCAGCCAGAATCCACCAGCATGATCATTCAGAATGTGAATCAATATTTGCAGAAAAAATAAAGAAATCTCCCAGAAAGTTTATATTTATCCGTTGTTGGTCTAAAGGGAATTCTACTGAATTTCACTGCTACCAAAGTGTGTCTTTTAGGTATCAGCTCCCACTGCACACAGGAGTAGCTTTATTCAGAATTCTCTCAAAACAGTACAAAGCTTCAGTCATCAAATCGTCAAGCACAGTCTCATTGTTGCTCCAGCAATAGATCAAAAAAGTAGTAAGGCAGATGGAGCTGGCCATGAAAATGCTGTAACTCCTTGCGATGCACTTCTTATTAGCCATCAACATACACATCTCCTAAAAAGTTGTAATTTAAAGAACATTTTACATTTTTTCACGATTTTGCTAGTTACTTGCTGAACTACATGATCACACATTTTCAGATCTTGCCCAGACTTAAAATATCCATTTCTTATTAGAGAGGAATGACTTGCTTTATCTTCGAGGCTTTTGGAAGTTTGCAATGTCCTTAATAAAGTTCATTTAATCTCTGTGAGAATTAAAAAAAAAAAAAAAAAAAGCCAGTTCAGTGACTCAGTGTCTTCTAGGAGTTAAGACTCAGAGAAATGGAGTTCTATGGAAGTACACGTTGCTCGCACTTGTTCTTTCAGCTCGCTATCTTTCCCTCCATCGTCCTGTTGCTATTAATGTCTCTTATTTGCTTACTTTTATGCATGCCGTCTAGGTATGGAAATAACTTCTTATTAATACACTAGATACAGAATGTTTGACAAGATTCCTGTGGCTTCATTTGTATTCATATTTGATTATGACAGAGCATTTGAAAATAAAGGAAATACCATTATTTCTTGCCTTTATTTGCTTCTAATATGATGAAAATCTGCATGTTTTTTCTGAAATACTTTTATCAGCCATGCTGTTATTTTTGAGTACACACAACTGTAAGGAAACTCTGCCATATTTATCTAATAAATTCTCTTAACAAAAGAAGGTCAGGATAAAAAATAATCAACCCACATTCAATTAGCCTTTAAATGCAAATCAACAATGGGGGAAGCTGATGACACCATGCAGAAAGATTAATTTCACCTGGAATACAACCAAAGGCCCCAGGGGTGCTTATCAACAGTCTTCAGTGGAGGAAATGATAATTTTTTTTGATGCAAAACAAACAAACATCAGTTGTTTTCACAGATCTGACCTAAAGTCTCTCCTGCTGTATCTTACTGCGGTTTTAATCCTTTTTACTAGAGCCAACAGCAGGTGCGAGGCAATTGAATACAATGTAAAACTGAATTGTTTCTTTGACTTCTATGTGAATTTCTGCAATTCTCATTCTTGGAAAGGAATTAGTTCAAGGTCAACATTATTGTCATGTTAACAGGTTGTTTGCCACAGATGAAGATTTGTCAAGGTCATTCAAAGCCTAAACTGCCAAAATATGTGCACAAACTTTCAAAGAAAAAAAAAAACAGACCAAAAAAAACCACAAAACACCCAACCAAACAAAATCAATTATTATCCAAACCATGTAATTTTGATGTTTAACTTTTACATTGCTATTGCTGGGAGGCAGGAGGACAATCTTTTTTCTTTTGAGGATTCAATAAAATCTTTTGTACACTCACAATGCTGAAGGTGTACAGGCTGCAGAAGCATGAAAGGTTTCAGGCTGTGCAAGGAGGAATCCAGCTACATCTCATACTGCTTTTCAAAAGGCTCTGAATTATTCAAAAACACAGAGGATGTCTTGTGAGGAAAAGAAGGAATGTGACACCCTTGACTGCGGTGACTAGAAACGATGCACACTGGGACGCAGGCAGAGATGCACAGGCGCAGAGTTTTTGTTAGCAGTGAGAGCGGAGCCAGGCAGAGCTGAGCTCTCTTTTATTAACAATTCTCGATTAATATGTTTACAGATACAGGGCTGAACCAAGAGGTTAGACATTTTTTTTCAAAAAATGTTATTCTAAACACACCACACTGTTTTCAGTCACATTCCCATGCATATCTTGTGGGAGGCATTCTGACCCACTCATTCACACACCCAGGCCCAACATTCACACATCATACATATGGGGGTGATTTTCCGACCTGAGATATCATTCTCACTGGCCTGGGCTATCACTTCTTACACTCATAGAAAACATACTTCTGTATAATCTGTCCAAGGCCCTTTAGCTGGAACTGCTGTTCCCACACTTGACCACAGGGTCCACGGTTGGCTAAGCTCTTTGATCTCAAGTGCTGCATGTTCCACAGCCCATATGTAACTGCACAAGATGGGTGAGATGCATACAGTTAGGAGTATTACATAGATGCCTAGTAGAAATGTCTTGGGCGACTCAATGCTGATGTGCTTGTGCTGTATCTCAGCTGATGTTGAACCATGTGGAGAACTGCAGGTGAAATCAGCCTGGCTAGGGAGGCTCCAGTTTGGGAAGAATGGTAAGAACAAATGATTCTATGATATGGTGATGTGTTTGGCAATTACAAGACAAATCTGACATGCTGATCTAAAATATCTTGCTGATTCTGCAAGACAGGTTCAGTGCACTGCAGATTTATTACTGCCTGAGTCCTAGTCCGAGTCTCCATCTTCTATGCTCCATATGACATTCTCATACTGTTTCTTTGGGTCCAAAGAAGTTGCAGGCTGGGTAGCTCTTTCCAGGTTTCTCTGGACCTCTAGGAAAACATATGAGATACTTTCCTGTGCTAGAGGAATTTGTCAGAATAGAAGTAGATCACATAGATGCTCACTGACATCACAGATTAAAATGTCAGATAAAGATGACAGCTTATTCCCCAGCACAGAAAATAAATGTTGGAACACAGAAGGATTGAAGTTCCCCTGGTTGAGGGACAGGAAGTGTATTTTCAGATTGCTTTGATTTTCAGGCATCCTTTTGCTAATTTATAAAGCAGTCAGTAGGTGTTGAGTACACTAACTGCTCTGTGCTCTGCTTTGTAACATTTACTGTTTAGCCTGTGGGTTTTCATTAAGGTAGGTTCCATTCAGCTGTATTTCAAATATAGTCCAGATGACTGTCCACTACAGGGTGTTAACTAAAGTGCCAATAAAATACAGTGGTTAGTCCAGTTGGGTCTTTTCCATTAATCAGTCTGCATAATCTTCCATTAACAAAATAAAGCTGATTTTATAGACTACTTACATGAAGCCTAATAAGTCCTCATTCATCTTAAGCTACCATATACTTTATTATGGATTATGATCCCATAGTTAGAACGAGAAAATGGTAGTATTTTCAACATAATTTATACTGACAAAAATTAACAGTTACCTTCCATTTGCTTTTATTTCAAGGATTGCTGCACGAATGAATTGCTTTCACATTATATAGCTGATTTGGCTCAAACATTCTGACTCAATAAACCCATTTGTACTAGTCTTGAATCTGTTTCTCATAGACAGAAAGACCCTAAAGTTCCTCTCTGTTCCTGGCTAAAGCAACTCAGTACTGTCCATCTGTCATATTTTTCACAAAATTTTGGCAAGTTCTTTGGTATTATCTATTCTTTCTTGCATCTTTCATTATTTTTCAATAAACTGTTTAAGATACAAAGATACTATGTTTTCCATCTCTCCCACACTTTACCATTAGATGATATAAAGATAGATTTGCAAAATGAACAAAAGAATTTTCCAAGATAGCATCTGTAAGTGTTAAATTACAGGCAACAAAAAAAAAATCACAAAGTCCAGATGATCCAGTAGATGCAAGTTGTAAATCTTAGTAATAACAAGAAAACAAAAATAATAAATGCAAAGTTAAAAACTCTCCATTACAGAATCTCTTATGTGTGCATTTAAATATCTGTATAAACATATACACTTGGGTCTGAGATTCTATAGGTGAGAAGTAGAATCTTTCAGTTTAATTTTCTCACAATTTTCTTTAAAAATACAGTCATAACACAAACATATGTATTATTTACATATATTTAAACAATTTTCATTGCAGTAGTAATTGAAAATAATCATGAAGGAATAGCTGTTTTTCCAGATGATGTATGAAGTCAGGATAAAAGGACGACACTTTTTTTGTATTTACAATCTAAATTCATGCCAGTCTTTCAGCATATCAACCTATTTCAATGTTACTTTAGCTCCTTGGGGTCAGTGGATTAATTCTCATGGGGTCTGTGAAAGGCTACTAAAATAACAGGCTTATTGCCAGTATGCTTTTACTCTACAGGG
The DNA here is from genome assembly GCF_036013475.1 of Columba livia. Classification (NCBI taxonomy): domain Eukaryota; kingdom Metazoa; phylum Chordata; class Aves; order Columbiformes; family Columbidae; genus Columba; species Columba livia. The sequence goes on from NC_088604.1 coordinate 50,069,891, forward strand.
ACTCACAACTCCACTGGGAAGCTAAAAAATGATGAAATCAGCAATAATTCTGCAGTGGCTGACAGAGTGATTCAGCACTCATTTAACAAAAAAATCTCTTATCTTCCACAGACTTTAATTATCACTTTCATCACTTTTGGTTGTTTTCATAATATACACTGCTAAGATGATTTGTTTATAAATAGAAATTATTTCTTTGTATAAATTAAAGCAACAGTGGTATCACTGCATTTTTTCTTTTACTGCTACTGAGCCTTAGTGATTAAATCTTTTTATCTAAAATTAAACTGATAGATGTAATGCAAGCTGCAGTAAGGGAAGGAGACAACCATGTCCTGAAACTATTTACTAACGCGTAACAGTAAATCAAACTGAAAACAAACAGGAAAACTACTTTCAACAAATAATTCTCATCTCTTGAGGAACAGAGGTGAAGAGATGAAATGCAATTTATGTTTTGCAATAGTGACAGGAATTTTCCAGCATTTAATGGTGTCCCACAGGTTGATATCAAGAAAACTTTATTAAGTAATTTTCTGATTCTTCAGATACTATTACTGCAGACATAAGTTGTTAAAAGGGAATAGTTCTACCTTCAGAAGTGCATGAAGGAAGACTCTTCAATGTCATTAGTTTGTTACTGGCTTCAAAGCAAGGGCTTATTTCTAATGGAAATGTGTCTTTTGGAAATTAAAATGTTCTTAAGGCATTTTTTGGTATAGGGCTGCAAGAGAGAAGAATGTGGTCTAACCTTCAAGAATTTGAAGCTCAAGACTAGGATAGAGGTGATCACTTCTGTCAAGAAGCAGGCCTGGGTTTGGATTAGTCATCTAAGAGTGTGATGGAGTTGCAACTCTTCAGAAGTATGCTTCACAGGACAACAGTTACTGACAAAACCTCATCTATTATTGTCTGAAAGGCAGCTTGTGGTCCTACGAATTAATACTCAAATTTTCAAAAACAGTGAAAGGTGTAGTAATAATGAACTGCCTAACTATCCTGAACCATTCTGGAATTCTGGTCAGAAACATGGTTGTATTATATTGCTGTAATCTTTCTGAGGGTCTTCAGTATTTACCTAAACACATATATTTGTGATCATACATGGTTGTCTAAATAAGATGTACACAAAATACTGAGTAGTAAAGATACTCTTATCTAAAAATAAAAGATTTCATAAGAAGTAATGACTTGAAGGTAAATGTAAGAAATTAAAATGATAAACACAGCCCATATAGAATGGTAAACATCATTACCCCTTGAAAAAACCTGTTTAGGGACATTATGGACATTATGGATTCTTCATCTATGTGTTTCGATCTAGGTTATGTATAAAATCAAGGTTAAATACCTGATTCTACCCTTTTCCTGAAGAATCCTAAGTCTTAAAATTTGACCTAAAAATATAGAAGAAGAAGAAGAAGAAAATGCTCCAGAAACTCTGTTCTGGCAAAGTAGCTGGCCTTACCTTCTGGGAAGCAGCACACAGGTACTGGAAATAATTTCAGCACAGGCTAAAAGAGTTGTACTAGGGCTTCACACAGAAGGTTATGAAGGAATTTGGGTAAAACTGGCTTCTACAACAGAACTACCTATAGAATTACAGAAGGAGACACCTTTGAAAGTCATCTAATCTAACATCTCACTCAGAGCAGGATTATCACCAATGCTAGGTCAGGTTAGTGTTATCTTTATTTTAAAAGCTTTGACTGTTTTTATCTTGAAACCTTAAAAACAAAAATAAAAGCATCAAGGCCATTTCTTGAAAAAAAAACGAGGGTAGAGATTCTGTTGTCTCTCTGGGTAACCTGTTGCAATGCTGCAAGGCTTTTGTATTTTTTTATTTTTATTTTATTTTATTTTAATTTTATTTTATTTTATTTTATTTTATTTTATTTTATTTTATTTTATTTTATTTTATTTTATTTTATTTTATTTTATTTTTTCATGTACAACCTGAAGTTCCCAAGCTACAAACTCTAGTCACTGTCTCTTGTTGGACTGTTTGGAACTACTAAGAACACAGAGTTTGGCTCCACCATTTTTTAAGCTGTCCTTAACATAGTTCTAGACAATTAGGTTGCCCTTTATATTCTTCTTTGCTGGGTAAAATCCCAGCTCCCCCAACATCTTTTTATGAGCTACATGATCTAGGCCTCTGACCACCTTGTTGATTTTCCAACCAGACCTTTCCCCACATATACCTTGAACTCAGGGACCCAAAACTGGATACAGTATTCTAGACATGGCCTCATCACTGTCAAGTATGACTAGCTAGAGGGAAAAGAATTTCTAAAATTGAATCCTACACTTGAGGAATATTGCAATGAAAGTTGGATGCCTATTACCTTCTAAAAGATTAATGAGAGACTGGTATACAGTTCCTTCAACTTGTACCTGGAATAAACTTCCCCCCTACCCCTCCCATAATCCAGGCACTTTAGCATCTAAAAACTTCAATTCACAAGCAATACCAGGACTGCTGTAGAAATTGTGTGGCATATATGAAGCAAGAGTGCAGAGAGGCAAGGAATCACTTTTATGTTCTCCCTACCATGTTCCAGCCTACCTCAGAATTAAACTATATGGTGGCTGAATATGCCACTGGACCAGCCTTGACGTTCAAGTAGATTAACTTTACTCCATATAGGACAAAATCCTCACATAGTCCTTAGGCCAATCTATTATCTGAGAACCGAGACAAGCTTAAAAGTTTTGCAACCTATTCAATGATGTGAGTGCTATTTTAATACATACAGGACTTTAGACAGTGGTCATTGTCCGTACCATCTTCGGCCACTTTGGTACTGTGGTCACTTGGTGTGCTCTTCCAAAGCTTGTTTTTGTATCATCCCAATATGTCAGCTTGTATCCTTTAGAACTGAGTCACTTTTTGGTTATGCCACATTAGGTTTTGACCCATTTAGAAGCATTTCTACATGAGATTCAATACATATTTATTCCTTACCTTTACTCAGTGATGACTTTCAGAAGAAAGACTTAATCTGTTACCTTAGATTTATTGCTGTGTTCAGTAACATGCTGTTTTACTAGAATGTATTCCAACCTAATTCTCAGTTGTATGACATTTTAATGAAAGCTTTGAGGTTCTTCGGATAAAAAACCTACAGTATTGTATACAGAATAAATCTGTTCTTTACATATTTAAGAATTAAGTAAATATATATTTGATTTCAGGAAAATGAAAAAAACCAACAAACTTCAAAATGACTCAGTCAAATAGTTATGCAACTGTTGAAATAGGTGTAAAAAGTCTCCCTGATAACTTGAAATATTGAACCATGGCTTGTCACTAGTATTCTATTGCCTTTAGACATTGTTCATCACTCCTGTTCATGCTTTTCTGAGACTCTGTAGTTCAGGTTTATGGATCTTTATTATTTATCTTCAAGTTATTGACATGCAGATACTGGTTTGAATTTTACTATGATAATTTTTTCCTGAGAGGAAGGGAAATAAGAACAGTAGGAGGACAGCTGTCTCTTCCCACCCCTTGCAATATATTTTCTCTTGCTTAAGGAAGAAATCTGCTACTTCATATTTCTGAAAAAGTTGTACAGACAATATTTCCACACAGTTCTGAAAGCAAAATGAGAAAGTTACAGGACCCCATGCTTTCTGTAGCAATTACAGGTAGTGAATACATACAAACTTTAAGCAATAAATTCTTCTGACTTTCATCCTTCACTATTTTTAACTGAGAGTAGAGTCCTTCCACTGAAAAGGTGTTCTAAAATGGCTATATTTTTGTTCATGTATCATCTGTAGATTAACATCTATGACATGCACGGATATCTTGGTGGGGTAAAATAAGCTGAAAATAAGTTTTTCTTTGGCTGAGTAGGTGTAGGAGGTTGCTTGTAATAACAAAAAACACAGCAAATCAGCAGTGAAAGATTTTTGATTCTTTGTTTATTTCTGGTGTTTCATTTTTTGTTTGTTTCTCCTATAGTCTCAAGCCTAGACTTGCTCTCTACTAATTTTTAATAGGGAAGAAATCTACTTTGAGACCTCTTCCAAAATGTTGTGGGTAAGGTCCCTTGACACTTATCAAAAAATGCCTAATTATGCTGGAAAGTGAAAACACTGTAAAGAGAATGCAGAATAGGAAAAAAAAAAAAAAAAATTCAAGATCAATAGCCTTTTCAATGTCCAATCCAATATGAGAAAAACATTGAATTAGGTTGGAAGAAGCTCCATAAAATTCTGATATGAACTGTAAGTGCTCTTTATTGAATGATAAATTGACACAATAATGCCCAGAACCGAGACAAAACAAGCAAGTATAACAATCTACTGCATCCATTTGTAAACTAATCTACCAATATTCCTTCTGGCAGTCTGTTGATAGAAAACACAACAACAGAGTGCAGACAGAAAACTTGTAAATAGGTAGCTACATATGTCAAATTTCAGCTGCTGTTATTTGGAGCTACAAAATACTATAGATGTGTTTTGCATTGTGCATGTCTAAAAAAGCAAAACTGAAGAGCTTGCCTCACACTGTTGTGTTGTTTATTATTGTTGTTGTTATTTAACAGTGAAATGAAAATTGTAACATAGCAATTTATTTTCAAACTGTATCTGCTCTCTGTTTTCAGGTAGTTTTGAATTATGCCCATTTTGTCTAAGAGAATTAATTGCATACCGAGAATACTCAGTATATCCATGCTTTGCTTCCTCACTGGACTTTTGATTTGCTACTGACAATAACAGAAACATAGGAGCAGCAGGAGCTTCTGCCTGTGTCTCTACAGGCAGTTTCTGGTCTTGTGCTGTGGCCAGAATGTATGAAATATCAGCTTATCCATCAAAGCTGCAGAAAACAAAGGATGATAATCTTGTCCTGAATGAGTGTTTAATGTCACCCCTTTCCAATCATCAGCAAGGAGCTCCCATTCTTCTGTCAGTGGACATATTTAAAAGCCATGGAATCAAAAAAATGTTATCTTCCAAATTCCACATTTCCCTTTGGAAATTACTGGTACATGCTTAACTAGTAATCATTACTTAGGCATGATGTTTTTCAAATGATCATGCCTAAGACATACAAGGAAGACCCTGACACATTGAATATAATCTTCTTCCTATGAACACTACTCAGCCAGAACGTGGCTTCTTCCTTGCAGGCATTTAAAATTATCATCATAGAGCTGTTGGCTATACTTTCAGTCATTATTAAACTGGACAAAGTGTTTAAAGAAAGCTGAGCTCATGCACACAAGCATTTGGATAAAGTGTCACAAAAGTCAAATGCTGACATAAACAAGTAGCTGGCTACCTGAAGGCTGGTTCTCCTATTTTGTCTCCTATTTTGAATTTTTCTCCTATTTTGAATTTGTCTCCTATTTTGAATTTGTCTCCTATTTTGAATTTGAAGCATTCACCAAACAATACTTATGAGATGTTTATTTTGATTAATTTACACCAAGAGGGAAATTCTTAGTCTATGAGTGAAGAAAAGGTTTGTCTCATATTCTGAACTTCTACCTACCATGTTCATTGGCATTTTCTTTGATTAAAGCAGTGACCAACCTAACCATGCTACAACCACAGTTAGTATCAGATTTTAGCCCTAAAATTTTGCTAATGAACAAGTAAATAGAATAACAGTTGTCGTATTCCCAATTCAGTTGCTTTTGAATTTTATTCACAGGTTATTTTTAACTTTTTTTTTTTTTCCCCAGCAGATTAATATAGCTGAATTCTATGGCAATGAAATTCTACCATTCAATTAAAATGAGTATTTAATAATAGTTCTCTGCAAGCAATGACTCAGGCACTATGTGTTTTGGTGGAGTGTGAAGAGAGGGAAAGCAGGCTAGAATGTGTTGAAAGCAGGGGCATGCAACCAGATATCTAATTTTAGCTATCATTTGTCTTAAAGCCTAGACCTAACCCCACACCTAAACCCTCTTCATACCCATAGGGGAGGCTGTATCAATGGAATAATTGTGGCATTTGTGTGCAAGTATACAGGTAAGGCTGTACAGGGCCTGATAGCATTGGGTCAGTACAACAAGTGAGAGAAGGGATGAAATATCGCCAAGTAACAGATAATGACAGGTTGGAACTGGGGTGAACAAGGTCATCTCACAGGGACATTTGATGAGGAAATTCAACAGCTTTACAAGCATCCTGAGACTATATGGCTAATAGACAGGCAGTTTGTCCAGAACTAAAAGTCCCTGTGATCTCAAGGGAATGGAACTACAGACATGGAGTTTGTACTTACAGCATTTGTATTCATCTGTAATTCTACAGCTTTGAATTCAACTGGAGAAAGGCAAATTCCCTTGTAGCCCTTCCTTTCCTCTTACAGCATAAATGAGGCAATAAAGCTTTAAGACATTCCGTAATTAACTCAGAGGCCAGTAGTGGTCTGAAATGAGTGAACTGAGGTGGATACTAAATGAGGGGGTTTTATAGCTATTACTAACTTGATTTGTAAGAAACTGCTAAACATGATTCAGGACCATGAAAGTGATCTATAGCTTCATAAAGTATTGCACTGACACAAGGGAACAATAAAAGTCTTTTCACGTGAAAGATTACACTAAATAAATACTATGACTGGCATTTCTTCTCTAAGTCCTGCAGCTTCAATATACAATACTGGTGCTTATAACAAAGGCAAATAAAGATGTATATAGGTAAAACTGTAAATAAATATGTATATTGTAAAATGCTTCGGTGATGCACTTGCAAATATATAATTCTGCAAAACTCCTGTACGATACCTGGGACTGTAGGCAGGCAAGGCTCATCCATACAGAGAACATTGATTATTTTTGGTAGCTTTTAAGTTTTTATTGCTCAAAACAAAAAAATAAGACAGTATGTTTTATATAAGGGGGTACAAAGAGAACACAACTATCCAAAGCAAATTATCAAAGCACCATTTAGAGGGACAAAGAAAGCCCAACCATATTTGCAGGCAACACTAAATGTACATATTTAAAGTTTTTATATGTGAAACAACATTGTATGATTCCACAAACATAGACATGATGAGGAAGAATAAGTGGGAAGAGAAAGGTCATATAAAATAGGTGTATATTGGGTGGCTCTCTCTTTCAAGACTGAACAGAGACATTAAAGTTTTTCAGGAAAAAATTTTTGCAACATTTTAGTTATTGAAATAAATTCATGATTTTGAATGATTAAATAAATTGTTTGGTTTTGTTAATATCTAGACTAACTGTAAGTATTGCCATTAGCCTCAAGATTTTGTTGGAGGGGGACATTTTAAGGATTACAAAATTGATAATAGCTGGAAATAGATAATAGAAGATGGTCATCCATTGAGGCCACATAACTTTGCCCCTAACTATCAGAATACAATAATAATACACTTAAAAATCTACGACGAACATGCTGCTGTTGTACTTAAACTCACAAATCAGAAAAGAGGTAGCAGTCTGAACCATATATTTCTTTTTATCACTTTCTCTCTAGGGACTGCAAATCTATGGCAGCCACTATTTCAGCACACCTAGACTTTTCTTTTGCTAGGTTTCTGTGCGTGCCTTTTGTAACATGCAATATCATCTATGTAATATAGGTTGTAAAACTGGGTATGGGAGTCCTGCATTTTAGAATAAAGTGCCACATGTAAGCATATTTCCTCTGTCTTATTCTCTGGGTCCCTGTGTACACTTTCTAACACTTTCCTGTTCGACTGCGGAAATACATTTTGCTGACAGTTTTGTGGCTGTTTACTGTATTTACACTCCCGGTCCTTTCCCTGCTTTCTGCCAGATATGCCCACATAATACACACTGTTTCCTACTTCTTTTAACTCACACACTCTTAACCTTACACCTACATATTCTTATAGAGATAAATAAAATGAAGTGTTCCCTCCTTCTGAAGACCTAAATTCACAGTATGCGTTTTTCACATGATAATAATTATAGCAATCATATTTAGCAATCTTCATCTTCCAAGCATGCTGTAGATCCAATCAAATCAGTCCTCTGTGTAACATCACAGACAGAAAAGACTTTTTTGGGGATACAGAATCAAGGTATTACAAGCATTACTGTGGAATACATACAAATATAGCTACTAAATGGGTGAGATGACCTTAAGCAAACACAGAACAGAGAAGTGCCTTTGGATCCTCAGAGGATTAACTGTAGACAAGGCTGTGCCTAGCCCAAACTGCAGATTTTTTTGGATCAGCTCTCTAGGTTTTTACATTAATTGGTACCATGTCTAGAGTGCATTTCCCAGTCTTTCATTTTCTCCTTTTCCTGTCCTTTTCTCCTTTAGTATAGACTTGCAATGTTTTTCATGTAGAGCATTTTACCATCTTTATCTCACAGTATTTTGTCCAAAATACTGACCAGCCTCCTTCACTCCCCTTGAGCTTCAGCCTCCAAAACTCCTGGCTGGGTGGCCAACAAGCACTGCCAATTTTACAAGATCATATAGCCATGATCTGCACTACACTGCACTGCTCATTGATAGGTCACGCTTTCTACAGACACTTTAAGCTGCAGCTGAGTCACTTTTGTGAAGGTTCAGTGCTACCTGTGAGATTTGCTACCTGTGAGCTTCAGAACAATGTGTGTTTGTGTCCCAAACCTTAAAACCCAGAATGAGCCATATGGGGTGACAGGAAAGCAATCATGTCACTGGCTTCTGTATAGTCTCAGCAGAGGTGGTCCCCAGTCAGGATAAAAAAGCAAGAGAGACACTGGAGATCTGTTGGATGGCAGGGAGAAGAAGGAATTGGTTTCAGAAGTGAGAGAAAAGCTAACAGAATTAGAGGGCACCATTGCTTGTAAACCTGCATTTTCACAGGATTTTGAAGTAATGTCACTAGCTGATGTTTACAGCATGGAGTGCCTCAGGAGACACTGAATGCCTGAAAAACTACAAAACTAACAAAAATTCATTTGCATAGCATCACCAGAGAAATACTCAATCCCATTTCAGTTATACAGCATTTTGAGCCAATTTTGCAACCACTAATGCACTGGATGGTGGGGAGAGCATTGACTGCATAGTTACTATTAATTATTGGCAAAATGGAAGGAGGTTCAGCTTAGTTTCACCTCTCCAAACACACTGTTGATTGGAATAAATTATCACTGTCGCCGCTTGTGTCTACAGCTCATTTTTAAAAATCACTGCCAAATGACATTAGCAAGAAAACTTGTGATGTTTTTGTTAACATGGAAGCAAGGGCACTTTGCTCAGATACAAGGGCTACTTGCCTGAGGGTAACTTCTGCAATGCAAAGAAGTCTTAGAAAGGAATGTAAACCTGATCAACACTCTTAACATCTACAATGTGGATCTAGCACTCATTTTTTACTGTGTACAAGTCATATTTGCGAGGCCAAGCCACGGACAGCTTTTATTTCTCCCCATATATGCTTATAGCTACAAGAAAGAGCTGCCCAATATCTAGTTCAGGGCACTTTAAATCCAAGCTGCATTGGTGAGCATCCTGGTCAAATCAAGGTATCAGGGGAGTTTAGATAGAGACAATCAGCTCAGGTTCTCAGTTCTGTATCTGCTTTAAACCTGGACTTAGTAAATCCAGCAGAAGTCTCAGGTAAAGTCATGCAACACGTCTTTATTGCTTTAGGAGAGGAGGTGAGTGTTAGTACAGAAGACCTAGCACACAGTGAGCCATTTCTAAAGCAGACACAACTTAGAATGGCCACGTTGCAGCTGTAGGTTTGATTGACTGTAAACAGGACAGCCAAATCTTGGACATGGGCTCACCCACGTCTCTGTCCCAAAGCAGAAAGAGCAGAGAGAAGGCAGATTTCAGGAGCGCTTCACAGCCCAAGCCAATGGCTGTGAGACAGGAGTCATCCAGGTTAATTTTTCTGTCCCTTACCCCTTTGACCCTGTGTGGGCTTAAAGGGGGTAGAAGAACACAGTTCCTTGGCAGAAACATTTTGTGCTGTACCCAGCCTTTTATTTCTAGATCAGAAAATCCTTCTGAGGTTGACTTACTGTCTTCTTTCTTATTTAGAAAATGAAACTATTTAAGCCTGGGAGTGTTCACTTTAGGATCCAGCCATGAACAGTTATACAGATGGGATCAAGTCAGTTATCTCATCAGTTTAATAATTAGAGTCAGGACAGATTTTGTTCCTGTTTGCAGTTAAAATTTTATTTTTCTGATTTTCAGAAATGATCAGAAAATGGAAAACATATTTTAGAACTCTCGCTTGTCAAATACGTTTTCTTCATTTTTCTAATCAAATTTAATCTTGGTCAAGATTTTCCAAGTTAACACAAGAAATTATCAGGCCAAATTAATCCCGAGTGTATCTTAGCCCCTGGCACTGAAGGATTTAACACAGATCCAAGGAGTTCAGGATATCGGAACAAAGTGGTTTTGGAATTACTAAATTACAGTCTCCATAGCAATTTTCTCGCCATGTGTTAAACAAGCAGGAAGACAAAACACACTGGGGAAGATTCTGCTTCGGCAAAAGTGAGCATGAGTATAATGGAAGAACTTTCTTTCACATGTGTGGAGGCAATGTTTCAGTGAAGAACAGATGATAACCTAAGAAATAGCTTCACGTTTCTGTGGTGAGGCATCTTGTAGTAGAAGTGAGAAAAGATGTAAGGAAAGGTGCTGAGGTAAAGGGGCAGAAGTGGGACAATGGGAGACAGAAAGACATGGCAAGACATACAGAGAATTTTTTTTTTTTTTTTTGCTCTGATGCAAAAGTGATTTAAAGCTGTAGTTCAAAAGTGCATAAGGTTTCAAATAAAACCTTGTTGCTGAGTTTTTAAAGGTCTTTGCTGAAATTATGGCAACTACAAGCACCACCTGCCCCCATTGTACAACAAAAATGCTAACAGTTACATAGCCTACTGGAATATTTTGAAGGTCAATTGCTTGCCATTAATACAGAATTTTAAATGTGCGAGCAATAACATAGTTGCTTATGCTTGTATTTATTTCACAAGTCAATAATAATGCTTTATGACCTGCTATTACAGTCAAAAGTCTTTTAAACAGCTTTTGAGGAAAGTAAGATTAAGATATTTTGAGAAGTTCTTCCTCAGAGATCTGTATCTGGTTAAGAAACAGTGAGGTGATGTTTTCACATTTGTATTTTATTTTATGTGATGTTTTCTGCTTTAACTTGTATGCACTTTAGCTTACATTGCATTCATTCCAGTGGAGTCCAAGGCAATACTTTGGGAATTCCTAAAGAAAGCTTGAAATAACTCTTAATCTTCTAAACATTGTATTTCAAGTTACACTGGATTCCTGAAGTGACTGCCTGAAGTATTCAGGCTCTAGAAAACAGGTATTTATTTTCAGAAAAGTCTGGCAGGAATCTGGTGTTCTTTCTTATTTTCTGCTTTGTATCATCACAGTATGATGAATACATTGTGTTGGTTAATGCTGTAGTCATAGGAAACCATTTTAACCTTATTTTTTAAAATCAGGAAAATGTGAAAACTTAAGAAGAAAGAGGATCATTGAAGGGTAAATCTCAAAAAAAAAGAACAAAAGGGGGTCAGGGTTTGACCACAACACCTGTAGGAGGGAAAAGGTTATGTTTGGATACATTTAAGACACTACCTTAAACATTACAAGAACTCTCAAGTGTTTATCAGAATTTGTCTTTTTCTACTAGGTTCTTTCTCAGATAGATAATTTTTTTCCCACTGCCCCTTCACCTCATGACCTACACTTCAAGGAAGGAAGGAAGGAAGGAAGGAAGAGCAGGAGGGAGGGCTTGCATTATTTTTCATGTAGACTAGTGCAAAGGAGAAGGAACTTCAGAGAAGTCATTGCAGCTACACTGCAATAAACTGTTTTGAGGTCATGATCAGTTTCAGAAAACATGTGTCTTGAAGAACAGAAGAACTGTGTTTAGGTAGACTAGGGAAATCAGAGTCTCATTAACTTTTTTGTCTTAATCCAGGAAACTTTCTGGTCAGAACTGGCTGTTTTGTAGTCAAAGCAAGGACATGTGTGTACTCAGGCAGGAGATGCCAGAGAAGAGCAACTCAGCCTCTCAAGCAGCCTCCTCCCTGACTGTTGGACAATTCTGCCAATCTAGAGTAGACTCATGTTGTCTTCAGCCACTAATGTGATTTAAACTGTCAGTACTGCAAGCTAAACAGCTTATTTCTGCTTTTCAGTTTTGTACTAGAACAGAAAGATACATTCTTTGCATACAGATTGGGTGAGAACCAAGCTTTAAGCTTTCCAAACTATATTTATCAGTATACAGAAAAGAGTTATGAAAGCTAAATGAGAATTCATAGTATTGGATCTTAGGATACAGAATGATTTTCAAATTACTTGGTTTACAACTTTCATAACAAACTCTTTGGAGATTTCCAGCTTCTAGAAATGTTGAAAAAGCCTGTGAACAGCTTTGCTTACAGTATGTCATGACTTCATCATCTCTCCAAACTGGAGATGTGGAGTCCCAAAAGAGTAATAGTAAAAGAAATTACATTGAATGGTATTTTAAGCCTCATCTAAATACAGTTAGCAGAAATAACAGCATATATATTTAATGAGATAACATTCAAGCCTGGTAACCAGGGTCTGATCTCCTACAGCTCTAGGAAAGCTGCAGAGGTGGTTAGAGTCCTTGTACAAAATTATTACAGTATGATGCTAATTGAGAACATATCAGACCTTGGGAGTAAATAGGAGAAACAAAAACAACAGCAATGAAAAAAATCCCACATTTAGCCTAGATAGCTGTTACATAGCGTTGATAATTCTGTAGCACTGGAAGATATTATCCCACTTCCATGTTCTGATAGCTAAATATTGGCAGCTATTGCTGACAGACACAGAAAGACACAGTATCTCTCTCAGACATTGTGTCTGTCTCCACTTAATCTTTAACCATATTATTTATATCCTGAAATAATTATTTTGCAAAGCCAAATTTATGGTTGCATAGGCATGGGGATGAAAAGCACTCATGTCATGGTACAGGGCATACATAGAGTGAGTTACACTAGAGAAAACATGACCTGTTTAGAGCACAGAACTGCAGTAGCAACAAAACTACTACAGGTTTTATGCTGCTTCTCACAATACCGGAAAAAAGCAGAAACCAGCCATTCAAATATTACATGTTACTGTAGTAATCAGTCTCTGCTTCCTCCCTGGTTTTCTTGCCATGATCAGATGAAACGGATTCCAGCTCCCCTTGCAGGAGATGGTGAGTGGAAGCGTGCAGAGCTCACCCATTGGACTCTAGACACAGATCTCTAGCAACACTGCAGCAGGTATGGGAGAAGAGAAGGGCGTTACTGCTTGCAAAGAGTAGGGCTCAGGAGGAAAGTTTCTCCCTCCTCACAAGACTCCTGCAGCCACACTCTGCTCTTAGAAGCCCTCTGAGCCTGAGGCTTGGGTTAGACAGCCCTGTTTTTCTGGATAGGAAATATTCTCTATATTATTTGCTTAGTCTGTGTTTATTTTTTTCTTTCAATTCATAGAATCATAGAGTGTCCTGAGTTGGAAGGGACTCAAAGGGATCATTGATTCCAATGCATATGACAACTCCAAAGTTCACACCATGTGTCTGAGGGCATTGTCCAGTCTCTTCTTGAACGTTGTCAGGCTTCGGCCTGTGACTACCTCCCTGGGGAGCCTGTTCCAGTGCTCCACCATCCTCTGGGGGAAGAACCTTTTCCTGTTGGTTAACCTTAACTTCTGTCTAACCTAAATACTGTCACTACTCTTATGTTTGCAAAGACTAATAAATATATAAGGCATGGCCATATCAGAATCCTGTTGCCTGGGTCCCAACAGAGTGAAAATAATTCAAAAAGAAGCTGAAAATTTAAGTTAAGTCTTATTACCAACAGCCTTGCTCTCTTCAGGTTTACTAGTTTGCAAAGTGATGACCATGCTTCAGAGCAATCACCAACTAAAAACTAATTGGTCCAAACTCATTTAAACTGTCAAGATAAACACAAAGAAGACTCAAATTATTGGAGTCATAAATCTTTAACAAGCATATTAACTCAGCCATTTACTTCAGGTATGTTAATAATATTCTGTGTGTTCCCAAGGATTAAAATATCTTATGCCACAAAACATCTGACTGAAAAGCAGTAATGGGTTTATTAGCTTTTAAAACTATTGCATTTAAAAAAAAATACTGGCAATCTCTAGTTTAATGGTTGCAATGCCACTAAACTTAATTATCAAGCAAACATCCCAATACAAATCCACAGAAAAACCACTGCTTGCAATGTGAATTTATTCACATATCTGCGATGGCAGAGTGAGCTACAAATTGAGGTTGTTCCACTCCAAGTGGAGTAGACTATGTGATTTTGCAATTGTTTTGAAAACTGACATTTTATACCTATGACATTTTTCTAGCAGAGGTCACCAAGGGTGTGGATGAAGTCAGACAGTTGCAGACTTCCTCCACAGACTGTGAGATGACTATATAAGAGCTAGTTCATAAACCATAATGCATGAGTAAAGAGAGCTTGCAAAAAGATCCAGGAAGACCTTTGCTCATCATTGTGTCTCTCTTTGTTTCATGATGTATCTATGCAAACAACTCGAGTTCAGGCAATAACCATTTTAAACAGTTCTGCATAATGCTGATAACCTCCTATGCAAGCACAAGGTAACCTAAAAGGGGTTTTAAATTAGCTGTGGACTTCTCCTCCTCTTCTTCTCACTTCAAAAACAGTCAGTTCAGGAATCTGGAGTAGCTTCCCACACAATATCTCCCTTCTCAATATTCTGTTCACAGTTCACACAACTGTTTCCAGGATCCCAGCAAATGTATAGCTGAGCCAGTTTGGACACAATTGCCCCTTGAAAACTGAAAACGTTCTCATGAGCTTTGGATAGTTGACTAATTCCTGCTGAGAATAGCACTGTTTGCCCTTTCTTTACAGGCTATTTATACTCCCACTTTTTTAAGAGTCTTCTACTTCCTAGGACTCCTGAAGACGAATGCCCTGCAATATTCAGCACAATATGCTACTGATTTAACTTTCTCTTCCTTTATTTTCGAAATGAATAGTTTAATCTGCTTTTCACCCATGACAACATCTTTGCAGTCCTTCCTCACTTCATTTTGTTCAGTTAAGGAGCTCGTTGATGTCAGGTTAAAGCAAAAAGTGAATGTGGCCGTTTGAAAGATTGTTTGAATGCTGCCTTCATGCTCTGAAGTGTCTCCCTTCATCATTTGCAAAGATAATTATATGAAAGAAGGTATAAACAACATTTTAATAAACACACTACAGTAAAATAACTTCATCTCATATCTGTGGTTTATTTATTACAATTTTCCTATTCAATACCCCTTTACCGCTTGGGCTAAAACATAACAGAAAAAAATTGTTTGCTGATTTTCACTGATGGAAAGATACAGTGATATCTTTATCTAGAGATTAGTTGTTAACTCCTGTTACATCTTACATCTGTCATGTAAGGTGAGTGTATCTGTTTCCATGTTTTGCTCTGGACTAAAACAAATGTAAGAAGAATTTATCAGAAACAAAATTACTAGATTATTACCAGGACCTTCTTTCCCTATTGAGCGCATATTTCTGTAGAACTATTGTTAAAGAGCTACATCACTGTATTTCTTACACTGAGAGTCAGAAAGCAAGAACACATTAGCCTGATGAGCTTGGGTATGGTTTCCTGAATCAATACTATTTCTTCAGCAGAGACGTAGTAGCAGACAATTGCATAATGAAGCTGTCTGTCTTTATTTACACAATGTATTTCTGTATTCAGCAGGCCAGAAAGAATAGTTCTGTGTAGCAGCTGTCATTGTGTTTTTCGCTTATCTCTGTCTTGTCTGCCAATGTTATAATTCACCAGCTGACACCCGCCTTGGCAGAGACTGAGCACGGTGATTCGGTGCCAGAGCGACAACAGTGCTCTGAACTATGACATGATTCATCCCCGTCCCAGTCAGCAACAGGGTGCTCTTTTGGCTTTTTAGCTTGTTTTTTTTTTTTTTTTTTTTTAATACACTTTGTGGCTGTGGGGCTGCAGCAAAAGCGAGCTCTGGGAAACAGCTACGGCTCTGTTACACACCATGGCAGGGAGCTGCAGGAAGGAAGGCAGGGTCAGTTGTGAAGAATGATGGTGAGGGGCTGGTCACCCAGAAGGAGATGTTCTGGATGGTTTGATTTTGAGGAATCAGGAGGGTATGAGGCTGGAAAGGCAGTGTTCAAGCCATTCTGTCACAAAACTCAAGGTACAATGTTTGGTATTTCTGACCATGGCTTTGCTCAGAGGGGCAGAAGCTCAGTGACTCTAGTGAGAGTACTGGCTCTGTTGGGAGTAAAGCAAGGAAAAAAACACCAAGTAAAGATTTATGCATACTTTGGAAAATGAAACATGCAGATCTGATGTTTTTTTCTGTCTTTTGCATGAACATTCCATGATCATTCTTCCTCAAAAGTCTAGTTTTGTTCTTTGAATATTCATAGAAAGTAAAAATAGATGATAACATACTGATGAAAGAAACATTTTTTATGGCCTTGTTTTGGGTACTTTATGCCAAAATCTCTTTCTGTATCTGTTTCCCAGAGGACGTAAAGCTACAACAACCATCAGTTGTGTATTCATAGACTTGCCTGCATGAGAAAGTTGCACTTCAACTAGTATATAAAGCAAATGGACTCTTATTTCCATTTAAGAATTACATTTGTTAATCAGCTAAAGTAAATCTGGAATATAAAAGCTTGAAACTGAAATTGCAGCTTGAGACAAATCTGTGATTCACAATTTCAGATAAGATTTTCTACTCCCTATAGCACCCCAGGGTACTGGGCAAATCTGAACTACATCATGCTTTCATTGCTAGGAATCCCGTGTTGAGTCATAACTGTGACCAAAGTAACTGTGACTATTTTTTCTGGCCATTCTAAGTCTTATGTGTGAAGTAGAAACAGGAAAAGAAAGGAGAGGAGGGGAAGGAAAAGGAAGGGAAGGGAAGGGAAGGGAAGGGAAGGGAAGGGAAGGGAAGGGAAGGGAAGGGAAGGGAAGGGAAGGGAAGGGAAGGGAAGGGAAGGGAAGGGAAGGGAAGGGAAGGGAAGGGAAGGGAAGGGAAGGGAAGGGAAGGGAAGGGAAGGGAAGGGAAGGGGAGGGAAGGGAAGGGGAGGGAAGGGAAGGGGAGGGAAGGGAAGGGGAGGGAAGGGAAGGGAAGGGAAGGGGAGGGAAGGGAAGGGGAGGGAAGGGAAGGGGAGGGAAGGGGAGGGAAGGGGAGGGAAGGGGAGGGAAGGGGAGGGAAGGGGAGGGAAGGGGAGGGAAGGGAAGGGGAGGGAAGGGGAGGGAAGGGAAGGGAAGGGAAGGGAAGGGAAGGGAAGGGAAGGGAAGGGGAGGGAAGGGGAGGGAAGGGAAGGGAAGGGAAGGGAAGGGAAGGGAAGGGAAGGGAAGGGAAGGGAAGGGAAGGGAAGGGAAGGGAAGGGAAGGGAAGGGAAGGGAAGGGAAGGGAAGGGAAGGGAAGGGAAGGGAAGGGAAGGGAAGGGAAGGGAAGGGAAGGGAAGGGAAGGGAAGGGAAGGGAAGGGAAGGGAAGGGAAGGGAAGGGAAGGGAAGGGAAGGGAAGGGAAGGGAAGGGAAGGGAAGGGAAGGGAAGGGAAGGGAAGGGAAGGGAAGGGAAGGGAAGGGAAGGGAAGGGAAGGGAAGGGAAGGGGAGGGGAGGGGAGGGAAGGGGAGGGGAGGGAAGGGGAGGGAAGGGAAGGGGAGGGAAGGGAAGGGGAGGGGAGGGAAGGGGAGGGGAGGGAAGGGGAGGGAAGGGAAGGGGAGGGAAGGGAAGGGGAGGGAAGGGGAGGGAAGGGGAGGGAAGGGAAGGGAAGGGAAGGGAAGGGAAGGGAAGGGAAGGGAAGGGAAGGGAAGGGAAGGGAAGGGAAGGGAAGGGAAGGGAAGGGAAGGGAAGGGAAGGGAAGGGAAGGGAAGGGAAGGGAAGGGAAGGGAAGGGAAGGGAAGGGAAGGGAAGGGAAGGGAAGGGAAGGGAAGGGAAGGGAAGGGAAGGGAAGGGAAGGGAAGGGAAGGGAAGGGAAGGGAAGGGAAGGGAAGGGAAGGGAAGGGAAGGGAAGGGAAGGGAAGGGAAGGGAAGGGAAGGGAAGGGAAGGGAAGGGAAGGGAAGGGAAGGGAAGGGAAGGGAAGGGGAGGGAAGGGGAGGGGAGGGAAGGGAAGGGGAGGGAAGGGAAGGGAAGGGGAGGGGAGGGGAGGGAAGGGAAGGGAAGGGAAGGGAAGGGAAGGGAAGGGAAGGGAAGGGAAGGGAAGGGAAGGGAAGGGAAGGGAAGGGAAGGGAAGGGAAGGGAAGGGAAGGGAAGGGAAGGGAAGGGAAGGGAAGGGAAGGGAAGGGAAGGGAAGGGAAGGGAAGGGAAGGGAAGGGAAGGGAAGGGAAGGGAAGGGAAGGGAAAGATCACTCATTAAATTTGAGCAGTAGAGAGACAGCAGAGTTGCCCAAATTGTAGAGGGACTTCTTGAACAAGAAAATGTCTGATGACAAGGAAATGTGTTGGGAATATGCTGACAGAGGAAGGAAGTGAATGAAGCAGGATGTGATCACCCTGAAAAGTCTCAATTGTGCTACATTCTGATGGGCTGCCTCTGCCAAATGCAGGGCAGCATCCAGGTCCCCAAGTAAGCACATCACTTGGAAAGGAAAAGAGCAGAAATGTCAAAAAAAGGAAGGGTATGGGTTCACATGCACAGGAAGAAGTGGTTGTGAAGGGACCGTCTTCTGCCTTTCATATGCATCTCCTGTAGTAATTTGTGGGAAAATAAAGGGTCTTTAAATATAGGGAAAGGTGTTAGAAGACAGTTTACCTGTAAGTGAGAGGAGTTTGATTGCTTTTAAATATCAGTTGCCTGTGCATGTAAAAAGGTTTGGGGCAGGGAAATGGGACAGGAAGATCATAACAAACTAACTCATCATTGACACTCACAAGTCAGGGAATTTGGATATCAGAATTAACCTAAACCATGACTGACAGGTGGTCTGCAATTTTTTCTAATGAAAAGATTAAACATTAATTTCTCTAGATCTGGCACTGATTATTTAAGTGCTGCAAGCCACCTTCAGTCTCACCAGTCGTTTCTGAGGACAACAGTTGAACAGTTCAGTCTGCACACTGAGACGGAATAAAACCAACATTATTCTGTGATTCTGGTGGAAACATGGGAATCTATGTGAACAGTGCATATAGGATCAACTTGGTTGAGGCACATTACTTATATTCTTAAATGTAGGGTATGTCCTGTTCTTCCTGCCTACCTCAGGATGTGTATTACTGTAGGCATTTGGTATTGATTTATCTTGTCCAGAATAACTCCTGATATTTCAGTTAAGTGGAAAAAGGTGGGTTATATTTCCCATTCCTTGTGAGAATGTTTATTCTCAGAGTCTGATGGAAGGTGATCTTACTGATACCCTGATATATGTAACAGTTTCCACCAAGACCCATGACCTTATGAGAAGAATAATTATATGAGACAGAACACCCGCAGTGAAAAACATCACAAAGAGAAAAACAGAAGCCTCAGAACATGATGAATAGAATGATAAAATGACTACATTGAAAATTATCATATAGTCTTGCTTATAATTTTAATAGTCCTGTCATTGAGCTAGTCTAATGGACTTAGTAATGTCCTTAGACAGCAAGCTGGATAAAAGCCATACAAGAATCACATAATTGCACCAGTTGCCAACATAAGATCAAGATTGCTCTTTTGATAATGAATTCATGATTAAAAAAGAAAGGTCATAACTTTTATTTTCAGCATTAGAGGATTTAAATGTCAATTTCACTACAGTCTACATATAACTAAACTGCACTTGTACATTTATTACATACTTTTGCTATTATATCCCACTCATACAGTCAAATTGAACTGAAGTAAAAGGCTGGAAGATCCTTTCACTTCTCTGTTTTGATAATGCTTCCTAGTAGCAACAGCAAGTAAAATAGTCTAATCCCAGAAGAGAGACCTGGAAACCGTCAAAAGAACCCATAGGGGAAAAAAATAACAGTGGAAGAGGAACCCTTGAAATAGAGGGTTTCCTTGGCACACACAGCTTCCCAGTGACTCCCAACATTGTTTCACTCTCTCAAAGGCAAAGATCCCAATGTCTGTGGCAGGCTTTTGTAGAAATACAGACTCCCACCATGCCAAGTAGAAAGAAAGAGGAAGAGAGAGGAAAAAAAAAAAAAAAAAGACTATGCTGCTTGTTTCTGTATTATGGGCCAACTTGGAGACGTTAATTATTGAAGTGAAATATTCAAGGACATATGCAGAGGCTTGGGAAAATGAAAATGAAGGTGAGAGGAGATGGTCATGAAGACTTAATCATTCTCGCAATTTATATACATGTATAATGTTTATTGTTGCCAAGAGAAAATGAACAGAGAGTCAGCAACTCAAGTAAGGATGAGGAAAGGAAAGAGAGAAAAAAAAGAAAACTTAAAATGACATCATTGGAATTAATGCAAATATGTGGTTTAAAAGTTGGTTTAGGAGAGGAAGCAAAAGACTCAACATAGGATGGGACACTTCCACTCTGGAACTGAAAAATGATAAATCTTGCAGGAAGTAAAAGTGAAAAAAATTTCAGATGCCAGATTCTTTCTTTCTTCCATTCCTATTCCTAAGGTAAGAGGCAATAGCTAATAATTAGCATGCAAGAGCCATGGCTTAATGTGCTAAGGGAATTGTACAAAGCTGAGGCATACGCATGGGGAAGATGGCATAACTGAATGCAAGATAAAGAACACAATGGAAAGCAAAATATATAGCAAAAGGGTTCAGTGAATAAACCTCTAGCTCTATCTGAATTTCCTTAAAATCATAAGAACAGATTTTGGGACTAAGCAGAGACCTGAATGAGGGCCACTGTGTCCTGGGGTGCATCAAGCACAGCATTGTCAACCAGTTAAGAGAGATGATTGTCATGCTCTGCTCTGCACTAGTGCAGCCTCACCTGGAGCACTGTGTGCGGTTTTGGGTACCACAGTATGACAAAGATATAAAGCTACTGAAGAGTGTCCAGAAGAGGGCTACAAAGCTGGTGGAGGGTTTGGAGGGGAAGCCATATGAGGAGTGGCTAAAGTCACTTGCTCTGTTCAGCCTGGAAGAGACTGAGAGGAGACCTCATTGTGGCTACAACTTCCTCACAAGGGGAGGAGGAGGGGCAGGTGCTGATCTCTTCTCTCTGGTGACCAATGACAGAACCCACAGGAATGGCAGGAAGATGTGCCAGGGGAGGTTTAGGTTGGATGTTAGGAAAAGGTTCTTCACCCAGAGGGTGGTGAAGCACTGGAAGAGGCTCCCCAGGGAGGCAGTCATGGTCCCAAGACAAACAGTATTCAATAAGTGATTGGACAATGCCCTCAGATACCTAGTGTGAATTTAAGGGCTGTCATATGCAGGGACACGAGTTGTACTTCATGATCCTTGTGGGTCACTTCCAACTCAGGACATTCTATGATTCTACGAGCTATACAAGCCCAGATACAGTGATATTGTGACTCAGAGACACCACCAAGTCATACTTAAGAACAGTTGAATAAGCTCTTGCTTGTGTGAGTACAAAATTATTCCAGCTTATAATAACAAAGAGAGTTTCTATTTTACTCTGCCGTAGTCCAGTTCAGTCAAGCAACCACATTATCAAATAATTGAATTTGATAAAACCAAAGTATCAGCCATTCACTTTTGACTTTCTCTGAAGAGTAAGTGTACATTTGATTAACTATCCTTATGTCCAGGGCTAAAAGCTGAATAACCTAAACATGCATTTTCTGTCATTTTTCCCTGCATTAAATCAGTGAAAATTTTGCCTTTAAAGATTGACTTTTGCTTATTGAATAATGAGTTCAAATTATTAACTATCTGAAGAAGACTATCTGCAGCTACACGTCCTGGATCTGGTGGGACAAAATCTCATATGTACTTTTTTTGGTGTATTATGATTTGTCTGATGAGTTCTTTGACATCTGAATATGGAAATAACCTTAATGTTACCTTAACTTCTCATGGACTATAATTTCATAACCCCCATACTGCTATTGATGCTGGGCAAATGGCTCTTGAAAATTGCTTCCTGGAATTTAGTAACAGATGATATGAAAAAATAAATTGGCCAGATTCTTAGTAGATAAAAAACAGTGCAATTTGCCTAATTCAGTTAAGTATCTGGTTCAAATAATGTAAAAGCCACACAGTGCCTGACACTGGTGATGAGGCTTGAGGCTCAGGCTCAGATGTCCATCTGTGTTTAGGTGATCCATTAACTAACACGGTTATATTTCTCCATGTAAGGCATCTAGGCAATCAGCCAACATAGCTAACTACCTTAAAGCCTATACCACTGGTCAACTACCAATTTATAGCTAGCTTGATTGAGAACAATCTTTCACTTGACTGCAGAATGATGTTTAATTTCAAGCATGCAGAGCTGTAGCAAGATGTCTAACAGTTATTTTCCCATACCTTGTGGATGAGTCAAAAATATACCATTCCCTGTAGTTGCGGTTGCTATGCTATTGTATTCTGTTCAACTCTATACTGTTCCATGCATATTACCTTAATACTTGAATGCATCCAGCTGCTCTATATGACAACCATATCTGTAGTTTCTTTCATCTTCCCACAGGAAGAAGGACAGATAAGGGGTTATTTTGGGTTTGGGATGTGAATTTACACTATACACAGCAGATAAAGGCAGAAGGATGCTATTAAAATGGGTTTTTAAGAGCCCTATTTTCCCCAGGGAGTACATTCTTGTTTCTGAGAAAGTTTTTTCTTTCGCAAAGATGTATTTCACCAGCACTTTTGCTCTTCCAAAGGAGTGAAAATATACATATTTTAATTTCAGTTAATTTTGTTTTGCCGTGGACCCCCTGAACGCTTAAAAGATAGTGGTGTGCACTTTGAAATTGATTCAACACCTTCTTTGAAGAAGGTATAAACAACAGAGGATGCAATCAGTACTGCTTCCAATTCTTGAGAGATGCACACTGTGTTCTGTACTTCTGATAGTGAGAGAGCTTAATTCCTAGATCTGCTTTGCTTTCACTAAGGTGAGAAATGATAAAGAAAGCTGGAACTGAGGTCATCATTTACCATGCTGCAGATGATACAAAGTATTAGTTGCATATGAATCTTCAGCATAAACAGAGTTTTTGCTGAGCATAAGGAGGATTTCAAAATAGACTTGGGCACAGGTTTTTCACCAAATGATGCTATAATGTAACTACACACTGCTTCTGCAGGACTCCATATGCCCCCCATCCCTCTGAAGACCTGCGAGGAGGCAGATCATGTCTGTTGAGAACAAGTGTCTGGAATTCAGATGCTTTCACCTGCTCACTGTCTCTCTCTGCATCCCACACCTTCAGTGGGACTGGCTGCAACTTGTCCTGTGCCAGGGAGAAAGATGATAAAAATAGCAAATATGGTTCGATTGTCTTCTATAAGCTCTATAAGTCTGCCATGAGGTGAGTATATGAATAGTGTGTGTTCCCTGCACCATGCTGGGAGTAGTTTTCACCCTGCTTATGTGAGCAATTGTTATGGATAAACAAGACTTAAGACTTATAGGCAAAGGGAGGATGTCTGTCAACAGCGCAGCTCTGGAAAGCCTTCAAAAAACTCTAAAAGAGTTTCTTGCAAGGCTCTCTTTCCAAGACTCCTACAGAAACCTTCCACAATCTAAAGAGAGCAAGCGTGCAAAAACCAAACCAAACCAAACCAAACAGCCACAAATGTAGTTAAAGATACTTAATGCCTGGTTAGTATTTCACTCTTCTTTCTTTCTTCTCTCTCCTAATGTGTTAGATGCTTTCTCCTGGGCAAACAGCTAATGCTAAAGTATTCACAAATAGAAAACTTTGCTAAATCAGATGGATTTTAAAAAATAAACTGGGATTTCTTGATAAGTTTCATCTAGATCAGGTCCTAACGTTTGTTGTTTTACTGAAATATTTGCACCATAAATTAAAGTTGGGACATCTGAAAAAACAAACTGAACATTTTTTTTATCCTTTCTTCTGAATCATTCTTTGATTAACTTCCTAGAGAAGAACCTTGCTGTGAATAGAAGAAGGGATCTTTCTCTTTCCATCAAGCACTTTATGTTTGGTTATTTGCTACCAGCTGTTCATGTTAAGAGTTACAAAGATTCACAGGGATCGCGAGTGTGGGGTAGGTAATAAATCTGTCAAAGATTATCAAGTTTTGTGTATTTTAACATGCTGTGATGTGACCTTAATCTCTCTAAGTCTAAAGAGAAAGAAATTCTGTCTCTTTATAGAAGATCCATTGTGTACATGAAGATAATGTTGTTTGCGATTTAATTCTCATGTCGAACCTTATTTTTGCTGATGAGTTCTTGGCATGTACCACAGAAAGGTCAAACAGGAGATATGTCTTGGTATGGTACAATCAGACAAAACCAGGTATTTTCAATGTGATGGAACTAATTCACAGCAACTTGAGATTCTTTTTAAGCTGGAATTTTAAAATGGTAGCTAGTGCATGTAAATGCAAAGTATAATTTGCAAAATTACCAACACTTGCTACAAGCAAATATGTTACTGTTATTTTCATAGAATCATAGAGTCTTTTCAGTTGGAAGAGACACGCAGGATCATCAAGTCTAACCATAACCTAACCAACTCTAGCACTAGAACGTGTCCCTGAGAACCTTGTCTAAATGCCTTTTAAACACCTCCAGGGATGGTGACTCAAACCCTTCCCTGGGCAGCCTGTTCCAATGCCTGACAACCCTTTCCAAAAATAAGTTTTTTCCTAATATCCAATCTAAACCTCCCCTGGCACAACTTGAGGCCATTTCCTCTTGTCCTACCACTTGCTACTTAGGAGGAGAGACCAATACCCACCATGCTACATCCTCTTTTCATGTAGTTGTAGAGAGCGATAAGGTCTACCCTCAGTCTCCTTTTTTTCAGGCTAAACAGCCCTAGCTCCCTCAACCGCTCTTCATAAAACTTGTGCTCCAGGCCCCTCACCAGCTTTGTTGCCCTTCTCTGCACTCTCTCCAGCACCTCAATGTAATTCTTATGATGAGGAGCCCAAAACTGAACACAGTATTCAAGGTAGGGCCTCATCAGAGTCAAGTAGAGTGGCATAATCACTTCCTTATTCCTGCTGGCCACACTATTCCTGATACAAGCCCAGATGCTGTCGGCCTTTTTGGCTACCTGGGCACACTGCTGGCTTGTATTCAGATGGCTGTCAATCAACAACCCCAGATACCTCTCTGCCAGGCAGCTTTCCAGCCACTCTTCCCTGAGCCTGTGGCACTCCTGAGCCTGTGGCACTGTGACTCCAGAGGTGTCAGCAAGTGTGCCCCTCTAATTCATGTTTGCATTAATATGCAGAATATATTGCAGAGATCCTCTTGAACAGCCTGCAGCCAATTGTGGTCCTGTTTCATAACAGCTAATGTTTGTAACAGGTGTTATAACAGAAGCTTAATCTTGATTTTGCACTGCCTCTTGTAAATCAGAAGGAATGCTGCTGTGATATTGTGATATTCAATGCATCTAACTACTATGTTATTGTTTTATTATTACTTAACATTTGTTTTCCAATAGTCCTAGAGACACCGTGAAAACCCGAGTTCCACTAGACTAAGCACTTTGCAAACAGAATTGCAGCCCCTGTTGAAACAGTATGTAGTTTAAGGACTTGTCTCCCAAGGGAGTGTGGAAAGCTACAATGAATCAACTCAATGTGTGAAACTAAAGTCTTCGTTAAAATATACCAAACCCTGCAGGTTCCCCCTTAGAAGCAATGTGCTTCTGCTCACTACCATTTAAATCCTGGAGGAGTTAATTGCAACTTTCTTGCATGTTTATTTTGCAAATTTCAGCATCCAGCCAAATGCAGGTGAATGCATTCAACCAGAAGAATCCCACCAAAAGGAAAAGTAAGTCAGTGTCAGTTCAGGTCATGAGACTGCAAAACCTGTGCTTGGAAGGCAGAAAGACTAGGACAAGAGGTAAATAATTTTTAAAAGAGCCCTGTGTCTTAAGTATGTTGAGTCTCCAGATTATCTTCTGGATGTGATCTTTGTATAGGTATAACATCTTTAGGATAATTGGGTACAAGTTTACTGAAGGAGTCAAAGTGTGTGAGGGCTTCTCTTTAGCACCTTTGCAGCATGATAACCTTCTCAGAGCTGTGGCAGCTCTGAGTGCAGCCTCTGACCTTCTGTGGCCAAAGAGACACAGTGCATGCTCGGAGACTATGCACAGTCCCAGTATGGTTAGGATGAACCAGACCTGTACAAAGTGCACCCCATATGCAGATAGTTAAGGCTGTTCTGTCTCCCTGTGTAGTTCACTTCAAGTAAGGCCGGTGTATCCCAATGGTGTTAAATTCACAGATTACAAACTGCTCAGTTTCAATTCCTTCCCAGATATCCTGAAGGAAGTTTGGGAACCCTAAGTACATTTCATAGGAATGTGGTCACCCCTCAGCATAGATGAGTCCCCCATTGGTTGTGTTGCATCTATTCTTACCAAATTTCTTTCCAAGAAGATTGTCCTTGTTCTGAGCTATCAAAAGTTGTCAAAGTATCTTAATATCCCTACAGAGTCCTCTCTAGATTTTTAAATATTTCATTGTTAACACAGGAGATAGTAAGACTACCAGCTCTCTAGATTAGTAGGACAATTTGTGAGTACAGTTGCTGTGGATGTGATAGATGTTTAGAACAGCAATGGTAGTTAAGTAAGCAGAGTACTTGAAAATGTTACTTTTATGAGACACTATGAGAAGCATGCATTAAAATCTAGTCCAGAATAACATAAAATAGCAAGACCTTAACAGATATGATATAATGAAGAGAGACCAAACCTAGTGCCGGACTCCCAGAAATCAGTAAGATGCTTTTGGGTCATTTCAGTGGGATTTGGAAAAATCCCAAAATACACATCAACACAGGTGACTGCGCATATATTTCTTTCTTCTGAAAAAGAAGAAAGAAGAAAGAAGAAAGAAGAAAGAAGAGAAAAGAAAAGAAAAGAAAAGAAAAGAAAAGAAAAGAAAAGAAAAGAAAAGAAAAGAAAAGAAAAGAAAAGAAAAGAAAAGAAAAGAAAAGAAAAGAAAAGAAAAGAAAAGAAAAGAAAAGAAAAGAAAAGAAAAGAAAAGAAAAGAAAAAAAGAAAAAAAAGAAAAAAAAAAAAAAAAGAGGATAGATAGGAAAAGCCAAAGCTACAGGAAATCTCATACAGATACTAGATTACTGTTCAAAGAGTCTTATCACTAAGGTACTATGTAACACTGTATAAATACATCTCCTGGTATTTGTTCGGTCTGGGGATGTATGTTGGTTTGCGTATGTACTGCAGAGCCTTTTTTCAGTAGCCAAAGTGCTTACCATGTCAATGTCTGAACTTTTCCTGGTGTTGTGACTTTTCATACCTCGGGTCATTGAAGATAAAGACAGTAATACTTTTTTTTTTTTTTTTTTTTTTAATGTGTAGTCTATATTATGCTAAAGTTAATATTTGATCCCACAGTTGCCTTATGGCCTTAAAAACCTAGTAAAATATATTCAAAAGAAAAAGATAGGAATGACATAGTTATTCAGATATCACTGAGACCGGTACCACTCTGGACTGAGATCAATCTGCCTGGATAACCTGAATATACCAGGCTAGAACATAATTTTTTTAGGATTCATAAAGTTTAAGACATGGTCAAAGACACAGAATACTTTTGTATGTGCATAGGATATTTATACATTTAGACATATACAGGCACTTATTCATACTTAATTGATAGCCACAACATGAGTTCCTCTCAAGGCAGTCTATTCTGTGTTTAATAAGCTATCCTTCTCACTCTATGGCTTTTTCTGCAGTTCCAAATTACTTAAGAGAAATATTGATGCAGATTTCTGGATACCTAAAAAGCTAAGAATAACATGAAGAAGGAGAATTTGAAGAAAATGAAAGTCATTTTCTAGCTAGAGAGATGTTTCAAGAGAAAAGATGCTGTCAGTTTTAACATCAGTTACAGGAAAGAAATCAAGTCCTTGTCAATGTGGTAAGAAATCACACACTTATTTTTCTTTCAGTGACTGAGATTTTTAAATTTTTCCTACATTTAAAAAAAATGAAGGTGGTGAGAAGATTGTACATATTTCCCTGAAAAAAAAAAGCTAATACCTAGTTACTATGTAAACAAAGAGCATAAATAATTTCAGTTGTTTAATTGTCTGAGTTGTCTCTCTGACATTAATGTCAGGCTTTAATTTCAGTCTCAAAGCATCTGTTTATTGTAAAAGTCAAACACTAAAAGTACTCTTACATCAATTTCAGCACTCTGTAATTTTACATCTTATATTACACATGTGGTAGAAACCTAATTTCAATATAAAGACCAACACTTTACAACTGGTAGTGGGTAATTATGGGAAAGCATACATGCACTGTGGTATAATGACTCTGCCAAAGCAAAGTGGAAAAATCATAGTCCATCCTGACTAAGAGAAACGTTTGGTTTTCCACCTAATACCCAATCATGTATCCAAACACTTCACAGCTTCAGCCCAATGCACTTTAAGAACTTCTTTGAGTATGTTGAACTCAGATTAAAGGAAAAAAACTTAAATTAAAAAAGAAAAATACGTATCTTGTAGAAGGAGCCAAAGTGCCTCTTCTGTTTTGTAATTAGAGAGTAACAAAGGAGTAGGACAAGATCCATGGAAACTAATAAATATTACGCAAAGGGTGTCAAGTGACTAATGACTTATATAATGAATGCTATATTGCTATAAGAATGCAACTCTTTTTTATACAATCAGATGTGCATTGTTATATGCCTGAGTACAGCTTTTTATGTGATGTAAATTTTTCATATGTTTAGAGAAACTGAACAGTTGGTTCACTGAAGTATCTTTCATCAGAGTGGCTGTTAGCCCACAGTTGCACCACCCAAAAAAAATAATGCAGTTCATATCTACCAACACAGCAAAACTGTAGGAGCTCTGCAATGCTAGAAGAAAGGCAATGGCAGCTGACTTCTCTTGTCTTTGAACTTTAAGGTGACTGAAGTGTGTAGTATGTATATCACTGAGTTTGTATCCATAAGTTGTTTGTATTCTTGCATAACCAGGGTCATACACTATCAGATATTAGATAGATTTAAAATTAAAAGCATGATTTGAACATATATATGTTTAGTGCATAGGAAGGCAGGAAGGCAGGAAGGCAAGAAAGACAGAAAGACAGAAAGACAGAAAGACAGAAAGACAGACAGACAGACAGAAAGACAGAAAGACAGAAAGACAGAAAGACAGAAAGAAAGACAGAAAGACAGAAAGACAGAAAGACAGAAAGACAGAAAGACAGAAAGAAAGAAAAAGAAAGAAAGAAAGAAAGAAAGAAAGAAAGAAAGAAAGAAAGAAAGAAAGAAAGAAAGAAAGAAAGAAAGAAAGAGAAAGAAAGAAAGAAAGAAAGAAAGAAAGAAAGAAAGAAAGAAAGAAAGAAAGAAAGAAAGAAAGAAAGAAAGAAAGAAAGAAAGAAAGAAAGAAAGAAAGAAAGAAAGAAAGAAAGAAAGAAAGGAAAGAGAGAAAGTCAGTCAATCAGGGTCCAGTTTTTAAATGAAACCTCTGTAATATCTAGTAAAATTCTGTAGGAAAGCCCTAAAATTTTGTGGGTTTTTAAGGCAGTTTTGGTTCTCCATAGTTTGCATTCCATGTATGTCTTTCCATTTCAACCTAAGCTGATCTTTCCAGTGAAGATAATCAAAATGTTCAGGCTTCCTGGCTAAGGATCAAAACTGCTGGAAATCAGTTTTCTTTTGAGACCATTCAGTCCTTACAGATTCCAGTCCAAATGCTGGAAAACTCATGCTTCACTTCAGCTGAGTTGATATGTCAGGAACCCTGCAGAACAGCCTTTCAGTTTTGAACTTAAATAAAAATGAGTACAAGGGAAGTTTTATCCAGACCTGCGGGACTTTTCTTACTTTCTTCATGTTCTGTCATTTGACTCATTCTAAGAAGTATCTGTCGATTGAAGTACACAGATATCCTTCTCTGCTCCATGTTTTAACTTGTTTTGTTTCAAGCTGGGACAAACACCCACTTCAGCCTGTAAAATTTGGTTTCTACCTCATGCTACAATAAAAGTAAAGAAAAGAAAGTTTTCTGGATTCTTTCTCTTCCATAGACTTGAAAAAGTGACACTTAAAAGGTATAATGTTATACATCACATGTAGATCAATAAAAATTTAACACTTTTAATCATTTTGATTCTTTAAACTCTGCATCACTCTGATAGGGTGAGTTTTTACCTTAGGCTTCCACTTACATAATCACCTTTCTACATTCTCTTATTTTCCTTTGCAGCTGGTGCCTGTGCCTGTGTCACCCTTAAAATGTGTGGTTTATTAGTGATTTAAGTATCAGATTTATAACTGTTTTTGTCAATTTTGGGGAAAACATTTGCTACTTAATTACCATTTCAGACTTTGTGACATGGTGCTTTTTTTTTTTTTTTTCATCCTCTTGTAGCTGCAATAATCACAATGGCCTTCGAGAATTTCTCTGAGAATTCCTATTTAAATTGTGTCTTTTTTAGAAGACATAAACAGGCATGTAAAACTAGTAGACAGTAAAGCATGCTTTATATTTGCTAGTTCTTTAACATAAAATGGTAATTATCACTTTCCAAATAATAATGGTTGATGGTTGTTACAATTTCTTTAAGCTAAGATTTTTATAATGTTTTGACAATTTTTTAGTAAATTTGTCCTGACTATGGTGTAGTTTGTATTTAAAAAGTCTTTAAAAGCTGCAATGTTTCATTATTTTACATTTTTTTCATGGTATGCAGTGTTGCTAGGAAAAATTTTCCATGTTGTAAGCAGGGACTTGGCCACGTGGTTTTGATTATCTTCAATGAGATTCAGATGGCTAACTCACCACCCTGACTTTGAATATGTATATATACATGTACATATACTGCTGTGTTTCACTGGAGCCATTGCTGTCTGAGGAACAAGAATGCTTACTACTACCTGAAAATGTGCTAGCGCTTGCTGAATTTTTCTGAAGAGCGTTCCAGGCAAATTTTGATCCACTAGTGAATTTAATCCACATGTACCCTTGTTACTCACTCTTCACAAATACTTCTCTAAGGAAGTTTATTTTGAGCATTTGGGGAATGAATGTCCATTTTTCAAGCAAAGAACTTGCTAAAATTATAGCCATTCAATATGTTCATACTTACAATCTTTTCAAAAAAGAGATATACAAACACCCCTATGTGAGCCAGAAGATCAATCAAGCACCATGAACAAAAAATGGTGTATTTTCGTACAAAGTCAGAATCAAAGAACTTACGGAGAAGTTTCTCTGCTGTTTGTGAAATTACATGGCACAATAATTGTGAATATGTATGTTCATTTTGCATTGAAAGCAGAGCTATTTGCAGCATACCAAGCTCCACTCCTGAATATTTCTTGCCCACCTTACTGTAGACTAGTACATGATCCAGTAGAGTTCCTTAGGCTGCTTTTTGCCTACAGTTCAAAGGAATCAGACTCAGCCTGGAAGAAGAAACCTCAGGCAAAGTTCGCTGCAGTGCTCACAGGTGTTATTGCACCCAGCTCTCAGCACCACCAAAGGTTTTAGTCTTTTCTAGTAGGGAAGCCAAAAAACCCGTATGTTCTTTTATTCCAACTTCTCTATTTCACAAACTGGTGTCTTAGCTGCACTTACTGGTGAATGATTCACATGCTGCCTTCTGCAGAGTAGGTCTGACAGGTGAAGTGCAAAACATCTGCTGGGAGATAATAGTTTTAAACCTTTGCTACATCTGCTCAATGAATGTTAGTCAGAGTCATTTGTTAAAGTGACTTTGTACTATTCAATGGCTGGCAAGTTGATTCAAGAGTAAAAAAACATTGCATTTTATCACCTTTCATAGTCAATAAAAATTACATGGAGATAGGTTCCAAAATATACTTTGACACAATTAATGAAAAAGCACCTGCGTTTTTTTAATTGCTTAGGTTTCACAAATTCCAGTGAGGTCAACATGAATCATAAGTTCTTGGGACCTATAAATATCAGGAAACTTCTACTGTAATGTGTTAGTACCCTAAAGTGACCAGAGTGGAACTACATCCTCCCTGCTTTTATTTTGAAATTATTGTGTCAGATGCCACTGATGCTCTTTGATCTCTAAAAAACAAGTTAAAACAAAACCAAAAACTCCTAAAAAATTCCTCACCCCGTGAACTTAACCTGAGCAAATTTCTCTTCAAATACAAAAAGCTCAGTCTTCAAACATAGTAAATAAAAGTCTTGAAGAAAAATATGCCTCTTACTTTGTAACAGCCTGTTCTCTTGGGAAGACCACACAGCTAACTCCACTCAGAAGTATCTCACCTGCCTTATTTACACCCCTGCCTGTCTCTTGAGGCAATGCTGAATTTTCTCCATGCCAAGACTAAGCTGTTCTCAAAGCATCTTAAACACCTCTGAGATGCTCACTCTGACCCCACAAGCAGCAGCCAGGCACATGAGTAGCTTTCCTCTCAGCTGCCCACTCTCATGTTCTTTCAACGTTATATCCCATAAGCAGTATTTACACAGCAAACTGAAAACAAACACATTTAACAGTTTTGCCCTCTCATTATAAGGTGCCTAAATGTTTACTCAGGAACAAAACATCCAAAAAGGACCAACTTTAAGAATTAAAAACCCAAACTCACTCACAAAAAAGCATGTTCTTTTAACTGCTCATGTTTGATTAGTGACCTGACATGACACTTTAATAATGTAAGTAATCTGTTTAGTCCCTGACTTTTTTTTTTTTTTCACAAACACTATATGAATTAATATGCTCACAGGGCATGCTGGGTAGTGATGAATTACTGTTTCTTTGCATAACAAATATAGAATCCAACATCCTCCTTTCCCCCTCAGGTACAACCAAGGCTCCTTCCCGTATATTTGAAGAATTTGCCCTTGTTGGCTCAATTTCTCTCCCTCCTTCTCTCAGATGTACAACCCACCATGTGTTGCTATAACATAATCCAGACGTGGTATTTGGTTTTCATTTGTTTTTTTCTTTCAGTGAGTTCTGTTTTCTGCAGCAGAACCATCTCTGGCTGCATCAATTACACAATCTTGCATTAATTACACAAACATTTAGATTATTTGCCACACTGGCTGAATACTAAGTGAGAAAGGGAAGCATTCTCCCTATAATACGGAAAGCAGACATGACAATGCCCATTTTTTTGAAGGCATTTAGCTTCACACAAGCCCAGACGTCTATAATGAAAAAGGTCTATTTGTTCCTTCCCCACCCAGTGCAAGAGCTTTATCACAAATACACCAGTGTTTCAGAGAGTCTAGCTTTAAATGTTCCAGGGGGAATGTCTCTGAAATCTATTATTCTTAATATTACTACATCCACATTTTCCTGTGCTACGCTTTATATATAGACACAAGATCAGAGTCCTTACACCTTAAGAAGCTATTTAACCACCAAATGGTTCTTTCTGCCAACAGTTTTTCCCTAATGCTCCGACCTATTTTCCCTGTCTTCGTATATTTTCTTGGATACCACCTCTAACCCTCTTGATTAATCAGCATCAGGCTTCTCATTTTCACATGCTGATGCACCTTCAGAACTTGCAATATGTCATCATGACTGTTCCCTTCAGAATAATGACTCTGCCTGGATTATCACCTCAATGAAGTAAGTCTATAAGACTCTCTCAGGGTTTTCTGCTGTAAGGTACTAAACAGAGAAATATGTGAATTGATTTCTTAGTTCTGTGGACAGACACAGTGAAAATAAAGAAGACCACAATTAAAAAGGATAGTTTTCAAATATGGGTTTACTTGTTAGCACATTCTTGTTTCCATTCCATCCTTCTCTCACTACGATCATATGAGTCAAAGGTTTCATTTTTCATATCTTTGTCAAAAAAAATTTAATTCATTGTAAAAAAAATAATGTTCCTAGAAGACAAAGCCTCAACCACAAACCTTCTACCATCTCTAGAAATGGGCATCAAGACTTTAAAAATTTTTAAGCTAAGTGAATACTTTCCTATGTCTAGTGATATTTATTGTATGTTTCAAGTTAATCAGTTAATTTTCCTTCTAACTGCCCTGTTTTCCTTTTTTTTTTTTTCTCCATAAACATCTCTGTTCTTATTTTTTGATAATAGAGAATACTAAAATTTCAACTAACTATCAAAGGTCTATTTCCTGCAGGACAAGATAAATAGGTATTATTGTATTCCTCCTCCATGGTAGGATTTCTCCATGGAGACATTTTAAAATTATGTTGGCGATTTTCTTCCATATCATAATACAAACTCCTACTATATCTTTGCTGTTGAATATAATCTCAAAGCTACTTTTGGCATTCCTGTTTTCCAGTTTTTCTTCTGCAGTTTTGCAAGGCTTTTGAATTATTTTCTTTATACCTATCAACATACACTTTAGCAATGTTGTTCTTTGTGCATTTGTCTAACAGCTCTGGGATTTCTTTCTGTGTCGTTTGTTTTTTACAAATCCATATTGTATGGAAATTCACTGTCATATTTCCACTTTTTCCTCTAGATCATTAATGAATTTGAAAAACAGAACTAAAACACACTGATGGAATTTCTTGATGTGTTACAAATCCCAGTGGAAGTCAGTTTTAGCTGATTATCATTAATACTTTTATCACTGTCTTTATTATCAGGTTATTTGTTTGCTTGCTTGTTTTTGTGGTGTTTTTTTTTTTTCCTATCAGTTCTGTGAGATACACAGTGCTCACATACACATACAGTACTTACAAAATCATAATTATATGATAGGAATATATGAGAACTGTAGTTTACAATGTTGTAATTTGCTTTCTTTCCAACTTTCAAGTGTAAAATATATAGCATAGAATTCTAAACGGCTGAAGGCTTTGTGAGTCAAAGAATGTCAGGGAAAGAACGTTAAAATACAGGAAACAATAAAAGTCTAGATAAGTTTATAACAATGAGAAGGAGACTGGGTTATAGACTGAACATCATTTTCTGGTAAATACAGATTTTTCAGGCCTCCTTGGGGACTACATTCTGATATAATTTTTTTAGCTCATCTCAAAGTTAAGTTTGGATTTTGTAAGTCTGAATTTCACTCCTGATCTTTTATTATCTTTTTAGTGATTTTGTATTACTTTGTGTTGAATTGTTTTCTGTAAAAGGTGATACTTTTCCAGAACTAGACTACAATTAATCTTTTACAAAATCCATATAAGACATGTCTTGATATAAGGAAGGTGGCAACATAATTAATCAATAAAGCAGTGTGTTACCATTTAAGCAAGGAGTTCTAGCCAGTAGAATGATGCTGGGAAGATTGCTATTCAAATAGACAGAAGAAAATTATATTTATATGTGTATATATATATATATATATATATATAAAATCTATTTCATATGCTTTTAATCTATGCAGCTCTTTTTTTTTTATTTTACAAAACAGTTAATAAATGCTTAGCCATGGGCTTACGGCAACATTATATAGTTCTGTACTTGCAACTTGCAAACTTAGTAAAAAATATTTTACAGGTTTTGATAATAAACTCTTCCTGTAACTCTTCCACAGGATTCTTAATGCAACCATCATGTTTACATATTGCATATCAAAATTAAATAAGACAGTTAAACTACTTTTGGCCCTACTACAAACACACCACAATAATAATTAACCATTAAGGATTAAGCATTGGATCCATCAAAGCAGTTAACCACTTACATAATCTCATGGAATTTGTCAGTTCAACACATAATTAAGTCCTTTACTGGACCAGATCTCCAGATTGTAATAATAAAAAGATGGAAATATTTAAACAGGCTCTGTTGGCATTTTTTGTTTTGTTTTTAATTTAGGGTATATAATTCACTTGTTAGCACTGTATATAAACATCATTCTGTCTCAGATCTTGTACTTTTTGTATTCCTGGTGTATACAAAGGTCCACTTCAAAAACTGAAAGATATCATGAGCATCAGATATAAATAAGTAGATTAAACAGAAAGACCATGAAGCAGGGGGTTGTAGAGCCAGTCATCTTCCACTTGAATTCCAGTGCTACAGATCCCACTGAATGTCTGAAGCCTCTCTGTTAAAAAAACATCTTCTGAAATTTATATAGAGAGGGAAATTAGAGAAACCAAGGACATAATATTTCAGAAAGACTGATTTTAAGGTTTCCAGTGTTTAAGTGAATAACTTCCACATAAAGGTACCTGACCTTTTGAAAATGTTATCTGACTTTTATCATAGTCTGGCCTTCTTGTATGTAATAAATAGGGTACTCCAATACTGAGGCTGTGAAGTCACAAACCCATATACAAATAGTCTATTTCAGAATCTTTTCACATCGGTAAGATTTGTTCTAATTGTCTTACTTTAACCACTATTTGAAATCGACTTAGGAGTTCAAGCTAAAGTATTACATCCAATCTGCATCTATTATATTACTTCTGTATATTTAAGATACCAAAACACTTTTAACCAAAAATATAAACAAAAGTTTAAAAATTCAGTAAGGGGAGAGAGTCTTCTCCAGCATTTTCACTTTCTAGAAATTTAGGGTTGTATAAAATATATTTCCATGTTCTTGAATGTTATCACAGCCAAGATTTCAGTGCATTCTTTGGAATAGCAGCCAATCTGAACCATTTAACTTTTAATAGTGGAAAACTTAGAGCTGAACTCAGATGATTGAATGCAAACACAGACTACAGAGGCATCCCAACTGCATGTGACTTCCCTCCACATGTTTAAAAAATGCAGTCACAGTTTTCCCTGCTTATTTTGGTGGCTGCAGTATCACCAGGAGCAAAATTACCATGGCAGCTTAGTTTAGATTACCTTTATACATTTAAAAAAAAAAAAAAAAAGACACGGAAACCAGCACTTTTTGTTATTATTCCCTTTCCAGGTCAGGATTTTTGTTGTGCTGCACAAACAGGAGGAAGCATCTGTCCCAGCATACTGTAAATTTAATCAGGAATTAACTTGTACAAATTCAAGCATGCTATTTCTGATCTACTACGGAAATGTGTTTTGTAATTAAGTTGCCAACAGTCAACTCCACAGATTGGCTTTGGACAACATTCAAGTCTTCCCAAGAATACCAGAACCCTTTCCTAATTCGCCAATATTACATTCTTTAATAGAACATACAGCCCTTTATTTTTAGGCATATATTATTTTGTAGCAGCAAAGATTTTTGAGATAATTTTATCCAAATTTCATCCTCTGAAACCTTTATTACACAGCTGTTTTCACAAGATGATAGCAATTAAACATGAGGTAAAAAAGTCAGTAGAAACACATCTCTTGCAGAAGAATATCCTTCCTAATGGAGAAACACTGTGTTGCAGAAGTTTCTTCTTTGATTTCCAGCAGCTGCAGAATTAGCCCCATAATACTGAAAAAACACTCTGGGGTCATTCTTAACATCTTTGCCACAAGGGCTAATTTTGTGCCATCCTGTACCATGAGAGTCATAAACTGTTGTTTGTTTGTTTGTTCCCTTTGGATTTCTTTTCTGTCTTTGCAGAAAGTGAGGGTTGTCAAGCATTGAACAGGCTGCCCAGGGAAGTGGTTGAATCGCCATCTCTTGAAGTATTTAAAAGGTGTGTAGATGTGGTGCCTAGAAACATGGTTTAGACACGGATGTGGCAATGTTAGGTTAATGGTTGGACTTGATGATCTTAAAGGTCTTTTCCAACCTAAATGATTCTGTGATTCTATGACTCTATTACTGTGACTCTGATACAGGAAAATTAGCATGTGTGATATGTTAATTGTTTCGTAGAGCTGAAATTGCTTAGTTGAAGGTTAGACGTTGTACTTAGTTGCTGAGTAAACAGGATGTAGTAACTCCTGCTATATTCAAAATACACTACAGACAGTAATATGAATGTGTCTTTTTCAGTTGACACAATACAGTTGTTACAAAATGTATAAAGGCAAAAATAATACACAGACTGGCTTGTCTGTCTGTAGGTAAGCAAAGAAAATGGGACTCAGCTGTACAAATGGATACATCTGCCATGTAAACAAGTACAGCAGAGCTAGTCATACCTTTGTAGTCAGTGGAAAGAAATAAACACACCTAGGATCTGATTCACTCTATTCTAAAACAGATGTCAGAAGCCTTCAATAGCAATCTTTTGTACAGAATTACAAATCTAAAGCAATGAAATGGCCATTGTACTGAATCTCAGCTTCCCTTACTGTGCAGCAGTTGTGTTCTTGTCCTTTTCCTGGATCCTTCTGAGATCAGAACTTAAGAGTGCACAAATAGTAGAAGAAATGTCATGTTTACAATTCTCCTCAGAGTGCTGAGAAACAGGAAGTGACAGAAATAGTATTCTTGGCTGATATTCTAGCAAGGGTCTTTCAGACGTTATTCTTGGGGAGTTGTCACAAATGCCTTACGTTATGGTTTTATGAGTGTGCAGAGTGGTAGGAATCAAAATCTAGATAATACCTCCATTTTCTTTTTCTATTAAAACAAAAAAAAGTTTCCTACAACAAGGACTAGCTCCAAAGAGGAAGAAGCATACTTAGCTAATAAACTTATTTTTAAAATGTTTTGCTGGAAATATTTATATGTTACTCCTGGAAATTATACAAAATACAGATTCACAGTGGTATCACTTGAATCAAAGGGTCTCTGTATGTTAAGGTATTGAATGGAGGTCCAAGGTTATCCTTTCTGATGAATTTTGTTTAAAAGTACTTGACACATGTTGAAATCTGTTTCTTCCATAAGTCAAACAAAAACTGGCCTTTCTAAAAATTGCACAGGGTTCAGAAAAACAATATCTTTTATAAGGTTGAAGTAATTCACAAAGTGCTTAAGGAGTGTTCTTTTTCTAACAGTTTTGTTATCTTTTCATGATGTGGCCTTGTGCAATTACATATCTCCTCAATGAGGGCGTGTGAAACATGCTTTCAGTCGCTCTGGTTAAAGACATTGAAAACCTTATGGCATTGTAGAAGTAACAGACAACCATCTAAAGCCTGGGTTCTCTTCAGTGAGACCCCGAGGTGTAAGATGAGAGTCCTGGGATCACTTATCTCAAATATGAGGTACCTGTATTTCTTGCTTTCATAAATGATTGGTTTCAATTCTAATGTAGTAAACAAAAATATGCCTTAAACTGTTATGTAAGAGAACAAAAAGCTCATCTAAAGGTGCTCTTCTGCCACATGCTGACAAAATTGTCTCTTTTCCACAATGCCTGTGGAACAGCTTTTGGGAAAACACCTTAACAAGCTTTTGTCTTCATGTACCATGTTAGTAATTAGTTACTATTCTGAAGTTAGACTGTTTTATTCCTTGTTTGATTGTGGTGGGGGTTTTTGTTTTGTTTTGGTGGGGTTTTTTTTATTTTGTTTTAGTTTTGTTCTTGGATTTTGTTTGTTTGTATTTTGGGGGTTTTTGTTTGGTTGGTTGTTTTGTTTTGTTTTGTTTTGTTTTGTTTTGTTTTGTTTTGTTTTCCCTCAAGAGTGGGTTAGAGAGAGCTAATGCAGTCAGTTGGCCAGCATACGGTGTCAGTAGCCTCATGGGAGGCACAGTGACAAGTAGCTGGAGTGGAAACCTCTTGGCCTAGCTGAGCCTGGAAGAGGACAGCTGTCCTCAGCCTCATCCTAAAGGCAGACAGATGGGGCTGAACCTGAGTGAGATGTTTGTCTTGTCTCTTCAACATGCACTCTGACCTGTGAACTGCTGAGTAAATGGGAACACCACAAGGCACCCTCTTTCGTTTGCCTACAAGTGCAAGGCCCTCTCCTTGTTCGTTTTTGCCTTCTCTCCCTCATAAAAGGAGAAGTCCAGTTGAATGGTGAAGTTTGTGCAAATAGAAAGTATTTGGGGAGCAGGAATACTGGTTTTCGAGGGTAGGTTTTAAATGAAGTATCTTCAGTTGTGGTATTTTTCTTTTTCTCTTTTGCATTTTCAGTTTCACAGCTGAAACACCACTGCCACCAAAGGACCTGATCACTCTTGTGATGAGTTCCTCTGGTCACTATGGTGCATGACATCTTTTTGGCTCTGTGACCCTATCATTATGTACAAGACTCCAGCTGCCAGTGACCTCAGAATTTGCTGTCTGCACAACCAGGCTGACCCAGCAAGATAAAGCTTTGACAAATCTCTCAGGCCTTTGTTCTTAGGCCACAAAACTGATGTATTTCAGAACCACAGCAAAGAAAGATTTCAGCACTCATCTTTATAGTGAAACAAGTGAATGGGGAAGGAAGAAGGAACTGTGTAAATTAATTTCCTTAGGTTTTCCCTTATGTCCCTGATTGTCCACTCAAATCTTTACCGATGCTTATTAAGCACTCACAACATATTTAAAGTCTACTGCTGGCTACTCAGCTTCTCTTTCTGTATAACTAATGACATAGATTTTATTCAATTGATTCCTGACTTCAGCCCTGTTTTATTTCTTTCAGACAGTCCCTTCTATTTTCATCAGATATTAGAAAGACTGATGCTCTTTCTCCAATAAACAGATTTCTGTTTTAGCTTACATAGCCTACAGCAAGAACTAACTCATCACTGGAGTTTGTTCACAGAAAAGATGTACTCCAGAGTGATGATACTTTTCAGACACATTTTTAAGCTGATGGCTCAAGTAATTATGCCATCTATGATGTCCCACAAGTCACTGTTATGCTTCTGAACCAGAAGCCAAGTAAATAAATGTCAGTATTTTATGTGGCTTTGTGGCTTTTATATGAATGATAGGCATTTGCAACATGAAAACCACTATATCTATTTGACACATTTGTTAGGAATTTGGAAGGGGTTGGAAGCTGAAGGATTACTATTTCACCACTAGAAATGACTAAGATTGTTGAAGATTAGCAAATTTTGGCTGCACAGGTTTTGCACAAATTGTTCTGCAAATGAATTGAGAACTCTGGATTTGAGGTTTAGCAGACCAGTACACGTCAAAGGGGCAGCTCATTGTTTGAAGGTGTGATCTTTTAGTATGCATTTGAAACAAATGCATGCCTTATACCTCTCAAAACTTTTGTTCTGTGGGTACAGTTACAGACCAAAATCGTATGGAGGGAATGTAAAGGAAATTTGCACATTGTCTCTCAAACATTGCCATGCTGCATGCTGCCTCCAGGCTTATCTCTATCAAGCCTGGTTTTGTCCCTTTTCCATTTCAAGCGTATAAAGCACATGAATCTTACGATATGATATGATATGATATGATATGATATGATCATATCATATCATATCATATCACATCATATGGCAAAAGCAGAATCACCTGAAGTGTCATCCAGGAAATTCAAAGCTATTTGTACCAAAGTCTGTGTAGAAGCCACATTCTTTAGAAATCAAAGTGGTTTCTACAGAGGGTAGGAAGACATTACAGAGATGTCATGAACTAGGCTGTAGGAGTCCTGTATTGTATACATTAGAAAAAATGGTCCATATTTTCTAGAAAGTGAAGTCACTGAACAGAGTTGTGATTTTCATATCAAAAGGTAAAATGTCCTATTTTTATCCAGGATTGCAATTCTGGCTGACAGTCATAATTAAATATCTGACAAATAGAATACAAGCGGATTACTATAGAAATAGCAATTAAATAGACAAATCCTTTTTTGCCAAGCAGTGTTCACAGTTTGCCACAAGCATTCTTCTTTTATTTCCCCAAATATCTATATTTAGATGTGTATATAAAGAACAAAGAAAAAGTGTTTTTTCCTTTTGGATACTCTATCATTTTTTTTAAGACAGAAACACTGTGTGCATTCATCAGTACACTAGGAAAACCCTAGAAAGTCACCAAGTTGGATGTAAATGGCTGACCTCTAAGATCTTGAAGCAAATCAAGAAGTCCTTTTTTGCTTCAATTATTTTTTTTCCCAAAAAAAAAATATTGGGTTTCGGTTATGCTGGGATCAATGTACTTACAATTAGGCATGAGAAGAGAGAAGTTTTTATTTGTCCGGATTTAGGAGTCTCTCAGCTTATTCTTTTGATATTTTTTGTTGTCGCTGTCATCTTCATTACCATCTCTGGCAAACTAATCCTCATGTGTTTTCATTTTACCTTTGTCACTGTGGTACATGTGCAACTAATACCTTCTTCCGTGCACAGCTACAATGAGGAAATAATTGTACCTTGACAGCTGGTGAACTGAGGTCCAGGTGCAGAAAGAAACTTCAATACTATAGTGCTGAGCACTGCAACAACTAACAAGGTGACTTCCTTCCCCAGAGCTGTATTTACAGTCTAGGACCGTCTCCTGAAGGAAGAAATTTGAATCTTTTATTTGAAAAAACAGCACATGTTACTGGGAAAGACACAAAGGAAACAAGACAGAGCAGGACAGAGGAATATTTTTTGCTTTTAAAGAGACTAAGGGGTCATGTTTCCCCAAAGATTAATGATAAAATTCCCATTCACAATTTAAAGGCCTGTGTCCACAACATGCTGCTGAGGCACCTGAATATTACAGGTATAGAATTCATTACTGAACACATACTCTTTTCTCAATGAACCCATTGCTATGTCTTCACCTAATCCAGTGCTCATTCTGTAATGGAGGGATTTCTAACCTCTATTTCCTAATCATTAAATGTCAAGGCATAGATTCAACTATGAGACCACGTACCATGGTTGCTTTTGAAAAGCTAGGTTTTAAAACAATTTATGACAAGACAAATCCAGGAATGCCTTTCTTAAATTTGCATTAAAAATGAATGAATAATTGGGAAATGTATTCAGGTACATCATCCAGTCTTTACAAACAACATAATTTTGAAGTCATAAGCAATTTCATGTAAATGCCCAAATATTAACAAATATAATAGAATCTACTCGAAGCAAGTGATTGATTTGGTAGTATAATGAATGTCTTACATCTGTACTTCGTGCTTGATAATGATATAACTAGTTGTAGTATGAAAGATAGTGGGTATTTCTGTCATAAAAGAGTTTTTCACTGCAGTTTCTGAAATAGCAGCTTATTATAAAATCTCAAAGAAAGGAATGGACTAAGTTATAATTATTTCACCCTGCAAAGTAACCCAGGGACATCTTTATTAGCTAACTGTTCATACTTAGCCACATTTCTAGGAATTATGTTACTTAAAAATGAAATTAAATAAATCTGTACAGAGGAAGTCTTCAGGCTGTTACAGTAGAGTGGATTGTTACATCATCTTACGATCCATGATGCTAATGAAACAGATAATTTTAAGTAGTACTTCTCATATAATAATAATAATAACAATAATAATAATAATAATACTAAAATCATAGAAGTGTAAATGACTGAGGAAAC
The DNA here is from genome assembly GCF_036013475.1 of Columba livia. Classification (NCBI taxonomy): domain Eukaryota; kingdom Metazoa; phylum Chordata; class Aves; order Columbiformes; family Columbidae; genus Columba; species Columba livia. The sequence goes on from NC_088604.1 coordinate 50,113,276, forward strand.
CATCTTCTCCAGAAAGCCATATAACATTAGGTCCATAATTATGCTCCTTCTGTAAGCCTTCACACTAGAGAAAATTCTTTAAAGGCAACACTTAGAGGGTTCTAGTATGATTTAAATGTGTTAAGAATATTTTCTTTGCTTTCTTAAACTACACTTGCCCTTTTCAGGATACAAGAATGTGAGATTGACAATAATTCTTGGTAATTAGATGAACTACAGAAAGTACAGAATTGATTAAGCAGCATATAATAGTTCGTGATTTGTTTTCAAAAAACAATGTGTCTCCAATTGCTTTTTTGCACATTAAAAGTCCTCCACTTTATGTAAATTGTGTCACGTTGTGATTTCCATATAAGAATAAGCATGCATGACATTACAATGACACCAGCTAGTATCACTGCAATTATATTGGCTTGAGTATTTTCATTACAAACTCCATTACAAACTCCTCCTATATTTCCTAATAAAATACATGCACCTCAAGAGCTGGAACCCTGCTGATTTAAGGAACTCTTTATAACCCAGACAACTGTACTTAAAGTAAAAACGCACACATTTGGCAAGCCATTATATTTTTAATGGACTCAGTCGTGCCTTTGCCAAAAGTTCTGTGGAGAATGTGGAGAAGCTGGCTCTGTAGCCTTAGAAGTCAAGAACCTAAAAGGGAAGGGACTCTATAGAGAAAATAAAAAAAGCATAACCAGCTTCTTAGCTCCTTTTACCTGGGTGGGAATGAAAATAAACTTTTCTGTGGACAGAGCCTGTAACAAACAGCAATATTCTTCCCTTGGTTCAGCTCTCCCCTGCCTCAGTAATGGAAGAGGAAAAGTTCTACCTGCTGCCTGATGCCACTCACATGCCTGATTATGAGGTTGCCACTCACCTCTGTGCAGGAACTCTCCTCCTGCTTCCATACCCCAGGGGTGAGGCAGATCTTCCTCTTGCATTCTCTGTCTAGGTTAGGTTAGGAGTAAATGGAAGAGTGGATGGGAAGAAGAGATGAAGGGAGAAAGGATACAAAAAGGAAAGGGGGGAGGAGGGAAAGCATTGTCTGAACATTACATCTAAGGAATTTTTACATCAGAATCTTTCTGAGATTTGCAAATATTAGTTACTGAGTCACCCAGATGTCTCCACAAATTTAATTTTAAAAATGAAAAGAAAATAAACATATCAACAGTTAGCTCCGTGACTACATAGACACAAGCTAACTGTGAGAATCTCCAGCACATCCAACCACCCGATGAAGAGTGTTAGAAGAAGGAATTCTCTCATCCTGAGAGAAATGCATGATTTATCGTTCTTCCTTGGAGATCCTTTCCTCTGCACACTTGATGTTCTCTGGGTTGGACAACAGGACAGATAAAATCTAGACTCTCCTCTACATTCATATCCCTCTGTACTAACTTTGGTGTGCTTTGCTTCCATGAGGAGTAAAAAAAATAATGCCTAAAAGACAGAATAAGGAAAATAGCAATACCAATTAAAATCCAAGTACTCTGTATGGGTGACTTACCCTCTGTCTTTTGTGCCAGCTGTGGCTACGCCTCTGGACAGAATATGGTCATTGAAATTTCAGTTCTGTTATATACACTACAGAAAATATCTCTGGAGTTATGGTCATTGATAAGGTTAATATTTTTTTATTTGCTTTAATGTATAAATGGTGTAGAAACCACTGGATGAATATCAGTCCTGTAGTCACATCAGATATATTCTGTATGCAAAACCATCTCTTAGTATTCTTGATTTTAAAGAAGGTCATTAAACATTGAAAAAGCTGAGTCAGCTGAAGCCAAGTCAGCAAACACAACTTTAGTGCCTGTCTTTAATTAGTTTAGACACTCAGATAACAAAGGATGCTAAGTTATTCCTCTTTGACAGTATCACAAAAAAAACAAGAGTCAAAAGAAGCCAGAGTAGGTTAGTGTACTACATCAAATGATTTCCATAGGGAGAAACACAGTCATTGTGCAACATGCTGCTGAGACACCTGAATGTTACTGGTGTAGAATTCATTACTGAACACATACTCTTTTCTCAATGAGCCCGTTGCTAACTATGTCTTCACCTAATCCATCACGACATGGCTCTAAGCTAATATATTTTTTTTTTTTTCCTTTGGGATATATCATCTTGGGTACCTCAATATTCACTTTCTAATATAAACAAATGAGTTAACTTGTTCACTTAGCCATGCTTAGTTGTGTTCACTGGAACAGATGAGAAAGATGTGTATCTATCTCCTTCATCATCCATGAAGTACCAGTTTCACAGATACCTAGTAGTTAGGGCTTGTAGAGCTTGCTGATTAATATCTAATTTTAAATCTTCTCATGGTGACTCACCTCACACTCAGCATAATGCAAGTATTCCTGTGTAATTAGCAGGGCTTATTATAGACAAATTATGTGAACTGATTCAAAGGAAACTGGATTTTCCACATTTATGGACTTTCACTTTAAAAAAAGACGGAGATATAAACTCAAGAACAAACTTAAGTTCTTAATGTTACACCAGAAGAACAGAGGGAGCTGAAACTAAAAATCAGGATCCCTTTATCTGTCCCTGCCATTTATGTTTCACACTCCTAAACTCAACACAGGTGCCCTTATGTGGTTCCTCACCCTGCACACTGGCTGTCAAACAGCTTGTTAAGTGGTGTATAATACCCCAGGAGTTGTACAGGAAACATTTATTATTTTATTCCAGGAATATGCTGTTTGAGACACAGGAAGAAGGCTTTCCAACTCTGGTATTTCTGAGTTTACCATTTAAGAGAGCAGGGATTGCCTCTCCCATAGAAGAAAGTGTCACCCACTTAATAACAGAGAATTTCAAAGGACTTTAATTAAAGTGTTCATCAAAATCCATGTCCAAAAATGTCTATTGTGTCAGTGTACTGTTTTTATCATTAGTCCCCATGTTCTGTCCAGCCCTTACGTGCTACAGGTTGCCATGTCAAACATAATTAGGATTACAATTAGTAGGTCTCATAGATGGTATTGATTGCAAACTCAGGAAGAGAAATATAATAGATAAGACAACACTTGTTCAACTTGCAGGAATATACAGCTGCTTCCTTAGCAAATTTGGGGACAGTCATTTTGTCAAATCTTGGGCAGAATTTTTACACTCTTGGGCAGAATTTTTGCACATCTTTCCAAGATGGAAAATTTTCCCAATCTCCCATCCTGAGTCTAAGGGTCCTTCATACATATGTAAAGCATACAGGAAAATCTGTTTCTCAGTGCTGCTAGAATTTAAATGCCCTGAACGCTGCCTGTTCCAGATTAAGCCTGATCCTATGCTCTTCAGACAATAAAAACTTATAAAAAAAACCTTAGAACTCATAAAATATCACCTTCTGCTCCTTTCCTTCTCCTTTTCCCTTTAGCTGTTTCTCCTTTCTTATCTTTTTAATTTTTCATTTCTTTGATAGCTCTGTTTCTAGAATGGTTTACTAGCATAGTAACGGACTTTGCACAAGGTATCTTTTTAAACATACTGCAGAAAAAAAGTATTATTGTCTTTAGTTTTAACCCAGTTAACAAAATTTCCAGTTGCGAAACAATATTTCATTCACAATGTCTCATTCTACAAGTGATTTCTTGATGTGATGGATACACAGAGAGAGACTCCAAGGCTGACCCTCTACTAATGGAAATGTTTTCCACCTGTCTGAGGAAAGTGAGGCTATGGAATTTACAGCAGCAACAGATTCCTGCCACACAGCTCAGATCCACCAAATCTTGTATTTCTGCTATGTTGTGTCTGAGCTTTCTACTCTAATCCAGAATGGAGTGAAGGCCAGAGAATGAAAGATACTCTGAGTATGAAGTGTTGTTTGTTTGTTTTCCCGATATTGTTGGTTTTAGTCCTTGCATCACAGCAACATCCTGTGTTCCTGATGGAGAGACCCTGCTGTGGCAGACACTGTACAAGGCTATAATGAAAAGACAGTCCCTGCTCCAAGGGCTTACTTAACCTCTTTAATTACTAATTCAATTTATGATTGCCGTCCTCACAACTTGAAGCATTCTTTCTCACTAAGTCTCTTCTAAGAACAGAAAGACCAGACTGTCCTCTGGCTTATAAAATAATAACAAAGAATTTTTCTATAATGTTCCTTTTTCATCACATTTTACATCAGTTGTTTATTGTATGGGTTAGCCCTGAAACACATATATTACTCACTGAAATAAATGAAAACACGTGATACGATACTATGAATTCACCCTTCCCCCAATAAAACTGAAGCCATTTGAGCTGCTTTAATTTCTGCAGTTTTTGCCAATGAATTGCACAAGCTGAGGCATTGAAATTCATCCTGTGAATACAGTACACTTTGCAGGGTGTTCATATTGCAGCACAGACAATAATGGTGTCACTCCTAAACCAGAAGTGTACTCCACATATAAAGGGTTCTTCTTTTTTGGGTTCTCAAAGACTGAAAAAAAAATATTACTTATCTGAGGTTAACAACCTGGCTTAGCCTTAAGTTAACAATTCACGCTTCATTCCATTCAGAAGTAGGAAGTTAATATTCTACTCTTCTGAACAGAAAATAGAAGAGAATTATGATTATTTCACATCTGCAATATATTCCAGTAAAATATCTGTACACTTTGAAATAATGAAATGGTTTTGATTTTGTTTTCTAGAGAATAGCATGGTGATTTTTTCCTGACTTTCACTGAAAAAAAATGGAAAATTTCAAAAGAAATGAAAGTTTCCATTTAGACCAAGAAAGAAATGAAAGACTTTCTTCACTAAAAACAAACAAACAAACAACCAAACAACAAACAATGAACTGGCTTTCATTCCTTTAAAGTCATGGATGAGCTGCTCTACCAAACCATTACTCATCAGAATGTGTTGTTTGCTGATATTGCAAATATAAGGAATCTTTGTCTGAGTGTGAAATTTTACACTAGGAGTATTCTTCCTTTGTCTTAAACAGCATTGTTTTAAAGATCCCTTTTTAAAGTATTTTATTCTCTATGCACTTAATGAAAACCAACTTTTCACCCATTTGAATAAGAAGCCTGAAGGGAAACAACTATAACTCCTATTTCCTATCCCTAGGGCACTTTTTTTTTAAGAATGAGTTGTACTGAGACACTTCAGTCTCAGTGAAGCGAACTTGTATTTTAGAGTCTGAGTAAGACCAACATTTTCATTAATTAAAACCAACAACAGTAACAAAACCCAGTATAAGTAAGTTTACCACTGAAATGCAGCCATACCTGGAGTATACAACATCAAGCTGTATCATTGTTAACTAACAGGCTTTTGGATGCCTGGTTCAGTATTCAATAGTGTTATCAGGTTACAGTAAAGATGTATTTATTGGAGGAGGGGAAAATCTACAGAGACAGGCAGACTCTCTTCACTTCCCTTGCATTAACATTGCTGAGTGCACAGTGCAAGCTACAGTCCTGACTGCCAGCACATTTGAACCAAACATTGAACACACCCTAGGCCTTCAAGCTGTGCTCTGAAGCACATCTTCCAAATGTCCTCTTTTTTTAGAGCAAATGTTGATTCAATGCAAGCTGTGGAAATGACAAAACAGGCTGAACAGGCTCTCCGTTTGATCTGCAACATTTTTCCACTACATCTTTGCTACCCTCCCCAAGCACTTTTACCAGAGGAAAAGTAAAAGAATTGCACATTAAGATTTATCTCTTTTGGTTCTTGGATATTTGTAACTTTAAAATTGAGCAGTTACAATGTCAAATGACTGCAGTTTGTGTTTTAGGGCAAGCTGAATTTTTGGCATTGTCTGGTTTGTTTGAACAATAGGAATGTTAAGCACAGTACAATTACCATTTCATCCTAACCTAACATACTGCATACATCACATTTTACAGGCTCCCAATGCTATCAGAAGCAAACAATACAGGATTGAGTACCTGCATGGTTAATGAAAAGCTGAATAGTAACTCCACTGTCCATGGAGATGCCACCGGGTTATAATAAGGCCTCTAGGCCTGCCAGGAGTTGTCTCAGGCCTTCAAGCAAGCACAATCCCTACTGCTGTTCATCTCAACTATTTTTTTTCTTCTCCTCTTCTCATGTTGCTTGTAGCCAGGCTCGACACTCTTTCCTTCCCAGCAGTGTGCAAGCCATGCCCAGGTGGTAGCAGCTACCAAGAGAGAGGGGCCAGGACAAAAGGGGAGGGTAGCGGTGCCTGGTGTTGAGGTGGTGAAACAGAAGCTCACCTGCCAATTCTTGGAACAAGGGATTTGCCTTAAATGTCTTTCTCCCCTCTTGTGAGAGGACTGACCTAAAAGGAGTCTGACCACATTGTCTCACAAGCTGTTGCACTACAAGGTTAATAAAACAGAGGATATTCAGTCACCCCAGAATATTTTTGTCCATTATGGAGATGATAGGCTGGGTGGGGAGCTTCTTTTCCTTCTCTTCTGATCCTTCTTTTCCTTCTCTTTTGATTCTTTCTGTATGTTTGTGTGTTTCTTCACATCCTGCACACATGCTCAGTGTAAGGGGTGAAAAACAAGTTAATAAATAAGTTCTGTGTATTCCTCATTTCCTGAAATATTCATTGTCATACATAAAAGATGATTGTTTTCTTATACAATGCAATTCTCAAACCAGCAGCAAATACAGCAACCATATTAACCTTGAAAATAGGTGTGCTTTTCTGTTATTCTTTCTAATGTAAAACAGATGACTATATTAACCTTAAAGACAATGTGAATCTCTTTTGGAATACTCTACTGAGTAACAAAACGCATACTTGCACTTTATTCTGCACCCTGTCGTTACTATACAATGCACAATACATGCCATCTTCTTTCTCTGCTTTGCTTCATAGCAAAACACTGTCGATGTTGGTAAAACCAAACTGTGAATGATTTCGCTATTCTGAACCTACTTATAAATTCACTTAATTCGTCTCATGGCAGTCAATGATATAATAGCAAAGGCTGCCACAAACTTTGTAAGGCTATGAATCAGGATGATACCTTTGTGTAGAGGAGTGTGAGGGAACCAGGAGCATGGGGATGTTTCTAGAAATAGTACAAGTTGGCTTGGCCTCTGGACTACTTTAGCTCATTTTGCTGTTGAAAGGCTTAGCATTGGGATTCTAGATAAGTACAGGGAAAGAGAGAAAAACAACTGATGCCAGATTGGCATGTTCTTTCTAAAATTCAGCCAGTCTTTAGAGTTCATTTTGATTTGCTGTTGCGTTCTGATGCTCAGGGGATCAGGCCTGTCTACACTACATGCTGAAAAGAGGATAGTCTTGGGGACTTGCACTTTTCCTGATGTTTACGTTCTTTCATAATGCATTTGCTTCTGTTATCTGTTACAGAAGAAATACTAAACTAAATGAAATTTGGTCTCATATACTATTGCTATGTACTTGGAGGCTAGCAGTTCTAAAATAAATAAGTCACATGTACTCTAGAAAGAAATTATTGTGCAAAATATGGTTTTGAATGATAAAGATTTGTTTGTTATAAAAGACACAGCAGTAAAAATGACTCAGTGAAATGTTTCCACGATCTAGTAGCTCTTCCTTAAGAATAGCCTCACTGTTATCAGTTGCCTTTAACAATATTAAAGGTAGAAAGGTTATATACTATGTTGGATGCTGGAGGACAAATAGCCCATGTACAACTGGCCAATTGGAAATTAATTTGCAGAAATACATATGTATTCAGAAATTGTTGGAACCAGATTGACTACAAGTAGATATAGGTCCATCGACATCAGTGGGCTATACTGACAGGAACCAGATAAAGATCTGTGCCATCAGTTTCTCGGAAATTTTACCTGATTTATATCTGTGTGTAGCAGGAATAGGATGAATTTTATCCTTAACTCCAAAGACTTCAAAGAGGTTTTGTGAAATATCCAGGAGAAAATGAGATACTTCTAAGCATATATTCTTCTCAGAAATTCACTGGATTGCACTTGAAAAACACTGCACAGATCTGAATGTCTTTTAATGGAGTTGTCCTACAATAAAATATGTCTGATTAAGTGCCTTAAGGAACATTATCATTAAGGCTCTATGTCTGGTGAATATCATTCTCAAGGCTTTTCTTTCCCTGATTGTGATGAAAGGGACATAATGGTCAGTTTGTGACGAGTTCTGAATGACTGGACCTCATTTACTGTTGAATTGCTGCATTTAATGTGAGTATTCTGTCATATTTTATTCTACTATAATATATAGTTTGTAATAAAAAAAAAAAAAAAGATTTGTTGCTTTTGTTGGTTCTTATATCAAAGGAAAAATACAGGCTGAGATAGCTGCACTATCCGATACTTTCTACATTAAGAGGTTGCTAACAAAATTAACGTTGCAGTATTTCTCACATACCAATTAGCTTAAATAACAAACAGGGTGAAATAAAGGGTATGATTTATTACTGTAGTCCTTGAAAATATCTTCCAACTGCCATCACAGACTACACATAAACTCTGGGATTTCCAGCTTTTAGGTTCAGACATTTATGCTAACTACTTCTCACTTCCCACTACCATCCATGTTGGTTTCCACTGAAAGAAAAATCACTCATGCCAGCAGGCAGGAACCACAGCATACTTCAAAACCATGTGCCCTGATCTGGCTGATCAGAAAAACTGATTTCATCACAGAGCACTAAGTTGCTGAATATGATAAGAAGTAGACCCAGCCTTTTAATTCATGTCCAGACTATGAAAATCACCTGGAGAAGGTTCACTAGAAAAATAATTAAGTAAAAAATTTTAGGTCTAGACTTTCTTTAAATGAAAAAAAAATAAAATCTTTCTTTTTGAATTCCTTGTCAAGATCTGTATAAAGTTTGGTCCAGTTCACAGTTTCCAGTCAAAGATGTTCAGAACTTTTAAATTGTATTCAACTAGGAAAGCTCTGGTTATTGCTCTAGAGACACAAAATCTCTTCAGGGGTTTACATGCATACCTGAGCATGTCTTATAATCTCTTACAAGCAGTACTAAGTAGGAAGATAAGCCAACCTTAGCCCTCAGACTTCTGGATAACCAGGGTATTAGAAAATTATTACAATTTGGTGAAGGAGTAGTTAAGGAAAAACTGAAAATTTAAAGACTAATTCAACTCATTCTTAAGTAAAATTTTTAATTAGATCTGATAAATTATGTCTATCCATTAACTCTAAAGGGAAGGACATATTGCTGTGATTGAATCTACAGTCATTCCTCCCCACGCCACACTCCAAACAACCCCAATGTAATGAAAGTGTTCCTCTGTGTTAGCAGTCTCTGAAGTGGGATATTTCAGAACAAAAAGACATAGCCTTACAGATGTCATGAAGGAAAGACGAAGCAGTGTCTCATGATTAGGGGTGCACCTTCCCAGACTGACTGTCTCTATGCTAGACAGAAGCACTGCTTGTTTTTCCACAGACATTTGGTACCCACACATGTGTGTGGTGTTCATTGTGCTTTTCTTAGCAGAAGGCATGGGAGCAGCAGAAGGACAATTTTAAACTACTCCATACCAAGAGTTTCTCAAGTTTGCAGGGAAAAATAATAATTTGACAAAGACTGAAATGAAAAAAAAAAAAAAAAAAAAAAAAAAAAAGGAACCTTTCTGCCTGACAGAATAATAAAAAGAAAAATGTGTCCTGTGGCATTTCAACAGTGCTGTGAATAATTCCATAAGGCCAAACGTTTTAAAAGCTTAAATAAATTTGCCTGAAGAAAGGCTTAAGCCTGATAACTGAAAATAGGAAGCGGCAAGTGTTTGCTATAGTAAAAGAAAAGATTATAAAAACTTTTTTTTCTGACGTGTGTGGTTTAAGGCCTGTGTCTTCTGAGTTGGAGCTAATGCCATCGGCACAGAATTTTTAGTCATAATGTATTTTTCTTATTCTGGTCAAAACTCAGCTTATCAAGACAGGATCTCTAGGGAAATGCTAGAGCCTGAAAAACTGAGAAGTTTAGTTTCTTTAACATGAAAACAAAATAGTACAAGAATGAAAGTTTGCTACTGCATATCATCTGTAAACTGAAGACTAGGTCAAAATTTATAAGAAATTTTGACTGTAGTATATTGTTTATGAAAATATGATGTACTCTTTGATTTAAAATTATGTGTACAGGCACTGATGTAATGATTTTTGGGAAATATACACTTCACTGTATTCACAAATAATTAAGCCAAGTGGGAGAAATAGAAGCATCTTAACCATGAGGTTGAAAATACAGTGTGCAGAATTATTTGGCTAAGAAAAATAATATAATATCTGAATGTAAAGAAAAAGAAATCCAGCTACAAGCAGCACTTAAAATGTGCCTGTAGCTTGAAACAAAACATTGTTTCTCTAAGAGGAAAAGTTCAATAATACTATTCACAGCAGAGCTTCTTCAAAAGTGTAGATGCTTTCCTGTGATTCAATAAATCCACCCATAAGGTGATATTCAAATATTTTTTCTAATTTGACAAGCATGTAAAATTTTCCAGCAGATAGGCTAACCCTTCTGAAGATAATTTAAGCTGATTTGGGATTGGTATTATTCAATATATTCATCAATGACTTGGATGAGGGAATAGAGTGCACTATCAGCAAGTTTGCTGCTGACACCAAGCTGGGAGGAGTGGCTGACACACCAGAAGGCTGTGCTGCCATCCAGCGAGACCTGGACAGGCTGGAGAGTTGGGTGGGGAAAAATTTAATGAAATATAACAAGGGCAAGTGTAGAGTGTTGCATCTGGGTAGGAACAACCCCAGGTTCCAGTATAAATTGGGGAATGACTTATTAGAGAGCAGTGTAGAGTAAAGGGACCTGGTGGAAAGCAGGATGACCAGGTGGAAAGCAGGATGACCATGAGTCAGCACTGTGCCCTTGTGGCCAGAAGGCCAATGGCATCCTGGGGTGTATTACAAGGGGGGTGATTAGTAGATCGAGAAAGGTTCTCCTACCCCTCTACTCCGCCCTGATGAGACCCCATCTGGAATATTGTGTCCAGTTCTGGGTGCCTCAGTTCAAGAAGGACAGGGAACTGCTGGAGGGTGTCCAGCGCAGAGCCACGAAGATGGTTGAGAAAGTGGAGCATCTTCCTTATGAGGAAAGGCTGAGGGAGCTGGGTGTCTTTAGTTTGGAGAAGAGGAGACGGAGGGGTGACCTTATTAATGTTTACAAATATATATAGGGTGAGTGTCATGAGGATGGAGCCAGGCTCTTCTCGGTGACAACCGATGATAGGACAAGGGGCAATGGGTTCAAACTGGAACACAAGAAGTTCCACTTAGACTTGAGAAGAAACTTCTTCTCATTGAGGGTAACAGAAAACTGGAACAGCCTGCCAAGGGGGGTTGTGGAGTCTCCTACACTGGAGACATTCAAAACCCACCTGGACACATTCCTGTGTAACCTCATCTAAGTGTTCCTGCTCTGGCAGGGGGATTGGACTAGATGATCTTTTGAGGTTCCTTCCAATCCCTAATATTGTGTGATTCTGTGATTATTGACACTCTTCTTGCTTTCCTTAGCTATCATACACATATCCCTTTGAAATAGACCACAAATGTCAAGATATCCATAGATCCCAACCTGAAAATTACTGTTCAATATTCAAGATAATTTGGATCAGTTTAGCAGGGGTGGTGGTGAAAGAGGTAATTTCTCTCAGGCTTTAAAAAATGTTATATTTGATATTCTAAATGGAGAAGGTCTGTACAATATCATATTAAAGGTGTGAAAATGAGTCAATTCTATCTGTACTGTGTAGAAATATAGGGTCAGGTAATGATCTAGATAAGACATTTGTGCAGGGCATCGTGACCTGTACTAAAAAGTGAACAACTGTGATTCCTACAATGTTAGGTATTCCATGAAATAAGAATAAATTATTTTTATATAGCCCAAATATGGTAAATATGGCAATTTTGGGACTATCAGAAGAATAATCTTCTTGTTTTCAGGATTTGCACAAGCTGCATTTAGTTTGCATTATTGTATCAATCTAACTGGAGGTACAGATAGTGCTAAGCACAACTGATGTTCCATGAATACTTCAGCATCTTTTTGTGCACACAGTTCATACTTAGACACATAAGTGGATTTAATATATCTAAAACTGATAGTGGGCAAAAAAATGCTTTTCAGTTCTTTGTGGTCAAAAATTACAAATCAAAATAAAAATGAAGTGGTGGTGTTAACATTTAAACTACTAAAAAAACCACTCAGATGTGAGAATGTTTTCTGCTTTCTGCTGTTTTCTGAAGTGTTTACACTGAATATGCTTCCCAAAAAAAATCATGAGCAAATAAGAGAAATTTGAGTTAAATTGAATTATTACACATACTCATGATAACTGATGCAAAATATATTTTCATAGGTAGTATGATGCCAGGAAATTCCGGACCACCAAAATATCAGGCAGATATGGAACTAATTGTAATAAGGGACTACCACAGATAGACAGTTTGTTGTAAAAGGTTAAGGTTACCATCTGGAACAAAGTTCCCCTGAGTCTATCTGAAGTAAATCAAAACATATTCTTCAATGACTCTTCAAAACTCTTTGACCCCATCCTGGTTTGTCAGGAAGGTTAGAAAGTTAGAAAGTTAGAAATGGCTCTTTTTTTTTTTTTTTTTTTTTTTTTTTTTTAATTCAATTAAAATCAGTTTGGATAGGGATAATTCTTTCATGGATCATAAACAAAACATACAAGAACTGAGAAGAGTAATATGACCATATTGACATAATGCTGATGGAATGTTTGCTGTTAAAATATTTTAAAGAAATATTAATTTGACTGAAAACGTTAAAAAATGTGGAGTTTATATTTTTTTGTTCTTCTTGTTTAGCAACACACGACATCCTTTCATTGCTCCCAATCATTTTACAATTGGCATAAATCTACCTCTTAAAATATGTCTGGGACTGTTATATCTATGAGCTTGGGTATACAAACTGGTCTTCTATTCAGCATTTTTGTTTCATCAAGGGCAGTTAGGTTACTTTTGTATATGACTGGATCTCTTTTCCTCTGAAATGTTGAAGCTCTTTTATTTTTGATGTTTAGTACATCCGGATTCTTTAATAAGCAGCAGAAATGTGAAGTTTAAGAGGCTCATGAAATTCCTAGTTTCTGCATTTGGCTAAGCTGTTGACTACATTTTGGAAGTTCTGATGCTGTATGACCATCATAGGAGATGGTTTTGAAGAGAGCTATATATTGCAATTTAGCAATGGATGGTCAGGTTCTGCTTAATAATAATAATTATAATAATGATTATAATAATATTAATAAAATTATATTGATACCCGTAATAAGTATATTATATGAAGTAGACAAAACTCCAAGTTTCTGAACTCAAACAAAGCAGAAATTACAACAACGAAAGATGATAATGCCTGGTATGTTAGAAATTGTGTTCAAAGCTCCTTCACATTATTCCCAGTAAAATATGAACTGAACTGTTCAGTAGCATGAAGGTAAAAGGGAGAAGGCAATATTCAGATACCAAATTTAGACAATGAAATACCTAAATTTGGAGGTTGGTCTCTTCACAGTCCTTTACCAACAGTGGTAACCCACATCCTGGATCTATGAGTCATACATCAAAATATTCCCATGTCTTATAGCCATGGTGTACATGCAATCTGTCTTTTAGAGGTAAATGGAGATTAGGAACAGCTCATGAGCAGAAAAGGATGAGGTCATTTCTACTTAATGAGATGGAGTTGGTCTCACTTGTGTGTACTGTCTTCCTGTGGCAAGGAATTTGAAGCACCCAGCATCTCCATGCCAGCCTGAGATTGCTAGTCAGGTAACAGCCTGGTAAGAGCTACGGTGAACTGACTGCTTGATGAGCCAAGAACTGGACACCCCTCTACTACTTTCCATGAATACTGAAAGGCTTCTACAGAGAGGTGGGAATATGCTTCTGTCTCACATTTCCCTCTGGATAAGTCTATTTCTTTCCAGTGCCTACACAGGTTAATTAGTCAGAATACTCACCTAATCTAGGCATGGAGGTTAGATACCTAACGTTAGTAACACAAATACATCACAGAATATTCTCCACCAATAAGCTGCAATAAAAAGCAGCTTGTTAGAGCATGCCAGAATTAGTGACCGAGATAGACTAAAAGACAGAAAAAGAATTGGGAGGGAATGCCAGGAAGCTCTTTGGAATGCAGCAGTTGTGCAGTGTTTAAAGTCTTTTAAAATAAAATACCTCTTTCAACGTCCTCCCTCAGGACTTTTAATTGAAGCCTTATGAAAAAGATGACTGCAATTGTTCCTTTGGGAATAATAATTGTTGGGAGCACCCGAGAGATTGGAACAGAAATACTGATCCCAAAGGTGGTTAAATGAAGTTGTGGGCATGAGCCTGGGCCATAAACAGAATAAAAACATAATGCCTTTTCCCAAAGGTGCTGCAAAAGGAATGCAGGAGTAAAACTTGAACATTACTTGAGATTTCAGCAGTATCTGCAGTATTTTGCAATATGCCATTAGTTAGAAAGTGAGGTCCACTTATAGCTAAAGAGAATAGGGCACAACAATGGCTTCTAGGGTAAATATAGCACCAGAAATTTTAAAATTCTGATTAACAGCCTAGGAAAAATGTAAATTATTTTGAAGTTTTGAAGTTTTTTGTTTTTTTTTTTTTTGAGGCAGATGTATTGAGACATCATAAGGGAGCAAATAAGTTTCCATCCCTTCTGACTCTTAATGGGAAGGTGAGACCTTCGGCCCTCCATGAGAAAAAACTTATTCACTTTCACTCTCTACAGCTCTCTTTTGAAGTTTTGAAGAAGTTGTTAATATTTTCACTCTGATTTGTTTTTTAAAGGGTGAAATTCCCAAGCTGCCATTAAAAACTCAGCCTTGAAATAACATTGGTTGTTAAAATGAAAAATTGCTTTTCTTTTTTTTTTTTTTGTGTATGTAAAGAAAACAAACAAACAAACAAAAAGCTATGATTTTTTTGTTTTGTTTTTCATTTAAAAGCACCTTACTCTCTCACATTACCAAGACATTTTTCAGACTCACAGAAATTATCTGTTTTCAGAGAGCAAGGGAATTTTCAGAGAGGAAGGGAATTGTAGAAGCAAAATGTGCCCCTTCTGGGCATTTTTTCTGTCTCTACTCCAAAATCTTACCTAGACAGATTCTTATCAAGGGTTCTTTTTCCAACTCTTTCTGATGGAAATTCCTGCTGTTGCTACCCATTATCTATGTATTTACATTGCTTAAGTAGAGAAAAATTAATCCATATTTCATAAGCTGCTATAGGTCCAGAAACTGAGACTTCTACAGCTTATAGAGATTGTATCATAACTATTTTCACCACATCATTTTAGTTCTGAGGCTTTCCTGGCATGTGCAACAATTTTGGTGTGAGCATGTTCAGTAAATCCCAGCCTTTGGAATGGCAGCAGTTTTATTGCATTGGAATTATGTAGTCAATCTCTGTTTGGACAGTAGATCAAACTCTTTCTAGAGGTTGTGGGTTTGGGGACGCTGAGATAGCTGATGCAGGCACACTCCCATCATTTATGAGTTGAGATGCAGCAGCTGTAGAGAGTGAAAGTGAATAAGTTTTTTCTCATGGAGGGCCGAAGGTCTCACCTTCCCATTAAGAGTCAGAAGGGATGGAAACTTATTTGCTCCCTTATGATGTCTCAATACATCTGCCTCAAAAAAAAAAAAAAAAAAAAAAAAAGGCAGATATTTTAAGTTTCTTATTCCTTGTGACTTCTCTGACATTCCTCTGGCTGCAGAATAAAGGCTGTTACTGGTTGCTGTTCAATGATGGCTTGATTTTGGAAGATGAAGGGAAGTATCTCTAAGGAATTTTCCTGTTAGATTCAGTATTGGCAAATTTAAGGATTGGATTTAAAAATTAGTAATCTTTGTTTAACAGGAGTGTTTAGCTCATCATAACATGTAACCGATATTCAATGTATATTAAAGAAGTAAAACACTAAAGGGGAAATTGTTTTTTACCAGAACTTTTGGCCTAAAAGCTTTTCAGAAACACATTTTGACACCTTATTTCACTCACAAGATTAAATTGAACCCTATATGTAGGCCAAGATACATTTAGCTCAGAAAACTTCTTGTGAGATTGGCACTCTATAAATTCTGTGATGGACCCTGTTGCTGTATTAAGGAAGGCAGTATTTGCAGGGAGAAGCAACATCTTTCATTGCACCGATTACCAGGTTCTCAGAACTACAAAATGTTGCTATTGCAACATTAAACCAGCTGTTGCAGCCTGCCATTGTCTTAATCTTCCCATGTATCTGCACTAATCATAAGGGCAAAAACTCACAATGAAAACATTTCTATTACTTGAAGCTTTCTCATTTTCTGGAAAGAAAAGATGAGCTTTGTAATATGCTGGTTGTTCTTGTTTAATGAAGCATTTCTCCTTGCCTGTGCAGATAAACTGCAAAACTGGAGAGTTAGCATACATTTTCTGATTACACTGATACTGTATCACTTTCATTTAAAAAGAAAATAATTAAAACTTAAAATAATTAATATTTTCTGCCAACTGTAAAGCATGCAGCATGTCTTTTAGTGTTGAGCTTATTTAAACTCTTGGCTGCAAAGTTATTTGACTGGATTCTTATGAAGTTTGAAATACATATAAATGCAGGGACTGCTTGGAAATGTGTGACAGTTCATAATGGCAAGACAGTAAGATACAGACACATATAACCATTCACACACATAGGATCAATCCATATACGTTTAAATATTACTGTATTAAAATATGGTAATGAACTGTTTTGTTATATTATTTCTTCTATTTATCTATTCTTACTAGTTTATCAAAATTCCATGCAATCCTAGTTTAAGAACTGGATTCTTAGTCTTTACCATAATGGATCCCCTTTTCACCCTGTCAGAGCACAGAAATACTATAGCCCACTTTTTATAGCATTCTATAGCCCACTTAACAAAACTGTTTAAAAATAGCAGTAAGTACTGGAAGAAGCATCATACAGCGCAAGACTAAGAGAAGGAAGTGATTGCACTGAGTACATCAGAAGTACATCCTTTCTCTTAGGCTCAGACACATCCAAAATGTGAAGAAATCTCATTTTTGCAGTCAGAGTTATTGCAATGTCTCTACAAGATTTTGGCGCTGAGTCTGGGAAAATAGCATGAAAGGCAGTGGGAAAAAGGCGCAGCAGGTGATGATGCCATTCAGAATTCCAGTCTGGTGCACTGCTCCATGGCAGACACTTCTGTCTGAAGCCTTCAAGCCTGATTGCTACATTTACAACCTCTGAAGACAAGGTAGTTGAGCCAAATACAGGAGAAGAAATAAAGTATTTAGTCCTATGAGAAGCACTCCAACTGGGCTGTGTCACAAGAATAAAAACAGTAGGCAAACAAACAAACTACAACTTTATCTAGAAAACTGGTAAAAGAGTCACTCTTGGATCTGGGTTTGGTAAAAAACTGTAAGAAAAGATTGTATAAACATTTGAATATCAGCAGATATAAGGAGGGATATCTCAGTTGTTTGGCTTTACTTTGTATTTCAGTCTCTTCCCTCAAAGAATACAAAATAATACACTACAGAATGGGAACCAGATAAGTGGATGCATTAAAAACAACAGAGATAAATACATCGCCAGTGGAACTCCATAGAGATTACTGGAATTACTCCAAGGCATGAACTAGGGTCAGAATTTCATATTTATATTAAAACATTGGAGACTAGTATAAACTGTTAGACATGAGTTCTGGAAAATCTTACAAAATCCATTGTACAATCCTCTCAAATCCCACTTTTGGCATATTGTTTATGTTTTGGATACTAAAACCTACGTTTAGAAAGCAAAAAATACAGGTGATCAATGTTAGTTTTGTCACTGTACTTATTACTGGAATGTTCTAAAATATTACTGTAGTAAAGGTGATATATGAATAAAGTAGAATAGAATAGATGTTATGTTATACAGATAAACAAACAAACTAACCAACAAACCAGTTTTATTGCTCTACAACTACAGATTGTGTATAGTTTTAAGACTGGTAGTCTAATTTCCTGCAAATTTTCTTCTAGGGGTAATATTTTTAGTTTAGTTTTGTTTTTCCTAAAAATTACCAAATCAGTTGCACTTCCAAAACCAGAGCATACCATTTCAAGTAGTTTGACATCTGTAATTTTTTAATCATTGTAACACTGCATTAAAGAGCATCAGGAATGTATTTTCCTGCCTTTAGCTGGTATCACTCTTGAAACAATACTGAAATGTCAGTGTCTACTCATATTTTACGTTGAAACACAAACAAGACAATGGAGCTCTGTCAAAAGTGAAATATGAGAATTTAATAGCTGTCCAGGGCTGTGCAAATTAAAGCTGCAGGCTAAATAGCAATTTATGGGGCAGAAAACCCAACAGAGAACGAGCAGACAATGGGCCTTGGGAATTTTTGGACAAGACAACTGTCGAATATGAGTTAGGCTACCTGCACCTTAGAAGCAGTTGTAGCATGAAGTGAGCAGGATAGAGTGACAACTGAAAATGCCTCTGACTTCAGAGCATTCATGAGATGGTGCTGGGTGGTTTGGTGGCATACTGAGCCAAATGCTGAGGTAGAAGTCAGTTATAGAAAGATTCACTATTAATGTGCTGTCTGTCAAATACACACAAAATATTGTAACATCTTCAGATTTATTTGTGGAAATTGCCATTTTTCAACAACAAAAAAATATCTTTTTCTAAGACAGTGAAATTTTGGAATAATAGCGAACCCTTTCCTTTTCAAAGGCCACAGATTTAGCTGTCAGTGAAGAAGAAAGAAGGTACCTGCAGAGCTCCAGAGCTGCAATAGGTAAGAGGACAAGTTGATGACTTCAAGGAAATGACTGTACTTAGTGAAAGAGGCTGAAGTGAAGTGGTCAGAGTTATGATGCTGACTGCTAGAAACATGAAGTTGCTAGTAGCAGTTTTGGAGACAACTCCATGGGCAGATTGACTGCAGAGGTGAGGAGCTGTGGGGCCGTAGCTCACAACCCTTTGGTAAGCTCATGGTCTCCAACTGACTTCTCAAAGGAGGAACTATACCCATGCCCAACACCTCTCCACCCTGTCCTCCACACTATAGTTGGTGTTTTATAGCTAAGGCAAATTACCTGCCTTAATCATAACAAAATGAAAACTCCAGCAACTTGCCCTTGGATGGAAGTTGAATTAAAGAAAAGAAAAAAAAAAGAAAAAACTACAAGTGAAGCTGCAAATATGTATTTTTCTTAGGAACCTACTGGGTTTGACAGTCAGAAAATACCTCATAGCAGCTTGGTTACTGACTGAAAATAGAACAAATCCAGTTCGATTTAGGTTAGTGGAGCACTAATGATTCATGGCATTAGTCAGCCATGTACATTCCAGCAGAAATCAAACCTAGTAGCTAGAAATAATACCAAGCTTGAGTAGCTTCATAGAATTTGAAGGATTCAATACATTTTTGTCTTGGCAGAGAGCATTATACTCTGGCTTCTCTGTTCAGAGAAGTTTTTAATGAGCTTCAAAACCCTGGAAAAGATAGCTAGGCTGCAAGACAACCTGTGCTTAGATTTCTACCTAAATCTATTGTGCATGTACTAGTAAGTTTCCTCAAAACTGGATAACAGGATTAAACTAGAATAGCTTGCAGTTGACGAAATTTAAATATTGACACCCCAGTTAGTGGTGGTTTTATTTAACATTTGCATAAAGCATGGCAAGTTAGACACTTCCAGAGATTTTAAGAGATACAAGAAATAAACTTTAGCCAGTGGAAATTTATCCAAAAGATGGCTATGCTCTACAGTGTGGAGTTTGCCCCATTGTGCTCACAAAATATGGGCACCAACAGCACCTTCAGCACCGGTCATCAGTTGTCAGGTATACTGATTTATTGCAAGTGGCAGATCTGCACCATTTTTTTTTTACTGCCACGACTAGTCTATTGACATTTATAAAAGCATTTGTAAGAATAGGTTTGAAAATAATAAATATCTAGGACAAATTGCATTTCAGACAAATGGAGAAGTCATAAGGAATCAAGAGGATAAGCAAAAGCATGAAATGAAGATGTCATGTCAACACAGCAAGAAACTGATAATGGTTATTTATTTTCCTACATTTGCTTAATACAGAATTAATTATTCTAGATACCTAAAAAAAGTAGGGAAAAAAACCAAACCAAACCAAACCAAACCAAACCACACCAAACCAAACCAAACCAAAGCATTCTTTTGCAAAACAGTCTGGAGAAAAAAAAAAAAAAAAAAAAAAGAGAGAGAGAGAGGCAGCAGAATACTGTAAAAATACAGATAATTTAGTATTAGACCCTAGGATATCATTAAAGCCCTTTTACAACCCTTAGTTATCCTGAGGGAGATAATTCCCTTCAGATGGACATACAGTTTGAGAGTAAAATTCTAATCATTCCACAGTAGATGATGTTTAGTGCACTGCAAAGTGTTCGCAATTGTGCATGTCCCTCTAATGGTTATTTTTAACACTCTGCCCCTGGCTGAAGAAGGCCAGAGGAATACAGTATAATAACAGTCACACAAGACTGGCTACATCTGTACTCAGTACATGCCCAATGTAAACTCAGTCAGTTTGGTGAGAAGTCCAGTATTTCTACATTAATGCAATAATTTTAACTCTTAATAGTAAGTTTGATGACAGCTGTATTTCTCAGGTTCTCTATCTGTATACACACACACACACATATATATGCAGTTTCACAGATGTTACTGTATTTAGTTCTAAAACTTGAAATGTAATGCTTATTAGTGGAAATGCATTAATTTTAATTGCCACTGTTTTCCTTAATTTTTAACATGAAAATGCGAGAGTTGAAATATGTCTTGATATGAGCCCTGTTTGCATTTTTAGGGATGCTCCTTTGAAAATTATATTGAAGTGCTTTTTTCAACAGAACAGTAAGGGGTTTTATTAATAACATTAATATATTTTAAGGTCCTCTTGGTGTATGCAAATTTACTTTTGTAATTAATCTAAGAAAAACGCTTGGTGGTCTCTAAATTGGAGTCTAGAATTGAGAACAAAAAGATTCTTGTAAAACTAAAACCTTGTCTGTGATTTTTTTTTTTTTGTATAGGCAACACTTGAGTGGAAAAATAATTAAAAAAGGAAGATACACTAGAGGTGCAGATTAACCAAAAAAAACCCCACAACTTTCTTATCTCAATATGACTTCTGAATTTGATACAATTCTATTTTAGTTTAATGTTCTCTTACAAAGTCGCAGTATAACATAAGAAGTTTGAAAATTGCTGTATGTTTTGAATATTTTTTGCATTGCCAGAATCACAGTAGATATGTTACAGTCTTCTCTGAATAAGGAATGTGCAGGTACTCCAGAAAAAAGGGTAAAAACTACACGGCAAACCCAGTGTCTTCATGGAAGTGCTAATGACATCCAGAACTAAACTGTTTCCAGACACTTGAGTCCTACTCATAGCACTTCAGAGACTGAACTAAGCAGGGCTTTAAACTTGTTGGTCCTTTGACGTACGGATTAATGGTTAACAATGTTATCCACCTTGGCAGTACAGAAGAGAGGTACCTGTTCTCCCTTCCTAAACTTTTTCTGAGCAGTACTAGTCTTTTGTACATGGAGACTTCACCCTTGAGAGAAATAGAGGGCTCTGATTATCTGGGGAACTACAGGCCTGTCAGCCTGATCTTAGTGCTGGAGAAGGTTTTACGGAGCAAATAATCTTGAGTGTCATCATGCAGCACATGGGTTTAGAGCACAAGTCTGATGAGGAGTGGTTGAAGGAAGTGGGGCTGTTTAGTCTGGAGAAAAAGAAGCTGAGGGGAGACCTTGTAGCTCTCTACAGCTACCTGAAAGGAGGTTGTAGTGAGTTGGTTGTTGGTCCTTTCTCCCAAATAACAAGTGATAGGATGTGAGGAAATGGCCTCAAGTTGCACCAGGGCAGGTTTGGATTGGACATTAGGAAAAATTTCTTCACCAAAAGGGTTATCAAACATTAGAATAGGCTACCCAGCCCTCTCTTCCCTCCTGGCAAAAGTAATCTCCCTCAGTCCAAAGCTTTGTCAGACTTTGTAATGATGGACCTCAGGTTGGGTGTTTGTGCTTCCACCTTCATAACAAACCCTAGATCAGTGAGGGATAGTCATCCCCAGAAGTTTTCTCTCTCACACATGCAATGCCTTTTCAGGAGAACAATTTTCTGAAGACTGAGATACATGTCCTGGTGAATATTTACTCATGGCCCTAATTAAAATATATGAAATATATTTGTGTTCACAGACAAATTAGTAAAGGTGAGGTTATAGTAGTAGAAGCTTTCCTTTGGCAGTTTTTGTTGTTATTGTTTTTTGTTTGGTTTTGGTTTTTTTGTTTGGGCTGGGTTGGGTTGGGTTTTGTTTGTTTGTTTGTTTGTTTGTTTCTTCTCTCATGTAAGCTGTGTCTCAGCCAGGGTTTGCCTGAGGAAGCCATGGCATTTGTGTCAGTTAGGTCTGAGGTTCTGTTCATGCAATTTCAAAATTTGTGTGACCTTTTGACTCCTAGAAATGCAATAGCAAATAGCCAAAAATTTGTATGCTTACCTGGACAGGTCCACTATGTGGACAAACTGGTGTTTTGCATTGGTAATGATCATTTTAAAAGTGAGGCTGAGTGAAAAGTAATAAAATAAAATATGAAATAAAAAGAAGGTTTCACAATAATTATTTCAGCAGAAAAATAAGAAATTTTATATATGCATTAATTCTGTTCATTATGCTAATTCGTAAGTTCTGTGAATAGCTTCTACAGAAAATCAAGAAATAATGCAGTGGTTTGGAAAAGTTGTCTCTTTGACAATAATAACAATTTTGAAAAGAAACAAAACAATCTATGGAAAAACTACAGAATCTAGGAATCTGAGTTTTTCAGAAGTAACAGTGTACTTGAAAACCTCAGTTTCTAGTTTTGTCTCAATACTCTGTTTTCCAATGCACTGGTTTATTTTACTTTGAACATTAATCTTCTTTTTATTCTTATTTGGTGGTGTGCTATTGTCTTTTCCAGAGCTTCATACAGTGCTTTGTTTTGGGTAGTTCTGTCTTGGAGTAATTTGTGTCTATAAAGCAAGACAACTTTGGTGTTCACATTCTGAGATTTTATTTTAGGGCAAGGAGTTGTCATAGGTGCAGATGACAGGGATTTTTTTTGTTATGCAGTTCTTTAGTTTTGACAAGCTAAAACAAGTAAGAGTGTTTCATTCCATTTGTATAACTGACTGACAACGGGATTACACTGGCAAGATTTAAAGCCAGTCTGTACTAGCTGTAACTTGAAGCAACCTACAGCTACTTCAGTATCATTACATTGTATCCTAATATAGCACCTTCTAATTTATGACCACTGTGTTAGAACAATCATTGACTTTTTAACATCAGAATTTTTCAGTTCCTCATCTTCATGCCACATCATCAGCTGATGCCACTATCACTGTTGGCTCTTCATCAAGCACTACTGTTTTGTTGATGCACAAGACAAGAGAGGATGGAACATAATACTGGTTTATTAGAAAAACATCACTGACTTCTTACACCAGCAGAAAAACTGGACTCAGAATGCCTTGTATTATCATTGTTGGGACAGCATTTATTTATTATGGTGAGGATCTTGTCCAAATCAGTGCTGCCTGTTATAGGGACAACACTGCAGCTTGTAGAAGATGTTATTTTAGAGAATAATTTTGTCCCTCTATCACTTAGGTATTTTAAAAGGTATTTCATTTGTGATCATTATGAAAACAAAAGAAAGCAACACACATGTAGAAGGATTTAAAGGTTTAGCACCTGTAAAGACTTTTAAAGCACATTCTTAGTTTTTAGTAGATCTATCTGATTTATCTTTGCTAGGAATGAAAGCCCATGCTTAAAAATCTAACCACAAGAATAGATTAAGGGCTAATTGCGATGCAAGGTTTTTTCAACTGCATTTCCCTGAAGAAATTTCTGGTTAGTTGATATCCAGTTTCAAGACATATGCATCAGAATTATTCTTTTGTGGTTTTTGTTGGGATTTTCTGTTTGCTTGTTTGGTTTTGGTTTGTTTGCTTGTTTGTTTGTTTGTTTGTTTGTTTGTTTTTTCCCCCATTACTGTGTATATAGGTCCTGTGATATGGAAATATGGAGAACGGGAATTTTTCCTGACCCAGGGATTGCACACGGGAATTTTCTTCAACAACATAAATCAAAAAGAATAAAATAAACATGGGAGTTGAAAAACACAACACACTTAGTATAAGAAAGACACAGAACCTTAGTTATTGGCATGCAAATCTAAATTTGCATCCTAAATGAACAAATATGATCTATATTTAATCTATACATTTAATTAATTATTTTTCAGTGGGATATGGTGGATAGATTCAAGCTAACTCTGTTTCTTATTGTGTTTTCAGTATATTTCTACAATTAAAATGATACATGACAAATGGCTTTAAGAAAAATAACTTGTCTTACACCAGTAAGAATTCTAATAGTAAAATTTACAGAAATTGGTATTCTTATATGTTACAATGATGTGACTTAATGTTTCTGTACATCTACGAAGTCACACTATATCAAATAGCTAGATATTTAAGTTTGTAATTGTCAGTATAACTACATCTGAGTAAGCAAGGCTATTAAAGTTAGAAGATGTATTACCAGAGCTAGAATTTGGATCTTTTTGTATACTTGAAGAAAAAATTTTCTTTCAACCAGGAGAAACCTTTTTGAGCTGAAACCATAATTCACTATTTCAATAGGCACCATTTAGGGATGGAGGACTCAGGACTCAGGTCCTGTTCATTTCCCTACCACCAGACTATTATAATTCTGCTAAAATGCTGCATAATCAATAACAATCCAGAACAATTCAATTTGCCACTCTTCAATTTTTATTTATGTTTTAAATTATGAAGCTATCGTTAAGAGCACTGCTTCATCATGGAAAGATGTGCAGGTTTTATTTTCATGTGATGTGTGTCCAAGACACATACAAGGGAGAAAAGTTTAATGACTATTCCCTCAACCAAACAAATGTATGACAAAAGTGAAGATGGGAGGTGGTGTTAATATGCATTTCAAATCACTGAAATAAAATCCAAGATGCTGGAGCCACAAAATCACACTAGAAGCATAACTGACTAAACAAGTTCTGGGAAAAGAAGGCGGGATGAACAAGAAGGAGAGAATAATGGTGATTAACAGGGTAATCAGCCATGACCAGAGGAAGTAGCTTGACTATATTTTCCAAGTATTTTGATCCCAGACCAAAATGATAACAAAACTTAGAAGGAAAATGTATGTAGGAAATGGGTGTGATTATTGTAATTATTTTTTTATATTTGTCACATGCTGTGCTACTGAAAGAGAAACAGCATTTTTGTGCATCATTTCATCTGTTTTTACTTTTCTTCTGACACAGAAAGTATAAACCAGAAGAATAGGTACCACTAATAGGCTGGGAAGTTTGCAAGATATAGGCACTTTCTGGCACCAAAGAGACTTAGTCATATATCTAAGGAACCAGAGCATACTGTGTCTCTCAAGTGATGTGAAATCCCCACCAAAACTTCATGCCTATGGGTTCAAAGCCAAAACCCCTACCTAAGTTCCTCTTTGTTGCAGAAAACTGAGATTTGCATTTGTGTGAATTCAGAGTAGCTGCCTGAGCTTCCATTAGTGGGAGTTTAATCAAATTTATCATTAAAATGGATAGATAGGAAGTTAGCAAGCCCATTGTTGATTCAAGTCATCACAATTCACAGGGAATTACATGGTGTCTTTGAAACACATGGAATACATGAGGGTTAAATAAAAGTAATTGCTTTTTTGCTAGGCTATTTCTTCTTAGGTTAGGAAGCCTCAGTATCTGTCAACAGCCCTTCTTCTCCACCAGCTCAGCCTTGGCAGGTTCTCCATTCATAGGATTTAGTTAGGACTGTGGGCTGCATCTTTTGAAATATTTTCCCCCTATTGCTGCATTTTCTGTGTATCTCTGTGTGTATGTGCAAGAGGTAAGGGCAGGATGGAAGGGATGGAAGCTGTCTTAGCTTTCTTTTTCTTTTGTGGCTTGAGTTGATGGATGCAACAGGAGAATGCCTAGCTGCTTGAGCTGGAAGCTATGCAGCTAAACGGCTTTCCAGAGAAGGAAATAGACTGCAAACATCCAAGAAAGTGAGCATTTCAAAGTATATCATAATTGTTTACATCTGAAAGTTACAACAAGGTCGATAAGAAAAGATGGTCAAAACAAACAAAAAGAAGAAAGAAAAAAAAATAAGAAAAAAGAAGAAGGGAAAAAAAATCTTGAGCATCTTTTGCAATTCCGCAAAGATAAATTAGGCAAATGACTACTAGACTTTTTTTTTCTCTTTTCTTTTCTTTTCTTTTCTTTTCTTTTCTTTTCTTTTCTTTTCTTTTCTTTTCTTTTCTTTTCTTTTCTTTTCTTTTCTTTTCTTTTCTTTTCTTTTCTTTTCTTTTCTTTTCTTTTCTTTTCTTTTCTTTTCCTTTCTTTTCTTTTCTTTTCTTTTCTTTTCTTTTCTTTTCTTTTCTTTTCTTTTCTTTTCTTTTCTTTTCTTTTCTTTCCTTTCCTTTCCTTTCCTTTCCTTTCCTTTCCTTTCCTTTCCTTTCCTTTCCTTTCCTTTCCTTTCCTTTCCTTTCCTTTCCTTTCCTTTCCTTTCCTTTCCTTTCCTTTCCTTTCCTTTCCTTGTCTTTTCTTTTCTTTCCTTTTCTTTTCTTTTCTTTTCTTTTCTTTTCTTTTCTTTTCTTTTCTTTTCTTTTCTTTTCTTTTCTTTTCTTTTCTTTTCTTTTCTTTTCTTTTCTTTTCTTTTCTTTTCTTTTCTTTTCTTTTCTTTTTCAAGGCTTGATAAAACCTTTTTTTCTTCTATGACTACATTTGCAATAACATCTGAGTGTTTGGACTTACGCAAAGTTAATATTCTATGATATGGCACTTGGAAACAATTTCTGTTCACACAAAAAATAGCACTTCAGCTGTAATCAGTGCTCAAAAAATTATAAGCAGTTTGTGTAAACCTCTCTTTTTTGGCACTACTAAAAGTCAGCTGTGATTTCAGAGTATAATAAATGCATTTGGTTGAATTCCCCTGTTCTGCTGTGAGGAGAGCTTGTCTTTGGCTAATTTAGATTCTGAAGACTTTGTCCAGTGTCCAGATGCACTTTTAAAATGTAGTTAAGAGAATAATTACTGAATATATTGAAGAGCCATTCCCATTTTTTTTCAGTTTATACACAGTAGATTTCACAATTGGCACAGTTACTGCAAAATTCATTTGGCAAAGAGCCATTATCTGCAATGGGAATAATGACTACTACACTAGTTCTCAGTCTTATCCATTATTAAGAATTTAATAACTTGCAACTAATGATCTTCAAAGCAGTCCCAAAATTGTTTAAGCTGCTTCTCACAGCATTTGAAACAAGTTAACAGATTCTGTAGCAAGCAAAGGCAGAAATGCAGTAAACAGTGCAACAGCATTGGTGACGTTTACTGTATCTGTTCAGGAATAAGAATGACTGAAAACAACTGTAGCAAGAAGTAATGATAAGTTAGAACAAGCTTGTCCTTCCAGGTACTGACTACCTGAGGCAAAAATCTGCAGTGACACTGAGTTGAACATATGCTGTGTGGCATAGAGTATCCTTCTTCTCTCCAATGAATTATTTTGCGATATAATAGTGTTGCCAGAGAACTCTAAGATGGTGGAGATTAGTAGGTAAGATGTGAAATTTTGCTTTTAAGATCAAATTTAAATGTGGAAAATTTTCTCAGTGCAAATGTCTGTAAGACTGCTTCAGACAAGAAACATTTGCATGAAAATGGTATAAAAAAAAAAAAAAAAAAATTAACTCCAGATTGTTGAACTGCTTCCAAACTTTGGTAAAGCCAAGGTGAATTCTAGTTTCATAATCAATCAAAAACTCAATAAAATGGTCTTTGCCACATTTTTTATTAGAAATTTATCTTAAACCCCCATGTTATTCATTAAGTTTGTTGTTTAATTAAAAACCTTTGATCTCTCTGCCATTGCAACTTCTAGACTAATTCCTAGTATTTTTGTTAAAGCAATAAGCAACGAAACTTTCCCATGGAAATACCTTTGCTGGTAAAGAAAATGGCTTATTGCATTATTGAAAATAGAAGGAAGCCATTCACTAGGATCAAAGACCTTTCACCCTTGTGAAAACTGCCTGTCAGTGCATAAGAATCCATGGAAAGTCAAAGCAACGTGCCAACTTTTTGTTTTCGTGGCAAGTCTGTCTCAAATAGGTTTCCTTGAGTTTTCACAAAGACCAAGAAATTTCTTCACAATTATATACTGGCAAATATATGGATGGAAGATTGCGGCTGAGTGTTCCCTATACAGTACAATGATGATCCTACAGTCTACCTTCCACCTACAAAGCAATGGAGGGGAGTTCATGCAACTCTCCAAAATGTCAGTGCAAAGGCTCTTGACAAAAGTAAATGTACTGCTAGTCTATTGTTTCTCATAAAACATACATATATTAACAGTATGTTGGGAAATTTTGAAAAATATGGTATTGTGGGTACAATGGATAGAAACACATAATCACCTTTTTCTTTTTGTGTGGTTCCTTTTTTATTTTTTTTTTTTTAATATTATTATGCCCTCCTCTAGTCAGTGCTGCACTCTCTATCAATGTGTGAATAAGGATATGGAACTCCTGATAACAGGATTTCCTTGGAAAGGAATAAACAGTCTCTTCTTTTAGCCAGGTTGCTGAAGTAATGTGTGAAAAATTACATCCCAGTTGTTGACATTCTCATCAGAAAATTGGTCTTCAGTACCCAGAGTGGATAAAAATATTAATTCTTTGCAAAACTTTAAAATTTTCAGGAAATTATACTAACGCACTGCATGTAGATGTTGCCACTATTCTAATTTTCTCAGCTTGTGACTACCCTGTTGCTTCCGTTATGTCCTGACTGAATTTGTAGTGAAGGGCAGCCAACAAGACCACTAAACGCAAAGCAACTCCTACTCTAGTGCTAAACTGGGAACCATGTGTTCTAGTTAATTGTATCTCAAGGATGCTTTTAAGGAGAAGAGCATTATCACCTTACTTTCTGGTTTACCCTCCTACCTCCATTGCCTTTACAAGACTAACTCCATTCTGCGTCTGCTTAAAGACAGCATCGTCTAGATCTAGGGGATATTTGTTACCCTCCAGAATGGGCTGATATTAATTTCCCAGCTCTGGGTGGTGGGAAATGGGCTACAGATCTCTGCTCCAGCCATGGTTGTGCAGACAGTCCTGAGGTACAGAGACCTGAACAGACCAGTTAAAGATTTCTCTCTGAGTTTGGAGATCTCTCAGTTGTTTTTGTTTTGTTTTGTTTTGTTTTGTTTTGTTTTGTTTTGTTTTCTTACTTACTCTATAGCTAGGCCCATATCCCTCTGACTCTGCTACTCACAAGCCAGGCGCAGGCTGCCAGCCTTGCACAGTGCCCGACAAGCACATTTGCCTGGAACTTGAGACATAGAGTCGGGAAATTTCATGGCATGAAGCTCAGTTGATGTCCCTGTCGGGAGCAGCTTCCTCTCATCTGCAACCACATAGCCACAGCAGGGAAACAGTTTGTACCCTCTTTTCAGCAGCGGACATCTGGCAGAACCGCTTAGGAAGCCAGCCTTCCTACCCGAGAGCATGCATCTGCCTGAAACTTCCTTGCTCCTCTCCTAGTGGGCTTAAGGATTTAAACCTTTCTGGAAAAAAAAAAAAAAAAAAAAAAAAAAAAGCAACAAACCAAAACATAATGTAGTTTGCTAGATTGCTAGATTCCGTAGGCCAGGCCAAACCACCCAACGTCACTTTGTCGCTTCCTAGCTGATGTGATACCAAAGGCAGGAACCATACCCTTTCTGTATGTTCATTTCCCAGCAAGTGGAGTGGTTAGTAGATTGAGAGAGGTTCTCCTTCCCCTCTACTCCGCCCTGGTGAGACCACATCTGGAATATTGTGTCCAGTTCTGGGCCCTTCAGTTCAAGAAGGACAGGGAACTGCTGGAGAGGGTCCAGCGTAGGGCAACAAAGATGATTAAGGGAGTGGAGCACCTCCTTTATGAGGAAAGGCTGAGGGAGCTGGGTGTCTTTAGTTTAGAGAAGAGGAGACTGAGGGGTGACCTTATTAATGTTTATAAATATATAAATGGTGAGTGCCACGAGGATGGAGCCAGGCTCTTCTCGGTGGCAAACAATGATAGGACAAGGGGTAATGGGATCAAGCTGGAACACAAGAGGTTCCACTTAAATTTGAGAAAAAACTTCTTCTCAGTGAGGATGACAGAGCACTGGAACAGGCTGCCCAGGGAGGTTGTGGAGTCTCCTTCTCTGGAGACATTCAAAACCCACCTGGACATGTTCCTGTGCGACCTCACCTAGGCGTTCCTGCTCCAGCAGGGGGATTGGACTAGATGATCTTTTGAGGTCCCTTCCAAGCCCAAACATACTGTGATATTGTGATACTGCGAAAACGGCTAATCAATTAGTGTGATACAGTACAGCAAAGCCAGCAAAATAATTCAAGCAGAATACCAGTTATTACAGGTGATTATTTTTTTTCCTTCCAATATCTTAGTGATTTAAATCTTGGTTCTGTATTTTCCAGGTGTGCTAGTACCATAAAATGAAGCTAATTCTGCTGTTTTTCGAAGAACACTGTGGGAGCTTAGATTTTCCAGTTTCTGGAACTCTGCAATTCTTAAAAAAAATCTTCAGAAATTATTTCTCAAGGAAGAAAATAATTTGCTAATACTCAGGCTACAGGCAAAGTCAAGCCTCTACCTTTGAAGCACAGAAGAGAGAATTAAAAGAAGCCTAGCCAGTGCTTTTGGGATTGTTGTTTGTTTATTGATACTGAATTGCCATGATTCTTAAGCCAAATCAATGACTTCTGCACACCAAATTAATGACTTTGAGTTCTGTTTTTAAAATTGCATAGGTTGCTTATACTTAAAGGACCTAGATATTTCCAGAGTTCCTTTCCAACCCTAACCATTCTGTGATTCTGAGACCATTAAAAGGGATTTGGAGGAGCAGGTGATGCTTGACTGTGACTGTAGACCCCTGAGTAACCTGATGTCTATATTTGAAAGTGTCTCCTTGTGCTATCTGAATGGTTTTGTAATTTTCCATAAATGATTTCTCCCCTTTCTGCTTCTAACCTAATGCCTTCAAGAATATTTGTTGTTGTTGTTGTTGTTGTTGCTGTTGTTGTTTTATTATTATTTTATTTGTAAAGATGTAACAGACTTTTTAAGGGATCACCATGTCAGCTTCCCTAGGCACAGTGATTTCATAAAGCTAAGAGACACAAGATTAAATTAGGAGCTTAACTACACCTCAGTGTCAGGCTCTGAAAAAAAAATAACAGTAAATTACATAAAATGGTCGATATAATCTATACCACCCGATGCAGTATGTGACATCGTCAAGCAGCATGCATTAACTTTTTAATGCAATCCACTGACTGCAGTATAAATCACATATTTGTGTACCAGTGATGAGAAAAGCCTATCCAAAATGTCACTTACTCCAGGGTTTTTAAAAGAGCCTCTAATTGGTTTCTGAGAAATTCATAGGTGATTTTGCATGGAGTTTCCAGACTTACTCACAAGCCTGTTAAAATTAGCCAACAGTTTGTTTGTTTTCTTCTCTTATTTTCCCTCATTTTGTTTGTTTGCTTGAATATGCAGGCATGCTTGTGTGGGCTTTTGAGAAGTTCTTTACTATTTTTGCAATTGTTTCGTACACCACACAGTGTACATAAACCATACATGGAAGCATACTGATTGAGGCTATTTCTTTCCATTCTTAAGGTGTTTATTTTTATTTATAGTGTCTTCAGTGTTCAGTCCTGATTTTGTTTCTAATGCTGTGATATTTACTAAAGTGACATCAACAGGATTGCAAAACGTTGAGATATATCTTTCAGTATGGTCTGTTTACACTCTCTCATACTCATGGGAGCTACACTCCTTTCTTCTAGCTGGGTGTCTGGTGGTCTGCAGGGGGTGGGGGGGAGCAATCCTTTTAAGCATAGAGGAAGGGAATAAGAAAAAAAAAGAATCACAACATTTTAGTATTAGCAATTACTCGCTTTTTGTCTGACCATAACCCAATATCATATCAGCAGCTGGACTCCTTTCCTTTCTTTTTCCTCTCATTTTTCAGTGCCCTTTCACATCATAACTTGCAAACAGATGGGCAGCTCAAGAGAAAATTCTCATGGGAGCTCTCTAGGTCCCTGAAGTAGCCGCTTGCACCTGATTCTTCTCACAGATGACAGGGTGCTAAATCTCTGTCTCCACAGAAGCTGTCAGCTGCAGCTTAAAGCTCCCGAAGTCACATCCCCCAGGTTTGTTCACGGCTTTTCTGGCCAGCAGGTACTGCCCTTTTTATTCTTCAATATGTTCTGTGCCTTCACTCTCAGGGACTTTTACTTCATCATGTTAGGAGACGCCCAGTAAACCTTTTAAGGGGCTCTCCAAAGTACTGCCTGTGCCTTTGTACTCCTAAGCCTGTGCAGAGAATCATAAGCTTGTTATTAGTATAATGGTCCCAAGTGCAACAAAGGCTCCCACCTGCTCCTCCGTGGAAGGGCGCCTTGGCTCCGTAACAATTAGCATCAATTACGGCAGGGCTGGTTGGGAGCTGAGCTCCTGGTCCTCTGTGGGCTGCAGGTGCAGGATTATCCCCCTGACCTTTTGCTCTCAGAGCCTCCTCTGAGGATGGGGGCAGTAGGCAGTCAGACGAGAGCTGCATGCCTTTCAGCATTCATGGTGAGCATTAGCCATTCATGTCATTTCCAGAGCGCCAAGATTAGTTTCAGGAAGCTTCACAGAGAGCTGGCTGCCTCTTCTTGGCTCCAGTTTGCCCTGCTGGGAGTTCCCGTGTTTGTACATTCTCTCGTTCCTCACTATCCGTGCGCGCTCTTACTGCAGGAAAAGTAGATTTGCGATAGCATCTGTGAAGGAAAACAGGGTTGTAATAACAGTAATAATAATAATCGTAGTAGTAGTAATAAAAAAGAGAGCCTGAGAGCTGGCTGGCTGAGTGGCAGACAATGGCATTCATGTAATACGCTTGGATAGACTTCTCTGTTTCAGTGCCTTGGCTTTTAGGTGCAAATGTGATGCCAGACCCCGCTTTAAGTTTCAGTGCACTCTGTTACAGCCATTTGTGAAGGCAAGCAGTACAAAGCCAGACATGCTGCATATAGTATAGGTAGCACAGTCATGACAAGTAATTTTGAAGAGACTCTAGCCAACTCTTTTTCTAACAAAACTGGTAAATTTACAAGGCAAATTATACCTGAGCACAAAGTGCACAGTATCCTCAAAGTAAGAAAAATGAGCTTTTTTTCTTTATGTTTGAGCATCGTTCATTTTTTGTATGCCTTCAAGAAAGTAAGGGTAGACTTTCTTCCCATGGGGAAGGAACACTCTTTATGTATGGCAAGTCCTACATATATTGAATAATTTATATATTTAATACATCTTTATCCATGTACAGAAATACATACACACATGTATCACATTATTGTCTCCTTAAAAGTACTCACCGACAAATAGAGGGAGAGGATGGAGAAATCAAACACATCAGTATCCCACTAAGTCCATCCCACCAAAAGACAGGAAAAAAATCTCCCAAACCTGTCTATTTGATCTGAAAGTTATTATATACTTGGAGAGCAGTGTATGGTGTCTGGTTTTGTTTGTTTCTTTCTTTCTTTTCCAAAAAATGTCTAACATTCTACCTCTGGAAAAGGAGGTTCCTTTAGGAACAGCCTGAAATGAAGCATTGGATTTGTTTCCCCCAAAAGAAGCATTCTCTGTAGCTGCTTAATTTTTCTGGTGCAGAAATTTGTCAGAGAAAATAGAATGACTTGGAACTTTAAATGGTGAATTTGGCATCCATGATCTGAAATGTTTGCATAATTTACCCCAATTATGTTACTTCTTGAGGTTATACAGAGGATAAGAGCAGCAGAGGATGAGGACAAGTGTTCTGAAGGAAACATTGTTTGGTTTTGTTTTAGGCAATCACAGCATCTTACATATCCATGAGTTACATATAACCCAGAAAATACATCAATGCAAAAATGGCATAGGAGAAGAACCAATTGTGTGGTAGTGAAGTTGGATACATTTAGTCATGTATCACTCTGATGATACGATATTCTTAAAAAAACAATAACATAAGGGCTTGGAAGAATGTCTACTATGAATTATGTTCTTCATCAAGGGTGTTTGTCTTTTATATTTCATTAGAAATCATCACTATTGCTCACAGTTATGATTTCTTCAGCATTAGAGAAAATGTGGTAGATCTCACTAAAGGATAACTGTTCAGTTCATCATGTCAATAACCATAGTATATTTACAAAACAGGAGATGATGTGGGATTGTAATCAGCCCAGAGTAGCAAATGGCAGACACTGTAAGAGCTTTAGTTTTGTTTTTTTTTTTTAAAAAAGGCAGAGACTTCATGCCAGCTGGAATACTGTAAATTGAAGAAGGAAAAACACATAAGGAAGATTATAGTTCAAGCCTTCATGGTAACAAAATTTTAAAAAAAAGATACTACACTTTTCCCAGCAAAAAAAGGCACATGAAGTGTCACAAATCTTCCTGGAAGCTAACACAGTGATTGAGAAAGCAAGCTGCATGTGAGGCCTGTTAAAGTCTTTTCTGGTAAGATTTGGGTGGGATGAGGATGGTAGAGCCTTTGCTTTTGGGAGTAGAGGGGTGATTTAGTTATATCTTTTACATTAACTTTCTGCAACAGGGGATAGAGTTTTCCCAGTGCTAGAGGGCGTTTTGCATATATACAGGGGCATGGAAGTTTTCAAGTGACTCGCCAAACCAGTCTGGGAAAAAGTAATATCAAAATAAAAAAGAAAGGACCCTTTTTTGCTATAGATATTATAGTCTCATTTGTAAAGGCACATTGGCAAACTGAAAATAACTGTAATGTGATGCAACAGCTGCTGAGAAGCTGTAGAAGTGACGAAAAAACATATCCCTATTGGAGGGACTGCTCTCCTCCAAGCAGTGCCTGCAAGGATGCCCAAAACTTTTCTCCTGCATGCATCTCAGTCCTTCCTTTCCAACTAACTAACTAACTAAATAGGTGGATAGATAGAGAAATAAAATAGACAGACAGATAAATAAATAAATTGGTCTTTGAGGGGAGCATAGCTGTAAATACAACACAGACAAAGGCTAGTTGTTGAATTATTGTTCTAAGCACAAAGAGGGAATTGAAGGAAAGGAGCAGAGAGGGGAAATCCCTCCATGTTTATGAGCACACATCAAAGAACCACTTACAGAAATCTGAACACTCATATAGGAGGTGGGGGAAACAAAGCATTAATAGAAAACTTGAAACATTCAATAAACACCATCATGCATACCCATTCAGTGGATTCAAGTTACCCATTTACACAGGCAGAGACAGGTTATGTCCTGATACTCGGTACGTGTGAATACGTGTGTGGTGAATCCAGGAAGCACGCTAAATCAGTACACATATAACATTGACCTATGCATAAAAAGGTATTATTATGTTTCCCATTTTGCTAGAAATAAATCGCGGCCCCATCGTTTCATTCACTGGAATTTTGTTTAATTAATTTTAGTTATAACTTTGCTTAATTTTTATCAATTTTAGGCATCGTGTAAATTGTTTTTGTAGGAGATTAGTTAATTAAGGACTTCAGTCTGCAGTCTGTTGTAAATAATGTGTCATTGCAGAATATATTACATAAAATCATAAATGTAAAAATGAAAGTAAAACAAAATCATTGACCTAACTTGTCAGTTTTTCTCATGTCTATGTATTTATACACACCTACACATATGCATATATATGTGTCATATTTCTCCAGTATATATGTAAGCATATCTTCATTGCAGTCACTTCTGCCAGTGTTCTTAATGAATTCAAAATGTCTTCAGCATCATGCCTATGCACTTTGATTGGAAAAGTAGCAGTGATTTTTTTTTTAATTATTATATACAAAATACCATATGAATATCAAGGTAAACAGTTAACAGTTTAAAGCTAGAAAAGTTATTGGGACTGTGAGCAAAGACTGCAAATTTATGCTGGGTTTTTTAGGCCCTAACTAATACCACCTGAGCACCTTGTTCGTATTATCATCTGCAAATGTGACACTGGATGACATGAGTTTTATTCCTGCTCATTAGAGCATTAGTTTTACTCCCACTTTTATTCAACCTTTGCTTTATAACGTAATACCAAAATTACACCTGGCATAAACTTTCTCTTTTTTTGCTATGAGGTCTACAAATAGAGGCAGTTTGGGATTGAAATAAGACACTCTGGTTCCAGTTACTGAAAACCATTCTTCAGTTGAGAGGAAGGAACAGGCTATTCATTGGTGACAAAAGAGCTGAATTTCATTGTTTTTCTTTGGTTCTAGTGTTATTAAAGTTTTTTGAGGTTTTTGTTGTTGTTTTTCATTAAATCTATCAGCTACAGAAATGTATTTCATAACTAAAATAGTTCAAGACCTTAATAAATGCCACTCTTCAATAAAGTAGTGGTTTGTAATTATTTACAAGGCATGTTTATTCCTCATTATATATATAAAAAAATCAAACTACACTTATTCAATCCAACTTAAATGATTATAGATTCATAGGCATAGTTTATGGCAGTATAAATGATGCTGTTGTTGTCTTTTCTAGTGTCTATGGACATTTCTGAAATGTTATGACTCTAGATAATAAATCTAACCATTGTGAAAATGTAATTATTGTAAATGGCCACAAATCAACAATATTGTCCCCTACAAGATGGAATTCCTATCATCACCAGAACCAGACCTGCTTAAAACCTCGTCTCTTGGTTGAGACTCTAGAAATGCTTTACTTACAGCTATCCTTAAGCTTCACTTCAAATTCTCAAAGGAGAACTCCATCTAAAAGCCCTACATTTGCCTGATTTTGTTAGAAATCTGTGAATCATCGACCAGTGTTGTAAAAACAGGTTTGAGTTCTTTTGAAAGCTCACAGCCATTACAGTGCTTTTTTTTTAAATGAAGTCTAAGTCACAGAATTGAAATCTGAAATGAGATGAGTTTCCGTTGAAAGTAAATCTTAGCAGATATATTTCTATTCCATTTTCTGTGATTTTTAGTTCACATATATCACCTAATATCTGAGCCTTATCTAGTCATACAAAATATGATAATTGGAATGGAATACTTTATTGGAAAACACAAATATATGTGCATACGCATGTGTAAATGTTCACATATATGTATATATTCTTTTAACTTGTATATGTCTGGCTGTTTCCTGTGTTACAGGAGGTAGAGAAATGTTCCTCGCACCTAGAACATAAGTTGAAGGTAAGTTAGCTATGCTTATGTACTTCACATAAAAGCCCCTTCCAAATTTTCTGACCACCTTTGGGGATGTAAACCTGTAACTCATTACAGAGAATTTCTCTGTGACAATAAACCATCCTTCTCTTATACCACATATTCACTTGCTGTTTCACAGTGGGATATGGCTCAGCCTGAGGCAGATGTCTCTGTTAGTATAACATGTTTGGTCCAAAATATTTGTCTAAGCTCCTTCTGCAGAGAATGCAGGCCTTCTAGAAGGCAGGTTCTTCCCCTTATCTGAGACATTAGTCATACTGTTGATTTGAAGCACCTTCCAGTGGTACTGATCTGTCCCCATTAAATCTACAGGAAGTTTGTAGGACTGTTAAATACCTAGTATTTATGCAGTACTCTCAGAAATCCTGAATTTCAGTCGTTTGTTATTTTTAAGAGAGCTGGGGTTAAGCTTTCTGCAGTCTTTTGTTGCTTTTGTCTCATTGAAATCAAAGAGCATCAGGAGTCTATGCACCCTCTAGGAACAGCACCTGTGACTTTGGGCTGCATTTGACGCTCTCTGAGATATCAAAGCAGGATAGATCTTTTATGTCCATTGTAGTCTCGGCTGCTTAGGAGACAAACTGCAGAGGCTTATATTGCTTAAATTTCTTACACGGATAGAACTCATCATCTATGAAATCATGACTCCAAGCAAAGGAGTTTCCTTGTTCAGGAATGCTGTCTCCAAACTGATTATGGCTGCAGGTCTGTCCAATCATAGGTCCTTTGCAGAGGTTATTATAAGTCAGGATAAGCTGTGGTCTGACCTTGTGGTGTGCTTCTACCAAAGAGAAAGAAAAAGAAGGAACAAGAGCTCCCAGGACAAGAAACCGAAATTGAGATGAGTAAGAGTCACTTCTGAGCAAGACAAAATGCTCTTAGTAGAAAAAACATGTTACATCAGAAACTGTATCTAAATTGAAAGTGTGGAATAAAATATGTAAATTTATTATTCAACATAGTCTTAATGAGACATTTTTGGAGATTTTTTTGGAATGAAATACAGATTTTTGCACTAATATATCAAAAATATCACCTTAGAATTTAGAACAAAATGTCTGAAAATGTGGCAATGTCCAATTTCCAGCTCATTTATTTCATTTTAGCTCTTTAATTATTGTTTACATAAAGATACTGTCTTTATGAACATGCTTGTAAATCATATCCAAACTATAACTTTTCTACTCATTCTGATACATAGATTTAGTTTATTAATTAATTTTGAAGTAGATTTCGGACACATGATTTATTCCATTTTCCTTTCGAAACCCTCTCCAGCTTATTAACTCTCTTTTAATATTATTCTAGTACACTACAGAGGGGAAGAGAGTAATCTATTGATGCTCTCACTAGCCTGCACGTAGTGTAAGAAGTGTGTCATCTTTCTGTCTGAGATTTTCTACTTCCACAAATATATCTTAAATAAATTGACTGTCTTAGCCTTCTCTTTTCCCTAGGAATCATTCTTCAGTTAGTTACTGAGTCCTCAGCCTTTCTCTGTCTTTTTGCTTTCTGAAATCAAGTCATAAGTCAGTCACATAAGAATGAAATGTATCTCTGTCCTGACAGAATTCTCTGCTATTAAAATGTATTCAGTCTTACATAGACTGCATGATTTATGGCATTAGTTGACAGGTTCTTTATAGAAGTGTATGGCAAGAGAAGGAGAGATGTGGGCATAAAAAGAAATAACAGAGGTTTGTATTGGATACAAGGGAAAAAATTCACTGTGTAGACATATAAGGGTGGAAAAGGCCTACCAGAGAGCTTCCATACTTAGAGATTTTGAAGTCCTCCCTCAACAGGTCCATGAACAAGCTGGCCTGACCTCACAGATGACCCTACCTAGGAAGGACACTGGAGCAGAGACCTCCTGAGTGTCCTTGCAACCTGAATTATCTTCTGATTCCTGGAGAAAAATGCAAAAGTTATCAAAGGGAGTTGAGACAGTCTTCACAAGCTTATACCTTTCCCACGTCAGTCCTTGACCAAATGAGGATTTGATGTGGGAGAGCACCATCCATGGGGAGTACTAACAAGGCACTCTGCTACAGAGGCTCCTTGACAGGAACCAGCTCAGAAGTAATCCAAAATTTGAGTTAATTTGTTCTAATCTTTCCAAAAGGATTAGAGTCTTCGTACTCTATAGGGAAATGGTTGTAAGAAATTCAACTCTGTTATATGTTATACTAGAAGAAGTACTGGAAACTTTTCCATGAGTATTCATTTGAATTTGAACATGGATTTAATTCTGACCATGCTAATGACCCCATCTTTCTAAAATTTGCCTGAAATAAGCGTGTACATTCAGACGGAAATTTTTCAATTTCCAGTTGCAGTTTGTATAAAGTATTTGCATATAATTACATGTTTAGCTGAAGTGAAATGCAAATTAATGTACTTTCCATTTTATAAAGATGAGAAAGGAGATTTTAATGGTCTGAAGAGGCTTGTGTTGGGAAGACCTTGTGTTTAAATGCAATGGTTAAGAAGACGTGACAGAGGACACTGGCATTTCACATCTTGCAATATTATTGATAATAAAGAGAAAGAGAAAAGAGAAGGATTAAGAGGCTTTAGCTATTAAATTAAATGTTTAACATACAAAATATGTGGTGGCAGCAAGATGGCCACTCTAAATATCACTGTAGGAGAGACTTATCTGCTTAAAAAGTGAGAGACTAGCAAGGGAGATAGAGGTTTTCATTTTAACATCGTTAAAATGCTACTTGAAATGATGATGATAAAAGTCGCCTGCCTAAAATTGTTGGCCCTTTGAAGGACCTTGCCAAATATCTTGAGCTTAGACTCTATGTTTATTGTAACGCGAGGTAGAAAGATTAAATACTCAAACATATCAAAGTAACAGTCCAGTTAAAGGACTCGATTCCTTATTCTTTTTCACACATTCACATTATTGACTTGGTGGAGATGATAGTCCACATAATGGTAAACTAATGGAGGAAGAGTGGACAGCTATGGCCTCAATTAAGGGTAATTGGTGCTTCTCTGACAACATTGCTTGAGAAATAAGCCCTTAAATATTAACAATATTACGGATTACTCTAATTTGTCTGTGCAAATGTTTTTAGTGATAAAACCAGGTGCATATCAGCCAGAGCTGGTGTCCCTCCATGGTACTGTTTCTCACATTAGAGCCGGATTCATCTCACTTTACAAAGAATGCTGTACATTTTAAGATGGTGATGTTTCCAGCCAACTTTCATGTGTCTGGTTTGAATATAAAATTCCCTACTACATGCTATACATGCTGTAATAGGAACAAAATGTCTCACTATGACATACTGCCACAATTTAGAGCACTAAGTTAAAGGTAATGACAATGTGTTTATGAATCAGTATGACTTCATTGTCCTTAATCCCTCTCCCCTGTAGCTTACCCAAAAACTTTATTTCAAAGTCAATACAAATAGCTGCATGAACATTACTGATGGCCCTATGTGAGCTATCTCTTGGACGAATAATAAATAGTGAAGACAATTGGGAAACAGAGCTGACAGAAGAAGGCTGGACTGGTGCCCTCCACTGCTGAGGCTGGGCTGTTGCACACACACTGCTGGTATGCCCAGGAAGGGCTGGGATGCCAAAAGGGAACACTTGTCAGTACGAACCAGCACAACCTTCTAAAAAATCTTGGAAGCAGTTAAGGCCCAGTAATTGGGCGTATTCTAGCTTGGTTTTCT
Source organism: Columba livia (assembly GCF_036013475.1). Classification (NCBI taxonomy): domain Eukaryota; kingdom Metazoa; phylum Chordata; class Aves; order Columbiformes; family Columbidae; genus Columba; species Columba livia. Next base: position 50,154,467 of record NC_088604.1, read on the forward strand.
TCCAAATGGGTCCTTCTCCAACTCTTCCTAGCTTGGAAATATTGATGAATTATCCTTATTGCTGAGCAATGCATTTTCCACAGAGAGCTGTTCCAGTTGTTTTAATGCATTTGTTTCATACTCATCCACATAGCGGCTTTTTTTTGCCCACTTTCCACAGCAACTCTAGCAAACAAGTTCAGTATCTGCAAGAAGAGATTGCTAACCTCACACATTTTTTGTAAGAACTATTCAAATTGGGGGCTTAATTACACTTGGCCAGACAGCTCATTTGATTTTTTTAATCTGTTTGCATAATGAAAGTATATTATTGCTGTTTATAGCTTCATAAACTTGAAAACTAAATAGTGAAATATACACATGGTAATGTCTCTTCCCTGATCCCTGACCTTTAAGATGGGACTGGAGAAAATAGATTTAAGTTTTGTGCTGTGTCAGATGTTATGCCCATGAAATATCTGACACTAGACAAAAATAGTTCTGTGTAGCTAAGACTGACAATGCATCCTAGTTTTTGGATGGTAAGAGGTGAGTGGAAAGCTTAGCATGAAAGAAATACAAACCAAAGGGGAATCTCTGAGCAAATACCAAGACATTTTGAAAAAATAAATAGAAGAATTTCATTTTTTCTTTACAGAGATTTTATAAAGAAGAAAACTGGAAAATGTATTTTATCAAACTATTGCTGACAAATTTGTCACTATCTCTAATCAGTATCTGCTGACTGATGTTTTCCTCCTTCGAAATTCCCTTTACACTCCTCTTTGTCACAGCTTCAGGTATAGATTACCCATAGTTGGAGGCAGGTGTAGCCTCACACTATTCCTAATTGGCCAGCTTTCTAGCTCAGTCATTTTAACACTCAATTTCTTCATTCACATTTGTGTTTAGAGTAACAGTGAATCCAAAGGACAACATATTTACCAAATGTTCTCCAATAAATGCCTGAAGTTTGTTGCCCAGGTTTTCAATTAATAACTACTGGTGGCTAGTTTTAGGAATTAATTCAGTTTTCAGGAACCCCTTTTGAGATGCCTTACAGGAGCCCAAATTACAGAAAAAGTGAAGGCTTACAAAAGAAGCTTGATATTTTATAAAGCAGAATGCTTACATCACTAAAATCAAAGGAACATTTAGCTGCCTAAAGGACATACAATAATTCGGTTGGGATAACAGAACTTAGGAACCCAAGCAACATGAAATAATATCTGTAATGCTTAGCTAGTTGTCAATGATCATAAAAGTGAAGCACCTGACACCACCATGATGCTTTAAAGCCCCAAGGTCTATCTAGAAATATCTCGGAGAAGATTTGTACATGTGAAAGCTTGTATGGCAAGGCAGCCAACAGAAAACCCTAGAAAGGGCTTCCTCCTGACAGGTGTTAGGAAACCAAACTGCGGGGTAAATTCTTCTACAAGAAGACCCATAATATGGGATCTACTCCTGCAGTCTAATTCCAGATTAAGCAGTACTAACGCTTCGTGAAAATGACTGCTACAGAAAAAGTGTTTATGGTTTGGGCAACAGCCTAGTTATTGGGTCACTTGTAGTGAAAGTGGAATATCTCTTTTCATTTCCTTCCTCACTCTAAAGCGTTTAAGATATAGTTTTTTCCACCACATAGAAGACTGATGTCCTCAGTCATCATGGTAGATTAGAGCATTTTTGGAAGGGAAAATCAGGATTGCTACAGATGCAGGTACATTCACCAATTCAGTGCCAACATTCTTGGACTTAAACTTGTGTGATGGGAAAATTCGAGTAAGCCATATATTATAGGAAGAGCAACAACTCCAGATTGACATTTGCTTTTATTTTTATTTCAGAATAGGAAAAGGGTTAAAAAGAACAGATTCAGCATGTTCTTAGTAAAAAAGAAAAAGTGATGTGTGTCAGCATCATGTGGTAGGAAACTTTTAGGCAAAAAAAAGTGGTAACTATCTGCCCATCTGGGAAGGAGAAGGAAAAGAAGTACTGTCATATCAGCAATTGCCAGAAGTATTTTTAAAATGCCATTATGGCAACATTTTTCTTCTGCAAGCTCATCTGTTGAAAGATTGGTTAAATAAAAAAAAAAAAAAAAAAAAGGCAAGAAAAAAAATTGTCAGCTAGTCTGAGTCTGAGAGAGAAAGTAGAAGCAGAAAAGTCTGACTTGCCTGTAACGATCAGAAGGTCGGAAGTTCAGATCTTGCTCTTGTGTGATTATTGTAATTCAACCTTATACAGAAAGAATGGCAGCCTTTGAAGGGAAAAATGAGTGAACTGAAAATTCATAACTCCCAACCAAATTCTAAGCTAGAGATTGATATATCAACAAATATTTCACAACGACAATGCTGTTATTACTCTAAAAGCAGCAGACTGTGTTAGTGTCTGGCTCCTGAATTTTTCCCGTGAACACCTTTTCTCTCCTGTTTTGTTCTCCCTTTGAACTGTGTCCTGGTTTTGTTAAAAACAAGTTTCTCTTTCAGTGAATTTGCCTGTCAGCTAAAGCCTTCATATTAACTGCATCTTCCTGGAGAACCAAACACATGTTTTGGTAAACCTAGCAATGGAATGCAAACTTATTGATAAGCACGGATGGACATCTCGCGAGAGGGGCAACGAGAAGAAAGAGACCAAGAAACTGACCAACTGTGTATAACATTCCATTCACGTGAATACTTCATATAAAAGTGGGAGATCACGAGTCTCTCGTGGGCTTTTCCCTTTTTGCCTTTTCCCTTCTGCTTATGGCCGGCATTAGAAGAGGACCTTGCTAGTCGTCCCTGCGAACTGAGGCCTAGTGAGAGACTGAATCCAGCTCCGATTGGCTGCAGAGTCTAATCTAGGACTTTGGTTGCCGGCTCTGCAGTTGCTGAGACTTTCAAGATTGGTTTTGTATATTTTGTATTATTTTCTCTATTCTTATTAGTAGCATTAGTAAAACATCTTTAATTTTTCCAACTCTCTTCACTCTGTCCTTCTTTTCCTCCCAATCGCCTCTCCTTAGTGGAAAGGGGGGAGAGGGAGGGGGAAGGGGGGGGGGGGGGGAAGAGGGGGTTAACAATACATCTGCCAGGGTTTTATTGTCACCCCACAATCTTAACCCTCGACAAACTGTTAATTAATTATTTTGAACTATCCTGCATTTAATGTCCATCTTTGAAACATGGTATAGCACATACCTCTTTCGATTAGGTGTGAGGGGAAGGAGGTCTTGAAATAAAAACATGAAATTAAGAGCAAGCAACCTTATAATTAGCACTGGAGCTAGGTTGCTCACTGCAGCCCCTTGCCTCTCCATGCTGAATCTGTGCCTGACACAAGACATAAAGATTAGAAGTAGGTCATACGAGTAGCTCATGAATAGTTAATAACTATTTAGCTACTGTCTTGAGTAGCTGTTGGGAAAAGGGTGTCAGGGCGAAACAACCACAAACATTAATCTATAGCAGCAAATAATCCATTGCCTCAAATGGTTACAAATGGGCCAATGGACATAAGACCATTTAAAAAGGTAGTTTTTAAAGGAGTGCATTTCTGAAAAATGCAAAATGAGACAGTAGTTAACAAAAATGGCTTTTATTTGTGTGAAACACGGGGGTGGGGGAGGAAGCAGGAATATACTTGTTTTCTGGAAAAGGCAGTTAACATTGAAACCGTGAATGCATTAATGTTTCTGACTTGTTATTTAGAGATCTGTTCAATGAATGACTAACGAAAAGAATGAAATGAGAAATACGACTCCGCTACTGTTTTGCCAGAGAGTAAGTTAAAAGATAACTGTCATGACCCATAAACATTCATCACACTTTCCTTCACCTATTGTATTTTAAATTGGTGATTAATAATACTAATACAACTGAACACCAGGACAATGTATGAAGTAGGTGATTACATGAAGGGTGGCCTAGACACTAAGTACTGTATTCTACTTCTGCTTCTGCCAGGCATTTCTCAGTCCTCTGACATACCATACACAGGACATGAAGGAATTTATTGCTAAATATGCTGAAAAGAAACCAGTAGTACGTGCAATGGTGCACAAGCTAACTGTGTTAACAATTTAAAAAGAGCTGACTGCCTAGCTCTTACTGAAATTACAAATTGGAACGTGTCTGTAAAACAGAAAAAGCTATTTGTTAAAGTGAAACTGAGGTTGCTAACAAATTGTGCAGCTAAAATTTTTACCTGATGTCCAGAAGTTAACAAGTAGTAAGGCATGGGGTAATTCACAGCCAAGTTTACTCTGCAGTAATTTCCTTGATTACCTATGTGCTGAGTTTCTCCGTCTGTAAAGTGAGTATTGCAAAACTTAACTCCGTCCTTCACAGGCTTTTCTGAGGGTCACTTAACTGTGAAAACACTAAATGCTGAATCAGTCCAAGTGGTAACCCCCCCTCCTAACGTTTGTTAAGAGCTGCAAAAGCATTTGTACGTCCACCCTTCACATACATAACTCATACATATCTGTGTCGGAAACCTACGCTGAGACTAAGGGGAAAGATCCTTCTTCATGAAGCACTAGGGACACAACTGGCTCAATCTATAATCCCCCACTCAGCTCCAGGGAATGAAGTAGAAAATCTGTAGCTGATTAGAAGGCTTTTCTTTTTTTTTTTTTCCACATATTTTGGCCAAAGCTTGTATCTTATCCAGATTTTCCCCTAAGCATACTGTTATCTTAAACAAAGGGAAGAAAACTCTGATGAGGATCAGACTCTATTGCAAAAAAATTCTTCTACTTTGTTCCAATGAATATTACATTGATTTTATTGTCTTTATGTCTCTGTGCTTAGAGAAACAGAAATTTCCCCCAGGTATTATTGTTATCATCCTCTCTTATGAAGTCTTTGTCAATAATTGCACCATATTTTTCATAATGTAACATGACACTATTAACTTTTTAAGATGAAATGAAGAGAATGCCTGAAGAGATACTGTATATTTCTACAAGATATTAAAATTGCAGCTGAATTACAGATATAACTATTTAGTTAATTATCTTAGTAAGAATAACAGCTCTGAATATTCTCTTTTAGACAAGAGAAAACCAACAGTTATATGAAATCAAGGAAATTGCACATTTGAAAAACCACTGTGAGATAAGTGCCACTTAGAACAGGCATAAAACACTCTTGTTTCTGGGCTTTTTTGGGAAGCTTTTTTTCTTTTTTCTTTTTTTTTTTTTGGTTTGTTTTGGTTTTGTTTTTCCAATGATAGACTGGGATTTTTCAGGTTTGGAGAAGAGGTAGATGAGGGAGCATGCGACAAATATTTTGAAACCATGGAGATGGTGGACAAGCCCTGCAGTACCAAACCTGGTAGGGCTTCCAACAACACAAGGGAGCTGAGAGAAGCGGTAACAGCAGTACCTCTCCTCACTATGTGTAGTAAACCTCTGGGGAGTGAAACCTGCCACAGGTAGCTCAGGTAGGCAGGACCAGAACATTCAGAAAGCTGCCTTCAAGCATGGACATGAAAAAGATGAGGTGGAATGCATGCTCCTTGACACAGCAGACATGGATGATGAGGGAGTGTCAAGCAGTAGACTGCAGGAAGAACCAGGCTGCCATGGTCTCCTCAAGAGACCCTATTACCTCTGACAGAGAGAGTATTGTGCTGGATATACACAGATCATCTCCATCATGAGATTCCTTAAGTTCTTTTGCTCTAAAAAATATTTCACTTTATCCTTTAATAAATCAGAATATGTGTAAAAAATTGAAAAAAAAAAAACAACCCAAAAATTGTATTTATATACGGTAAGATATGGCAAACAAGATCAAGGGAAACAGGGTATTTTAAAATATCACATGTATTTCTGATTTAGCTTCACTCTGGTATAGACATCTGTGGCTTCTGGCCACAAAATTACAACAGAACTTTCTGACATGGTAAGAACTTGTGCTCCTTGTCAGAATTTACCTGTTAATATGCAGAAAGTGTCAGCTACAGCATACTCTAAATTTCATATGAGAGGGAAGGAGAGAGGCCAGACATTAAAAACAGTTGCAGAAGCAGCCAAAACCCAGTGTGCTGGGTGGCATCTGTAACAGAACAGCCACCCAGATCACCTTCCTCCCTCAGATGTACAGCCTCCCCTAATGACTGTGGAAACACTCACACCCCGATTATGCATTATCATTCCCTGTCACATTAATTTTGGATGACCAGCCAGCTGAGGCAAATTCAACAAGCATTTTTGGCCAGTTCTGGTGCTGTATGGACTCTCATTTTGTGTCTCTCTCTTTTGTTTCAGAATCCTAGTCCTTTGTTTATCCACACTGTCCCAGGGCCAAAGGTGCACTTCATGGCAAGTGCTAAGCTATATGAATGTGAATGAATCCTCCCTTCCCTCTTCTCACAGTTAAAAAATGAAATTTAGCCTGCAAGGATTTAGTATCTCACCTTCAAAGATGCCAGAATACTCTCACGTGTTGAATTTGAGCTCTGCAAGCCTGCCAAGTTCAGCCTTCTAAGTGCTAACAGACAAAAATGTCATACTCGTCAGAATTCAGGCCTTTACTCCAGAATGAAATTTCAGAATTTCTATCAAGAAGCACTGAGCAAGTAATAAAAAATGCTAAAATTCCAAGTTGTTTTTTGTTGTTGTTGTTTTTTGTTTTTTTGCAAGACAGGTAGATGAATAGAAGCAACGAGGATCCAACTTGTTCTCCAGTGGTTTGCAACAGTGTAGCAAAACTTGCTTCCTGTTACCATAGCTTTTCCTAATTTATGTTCTGCCATGTATCCTGGTATTTCGTTTTTATTGTGACTGGGTGGAAGTGTAAGCATCTCACTGAGGGACTGTCTTGGACATTACTTGTAGTGGGAGAAAACCCCTGCTCTTTCATTTTTGTAAGAAAGAAGAATCAAAAACGGCCCAAGCAAAACTACTGGAACATGTGACATCCTGTACAGGAGTGAAATGTGTAATACTGAACTTGCTGCTCTTTCCAGAAAAATATCTAGCTAGCATCAGCACAGAAGAAATTCACAACCAAATTAAAATGGCAGAGTGCCAGATAGTGCTCCAGTGCTTAAGCCTGTTGTAAATTTTTTATTAGAGATATCTGTGCATCCCAAAGGTCAAAGCCATTTCCACTGACCTAGCTGTCATGAGTATATGGCAGCTCTCAGGTTTGCGCAGGAGCGGAGGAAAGGCCAGTCACTGAGTAACTCTGTAGTATATGTTGCAGTTGCCATTTCAGTCTTCTTAAACTTATGTTAAAAGATGCCTTACTTTAATAATTTTCTTATTTAAACCACAGGGACTGATCTGTGTGGTCATGCAGGAAGAACTGATATGCCCCTCAGTGAGGGTCAGTTATCATCTCACCTTGCTGTCATGATAAATTATGCTGGTTTGTTTTGTGGCAGCCATCATAATTTTCAAGAAGCATCCGAACCTAAGTTCCCATCTTGACAAGACTTCTCCAAGAAGCCTTGTTGGTTTGAAGGATTCAGTATCTACCAATGAAAACCATACCTTTGTAAAACAAGCAAAAGCAATTTCTTACTGCATTTGAAGTTTTTAACAGTAGTTTACTAGGTAACTGAAGAACCATGTGTGTATATGACATTGAAAGTTAACAAAGTGAACCAAGCCAAAGCTAACTTAAACTTGCAAATGCATATAAGAAACCTACTCTATCATCTTGTCTTCAGCTCTTCAGTACAGACAGATTTTGCTTTTTTCTTTTGAGCTTGATGTTTCAAACTGCACAATAAGTCATTCAACTAATCTTAACATCTACAGAGTGTGGTATAACTTTACACCCCTCAAAAATCCCAGCAACTCAAGGGGTCAGAACCTTTATCCCAAAAATAAAAACAGTCCAGAACTTCAGCTTTCTGCTATGGAGTCAGAAGTACTACAGTTTTAGATTTATAGGCAATATTTCATTAAGGAAAAAATGCTGGCATCTGTCGTTGCTGTTGTTTGCTTGTTTTATCTCTCTCTTAAAAAATCAAAAGGTCTGTTGTGAAGCCTGTGAGATCCCATAAGTGGAAACTGGGCATGACAAGAAGCAGAAAGTTCCTTAAAAGACTATCCAATAAGCCCTAAAGTAAAATTGAGTTGTATTCACTTTAAGATTATCTGCAGAGATTCCACCACTGAAAAACAAGTTCTCAGGAAATTGTAAATACTAAAGCCAGGCATTTGTAATGATTTTAAGAACACATGTGTGCTGTCATGAAGGAGCATCATTCCATCTTCATGAAGTCACAGACTTTAAAGGCCAGAAATTACTTCCTGGAAAACACAAGCCAGAAAACTTCACCCAATATATTTTCTTCATGGTATTTCCTTTCTTTAAATGAATTGCAAGTAGTATTAACTTGATAGGGTGATTAAAATAGTTTCCATAGACAGTTTTAGGGAATGACATTCTTTGAATGAATACGTGCACAATTGGTCAAACTCTTCTCTGGTGGATTTACACTGAATTGGAATTACAGATGCCACACAGCTGCCCCAGTGGCATGTGCTGGGAAAAAGGACACCAATACAGTATGTTTTGTTTTTACATACACCCAGTAAATGCAGGGCTTAATCTCCAGTAGCTTCAGCTCATATAGGTAGTCCACTGTCTTGTGCGCTAATATTATCTTCCCCATAACTGTGGTATTATCAGATTTCCATCAAGGGTTTGTGAAGCAAACAAGGCAACAAACACAGACAAATGCACACCACATATTTGCAAGTCAGTGGTCAGCATATGAGATTGCAGACTCCCGCGCAATATTACATTGAGAACCGAGAGGTGAGGGAGACAGCATACCATCCAACAGGCTGAACCTGTATGGCAAATGAAAAGCAGTGCTGGAGGATTTTATCTTGAAACCTTATCTTTTCTATCTTAAAAAAGATTCTCTGGGTCTAATCTACCAAAGCCACTTTTATTCCTCAATTATTCTCTGTCAGATTTCTAGCTTTGTTTTGGTTTAATATCTTTTTATTTATTTATTTATTTATTTAAGCTTAGACAGTTTGTATTTTTCAAATCATAACATCTCCAGTACAGTGGCACTCAGAATACATCCTCCCTTTGCTCTCTTACTACTTCGCTTTAATTAGCAGTCTGTAAATAGAAGGGTCCTTTCCTCAGCTGTCAACAAACTGAATTGGTACAGTCTAACTTGCTGATTTTCCATGCTTTTCAACAAGATACAGCCTGCGGTACAGCTGAGCAGTTGCCTGCAAATGGCTACAGCTCTCCATCTTAGACCAGATGTAAATCTCAGCTGGAAAGGATCCAGGAAGAACAAGTATCACTGTACAATCACACAAAGGCTGCACACTCTATGTGCTATCCAATGAACTATCTGTGTGCCTCATACCCCCAAAATCCAACATTTTGCTTCTACATTTTGGCAGCAGAGACTTTGCTTCCTCATCTCCTGAGCTGGCTTTACCACTGCCTTGCCATAGTCTCGTGTGGCAGCCAGGGAGGCTGCTCCTTCATGTCAGTGCCTTTGCACACACTCACAACAGAGAAGCCATTTCCCCCCAGAGATTTCTGTGCTCCCACCTGTAAAAGGCTTGTAAACCCTCCTCTGGTCCAAGAAGAAGAAGAAAACAGGGGCAAAAAAGACCCTAATTAGCTAGATATTTTGGTTAGCTACTCCGTGAGCTGGGATGAAAGGTTTATTATTTTTATTGCTGCCTTTTTATCTAGGGAAAGGGGAGTCAAGTGTATTCTGATAAGTGGTTGTGATGTCTTCAAGGTGAAGGCACAAGAAAAATAATCATGTGTCTCAGTTTCCATGTTATCTCAGAGAAAGGTCAAATGTCATTATTTATTTTGAGACAAAAAATTGTGAAGATGTGAATAAAATATTATGTTTCTTTCTCTCTCCTTGCTCTCATTTCCTGCCCTGAAATATCACTGGATCAGCTGAGCAACAGCACACCTAGCACAGACACTACAACATTCATCTTGGTGGGGACAAGATGTTTACCTTAAGGCAGAAAATGTGCTGTTTATTTAACTCAAAACAGCCATATGACCTTCAGATGGCAATATCATGATCAGCTTTGACACAGGAACAAAAATGGTCAGACAGATGTAAAAAGTTCAGAAAAGTTCTTGCAATAGGGATCACTCCTTCAGTAGAGGTTCATTCACTGTCCACAGTTTGCAGCTGCAAAATAGTTTAGTCTCATAGTCTGATAGCTGTAGGTGGGATGCCTTCCAGACAATATCTGATTGAATGGCATGGTATGTTTTACAAGAATAAAAGTCAGTTGTAGCACGGAAACTATGAAACCTTTGTTCTTAATAATAATAATAATAAATATTAGCCATCTTAAAGAACCAGGAACTAGTAATGATTATAATTGTCTCGTAGCATAATGTTTTAGTGCATTCCCAGTTATATGTTAATACGATGCTGTGACGTGCAACTCATCGTTCTGAAATGAAAAAGGAAAATGGAGCACCAAAGAGCCTAAGCATCCATTTGCATTCCCTCTAAGTCAGCACCCATCTAATCATGCATATATATTTATACACACATGTGTATGTATATATTTATATACATACATATACATATATATATATTTGTACTATCACTATACAGAGAAAGAATACATACATAAAAGAGTCCAAAAGGAAAATCATGGGTGAAAGTTCAGCACCCAAAATGAGCCTCATTTGTTTTGCTTATATAGATTGGGTGAACGGAAACAGGTCTATTTGGCATTGTGATGTATTTTGTAAGGAAAACTCCTAAGAACAGGGTCTTTATACACGGTCCCAGAGGTCTTACCTTTGCTCCTTTCTCGATTCCCGTTCTGTAAGAGATACGCGCCAAATTCTCTGCTGTGACAGCCAGGCAACACCATAGGCCTAAGAGCTGCTGTGATTTCCTCTCGGAGATAATCAGCCCTTTCCTGACTGGTCTTGATAATCCTCATTTAAGCTCTCAGCTGCCAACATTTTGAAATTGAAGCCCCAGCTTCAAATCACATCAACTGCACCCTCCTTGGCCTTAATGTTCAGTGGACTTTTTTTGGTTTGTTTTGTTTTAACTTGAAGGCAATGAAGATGGACTTTCTTCTGTTGTGGATATACATTTCTTGTTCCCAGGGTGCACTGTGAGGGGCATCTGCAGGAGGCGAGCAGAATTTGATTCTAATTTCAGGTTCTGTGTAAACTCAAGCAAGACATTGCTGCTTTGGTTAACAGAGAGTTTGTAGATGAAATAATAAACAAAGCTTTCTTTATTATGTGAAAATCCAGGAAAGCAACTGTGAGACCTAGCACATCCTTGTGTTTGCTATACATATTCTCAGAAACCGCATCTTAAATTTAGGGAAATTGAACATAACTTATATATATGCGTGTGTATATGTACATACAAGCATGTGTATATATATATTTAGCCTAGCGGTTGAATATTGTAAACAAAAGGTGAATTTGACTCCAGTCAGCTGAGGTCCCAAGAGACAAAGATGACAGATTTAAGTGAAACCTGAAAGTTATTGGGGCAGAAAGTGCTGCCCACAGTACTCCTAGGGAACAGTCTCTCCTGAAAGACAGGCTGCCCTCCACATGCAGCAGGAGCTCCCGACCGCTCCCACCTCAAGGTCTGCAGCAAAGGGAGTGACAAAAGGCTTTGCTCAAGGTTGCACCTTCACTCATCATTGGTGTACCTTCGTTCAAAAACATCTGACTACCAGGCAAGCCGAATGTTTAAAGCTTTTCTTGGCACTCTTGATATTCATTTTTCTCCATTGCCAAAAGGAGCAGTGTCTTGTCCTTACATGAAGTCAAGAGTAGCACAGCCTTGGAAACATGAAGCAGCCCTCTTCTGCACTGTGCATGTGTCAGCCGTGGCCACGGATACCCACTGCTTCACGGTTTCTGTCGTCCATTAGGCATGGCAACAGTAATGTCTGCCTGCCAGGTGTCAAAGAAAATAACATGTTTACATGTCTATCTGTTATGCTAAAGCAGCCCCACTGTAGCTATCAGGTGTCTCATAGTAAGGTGGAAAAAAAAGATGGCATCAAAGAGTTAAAACTCAGGAAGATATTAATGCCTGAGTATTCTACGAAGTCATTTGCCTGCTTTATAGAACACCAAAAAATGTACACAGTTGAATAATACAGTTGAAATGTAGCTGGTGTTAGGTTGATTACAGATTAATTAAAACTGCAAATCTGTGACATATTTCTGTGGATTAGGGAGCCTCTATTTATTTGACAACCAGCGCTTTTAGCTCAGGTGCATCAGCAGCAGCACTGTCCTTGTCACAAATTATGGACCTGCAGTTCCCGAAACCTTATTAGGCTTGACACTCTCTGCGGAATCCCTAACTGGGACCAGCAATGAGAACCTGTGTTCCTATCAGAAATTTATGCCTTTCCTCTGCAACAGACAAGAGAGGGCAGAGGCTTCAAGAAACTAACTGAAAACAGAACTGTAACTAATCTGTTTATCTAATTTTTACCAGATGTGCTAAGGTAATCTTGCAGAAGGAATCAAATGAAATCAGCACAAGCACCACTGCTTCGCTGAACTTTGGGGACCACTGAGCATAGAAGTAAGTGTTCAGAGACCAGAACAAAAAGGTAGTAGATTGTAAACCTTTTTTTTTCTGTTATGAGCAGGGCAATGAAGTGAGACTACCTAGTTTTTCCCAAACTGATCTTTTTTTTACTTAACTTGCTGGGCAATCTTACAATACTAGATCAGACCACATGTTCAGCGCTGCGCAGTGCAATTTATTGGATGTATAATGTACAAGTATACATTTCAGAATATGAAATGATGTATGAAATAAAGTATTATAGTCCACTGCACTGCGAACAGAGGGAGTGCTGAATAGACACTGGTAGTGGCATTGACAGATTGAAGAACCCAGTTCAGCGCAACTGGTATTGAGTTTTTCAAATCCTATAAATCATATGAAAAACATTCTCTGACTAAACCCTTCTGTGTTTTGTTGTGTTTGTTTTTATTTTTTTTAAGCAAAAGAAGCCTAGCAGAGAGAATATCTAGTTGTCATACTTTTATTCTGAATAAAAGTTTCTCCTCCCCAGAACCTTTGCAAAGAATGTGAAATGCCTCTCCCTAAACTGTATTTGCACAACATGTTCCGCTTACATATTGCTCTTCAATATTAAATCAACGCAATGATTTTCACTTCCCACATCCTCTCCATTACACTTTATCCTTCCAGAGTTTGTTGGCAAACTTCCTGTCCCCTCATGTCCTGCCAGAATTAGGCCATACCTGTTGCTGCAGAATTGGAAGAGGAAACAGATTATGAAACACGCCGTTGATGGACAGGGTGGGGATGCACGAGTTCACAGATTCAACAGTCACAAATGGGTTTGCTGAACAAAGGATTTTATTCCAACTAAGCTATCAAAATTGAAGGGTGAATAAGTGGCTGATAACTAAATATTCGCATTTGTGCCGTCTTGCTTATTTATTCTGGAATTGTAAAATATGTATGAGTGGGTTTAGATCTAGATCACAAATCACTCTAGTTAAGAGATATGGCTAAAGGCAATTTAACTTTTTAAAAGTTCTTTCTTTTACCTTTCTTGCTTATATCATCACCTGTCACATCCTTCTGCCACCTTAACAACACAAAATATTGCTGGCAGAGGTGTACCAAACACGGGTTATAAATATGTCTAAAGACATAAGAGAATTTAATTACAAATGATGCAAAATGGGATTAACATGTAAAGTGTTTTGCCTGATCTACAAGCAGATTGATAGAATACTGTTCAAGACTTGCATTCATTTTTTTTCTGATAACAGTAATGGTAACATCCTTTTTCCTCAACTTCCCACACACAAATTCCAATATTCTACTTGAAATACAAGTATGCCACTTTTGTTGCAAGAAATTTCCTGTTTAGTATATGGGAAAAAATACTTATATTCAGACCTGACTTGAATCATGGTGGTTTAGTTGCATAGTTAGATAATTTTTTTGGCTAAACAAAAAAAAATAATTAAAAATTACATTTTGAATGGAAATAATATTTGAAAGACAGATTAACAGGTAATTCTAGCGGTAGAAGAAAAAGAAAACAAGATCATTAACAGTATTGAAACTTTTCTGGACAGGTTAACAAACAGTTTTATTTTGGAAATTTTGGCATCCTTAGTTTCAATATACAATTTTACAAGTACCGTTTTTGAATTATCTTACCTTTTTATTGAAAACCGGCCTATACTACTTAGGAGAGGGACAGAAAAAATTACTAAAAAAATAATAATGAAACCTTATTGTGGGCTGACATTAAATTTCTCAGGCTTCCTTTTTCCTGAAAACTTGAATAGTCAGTTTGACTACGCAATTGCTGTTTGCCCACCTTTACTTAGCTGTGCAAAATAAATAGACACTATTGTACATTATATAGTGCTTTCCACAATATGTCTTTTCAGTACCTCGATGAATTTCTGATGGCACCAAAGACATCTTGGAAGTATTCACTTGGTGTGTTATGTGGATTAGCGTGTCTGTGATAAGGATATTGCACACATAGTACATTGGTTCAGTGGAATTAGTGAATGGCATCTTTTCCCACTGGAAATGTAACTAAATTAGAAAGACTAGTGCCTGGCTTTTGTATCAGATGTGGGAAGAAAAGTTAGCCCTTTTCTGTCAGGAACAACAACAACAAAATAACTTCATCATTACATAGTGGCAATTGTTGTATGTTGCATGTACAGATAATGTATCTTTTTACAACAGGAGTTTTTGTTTCTGCAGGAACGACAAAGAACATCGTTCAGTGCAATTTCAGTCTTTATTTTAGCCTTGGATTTTGTTACCTTTCCCATTGTTTTTTCTGCTCTATGGTACTTGTAGCAGTGGATCAGATAAAAATCTTAGCTAAAACGAATTAATGTATGATAATTATGAATGGTGTAAAAAGCTGACCCAGCCCTTTATTTATTTTACCTGCATCACATACAAATGAAAAGACATGGTGTTTGATAAAATGTTTCTTTTTGTCTGTGAATCTACTGCATGCAATGTTTGAGGTGGCATTGACTATACAACATGAGATAAAAGCAAATTTTATTTTGTGAATTTTACCTACCTGTCACTTTTTTGTATTATAGAAGTGGGTTTTTTTTAATGTCAGATAAGAGTAAAATAAATAAAAATACATATTGGACTGTAGGCACCACTTGGTCAGAATTAACTGCAATAACTTTATTTTTTTTCAAGTGTGGACTACTTTTATTGCCAGTAACAACATTAGTGGTTATTCATGTTAACATAAGGGCAATAAAAATCTAATTATTCAGGATATATGATTGACAAAAAGATCGTGAAGGAATTTCCCTCTTGCTTACTTATATTTCACATTAAATAAATGGTCAGATACACTATAGGATTTTGGAAGCTGTTTCTGAAACACTGAGTGTGATTTATCGCCAGAAGCAAAATGCCAGACTGAATGCATCAGAGATCTTTTCTCTTAAGAAATGCTTCAGTCTCTTTCAAGAGACTGTCCATATGTGCACTCATACCATAGGCATATGTCTACTTCTCTGAGTTGAAGACTTCTCAATTTGAGCAATACCTAGAGGATCACTATCATGTCCTATCCCTGCCTGGTATAAACTGACCGAGGCTGCCTCTGCTTGCTCAGGGGTAATTTGTGGACAGGTTCTGAACTGCCACCTAAGCAATTTGGCCCTTTCTTTCAATCTAATTGTTTCTTTTCGTGATTTGTTTGTCCTGATTTATTTTCTGAACACAATTTAGTTAATACATATTGACTTTACCTTGTTCCCCTTCTCTACCCACCTGTATG
This sequence comes from Columba livia, assembly GCF_036013475.1. Taxonomy (NCBI): domain Eukaryota; kingdom Metazoa; phylum Chordata; class Aves; order Columbiformes; family Columbidae; genus Columba; species Columba livia. Next base: position 50,170,260 of record NC_088604.1, read on the forward strand.
CAGGAATTTTCTTATTCTTACCAACTGTGCTGCACCTTGTTCAAAGCTATGAGGAGATGTGTCTTCCCTAAAGCCAGTTATGGCCATTATTCCCATGGACATACAGTTGGGCTTCAAATATAAGCCTGGCAAATCTGGTACTCATCACCGCAGAAGTGCTTATTCCTCTCCATCACCTAGATATTCTGCTCTGCATCTGTCTAAATATAGGTGGGAAGATGCCCATCTGAAGTGTTTATTTGCCTACCTGCAGCCTCAGAAAAAGTAATGTTTTCAGCAACTCTGTCATTTGCAAATACTGTGCGTGTATGTATAGATGTGTGAGTACACGTATCCCATTTCTTCAGGCTGTTACTATCTATTTCTGGGGTCTCAAACTTTTTCTTTAAATTGAAAAATGAAGTTCAAGTACTCAAAGATAGTGGGGAGATGATTAAAAGTGGAGAATGGTAACCATTTATCCTTCAGTCTCTCAGAGGTCTTACTTGGAAAGGTGAAGGAAGAAGTGGTATTTCAGCCAATGTTACTGCCACTTGTAAAAGCAAGGGACAAAGGTGACAAGGCAGTGGCTCAATATTCTATTGAATCATAACTGCTATTATATCAGTCATAATACAGCTGCCATTTTTCTGTAACATTTTCATATGTTCTGTGTGTGCTCATGTCCAGGAAAAATTAGTTCAGCATGTATATTGTATTCTGTTCATCTACAAATGACACAACCCTACCTTCCTTCCCAGTTTTTTGTGTCAAAAAAAGAACGTGCTAAGGGAAGCCTAGACATATGGTAAACTTAGCTCTCAGAGACACTATGTTCCACTGAGACCAAGATCGGCTGTGTATAGGTTTTTTCATTCCTACCATAAAACTAATTTCAGTCACTGATGTTAATCACCCACCTTTATGTCTAGTTTTCCTTTTTAAATTTTTGCTCTTAGTCAAATCCCAAACCATTACATTCTGAATAATGCTTAAGCCAAATTGCACAAACACCCACGGACATTTAGCTACAACCACTAGATACATAGAATAAATGTTTTGTTTTGGTTTTTAGTCGTGGTCAATCTCAAAGGTGAAATGACCTCTTTAATTTGGAAAACTTCATTATGAGTGTTAAGGAGGAATGTTTATGTGGTTTAAGTAAATTAGTGAGAATTGGAAGTCTCTAGATAATGTTAATTTTCCTTTGGCCTTCCAAAATGCACTATCCAAGGATGCTTTCCAAAAATTCATTATGGTTTTAATCCAATCCAGTCCTACCAGAGCTGCACATTTCTTTGATGAATTGTTGTTTGCATTAACTGCCAAAGTAGAGTCAACCTTCAGGCAGTCATTGAAACACTTTTCACAGAGTCAGAACATAGTGTTGATGTACATTTAACATGGATATGTAGGAACAGGATCCTGAGCAAATGTTATTTTGATGGCACTTTATTTTTAAACAAGTGTAAAGGAAGAAACACTTCACAGTTCTGCTTCTTCATACATTTATATAGTAATGTAGTGGTCAGTTCACTCTCCCATAGATTTGAAAAAAACAGGTTAAATTCTCTCCTCTGCACAGAAGAATTTACATCTTCTATATTCCTGGAGACTATGCAAGCTATTAGAGTATTTTGGCTTGATACCAGAATATAGATATTTCAAGTTCCTACACTGCATGGAAAATAATTCTGAAGTAATTAGGGCAGGAATAAAGAGCACAAGTTGAAGCAAAACACCCTAGTTGAATAATTAGAACTTGCTTGGAAGAAAGAAAAATCTCATCTTGCAGCTCCATTAAAGCCAAAGTGAGGTTTCCTAAGGGCTCTTTAATATGAGATATTTAAAATAGTTTGGAGTAGAAACTGGCTTATAGGATGCTTCTGTCAGAACTTCCACTCCTTAATGAAAGGAAGTTACTACCAATACAGAACACTTTTTAGAGGAGCCAGCCCCCTACCATTTTTCCTAATCAACAAAGCATATTCCCAAACACAGTACAGGAAACCAGCACACTACCGCATGGTTCATCAATCCACTCAGAAGAGCCTAAAAAGTAACTAAACACAACATTTCAATCTTAACTCAAGGCACCTTTCAAAAGATAGCAAAGGTAGTTTTGCTAGGCTCCCTCTGTCGCCAATACCTGGAGATAGGTTCCTCCACAGCATTTTAGACCAAGAGATGGACTTCAGCATTCCTCTCATGAGGAGACTCTGCTTATGAAGACTACAGGGTGACACTAGCTTTCTTTGGCCTACTTCTTCATTTTATACTGCTACCTCAACACCCTAGTTCTTTTTCAGATTTATCTTCTGCCCAGTCTTGCAGGGTTAGCAATGCATGAAAAGAGAAGGCTATTCCAGACTTAAGGAAGTAGAAACATGTTACTCAGTCCAGCTTTAGATCACTCTTTCAGGTCACTATATCCCCTCACTGTGGCAGCCTCTAATATACCTGTGGTGAGTGAACATATTGCAGCTGCATGTGTAGATCACTCATATGCAAGCTGATTAGAAAGGCATCTGGAGCAAGGCAAAATGTGTTCCCCTGAGGAAAAAGAAGAAAAATTACATATTTTTTTCCTGCCCACATTTTTCCCACCCACACATTTGGAATGGGGATATAGGTCATTTTCTTATTTCACTCTCAGTCCAAAAAAAAAGTTAAAACACTTAATTACAAGATACTTTATGTAACTAGGGAAATTAATCTAAACCAGAGAACTTCGATATTGCCAAGAAGAACAATCAAGCTAAGTGCATGTAAAGAGCTCACTTACATTATAGCGCTGCTTCTCAACCTGTGAGGTGTGCCTTTGTCAGTGAGGTAGATGGAAATACACATAAGGCATGTGCTGAAATGAAGCACAAAGGAGATACTAACTGTGAGTGAAGCATGGGAAAAATTACTTGTGATGTACTGTTTGGCAGTGCTTAAATTCAGGTGAAGCTGAGTTATTTTCTTTCCACTGTGGTCCTACACTTTAGAATTATATTCAGTAACTGCATAAAAGTATTATTTCTGATTACAGCTAAAATATGATAGATTCTGGAAGGTCTTTTTGCCTAATGGCATTCATCCAGAGTTCATGAAATGTTCTCCTTTGGGGTTATGCAGTGATTTCCAAAAAATTGATTAAAGACTGTTGTACGTTTACCCATATTAGGTTGAGTGCACCTCATTTTTTCTAAACAGGAAGCTACAATCAGCCCCAGGTCAGTCTGGGAGTGATGGAGACTGCCTTGAAATGCCGTGTGCGGTAGGCACAAGGTAAAGAGCTATGAATGAACCCTCATTTGCAGAAATCAAACAAGTTTGTCCTTGTTGATAAATAGGGCAAGAAAAGAGGTAAAAGTTCATACCAAGTATAAACTCTTAACAAACTTACATCTAAGAACAGGTTTAAAGGTTTGTTTCATGCTAATCTGTTTCAAACCAGCTTTAATAAAATAGCTTGAATCTAAGTAATCAAACTGAAAAATTGGATTGCAGACACAGATTTTGAATTGTCGAGTTTGGAACAGCTTTGGTTTTAGTCTTGTTGTAAAGTTCATAATTAGATCAAGGCACAGAGTTTGGGGCAAGGTCATTTCCTGTCCTAAATGGTTTTATGATCTATAGTATCAGAAATAAATCTTAAAATGTAGTACATCCACATCTTACACTTCTTTGCTAGATTCCTGCTCCATCATAAACAGATGCATTGTCTCCTTTCAGCCTTCATTTAAATTGTCTTATTGCTCCATCACATTTCCAGATGTCAATAGTGATCTTGGGAATGGTGCTGTAAAAGAGTCAGGTTTTTTTGCATTGATATGCGTTAGAGGTTACCTGCATTTTCACCCACATGAAGCAAATTTCCTCCTAATTAATTAGTCCCCTGATTGTCCTAACTAGTACCAGTTCCTAAAAAACAGGAAAGGTGCAAAAATAAAGCTTACTAGCACAGACTAAGCACATTCACATTTCTTTGGTGCTCTGAAAAGTGATAACTTCTTACCCTTGTCCACACGCAAATGTAGAATATTAAGTCTTCTATTTTATTGCTCTGTAATTGCTTGAAAATGCTGCACTATTTATGCCATTTTTCTTAGTTTTATAACATTTATGAAATGTACATGTATGCTGTTTTCCATGCAGAGACATTATTCAATGGAAGAAAGACCACATTAAAGCTGCCTTAGCAATAGTAGGTGGTATGCTGTTCCTGTACAAAAAACTCTTGACTCCAAAATGGCTCAACGAACCATAGTTCTGGAAAAAATCAGAACTACAGGAGTTTGTATTTCTTCTTCAGTGCCAAATAGCAAGTACTGGAAACTTCCTCAGAGGTGAATCCTTTCATTTCTGAAAGTCAAGTTGTGTCTCCTTGTCCCAAGCTGCTGTACAATTCACCAAGTAGGTCTATTAAGGCCAAGGCAGTTTCACATTACAGTTGAGTTGACAGGCTGCGCCACCAAAACAGCATTCTCTCTCCAAACCAAGGCACTTGACTTTGTGCCCATTCTTCTTCCCCCACATCAGCCTGGTCTCAGCTGACCACACAGTGGAGAACAGTCAGCAGAAAATGATCCCACTCTCTTTCTTTTTTCAGTTAGCTCAGTTAGGTTTAGCCCTTGAAAATGGTTCACCCATTAATGCCACAGAGACAGAGGGATGGTTTTGCTGGGAATGGAGAAGAAGTGTAATGGGAGGAGGCAGGATGGGTACCTCTTAGGGAAAGCGCATGTGAAATTCTACCCTGAAAAGCAGAATCAGGTACTGCTCACTGTAATGAAAAGCAGAGACTCTGGCTTATTTTGTTAATCTTAATGAAACAGGCTCAACTGTGAACCCTTCACCATGGGACTCAGGAATCCATACACGGTGAAGGGATATACACATGGGCAGAGGGCTACCACATTGTTTGTGCAGAGGGACCCAACAAGAAGAACTGGCAAAGTGATCCCTTATTGCAAATATGCAGTTACTGAAGTTCCCCAGCCATGCTGTGCGGATGCTGTCGGCTGCAGGCAGCTCGCCCCAGAGTCATACCAGTACACTGGCTGTGTGCCTGTCCTCCGCCTAGGGAATGGGCTGGGGCTGGGGGCTGAAATGCCTGGAAATTCCTGCTGACAGTGGTTGTAATGGTTGAATGGCAAGCAGCAGAGTCTACTGTTAAACTGCTTCTTCTTTCATTTAATAACAACTATCTGTATGTCAAAGATGTGTTTTCATCATCTAATGGCTAAAATATCCCATAGTATAATAACGTTCTTATTCTCAATTATTTGCAGAGTTTATATCTCCTATTTTTAGTAGAACGAGGAGTTCACATCCTTATTTACTAAGCACTGTAATTTGAAAGAAGAGTTAACACTGCTGAATATCACTGCATGGTACTGTCAGGTTTAGTAAGCCCACATTATACTTCTTGTTATTCTTTTTATTATTCTCCCTCATGTTGCTGAAGCACTTAAAAGTCCTAGTAAAAGTGATATTCAACTATACTTCCTGCTATACAAACAAGACAGTCCTTGTTTATAAGAAATTCTGTAACTTCTGTCTCTGCATGTTACTATTTATTTGCATGCCTTCTGAGCTTCAAGTCAGTGACACTTCTACTCTTCTATTAATATCTCGTCTTACTTGAATATTTATTCAGAGTGGCATTTAATTTTCTGTGCAGAAGCTGCTTTTTGCAAATATTAAAGGCAATTTCCTGTATTAATATAAATCTCTATAATATGTGTTGTTTACACCTTGTTGTGGGAAGTGACCGGGATACAGTAGTTAGAAAGCAGAAACAGTGTGGAATCAGAAAAAAAGATGACTGATTTTGCAACATTTTTGATGCAGACAAATCAGGAAGTAGAGATTTTGCTAAAGAAAGCACACTGTTGTTAGGCAATCTTCTGCTTTGTTTCTGGAGCATGTATCTGCTCACTAACCCACAATTCTCACTGGAGAACAGATCAGAAAAGAAAGATGTTTTCCTTAATTGTTTTCTATCTGTGAAAAAGTACAGAGAGACAGACTCACAAAATATGAGAAAACAACAAGGAGAGAATGAGTGACAAAGAAAGTAAAAAATGTTTCCATGGCTTCTATATATGATAAATATGAAATATCCTTAATTATCATAATATATATTTTCTAGGCACAGCATTCTCTTCTAAATCCTGGATTATTCTTGGCTGTGTTGTATTTTGAGAAATCATCTGCATGTGACACATTGATGAAAGTCAGTGGGAAATCTGTTCCCATGTAGTTTTTAAAGTACTTTTTATAGGAATATTTTAAGATCTGTAGAGCTCTGTGATGTTGTCTCTATTAACTTTCTTCACAATGTCAAAACACTTATAGCATGTATTTTAAAGGGTGTAATATCCATGCAATAAACACTAAAATTTCTTTCAAAGTGTAGTTGTAATAATAATTTTTCACACATTTTTGGAAATGTGTAAATCAGTCTAAAGGAATTATTGCTTTTATAACTGCTTCTCCTCCATGCTATATTCCACTAAGGTTTTGTCCTCAGTGTTAGTCATATTTATTTTCAGGAATGCCACAGAAACCACAATTTTAAATTGCATTTGCCTACAGACATGTAAAAGAAACACATGTTAAAGCAATTAATAAAATTGTGATGTTCACAGTTCCCTGAAAGTTCCTGCAGTTTCTCACTGCGAGAGTCTAGGCTGACCAAAACAATGAACATAAATCAAGCTGCTTACTTCAGACTCTAAAGAAAGTCACACAAAAATGTCATAGAAAAAGCAGCACATTCTTCCAAATAATTATTTTCATCCTCCTTCACGATCTCTTTCTCATTCAATGTGTGATTTCTCCTGGGCACTTGGACTCAGAGCTCTCTGGTATCTAAAGACCTCTGAATGGGCCTGGGCCACTGTAATGTGGGAGCTAATGAAAAATGTGGCTTGCTCTCCCCTGGTGCCTTCTCAATAAAGTTTGCCAAGCTGCATAAAAAGCAGCAGTTCTTTTTGCAAGGGGAAGTGAGCCTGTGCACACTGCCACTACCAGAATAATCTACTAGGTTCATGGCAGACTAGCCAGCACTGAGACAGGATTTACCTCCTAGTGTGTGTGATGAGAGATGAGTATTCAATGCTTTGCTTTGCTTTGCTTTTTCTGCTTTCCTGGTGTTAAAAAAAAAAAAAAAAAAAAAGAAAGTTCAAGGCTTTTCCCTGAATGAATTGTATTGTGAATGTGTGTCAGGGGATGAGGAGATGAGGGGGGAGAGATTAACTAGTCATAAGTAGATTCAATTTTACATCCTTAAAGTAAGAAGGGAGTAGTGAGAAGGAATACTTAACACTAGTTTCTCATATTAAAATTCAAGATTACTTTTCAGTAAAAGGATCATTTTTCAGAAAAATTGAAACAAGATTTTAACATATATTTCTTCTCTAAAGTCCTAAAGGATGCATATTTAGCAACGATCTTTCCATCTTTGGAGCATGTTTAAAGTACTTTATTTCCTTGAGGTGGTACAGCTACTCCTTGAAAAAGAACGCTTAGATACTACACTCAGATGCTTTCACACATGAAGGAGGCCATCATAAAACCCTGGGACATGTGCATTTTAAAATGGTCTTCAAAGGAAAATAAATTTTTTTTCATGTCACACTAGAAAATGGTAACTTCCTTGTTATAACTGTAAATGTACTTCCTTTTATTCATGCAGAGAGTCCAAAAAGGGTCAATTATTTTCTGTGACTCTGAAGAGCCTCTCTAAATAGAAACTGGCATAAATTTGTGGGTTTTAAGAATTAATAGAACCAGTCACCAAATATCTATGTGCTAAAAGTGTATCACAGCTTGTGAAACAAAGAGTATGTAAGCCAGATATCTGCCTTGACCACAGAGGCACAAGGACCATGGCACTCAGGTGAGTGACTGCTGTGCAGTCAGTGATCTGTTGTGGGTGAGAAGTTGTGGGCAGCCTACATCTGGCCCTGCCATGCATTTCCTTTAGGGTTTTGATATGTCATTTAATGTGCCCACTGTTCTGTTGCTTTTACTTGTGGTACATTGCCTTGGCTCCTCAGACGTGGCTACCTAAGACATAACAAACAGAAAGGAATGTCCATACTTGGATGTCACAGGTACAGAAAACCTGACAGGCCCAGGCCAGAGCTGAGCCTATCTGACCCATGTAGGAGTGGAACAACACATGTGATGCCTTGCAGAAGCACTGGCGTTTTGGGTGGGTGCCATACAGTTACCAAGGGATACATACAGCCTGTCTGATGCTTTCACCACAGTGAGCATGGGATGTCTTGAAGAGCCCCTTTCCTCAGGGCTGCGGTGGGGACATCTGGCATTTCCTACCTCCCTGGCATCTTCTGCTGGCCTGGACATGCCAAAGCCACAGATGAATATTCAAGAACATCAAATGCCATCCAGACTACGTTCTGTAATGTAAAGGGAGGACATGTCTGGGGAAACCAAAATAATGAGAATAATCTTAACCTTAAAGGAATGCATCAGAGCATCTTGCATGAGGAAATGAACCCAAGATGAGTAGAAGTAAGTAGCCTGGGTATCAGACACATGATGTCAACAGAGAATCTCACTATGTTTAAAGCTGTGAAAGCAATTTCTGAATCATTCTGCACATGGTCAGATAAAGAATATAAAGGTTTGGTTTTGTTTTTTTTTTCCTAGCTAGGAATTTATATAATAAAATTCCCCCATGAGCACTAAAATATTGGCACATCAAGCTTTGGAAAAGGTGTTCCCCATCTCATGGAATATTTTTTTGTTTTTGATTGAAAGAAAAATGAACTTTCCAAAATACATCCGTATGTAATATTCTTGGTAAAGAGTAACTGAGAGAAAGCATCTGCTACATTCTTTCAAACCCAGGACATGTAAAGAAAAAAAATTATTAGAAGAGTTATGTTTGCTTATTTTCTTATCTTCCAGAATAAAAGGAATATTTTTTTCTGCCCACTATCAGCATACACAATAATATTTATGCTTGAAAGTGTGATCACAGGAAATGTTACTCAAGGATAAACACTGTTTCGTGGGTGAGAGAAATTAAGATATTTTGTTTCTGTCAAAGATACTAGAACAACCATCTGTATGTAGGTTATGCTATCCTTAAGCCAGTCTCCTTGTCTACCTTCCCAGTGCCCGTGCTGTTGATATTTTTCCTGATAATGTTGCCATCATGTTCTTCCATTTCGACAGGCTAGACAGAAACTGTCCTATGTGCTTTTGTACCAAGTACTTAAAGTATTGAGAAAAAAAAACATAAAATAAAAATTATAAAAAATCAGGATGATACTGCGGAACAAGTGCTAGTGTCTTTTCTCAGCTGATTCAAGATACTTTCTCTACCGTTTTCACAGACTCACAGAATGGCTGAGGTTGGAAAAGACCAAACCCACCAAAATCAGCAGGTCACAGAGTAGAAGTGTAAGCCTGTTTCTGGTCTAGCCAAGAACATATTGATAAATTCTCTCCCAACACGAGTCTCATGGTTTATTCACTGCCTTGTGATCTTCCCAGGAAAACAAATAAGTAGCAGTGGTCCTTCTGCTGGAGGAATATTTGTTTAATGGCAAACCAGAGAAGCTGCTTAACACCTGTTTGTGTTTCTTCTTTTTGCTTTTCCATGAAGGAAATGAGCACTGGAACAGGCTCCCCAGGGAAGTGTCATGGCCCCAAGCCTGACAGTGTTCAAAAAGAGACTGAACAAGACCCTCAGACACATGGTGTGAACTGTGGGGTTGTCATGTGCAGGGGTGAGAGCTGGATTCGATGATCCTTGTGGGTCTCTTCCAACTCATGACATTCTATGATCCTATGAAATAAATTGCATCTTTTTAAATTACCGGCCAGTTTATAATCACCTATAAAAACTTCTTAAAATACAAGGAAAATAGTAATTATGCTTTCAATTTTGACTGCCATCCACATTCAAACCCAAGCACCACAAATATGCATTATCAGCAGATAGAAAGTAAATACCTGAAGCCAGGTGCACTATTTGAGGGACATGAAAGGCAGGTGGTGACATGGTGGAATTCACTTTTCCGTACTCTCAACTAGAGTCAGGAGCAGAAAGAAGCTGCAACACATTCCCACAGCAGTGTCTCAGAGCCTACACTTGCTACCTTCCTGATGACATCCCAGGGTTTGGAATGGAAGGGATGGGAATTTGTCAAGATCCCACAGGGAAACACCATTGCTCTCTCAGACTGTGGTTTAAGCTCCCACTGTTTTCACAGGGGCTCCAGCAAGTTACTGTCAGGGCTTCTGGTGTTTTTGTGTGTTCATCATCCCTCTGGTTTTACAGATGAGGAGCTTCAGAACTGAGAAATGGAATGAACTGACCCAAGCAATGAAGGAATGGGTGCCAGAATCAAAAATTAAATCCAGACAAGTTCATGAGGCAATAAATCACAGATGATTTTGGAATGCAAAAACCCTTCTTTTTTAAATGTTGAAAATGCACTTGCCATGGTCAAAGAAAAAGATGAGCCTTGATTAATTTGTAATCAAAGCCATAGTGCAGAACATGTGCTGGAATCAGAACACCAGGTACAACAAAATGTTTGGAAAATCTCAGATTTCCAAAGAACTTGTTTAATGGGTGCAAGGATTTCTATTCATTGCTAAACTTTCTACTGATGATAATTTTGCCCCACCTTCTTTTTCAAATGTGATCAATCAGGACTAATGTGTTTATTTTATTCATACAAATAAAAGACTGTGAGGCTCAAGACAGCACAGCTCACAGATTGAAAACAGAAGATTGATTGATCATTCTCAGGTTTTCCCCAATGTGCTGGGTGGTTCTTTCTTTACTCCATTCCATCCCCCTCCTCCCCTTCCTTCACTGCTGATTTTAATCAGAGAGAAAGGAAGTGACTGTTTTCAATAGAGAATGTTGATATTTGGTGAAAAAATAAGGGGTGGGGGAGTGAAAGGTGCACAGAAAACCAAAAGAAAAAAAAAAAAAGGTTTACTGATAAATTCCTTTTTATCTTTGCCAAATGTTGCTCAAGTGTGGGAATGGACAGAGCTGGCAGTCTCTTTCACTAAGCCGGAAATACCATCTTTAATAAATTCAGTTAAAGGACTGGATGGACACATAAATCTCTTTGTTTGTGTGTGACAGCAGTCGTGTAATGTCAGAGGAGATCATCGAGCATTTAGCAGAGATCTGAGGTCAGCCTGTTCACGATCTTTTTCCTTGTGCCTTTCTGACACTCAGTATAAAGCTGAAATATTCATAGTTAAATTAATATTGCTAATGCAGGATATTGAGGTCACCAGCATGAGAACCAAATGACAATATTCTATGTAAAAAATTTTACAGGCTTCTTCAAGATTCTATGTTTAATTGCACTGAGACTCCCTTTGCCTTCATTCCACCTCCCAAAGCCGACATTTTATTTGGTTATGTATAATCCACCCTTTAAACACTGAGGGCTTCCATGTCTCTAACTCTGCTTGAACTGTTCTCAGAAAAATCTCACTATTACTACTTTCTATGGCTTTGGCATTTTTAATGTGTTTTTTTTAAATATTTGGGATTAATAATTGACTACTGGTTCTACTAAGTGTATTAAACCTCTTCTTCACATAGCACAGTCATTTCTTTGCCATGTCTTCACAGACCATATACTCTGCACCCAAACCTGTTGCTGATGGAGACTCTCCATTCTGCTATCACTTACACTGTTGAATCAAAGATGTCTGTGTTGTTCCTATGATTGTTCCTGGCTATTCTATAACCTAAGGTTATTTCCCTTTTTAAGTGTCTATAAATATGGGTTCATCTGCAACCTCTAGATCTCAAGTGTTTTTTCCCAATGCTTGTATACCTTTTCACTTGTAGAACATCAGTCTTGCTCTACTAAGACCTTTATACGTGTGTTTGTCTCCTCTGCAAGATTACGGTGGATCTTTTCCTCAAAATGTTAGCATCTAAGGCATTCCTCAAATCGCAGCCCCACTACTTCCCTTTTCATAAATGCAGACATGTGTGACTAGATCATAGCTGCTGGTCTTCTCCCATATATCTCCATATCTGAATGAAAGTCACTTTCCTGTTTTAAAAATCTTCTATGAACCTGAGGCACTCTGAAGTATCTCAGCATAATTTTCTTTCAATATTCTTCCCATCTCTTTCTTCAATATTCAAGTAATGGTGTTAGCAAACTGCTGGAACTGATAAACGGATTGTCTTTGTAGATTTTGTTTTTGGAATAACAGCATGCCATTCCTTCTCAGGCATTTCCATTCCAGCCTTAGTCCTCAGATGAAGAGAAAGTCTCTCCCCACTTTTTGTCATGTTTTTCCTTAATTTGTACTTTCTTTTGAATATATATATATTTAATTCAAATAATTTGCAATTGATTTTTAAGTTCATTCATTTACAGAATGTGGAAGGATGAAAACAAATGTTCAAATATAGTTCGAAGATTACCTTTAGTGAAAAAATGCATCCTGCAAACACCATTTCCTTCTGCTTACGCTGAAGTGATTGCTTGGTTTATTGGTGTAAATCACAAATGGCATTAAGTAATGAGTAATTTTAAATCTCTTAAGTAATGTTCCAAAAATAAGTCACAAAAGAATGATCACACCATAGAGAGATTCTAAATACTATTTTTAAGTGAGTAGAAATCTCAGTATGATATTCACTTAGTAGGATATTTACTTCACAGGTTTTCCAAAAGTGGCCACACAGTAAAAATGACAATAGAAAACCCCAAAAGCTATGACACTGAACAATTCAACTATTATGAAGAAATACTATTACATGATTAATAATAATGAACATGTTGCTTCCCCTTTGGGAATGACTTGGTAGATTTGTCTTCATCCTACCTTTATCTTTCCTGACCAAAACATCATAAAATGTAAGAACCAATTAGCCTTTTTAGTAAAAATAAATTGCAGAAACAGAGTCATCCTTATTTTGAATGTTGTGACTGGAGAGAAAATTGAAGATATAGAGATGGAAAACTAAATTAGTTCTGCTTGTAAATTATATTCTTAGGTCTTTTCCAGCAGTGACTTCTTGGTTTTGCAGCAAATGCCTCTAATATTTTCCAATTCAGAGCGCTCCCTTGCTGTGAGCCTTCTTGCTATGAGGCCACCTGGGATCAAAGCTACTTTCCCCCTCCTGTGGTCTCAACTAACTCCATTAACTCTAATTACAAACACTTCTGTTATACCAACCAGATTTTATGACTTCGAATGAGACAGCCTCATAGAGCAGGAGAAAGCCGACACGGTACTACTGACAGTTACTTTGCCAGTGTTAGTGTTTGCCATACTTTAACTTCATTCATAGTTAGCTGTTAGCTAGAATCACTTAGGTTTTTTTATGTTGTGTCATCAAAAAGATGCTTAGATTGTTTCTTGAAGCATATGATTCTAGAAGTGAATGAACTTGGCTGAAGCTAAGACTTTGCAGGATATATTTTTTCATATGTAGCTAGAGAGGACTAGGCCCTCAAATGACCTACAGTGTTTATTGATGTCATTAATATTTTTAAATGCATAATGCCATAAAGCAAAAGTGTGTTATTCTATATATGTCACACAGAGAAACATGTTACTTGCTTTCAGCTTTTTTCTTGAAATCAACAATTTTCAAACTGCTCCTTGATGATTCAGTAAAATGGAAGATGGAAACACACAGTCTAATTTAACAAGGATTGCACATGAAATGTAAAGGGATTTGCATATTCTACCTGGAAAGGGCTAAATAATAAGGTTCTGGATTTATATGTTAACTGTCACAGGTGAAGATTGCCTTCCAGGGACTGCAGTAAGGAAAGCCTAACACTTTTTGGAGATGCAGAACCAAACAATTTCTATGGTTGAAGAAGCCTCCTCAGTCCCTGCTACTCCAAGAGCTAAATAAATTAGTTGGTGATTAAACAGCCTTGACGCACTGCCTGTCTACAGTTGCCCACAGAATCGTTGTCGTAATTTTTCCAGCACTTTGTACTATAGTTCTTTTTCACCCTCATCCACATTCAGCCCTGACCTCAGTCTGTGCCATTTAGCTGCATTTGCCTAAAAGTCCATGGAAGAAACCAGTGTCTCTCCCTCTAGATACGTGCCCAAGAAATCCTGGAGACACTTTTCGTGTCTTCTCCTGGTCTGCAGGGACAGCTGGACACAAGACCCCTCCTTAGCCCAGCACAGACCAAACTGTTTTCCTCCCCTGACGAAGTTGCTGATTCCTCTCCGTGACATCCAGTCACGTTCAAGCTCTTCTCTTTCCTTCCCTGCTACATTATAGAGAGATTTGCTTCTACAGCTGAAAGCTCTACAGTGTTGAGGATGAATGAGGATGTCAGTGCAGAAGAACAAGAAGAATCACACTGAAAATGAATCGAAAATGTAACTGTGTGACAGGAAAATTGAAGCAAACTCCCCTGGCTTCAGCCACCTAAAAGCTATACATCTAGTTTAAATTACCTAGGCTCCCTCCACAGTCAGTATAAAAATACAGGCACTTCTGAGATGGATCACCTCATCCACCTTAGCCATCTACTTTAGACTGGGCTAAACTATGTTCTGGAAATGACTCTTTTATTCTGAATTTTTTTTGTTTTGAAACACAGGTGACTATAGAAAGAAACATATACTCATTTCTTGAAAGCATTCAGCTATTCATTCTTAAACCATCTTTTTTTTTTTTCACATTTCACCTAACAGAATTCCTGTTCTCTCAAATCTGTGTCCTATTTGCTGGATAGAAAGTATCAACAGAAATTATTTTATCAATTGAGGGCCTCAGAAGGAATAAAACATATTGCCACTCTACTTTCAGGGAAAGATAAAAGAATAAAAGCCCCTTATTTAAATTCAATTTAACTCTGCTTTAAATATAAATATGTGAAAACTTTTTTTTTTTTTTTTACTGTTGTTCTTACTCTGACTGCAGAAGTTTGGAGTTTATCTGAGAAAAGACAGCGTTAAACCTGTGTCCAGATCATAGCCTGGCTTCCAGCCACACAGGAAAACAGAGACTCATAAACTGTCCCCTTACTCCCTAGGCATCTCAGGTTTAAGCTCAAGACAAATAATTTCCAGAGAGTAACTACTTCCCATCTGTGTGTCTGCCAGGACCGAGACTAATAGAATAAATAATCTTGTTCAGGGCCAATAAGAAAGATGGGGACAGACATTTAGCAGAGCCTGTTGCAAAAGGACAAAGGGTAATTTCTTTAAATTAGAGGAGGAGAGATTCAGGTTAGCCAAGAGGAAGAAAGTTTTGACACTGAGGGTGGTGAGAGACTGGCCCAGGTTGCCCAGAGAGGTGGCGGATGTTCCATCCCTGGAGACATCCCAGGTCAGGCTGGATGGGGCTCCAAGCAACCTGATTCTAGTTGAAAATGCTCATTGTAGGGGTCTTAGACTAGATAGCCTTTGAAGGTCCCTTCCAAGCCAAACTATTTGATGATTCTATTTGATGACTCAATGAACAGATCAACCAACACGTGTGTGCTGACTCAGCAAAGAGAATATGTTCTTCAAAACGCAGACCTGGTCTCAGAAATTCCTTCATTAAAAGTAAAGAGGTCACTAGGTGAATGCCAAACTACCTCCAAGATTGCAATCAGGAAAGTGTGACAAAATGTATTCATCCCAACCTGTATTCCAGGGTTTCACTTTTAGTATTAGGAATTTATTGAAATTGATCTCTGCCTTCAGATGCACAAGAGTTTTATCCATTCCCATGATGTTCAGTTTTGACAATGGTCAGGCATAGGCATCAAAGTGAAGAGCAAGGGCAGATTTGTTCTTTTTCCTGGATTATTCTCCAAGCTCCAGTAAATCATGATTTATGGACTTTCTAGGACAGAGATAGTAGTATGTCTCACAAGTTCAAAGTCATTCTCTTCCATCAGCTTGTCTACTACAGTTATTAATATGTATAGACTCATCACAGCCTTTGTACCTCATGACACTGAGTTGCATGTCTTCCCAGCTACAGGGTGAGGAATAGCCTTTTTCTCTGTTTTTTGAACTTGTCAGCTGCTATGCGATGACCAATAGCTCATAAAGCAGAGAAGACAAATAAAAATTTACCCCCATTCACCCTCTCAGTACCATTCTCGATTTTGTGGGCCCCTGTTGTATTTGGGCTTTGGACAGTATTCTCCATGTTGAAGAGCTTATTTTCTCATTCCTTACACAGAAAACATTGTTCACCCTCGGTGACCTTGCCAGAATTTCTCTAAGGGTCCTTCCCAGGGAGTAATTCAGAACACTAAAATTAATCCTTGCTCTGAAGCACTCCCTGGTGGGAGCTTCTCTCTTTCTCCATTGTCAACATAAAAGGTTTAAGGATACCAAGAGCCTCACTTACCTACCTGAGCTAAGCAATGGGAAAGCTTTTCCACCCTGCTTCCATTTTCATAATTTTCTTGATTGTAACAGTTAAAAATACTGTAACAGCCTGATTTTTGTAAAGAACAGAATTATTATTCCTGCCTTGTGTGAGAAATAAACTATTAAGATAAAGTTCTAATATGATATGTCTTTCACAAAGAAATAAAAACATTGTATATAAAGGGAAAGTGTCTGCAGAAATTCCACACAGGGTTTTTTCCATTACTAAGTTTGTCCACAGGATGGATGGCTTGCAAATTCCTTCCAAACTGAGGTGTGTGGTGGTTGCAGTTAGTAATAACAACACCTTTTCTCAAGTTCTACTTACACAGTGTTCTGAGCATTTGATACTCAGTTGCTGGATTTAGGCCTATTTGGTTGGTTGTGCCCTAAGTAGGCAAAGTTGTTGACACTTTACTGAATTGTTCCCAGCCTTAATGTTATTGATTTTTAATATACAGTAATGAAAATTAAATCTGGTAAAGAAATTGGAAGTTAGACTACATGAGAGTTTCCCTTTTGTACTCCACGTCATGCTTTTTGCTAAACATGTTACATTTCCAGAAGTAATCTCAAAAATTGTCCCGAGAGTTGAAACAGTTAAAAATGTGAAAAATTGCATATGCATGTAAAATTGCAGGCCTAATTCTAGAGTTGGGCCCCATCTGACCATTGTCCAAATATCATCTCTATCCTCATTTTCCCCCTTCATGTGAAACTCCTATTATATTTGCAGTCACTTTGTAATTTGAGCCATGACTTGATCTGCCCGCATGTGCCGTGCTGCTGAGCATTAATTTTGCTCCAAATAAAGAGCTGCCATCATTTTTCATTTAGATAGGAAGAAAGAATATTCAATTTTGTAGCAATCAACTTGGTATGTTGTGTGTCCGTCTGAAATGTTTCCAGAAAGCAGAGATAAATGGTGTGATATTTGAAAAACAGGGTACCATATATTTTGGATAGTGTCTAGGAAAGTTTGCGGGATGTCCCAGACTTAGTCTGTCTGTGAGGTCTGAGACAGCCCTTCTGACAGAGTAGATCTGTTACTTATCCAACAGGGAGCCACTTGTTTCTCCCTCTGATTTTTGAAGGAGGAATTAAAACAATATGCCAACAGGAACAGTAACTCTAGACAAACTCCAGATTACAGTGGGCCTGATGCAGCAAGGAGTTGCAGCAAGAGTTTTGCTTGAAACACATGAGCAGCTCCATTTCTAGTGTTTGGGTACTTTGCTGAATGTCCAAACACTCTGCAAACTGGCCAGGGTGTATTTATGGGATCAGGAACAACAGAAATACCCTTTTTGCAAAATGGAAATAGGAAGGAGGTCCCTGAACTACTGGAAATTTACCTGTAATTGCCTGGCTCCTCTTTATTCTTACCGAAGGACAGAAGACTATTTTTCTTTTCATCTTTTTCCCTTCCATTTCTGACTTTGTGGTGAGTGAGGCAAGGATGTGTTTCACACCAGATGCTGTTTCATCCATTCCTGATCTTGCTGGAATGGCAGCAGCAGGGATAACAGAAGAACATAATTGTATTTTAGGCTATTGTTACAGATTTTTCCGTATCTCTAATGCAGGGTTGTCTTTTTATTCTGAGGCCATAGGGGATTTTCCTCAGAGCCATAATTTATAAACTGTTTTTTTCCTTCCATTTTGACAGAGGGTGTTAAGTTATTTTAATTTAAAACATTAGTTCAAATGACAGATAAACTTTTATTTGAAATCCTTGGAACCTCATAGACTTACAGTGTATGAGATTAGAAAATGGCATTACATGGTAAGAATGGATAGCTCTATGGATCATGCAGTACAAAGCCATCCTTCTGCTTTTATCCATTCCCTTTTCTGCAGAGATGAAGGGAAAGAAATATTCCCAGCCAGCAGAATTTTTCATGAGAGCTGCTTCATTAGTACTTTGAAGCTAATTCTTCCATCATTTAATAGGTTTAATAAGTCTGTGGTCTCTTTTAAAAGATACTACGACAAGTCTGTCTGACTGAGTTTAGAAATGGAAATGGGAAAATCTTCACTAACTGTTGAGGGATCCTATGTGCCTCAATGGGAACAAACTTTTCACTTTCAGTTGTCTAAACACTGTTAGGATGAATCCATTGCAGTTTTTTCAAGGTGTGCATGAAAAATAACTGGTAATGATCAGAAAACATGCAATTTCTGTCAAATATAATCCAACATGACCATAAATTACGTGGTGTTATGATAAATAAAGAAAAGCACTAGGATAATTGGCAAAATTACTAAAACATTAAAGTTACTAGAAACATTTAGAATTGCTTTACATTTACCCAGTGAGACACTTACAAAGTAAAACATTTGTCTTATATGAATTAAACACATCAACCATCTAGCATCTATCTCATGAGTTTGATACAATAATTATACTTGTTTTTCATAATTAATTTCCCAGAACAGGCAGGAATCTTAATCACTGGTGTTCCTTGGTTGAAGTGCTACAAAGGCAGGGATACTGGCAGTTCTGGACTGATTCTGCAATGCAGACATTTCAGCTGGTTCCAATTTCTGCTGTGTAACACCTAAGAACTATCAAATATTTCCCATTTTGGCCTCACTGGATGTTTAGCCAATGTCAACATGATGATAGCCAGCTCTAGGAAGCCACTTTGCATTACTTAATTCTACTGTAAATATACAGTCACTCCTATCTTACTCACTGACTCATCCAAATCAGCAGCTGGATGAAGAACAGCTGGATGAAGAGCTGCTAGATATTACTGGTCCAAACTGAACTGCAGTGGTATCTGTGGAAGGACAGCAACACTCTGGGAAACTTACCTCTTCTCCAGTGTCCTCTGCCATAAAAAAAAAACATTTTCCTCAGACCGCTAAACTAATCTTCAACATCTGTACTTTTGTCACTTGTTTTATTTTGGTTCTGACTTTGGAAGTTCAAATGGTTGTATCGGGGAAAAAAGCAGACCAGCACCCCCAACACAACAACTCATAACTCCAATATTGTTTCAAACACGTAAGAGAAGCCTCTAAGTATGCAGGGTATTCACTATTGGTTACCTCGATATTTTTGGCTCTGGGACATTGTTTCATGTTCCATCTCATACGCACACAGACACACTCACACACATACACTGAATTATTTGGGACATTTTTGTGATGCCAATGAAGCCTCCATAGACTTTTCATCAACATTGAAGCCTCTTCTACTAAGAGCTACAAGTGCTTGAAAATCTTAGTCCCTTTCTGATTCAAATTAAGAGCTAGTTTCTTCAACCTTATTGCTCAACAATAAATTGTTCATAAGAAACAACAGATACCCAGACTACATACCAATCAAGCTGTATCTCTTGGGACAAACTGGGAAATAAAACAGCAAAAGCTTGTGAAATATTCTACTGCTAGTGTGCTGGAGGCAGTATAAGAAAGTAAAAAGACATTGTTTGTATTTTTGAATGTGCTTGCATCTAGTGGCATCTACAGTGCCCTGTATCTTCAGAAGTCTGCTGTCATTCTATTTTGAAAACTGTGATTTCAATGTTTCTCATAGCTGTCTAATTTTATGATACCGTGTATAATTGGGTTTGCATGAGTTTCATTAGATTCTCAGCGCCTGTTTCTGTAAATGAAAAGTCTCAAGAACTCTGAAGCACATATTTTAGAGAAGCACAAATTTCCATAGTGGCATATTACTTTGCTATTAATGATCTATGAAAAAACAGATATAGGAAAATAACTATTTATTTTTCCCTTTAACACTGTTTTTCAGTATTATACCAAGAACCCAAGTTAGGTATACACTCTTTCCCCTGTTTTTAATAGCTTTTTTGATGGGAAAATTTATTTTTAGGTGAAAAATACATTTTTAAAACAAAAATTCAGAACTATCATTAAAATACATGACTTCTTATATGGATGTGTATTTGATTTTGAGGAAAAATGATGAGTTCTACATTTTATGTCGATGTCATGATGAAATCTTGAATATCATTAGAAAGTTTGAGGGATAATTGCACCTTTACAGCATCAACCAAGAACAACTCCAAGAAGCATTCTGCTCCAGAGTACCATCCATACTTGTTACAAACAGTTCATTTATAGGTTAGAACAGTATATGTAGGCATTTGGAAGGGAGATGCTAGTAAAGGAACAGAATGGGAATGAATAAGTTGTTTTACTTTTTCTTGAGAATATTACACAACTTCATTATGGCTTCACTAAGCACATGGGACATCTAGATTAGTACTATACAATATATAAAGCCAAGAACTATATCAAATTTGCAGGAATCATTATAAATTAACAAATAATGCAAATATATAATAGAAAATGTTGACCTTATACTACAAAGCTTGTTCACCTGATAGACAATAAGTGGCCATAAGAA
This sequence comes from Columba livia, assembly GCF_036013475.1. Taxonomy (NCBI): domain Eukaryota; kingdom Metazoa; phylum Chordata; class Aves; order Columbiformes; family Columbidae; genus Columba; species Columba livia. Next base: position 50,191,012 of record NC_088604.1, read on the forward strand.
GTAAATTCGGTAAATAATGTTTTTATAATAACACTGAACTTACTACAGACAAAAATACTAGAAAATAAGTAGTCTTTTTAAATCGCTTAAACATTGTTTTATCTGCAAAAGCATTGTAAAAAATACGCAGGTCTCAGAGGCAAAATGAGCATGCTTGCTTCATTATGTCTTCTTTCCCTCAAGTTAAACTATAATGAAGCTTGTGTTTAAGTAACATTATGTTTGTGATGCAAACTGATTGAAAGCCAGGAAATTCAGAGCTAAGACTGATACTGTCTTCAGTTCATGCTGCGATATCTATTTCCCCTTCGCTTCACAAAACCATGAGCAAAGCATGAGGGGTCAGTGTAATGCTGAATTTTCTGGCTTTTGTCAATTCATGTCACAATATCAACAGTGCTTAAGCGCAGGGAGGAGGATTGTATTTAATAACCATATCAGATTACATTCGACACTCTCTCTCTTTTCCCCCACTTACTGCTGAACAAGCTGTTTTATGGCTTTTGGACTTCAAAATACATATAACTTGACCTGCGCTTGGGTGTATTTGGCTTGGAATGCAAATGTCCTGTCCAGTCACATATTGCTATGGTCTCCAACAGAAATAATTCTAGCATTCCTGCTCTCTGTGCATATATAAATCTTTGATCAAGGGTATTGTGAAAGCACTGAGGTTAGTGCACATTCTCCTTATATAGAAAAAAAAAAAAAAAGAAAAGAAAAGAAAAAAGATAAGGACAGCTGTAATGCTCACGCCTATAATTCAGACAGAAAGCTCTGGCTTATAAATCGGGTGTGTATGTACATAACACAAAAGATTTATCTTGTGTTTTTTCTTTTACTTTTCATAGTGGACTGTTTCTGTAGGAGGCTCACAACATGTTTGTATCATATTGACATATTTCTGTGAATGTTTCTGTGCTAAAGCTAAGAAAACACATGACAGGCTTAGCCACTGCGCATTCCATGAGGTTGGTAGCATTAAACTTTAGATCAGGTTTATTCTAGCTCTGTTTTGCACTTCAGGAAAAACTAACTTTAAACGATTAGTTGTTTTCTGTTCTTCATGATTACAACAGAAGAGCTTCCAGAGGTTGACAAGAATGCTTGTTAAAAAATGAAGAGATTTAATTATGAAGGTACCTGCTGGCACAGCCCTACTCAAACATTGGATGTGTTTCCAGGATTAGCATCCTTTCCAGAAATGCTTGACTCAGCAAGAACTGGCCAAGAATGTGTTTGAAATAATGTGAATAAGCCTTCTTGAGGCATTTTGCTAATAAAAAAAGTTATTCTGAAGAGGAAACTATATTGTATCCTAATAGTAGATGACACTGTACGATCTGCCAGATCACTTCCAGTAGCATATTTTTAAAGTACTTGGGATTATAGTATAAACCTCACTCAAAAATAGAATTAATATAGTTGTCTTATAGAAAAGATGGTATCAGGCATAAACAGCCTTAAAATATCCTACATTTGTATTGACTTAACAGACTAAGGCAACCTCCAGAAAGCCAATTTTTGTTCTGTTTCTTGAAGAAATAAAATAACAGACATTTTAACAATGCAAACAACATCTAAGTAATTTAGTATTAATCTTTGGCAGGCTGAGGCAGCTAGGACTGACTGTAATTTAAATAAGTGCAAGAAAGTATAGCTAGAAAATTACTTTGATGAGTAAAGTGTCACTCTCTTTGAAGGTGTGAGGGTTCAAAGGGGTGGTTTGTGGTCAATGTTCTAATAATAGGCTGCCTAAGATTTCTTCATCTTTCTTTCAGCCGGTACCCTTAAGTGGATGGTGTTGTAGTGGAATAAAGTATTGAGGAATACACCTTTTTTTTTTTTTTTTTTATATATTTTTATACCTGACATGTGGTAGGCCTATTTGCACACAGAAACCTTTTCTAAGTCTGCTGGCTTCCTATGGGCTAAAGTCTTCACCTGTTACCATCTTCCACTTTCCACACAGCTCCTCCCTTTTTCAGTCTTCTTTCTCTCCCTGCACATGGTTTTCTAATACTCTGATTCTACCTATAAATCTACATATTGTAACATATACAGTGGTGGAATAACAACGGCAAAGAAAATCATGTGGAACTCTGTATATTTTTAGTGGATAGATATTATATAGAGAAAGATGAAACATGGCAATAGGGAGGGATGATAACTGAAGAGCAGTTTACAAGGAAAGGAAACTGTTCAAGGCACAGTGTAAAGGGGTGTAACTTCAAGTAGTAGAGGAAGGAACACAGTGAGCATACAGGAGGACTTCACATGGTAAGCAGGAGCTTAAAAGTTGAGAGATGAGAAATACTTTTCTTTAAACTTAAAAGAAGGAAAAATAACCTAAGCAAATCACCAAGCCCCCAGAAGTCTGCATTTACAGTTAGGTTGCTCAAGTGCACTTCCCATCAGCACAACCATTTCAAATCAAGGAAACCACTAGTGGAGCCTGCATTAACCAACCTCAGTTTACACATCTTACCACCTAAACATTACAGTGCCCACAGCTATTTTCAGCACCCTCAGCCTGATAATAAAAACCCTTTAATTTCAGCATTCAACCTTGTGCAAGCCTCATATCCAGTTCTTTTAAAAAATGTACAGTCTTTGTTCCGACCTCATGTTTATCTTTCTGGTAGCTAAGTTATTAGCTGTCTTCACTTGGCTAGAGCAAACTTCAAAGTGAGTGTCTTTGAACAGCATTTTGAGAAATTTGAGGAACTACATAGGTATTTTATGTTAGAGATGAAAGGATGTTTTTAAGTAGAACAGATGAGACTGTGAGTGTGTATGTACATTACAAAGTTTATTTAACAGTCTGCTTCTATTTTTTTCAGTATTCCAGTATATTAAGCTTCCTTGATCACTGTGGACATTTCAGAAATAATTTAAATTGATGACAGTAGCTTTGGTGCTATATAATATTACTCATATGCTAAGATATATGTTACCTATGCTGTTAACGTATTTTCCTATTTTCAAAGCATTCCCTTTAATCTTCCTTGCCATTCTTTACAACATCATTATGTATTGCTATTTTCCCAATTTTTCTATACTTTTTCAAAGAATTCAGGTCTTCAATAATAGCAGACTTAGAATTTCTTTCATGTGAGGAGACAATATAACATCTCTTCCTTTGTTATATTGCTTGACCTGAAATTGAAAGAGAAATTTCTTCTTATGTTTTCCCCTGACTCTGTATTCTTTAAATATTACGCCACAATGGTCCACACTGGTGAAGACATCAGAGTGAATGCTGCAAGATGAAGATGGCACTGCTGAACTAAAAGTCCAAGTTGGTCTGGCTAGCAATATACCTACATTATGAACATAGCATATGGAAAAATATGTGGGGATATGTGTATTGATATGGAAATGAATAAGGAGTCAGTTAAAATATTGTTTGCAAAGGGAGAGAAAAAGACACTGAGACAGAGGAATGTTACATGTGGTGTTTGCATATGGACATAACTAATATGTGATTCCTAAGTGGTCAACACATTTTCCTCATTCAGTTAGTGGTAGATTACACAGCAGTCTCTTCAGAAGTTCATATGACTGAGAAAGTACTCTGGCACTTTTCCACTGTACCATTTCTTTGTCTGAGGGTGAAATATTCATTCAAAAACTAAAAAATAAGGATGTCTCTATTTTTAATTTACCAGTTACTTCCCTAAATAGAACAGTTAGCTACTGAGTTCAGCTTAGTTTAAGTAGTTGTTTTTGCAACCTATTTAATATAGCTCTCAGTGCAAAAAGAAAATATTCTGCATTTAATTTAGCTCTTGAAATGCTGGAAAAAGAAGAACAATTCATAAGCCCACTGAGAAGAAGCATAAAACAGCACCTACCCCACCCTAGATTAGAGGGGGATCTAAGTAACCATTGTATGCACTCTTCTTCTAAATCACACCCTGATCCTCTGTCACTTTGACTTTACTTGTGGGTCTCAGTGGAACTACTCACAAGTGTTAAACAGATGCGTAAGTGTTTACAGAAATGAGCCTAAGAGAACGACGTACTTAATCCTGCTGCACGATTGCAGGGAGGAGCTGGAGCAAATTCCACCCAAGCATTCCCCAAACTCTGGATCAAACCAGAGAAGGAAAAGCTGTCTGCTGCAAATGAGAAGTGGGATGCCAGACAGCTTGTTCTGCATAAGCTGCCAACCAGTGTTCCTAACAGGTAACCTCAGAAGTCACTGTTAAATAGGAAGCAACTTGATTTGGTTGTAGGAGGATGCTGAGGGGAAGAAAGTAACATTGAGTTTCCACAGACAAGAAAAGATCCAAGCAGTTATTAATTACTACAACTGACCACAAATGTATGAGTTTTCTGGTGAGAGATAGGACAGATAAAATACAGAAATCTTCAGTTAGACATATCACAGAGCAAAATGAAGAAGAGTCTGGTGAGTCTGGCTTACCAAGTAGTTTCACATCAGTCATCAGTCTAGTTTAGTGTCAGCAGGCAGTTCCCAGACCCTTGAGACCACACTGAAGATAAAACCAAAAAAATGAGCTTGTCCCTCTTCTGGTGAAAGAAGTTCAATGGTAGGTAATAAGATGCAGTGAAAGAACCATTTTTAAGATACATTCTGATAATGAAGAAAAGAAGGTTAAACAGATTGCTTCTAAAATTACTGGATTACACTTTGTTTCTTAAGATATGACTCTATCACCCTTTCATAAATAAAGCTTTCCTTGTTTGCATATTGTGTTTTCAAGCTGGCATTAAAGAGGGTACAACTGATTTTCTGTCTTGATAAGGTTAGTAGGTGGATTAGTCACATGTATGGGCTTTGAAGTATCACAAACCTACCTTTTCTCTACTTTTTTCTATGAGCAGAAGGGGTTACTGTGAGTCAAAAAAAGTGGTATGACACTTTCTATCACTCATATGCACTTCTAGATTCCTTATTTATGTCTATGTTTTCTTTTTTTTTTCTTTCTCCTCTGATTATATATTTTTCCTCTTTCTCTTCAAGATTAACAGTAGCATCCTACTACTTGGTTGTTTATGATTGCAGTGTCTGAAATGAAATTCGATCTACCCAACCTACTACATATACATGTCTGCTCATTCATACATATGAAAACTGGCTGAACCCATTTCAAAATCCTCTCAGCTCACAGCTCTGTAAATGGAAAGACTCCACAAAAGCAAGAAAATTTTGAAAGTCCTTTACAGTTTATTGCCCTTTACATAAACATATCTACATACACATGCAAAGAAAACGTGACCTAGCAGAACTCTGTCCTCTTTAAGTCTCTCTCATTTTCATCTCACAATCACAGAATCACAACATGGCTGATGTAGGTAGGCATCTCTGGAGATCATCAAATCCAATCCCTCTCCTCAAGCCAGTTCACCTCGACCAGGTTGCTCACAACTGTGTTCAGTCAGATTTTTAATATGTTCAAGGACAGAGGCTCCACAACATCTCTGGGCAAACTCTCCCAGTGTTTTACCAGCCTTGCAGTTAAAAAAGAAAAAAAGAAAAAGAAAATTAAAAAAATAAAATCTTGTACTTCAGTTTGTGCTTATTGCTTTATTGCTTCTTGTCCCATCACTGGAAGCCACTGAGAGGAGTCTGGCTCCTTGTTCATTACTCCCTACTATCACCCCATCACAACATTCTTCCTGAGCCTTCTCTTCTCCAGGCTGAACAGGCCCCATTCTCTCAGCCTTTCCTCACAGGACAGGTGCTCCAGTTCTTTCATCACCTTAGTGGCCATTCACTAGGCTCTCTCCTGTATGTCCCTGTCTCTCTTGGGGAGCTCAGCACTGGACCCAGCACTCCAGGTGTGTCTCACCAGTGCTGAGCACAGGGGAAGGATCAGCTCCCTCAACCCTCCGGCAACATTGTTTCTGACACAGCCTGGCAGGTTGTTTGCCATGAGAGCACACTGCTGGCCCATGTTTACCTCGCGGCCCACCAGGACCTATTCTGCAAAGCTGCTTTCCAGCTGGGATCTGACATATGTCCTTTATTGCTTTGTCATTTAAGTAGACATCTCTACAAAATTGCCTTGTTTCCTAAACTCATCCTTCCATTTACTATGCTAGCTTGACCAGGGGAGCTTACTTAGCACACCTGAAAATAAAATTAAAAAAAAAAAAATCATAAATTTCCTTACTGATTCTTCTAGGTGGTCATCACACACAAAAATCTTAGAAAAGGTGGATATCCACAGTAGGCCCAGCAGCAAAGTTGTGAGAAAAGCTATTGGCAACTTAAAAGTAGAAGTTGCTAATAAAAGAAGTCAGGCAGGAAAATGTGTTCAATTTACCTTACATCTTTATGGGAAACAGCACAGCACATGTTTAAGTGCTTTGCTGCATTGTGGCCTGTGGTTTAATACAGTGTTACTAGTACTATGTCAGCTCATGCTATTACTTCATATTATTTCGCTGAATCCTTCTGGTAATACACTTTTTATTTCTATTAGCAGATGGAATTTGTCAAGTATTTTTTATTGTTCTTTAGCAGAATGATCTCTAATTTGTTTTCTTGATTTTTCTCTCTAATATTTTAATTTGACATATGGCCTGCCTAATTATTATTTTATATTTAACTATATTTTCATTCTTTCTTCTTGTTGATTTGTAGTCACTCAAATTATTCAAAGTTTAAGACTTTTTATGTTGTTGCATCAGTTTCATGAACTTTTTTTTGAAAAAACTGTTTTCTTTTTCTGCATTTAGAATTTATGGAGAAACTTATTATAGTAGTTGAATAATTGTTTTCAAATTCATGTCAGTTATTTTTCTGTTGATAAAGTCAATGTTTTAACTCAGTCATACTTTTTACTTCCATATATCTCCTCCTCATCCTTTGGAAAGATTATTTAAAAATTTATGGTTTTTTATATATTGAGCATACAAATGTAAATTTCCTGGTTTTGATAGATCATCCTCAGATAACTGTTGGAGAAGAGACTTAGGAACTAAGAGCACTTGCTTGCTGTCAAATAACCTGGAACTTCTTCATTATTTGGAAAGTATCTGTTCTTCATAAAAACAGCTCAAAATCTTCTCACACTGCCTGCCTCTGCCTAGAAGTCATTCTTTTTCAACCAAGATTGAGGATGTAGGAGATTTCTGCTCCTCGGTATTACATGTCCTGCTCTGTGGACAGGATGCAGTTATTGTTTAATGCTACACTTTTCTGGATTTGCTCTTTGTCAAATGCATAGAGGCATATTCCTACAAATCAAGCCAGAATACTTAATTTTCTTACCAGAATACAAGCAAACTATGGGATTTGGAGACAAAAAAGGTCTACTTAGCATAATTATTTCAATTTCTCAGACTGGAAAACTCAGTGCAGGTCTGTCTAGCAGTAGCAACCTAATATTCTATATTATCCACCCAGGCATACTACATGAAAATAATCATCTAACATCTACAACCCCAGAAAACCCAATAACAAACAAAAAGACATAAAGCAGGAAAGTTTTGCATGCTTTGGAAAACTATGTTGATGTATACAGTGATCTGAGGAGTATAGAAATTCAAGATGAGAAGTTGCTGCATGGAGTAGCATAGAAAGGAATCTAGTTGTCAATCATTGATCATCAGCCCCTTCAGGTTCCAGTAGAAGATTACAGGGAAATGGGATTACTTTTAATGTGCTACATCGAGTCCTGGCAGATCAGGAGTTCTGTTTTCTTGGGTATTTAAATATAGATTAATTATGAGTCTGCTTTTCCCTGTGTTCTCACAGAGAAGAAAGTAATTAATGACTATTAAATGTAGTATGAGGACCAAATTAAACAACATCTTCCCTTTCCATGTTTAGATAAGATAGGTTATGAAAAGTTAAGTACAGATGGAGTATGACAGAAGCTGTCATCTAGTTTCCCATCGTTTTCCTGATGGCATGTCTTCTGAAGTAATTTCTAAGTAGTTTCCACTTTCTCTTAAGACATGAAAACTTTACCATATCTTTTTTGCACAGTAGAGAAGAAAACATTTTCTTAAGTAGCTACAAAATTAGATATTGTCTTTGAAATTACTTTTTGTAAAATAAAGAATAGAGTTAAAAACTTACAAGGATTTCTGAATTTGAAACTTCAGCTGGATCAGGTGCTCACTGGAAATAAATTGGCTTATCAATGAACCTTTTGTGGAGGTTGGCAAATCAGCTGTGTGTAAATTCCAAACTGTCAAATGCTTGCAAAGGGTTGACTTGGAGTGTTTGCAGATCACTCTACATGACCCAAAACCAGTTCCAGAAGCTGCATGGCCCACTGCTTTGGCCAGCCAGAACACCTAGTAGACTTCACTGAGTGATTGCAAAGCATTCCTGCTAAGCTTTATAAACTTTTTGGAATTTTTCAACAAGAAAACAAAGCAAAACAAGAAAGCTCACAAAGCCAAAACTATGCCCCACTGCATGTTTGCAGCATGAACTAACAATGATACAGACAGTGGAAGGCTGTCCTTTTCTCTAGCATTTATTACCCAAAGTCATAAGGAATGCAGACACACTTGCAGGGTAGACCATTGATAATTCTACCTTATTGTGAGAATTATCTGTATTTTTTCTTCTTGAGTTTCTTCACATCTTTTACCACAGAAGTGATAGAAAACAGTAGGCATCCCAGAGAACTGTCATGGTACCTGAAAGCTCTGTTTCACTCTTCAGTAGGGACAGTATTTTTAGAGAAAATAGGTGGATTTTTGTTAGGTTTTAAATACATTAGACACATTTTTTTTATTATTCATGCCAACAAAACTTTAGTATTATAAGCACTTTAGTCTGATACCAGAACTAAACAAGTCCTTGAGGAATTACTAGATAAGGATGAACTGAAAAACAAGATGCTTAGGCTAAATTAGACCAGGAGTAAATATAACTAATAAAAATTGAAATTATGTGAATGTAGAGTTTTAATTCTAGCTGCTCTACTTTTGCAAAGATTTCCATCTCAGAGTGCAAATAAAGATCCAAAACTGCTCATGCAAACTGCTAAAAAAAAAAAAGAAAAAAACCCACAAACCACAGCTAATCCACCTTGAGCATTTACGAGACTAGGTCCTAGTTATTATGTTGACAAGAAGGCTTTCTCTTGCTATTTCTCTTGCAAATGCCAAATTTATTAAAGTTACTGTAGCTTTGAACCTTTCAGACAAACCTTTCTTCTCTGTCAATTTGATGCAACTGTTAGACAACACACACTGAAAAGTTTAAATGGTTACAGATTTTCTGACATTTTTTATTGATTGAACAGTGACATATCAGCTAAATCCTCTTCTCCTTCACTTTCCTACCCACCCCCACCCCCCAACTTATTGAATATGCAATGAAAAACTAATTGGCAGAGAGCCATTCTGGCAAGCTGCATGATATGTTCAGCAGTTTGTTTGATTTATACCATTAGAAGTTGCCAAACTTTTTGTCATTTGGTTTAATATAATGTTGTGCCTTTAACAATTTTTTCTCCCATAAAGGATTTTTATTTTGCTCAGTAGGATTATAATTTGAAGGTATAATTAGCATCTTGTTAATTGTCGATAATTACACATGTCATTCAAAGAGCTCTTGCAAAGGGCATGCGATTCATTTAACAGAACTTCCTCAAGCTGTTGTTCAGAGGTCCCTAATGAGCAAAGAATAGAGCAGGAGTGGATGTAATAATATAAATTGAAAATATGAACACATATAAGCAATCTAAATTTAAATTCAAGACAGTGACATGAATGAGCCTCTCTGCTGTCAAAAGAGAAACACAACAGTGTGAATTAGCAACCTCTCTTTTCCAAAAATTGAAGAAAGAAAATGGTATTCTGACATTGAGCTTTGACTTCAGATTTTCCAGCAACCTTTGTGCAAATGTAATGTAACATATAGAATATTATACCCAATTTAATGATGAAAATTAATACTTGTTTACATTCTAATGTTTTTTACTGCTGCAGTGTCATTCTATGCTGTGTAAACATGGCAGAATTTGATTGTTTCTGCTCATACACAGCAATTGTAAGCTTCTCATTTAGGAAAACAGCCTCCATTGAGAGAAATCAAGAGTATTTCTGTAGAAAACTTTGGCAGCCATGTATACTTATAACCTGTTACATATCAAAACAGCATTATGGTGAAGATCCCTGTGAAAGAATAACTGGGATTTCTCATTCCTTGGCAGGTAAAACTCTCAGTGGATCAGTGAGCTAGAGGAAATTTTACCCTCTCCTTTGGGCCCATCAGTCTGGGGTCTGTAGAGCTGGAATCAAACTCTCATTTTGGGGTAAAAGTATTTTGCCATTTATACTATCTCTGAGTTACCCCACAAACATGGAGTAACCCCCATTTGAACTTATGGTTTTTGTTGTGGCTTGCCAATGGGAAAACATCGCACAGCTTTTGCTCTCCCCTCTGCCCATCCTGCAGTGTTGATACTGTCATCAGATGTCTGATACATCCTTATTTTCCTTGCTGCCACTGTCATCTCCTCAGACCCCAGGGGGAGAGGACCACTGTAGCAGTGGGGAAGGCAAGTCCAGAGGGAGAGTTGGGAAGAGTCCCTGTGTCTCTTAGATAATGCTGTCATCTGCTTTCAGTTTACCCAGAGGCTGATATCCCTGCAGGATCTGATCCTGGAGAGTTCCATATGCTGAAGAACAGGATTGGGTCACTCGGTCAGCTGAAGATCAAAGCACAGCACAGCAGACCTTGCATCTCTTTTTCCCATGCTGAGCTGTGCACTTCTCAAACACAGGCTGCAACCTGGGCCATTGGATCCAGGAATTGCTATAACCTCTGCTTGAACTTTTCAGTTTTGCCCCACCTCGCCATGGGGACTCATTCCCCTCTCTCCTCAGGAGAGCTCAGCTGACTCTGGCTGCATCAGCTCCAAATAGGTTGTTTGCTAGAATACTGCTTGCTCCAAATATTTCCATTTGAATGCAGTTCATTTTTTCCACCCATATGGATGAATCCAGACATTTTCTTATTAGGCCTTCACTTTGTTGTTACATGATTATGGTGGAGTTTTTCCTTTAGCCATCTGTCTTTTTGAGAAGCACTCTGAATATTGTCAGGTGTTCATGCTAGCAACAGTTTCTCTGTGTATTCCTCAGAGCCTTCCCATATCAGTTCATCTTATATTTGACACAGAGCTGCAGCAGCTGGCTGCCAAAGCACTCCATCACCTTTGTTAATAATCAGATTTTACTGCCTCAGTAAAGAACAGACAAGAGTGAGGATTTAAAAGAGATTAGCCCTTAACTGAATTAGAAGGGACTACAAATATCTTTGGTTTATGTGAAAGAGTCAAAAGTTTCTTGTCTTGAGAGTACTAATGTTTAATTTAATGACTTGATTAAACAAATATTTTTTAAATTCTTCTACCATCTTTCTAACATTTGTCCTTAATCCCTGGGATTCTATTACATAGAATGATTGTCAAAAATTATGTTACAACGTAACATGTTTTTTAACTATGAGTTCTTGGTATTATCAGTACAATTTTGTTCTGTTTCATTCTTTTAGTTAGTCTGCTCACAAAATGCGCACAAGAGAAAAAGCCACAAATCAGTGTACAGTATCAGAACTAGTACTGTATAATCTGTTTGTGTGGGGTGACATAGATATCACTGCACTCTGAACAAACAAGCTGTCCACAGGCTTACCTCTTTAAAACTAAACCATCTTCAATGTTGCAAGAGCCAGGTAACAAAATATAATATCTCAATCTTCTCCTTAAGAACACACTTCAAGTGGCACAAGTAACTTACTTATTTGTATTATTTCTTCCTTCATTCTCCTGTTAAACAGAAGATGTTGGTTTGAACCATTACAAAGAAAAGAGGAAACAGAACCTACACCCTCCAGCTCCAGGCAGTGCCTGAGGAACAGGACCTTCACCACTGAGCTGCCAAACCTTCAGTCTCTCATTGGGATCACTCTGCTGATGAAGATGATGACCATCTAAGTGCCAGAAGACACAGCTGTGGGAAGGAGACTTAGTTTCTCTTGACCAGATCAGAGCCAGGAACCAAAGCCCACTGCTGTGTGCCACTTCCCACAGCCTGGTACAGGCAGCCCTGCCTGTTCCCAGTGCAGGTTCAGCATGGACCCAGCAATGGGTAGGCAGCTCACGGTGTGAGCTGGGAAGCCTTGGATCTTGGGGCTAGCTTAGTGGTGGGATGTAGGAGGCCTTCTGGAGTGCTTGGGATCTGTGTTTGCTCGGTTGTGTAAGTTGCTGATCTGTTCTTTCCTGACTGCGTGCAATGACACGGACCCTGTTCCCACTCTTTCACCTTGACTGCTACAGGGAGCCCTGTGTGGAGTGCATAATCCTGTTTCTTTACACAGATAATTGAAGTCTGGGGAGGGGGACAAAGAAAGTTGCTACAACGATCTCTCTCCTAACACACAGTTGCAAACTTCCAGACTGTCTTTCCTTTAACTTAGTCGCCAATACCAGCTCCAGTTACTTTGGATTTTCCGTGTTTTGTTTTCTGTTTGTTTGTTTGGTTTGGTTTGGTTTTGGGGGGGTGTTTATTTTTGTTTTTCACCCCACTGAGGGCTAAAACCACAACACTAGGGAGGAATGTACCCTCCCATTTGTGCAATACCTTCCTAACCAATGTGCAGCTCTAGTTGTGACTTATGCCCCATTTTTGATGGAAACAAATTAAGTTTAATGTTAAATCTTACAAGCACTATTTCAGTGTCCCATACCCTGTGTTCCAGGGGAGGCCCTTGTTCCATTTGCTTTTAGCCCACCAAAAGAAGTATAGATGATGCTGAAAAGAAACCTTATCCTATCCAGGCAGAGAAGTATAGATATGCTGCAGGTGCCATTTCTTCAAGTGTCTGAGGAAACTCCCACATGAACAAAAGGGCAACACTACCTTGAGAGATACTTATGGTCTTAAAAGAGAGAAGGATCCTGTTTGCAGCACCCAGCAGATGCCTGCATCTAGAGTAGAACTTGCAGTTATGAACCTGAGTCTCACACTGATGCGTAAACTATGCACCACTACATGTTGCCAGAGACAGCACAGTTGCTTTAGGATTCATCTTGAGTGCAAATTGAGGACTAAAGACAATAGTAGAGAGTTTAACATCTTCCACCAAATAATGGGATATTTCCTGTTGTATTAAGAAGATTTGGCGCCATGAGAGAACAATTTAAAAGACACAGAGTAAGGTTTGTTTCAGTCTCTTACCACTTCTCCAAATCCTACCTTTGGGCATCTCTTCTCAAGGATACAATTACTTTCAGAGTTCTGTCTGTCATTATCACTATTGTGAGACATGATGTGCATAATATTCTCACTAAAATTAAAGAGAAGATGTAAGGCAGCTAGTACAATGCAGTTCAATATCACTAAGAGATGAAATGGTATAAATGGGTACATAGGGAGAGTTTTAGCTAAATTTGTTTTTTTGTTCATAGTACCCTGTAGGCCAATCAATGAAATTGTATCTTTTACTGGCCCAGCCCAGTGCCAAGTAATTATCTTCTCCTTTGTATTATCTTTACCTCATTTCCTAATGATTCCTCAAGTGTTCTGTTCAAACTAAAATCTAATAGTATATTCTTTTCTTAAATCTTTTTACAAAGCACATTTATAATATAAGTCAATGCAATGAAACCATTCAATAATGCAGGCACAATATATACATCTAGACAGCAATTTTTAAACTCTTCAAATTCAAAGTAAAGAAGAATGCAAATAAGGCTGTAGATAATCTTGCCTTTTGTTTGTCTGTCTCACATATCTTTATTTCTTACTTCTTCATTTCAGAATAGCTTATAGCGCTCAGTTTTTTGTTTTGCTTTTTTTTTTTCCATCCTAACTTAAATCAGACACATCCTGTCAAGAACAAGATCATCAGCAGATGATATTTATCTAGATCAGTGAGGATTTCTGATTTTTCCTGTTCTCCACACAGGATTGATAGACCTAGTTCAGATTATTTTTTGTGTGTTAAAAGTAGGAAAGAAAGAGGAACAGAGAGCTCTAAAATATTCAGCAGATAAAGCAATAGAAGAAAGAGCTGATAAACTTGTGCAAGAGATTGTGAGTGGAGCAGAAGATTAGAATCAAACAAAATTTTTTAAAGAAAGAAAAAGTACAGCAAGCAAACAACCACTATGGAAGTCTAATGGAAAAAAAAAAAATACAACACCCTGAAGGTATTATGCATTAGGCATTATGCAATCTATCTAGGAAAACAGAATTAGTTTACAATTGGCTTTTTTGCATCTGGAGAGGTTTGGAAGCACAATGTAGATAGTCAGGTTGTTTATTTGAAGTTTTAATAAACTTTGTGTTCCAGTCACGTGTCTTCTTCAGCACTATCATATTCTCACCAGTTATTGCCAATTCATTGAACATTGTCACACATCTTGTTATATGTAATGTTTTTGTATATGTATATTATATGTAACATCTGATCTTCAGTGATCACCTGAAAAAATCATTATTAAAACCTAAAAAAAAAAAAGTCATTAGTTGTCATAATGGCACAACATAGCTTGAAAATCACTTTCAAGTTTAAATATCTCAAAAGCAAATGTATGACAGCTTCCAAATTGAATCTTATGTCTTCTACTGCAATCCTGTGGGCTTTTTCAAAATGTTTTTAGAACTTGCGGCTTTTGCTATGCTGTCTGTGCAAAACCTGTAGAATATGCATGGCCAATGGGGAACATGTAAAAAGTTCTGTGACGTTAAGTTCTCCATGGAGCAGCTCACCTGTGTTACAACAGCTTTCTGAATGGAGGACCATCTACAGAGAGCCTTGTCCAACCCAGAGCTGCAAATGGTACATGCCACACAGCCCACACTGCACATGCAGCAATTAGAGCATCCTGATTTTCTTTATTTCCATCATGAGGTGACAGCAAAGAGTACATAGCAATCCAGTATTGTTGCTTGGTTTACTTTGTTCTGCTTTCTGAGATTAAGAGAAGATAGAAGTGATGTTACTTGATAAAAGAAAACAGATCTTTTTCTTTTATTCTTGAAAGCTGCCTTGCTCGCTAGAAGTTTCTTTCATAACTTCACCTATAACTTTTCCCTTTTTCCAGGACTGTTGAATCATCTTTTCTCTATGATGCTTAATGAATGTGTATCCACTTCACTTGAACAGTATTTATGTACACATTTCCACATGTCTCTAAAGCAAAAAGGAAAATAACTGTGGTTAAAGCTGTCACATCAGCTACAGAAAATATGTACTTAGAAAATGAAAGGGTTCTATTTTATAAAGCAGATATATGAAAGTCATTCTTTTATACATACCAGTTGAGGCTTCAGTGCAGGGTAATACATAGATAAGTCTTCCGCTGTCGCTAGTGGAGACAAGCTGCCAGGAAGAGCTCAAGCCACCAGACAGTAACAAGGGTGTCCCAGGCCGCTACAGCAGCAAAATTCTCCATTCTAGAGAGAGTATGTTTTCCACTGGACAGGGTTCAGACTTACCCTGTTAAAAATACTGTTCTCATCAATTAAAGCAGATCAGAAAGAAAGCACCAAGGCCCTGTGCAAGATGGGGGCACATTTCCACTGCAACATTCTCTGTGAGAAGCAACCGCTCCCCAAGGACAGTGCTGACCCCTAACTCCCCCTAATTTCAGTCTAGCTGCAAATAATGATGCTGAAAGCCTTGGTTCTGAAAAGAGTTTAATCTGAACTGGAACTTTTCCCTTCTTTATATCTAAAAGTTATTGAAGGATAAATGTACTAGATAGGGATTCTTAGGAAACCCCCAGAAGAAAAGCACAGTTCAAATTTGTGCAAAACAGCAGATCAAATTATAAACTGAATATAATTTCCTCTGTACTAGCATCAAGTGGACACAAAATTAAAATGTTTTATTCTAGTGCATCTTACCCATAACACACACTAATTTATCCTTGATGTCAGTAAACAGTGAGGGGGAAAGAGAAGCTGTTAAACATCAGTAAAAGTCAGTGAGGTGGACATCAGGATATTAGGAAACTTATGTATTTTGTCTTCTCCAGCATATTTGTGGGCAGGAATATTTTGTGCTTTTACACCCTCTTATTCCTAGCAACATTATTGTTTCAATAGCTAGGAATCCTCAGTTTGAGGTTAAGTTTTGGCATGTCTGAGCTGGCCACAGTATTTAGCAAGATATCTTGTATGCCACATTTACTACAAGAAAGTCAAGGGACAAGTTTAAGCAAAGGGCATAACCAAGGGTAGCACATACTCGTCACTACAGGTAAGACATCATCTGTATCAAAGGACACAATCCTCATCATGAGTACTTCACATGAGAAATATCAACATAAATCTCTCAAAATTAGTGTTTAACCCTATTAAAGGAACCTGATGACAGAGGATTGACACACAAACTGGCAACATCTGTGCTTACCACCCCATCTTCTTGCAAGACCATTTGTGCCAGAGTGATTCCAGGTTTTCATTATCTCAGGCTACTGACTTGTATTCTTGGAGTTTTTGCAGTTGGTAGAGAAGATGTAAGGTCATACACCAGCCAACTGCAGGATAAAAGAGGGAATATAAAAATAACATGCCATTTCCTCTTCCCCCCTTTTCCATCCAGCCCCTTGCTCTAGCACATGTGGTGAGTAGAATATGAAAAGACAAATTTAGTATAACCTGTAGTCACTTAAAGCCATATTTCAATCTTATCTCCAAACAATGAATGATATTTTTCCTGGAAACTGCATCTGTTAACTATGCTTTTTTAACTAACAAAATTAAAAATACACTTTCTGAAATGTATTTTGGATTAGTGAGTGTTTTTGTGCTTCTCTGAATATATAAATAAAGAAAAAGAATGCACTGGTAGATGCTGATAAGCCAAAGGAAGATGTAAATTCCTGAAAAACTGGAATGAGCACTTCTAGTAAATTGCTTGTGTCACTGCACATGAATGACTCAGATAGATGTTCACAGGAAAGTGGTTTCTTTGCATGACAGGCAGTTAGATAAATAATTTTATCTAGCTAGCTCGCTGTTGGAGGTACATATACTCAACAGAATTAACATCAGTTCTGAAATGGTTAAATAAATCTTCTGACATGCTAAGAGTTAACAACGGTTTTAGCAACAACACAGGATTAGAATCACTATCAAAAGTCCAGCCACCCATTAAAACGGATCCAGCATAATAGAATTATAGAATGATAGAATAGTTTCTATTGGAAGATACTTTTAAATGCCATCTAGTCCAAACCCCCAGCAATGAGCAGGGACATCTTCAACTAGATCAGGTTGCTCAGAGCGCCATCGGGCCTGACCTTGAATGTCTCCAGGGATGAGGCATCTACCACCTCTTTGGGAAACCTGTGCCAGTGTTTCACTGCCCGCATTGTAAAAACATCATGTAGGTTCATAAACCTACCAAACTCACTTATAAACTCTTGGAAGGCTGTTTAAAAAGGTTGTTTAGTCCTTTGATAACCAGAACCATCTTCCTTTCACAGGTAAATTTATTAACAGGAAGCTTATTCCCAATTATTTTTAAGTCAGTGCACAAATATCTTATGACTCAGATATTTCGTCACCTGTCTGTTGCACCTACAGGGCTATGAGATATCCACTTGACTCGAATATTCTTAGAAAAATAAAGATCACTTTTTGTGATCTTTTAGTAAGAAAAGCCTAAGTGGGTTCCACCTGCAGAGAAAGTAAGTAATGTTGTATTTCTTCATTATGTCTTTGGGGATGATAACTCTGAAAAATAATTAGAAGCCACTGAATATTTCAGCACACTAAGCAAGTGCCAACGGTAGGTACTAACAACACTGAAAATTAATTTCTCTATGTTATCATTAAAAATGATACTCCAGCATCCGGAAAGGGGCTGGTACCACTAATATTCATCAATACTAACCTGAGTGGGTGAGATTTGTAGGTGAGATTAATTTAACTGGATGTAGATATCCTCAGTATGGATACGCAGATATGGGCTGGTTATTTAAGTTCCCATCACAACAGCTTACGAGAAAAAAGCCCTTTAGGGTATGTCACCTAGCTATTTTGTAAGTTTACTCAGGATGAAAGTGTTTACTGTCTGTACTGCATAAGGATGACTTCACACCATGGAATCTCATCCACACCCACATATAACTCTTCAGCCTGGTGTTCATTGTGCCTTTAAACTCCCAGTTTAATCAATGGAAGGTACCTATGAAGAGCAATAATTGCACTGAAGACCTGCCTCAACGTCTATGAGGGCCATTTGTTCAACCTCGTTTAGAGAAAGAGACTATATAGTGTGCCTATCCATCTCAATTAGCCACCTTAGTTTACTGTCTTAAGTTACAAGGGATAATTACAAGCCAGAAAATGTAATCATATATCAATTCATTTTACATAGACAATCAAATAGTATGCCTCTATTGTTCATGAATCTCTAGGTTAAAAAGTTTTGATCATCCCATCAGTGTACTGAAATAACACCATAAAAATATTTACTAGATGGTGGTGTATTCACTGTAAGACACAAAATATAGTAACTTAAACAGTCGTTTTCAGGAGATCCAGCAACACTTGGAACCATATAAAAATGCATCAATATAAACCATTTGCCAAACACTCACAGTGATGAGGACTGCATTGCAGACAACTCTTGAAAAGGAGGTGGGGCAGTGGGAGGGTAAATTCATAACACAGGTTATTCACAATGAATAATTCAGCTAGTTCTTTTTACAACACACTTCCACCAGCTGGCTTTTGTGCAAGAACTTCAAAGTATTTTGGTCTGAATGGATTAAGACTCTACACCACATTGATCTGGATGTTAGAAAAATTTGCTGTTGTCCAAAAAGCAGTGACAGTTGATCAATGCAGTTTTGTAGTACCTCTCTTGACAAGTCCATAAAGATATTTCTTTGAAAATTAGAACATTTTTATTGATCTCAGATGCAAAAGTATTTTCGTGTTGGCTTTCCTTTACAGGGAAAGTACATGTTGAATCACAGAATTACTGATATTTCCCTTATAACAGTATCACCTCAGATCACTGAAATCTATCAGTTTTGTTTCTAGCTGCAGATGTGGACATTTCACAGCTAATGAAAAAAGTTACATGCAAGGCAAGTTCAACAAAACCAGTCTTTTTTCCCTCTTTTTTATTGAAATCCCTTGCTAAGAAAAGGAATTCCCTTCTTTTTATTTTTTTTTTTCCCATTGGCACTACAGTGTTGTAAGCAAGGACTATACTGGTGCTAAATATTAGCAACTGAGTTCCAGAGTGATGTATAAACAGAGTTCAAAGGCAGAAATAAATTTACATATACATTGCTAGCATACTTTCTTTTACCACTGCAGTATTCCATACATTAATTTGAGTGCTGGAAAACTCCTCTCTCTGTGGCTTGTATTTTAAAAACAATCTAAAATAAAAGAAATAATTTCTGAGGCCACAAATGGGACTTTGTGGAGACAGCACACATTAGGACTGAGGGCCTGGCAATTGATTCTTATTTCTTCCCTGATTTATACTGCTTATTTATTCACTCTGTACTTGAAAGTCTGGCAATTTTTTTTGTCTTTTGTCAAAGTAGCTGAGGCATTTTTGATGCATCTCAGTGGGTGCCACACTGTACTCCAAGAAAAACATTATTTTACCATTGTGGGAAAAATATGTCTCATCCTCACTCATATGAATAACTACCCAGTCAGCTTTATCATCAGGGTGACAAAGAATGCCAAGCATTTGTTTGGATAATTGTATCTAATTTCCACATGAAAACTAAGGATATAAGAGATAATCATGACAGACTGAGAGATATCAAACGTTTAATTTTATTCAGAGCAGCACTTGAAAGTTTAGATATACATGGAATGTCCCAGATTCAAATGTTTCTAAATGCACACGGTAGAGACGTGCATGAGGGTTTTCCACTGTTTTCTATTTCTTTCCAGAAAAAGACTTTTACATAATGGATTTTCAACTGCTGTTTTCCAGTGAAGCTATGGCAAATTGTGCCACCCCTAGATTAGTACCTCTGTGGTTTGTTTTCCTTTGCAGATTTATGGTAACTATAACTGCAGTTACAGAGGGAACTCCAATACTGTAAAGAAAAATATTTCGAGAATATAGGTGAATATAATATTCAGAGAGTGAAGTTGAAAAATTTGAACCTCAAGGAAGTTCCTTTTAAGCCCGATAAAGGTTGATACATGGCATTCTCATGAGACTTCTGAAATTCCTAAATCGATACAAACAAAACAAACATTTACAGTAGAATCAATTTGTTCAAATTCTAGTCAAGGACTGGCCTTGCTTCTGGTCATGTGGGTCTAGGAAATACATTCTCAAATTGAAAAGATTCCTCATCCAATATGTTTGAGATTGTAGCTTGCTTATGATACTATGTCTTTCAACATTAGGGGCCAAAAGCTCACATTCCTGCCTTTTTATAAAGAGGAAGGCTCTTTGAAGCCTGCACACAGTACACAAATTTCTCTGATTCCTGCACTGCTATTGCATAGTCCTGGAAAGGAGAGAGTATTCTTCCCAGCTACTCTTTCAAGTACAAGAGATAGAGAACCACATTAGGGATGCTGTACCAACTTTGCCTCTGCTCCCCTCCCAGGCAAAGTCTCGTTGCTTGGATTGTGCACAGGTATTGAGGTCCATGGCCTGCTTTAAAAAGAGGTTTTAATAAAAGAGCAAGAATACTGCAATCTGCCAGCAATAGGGAACTTTTCCCTTTTACAGGAAGGACAGCAAATAATGATATTCAGTCTGATGTAGGCACCATGTGTAAGTTGCTGATATTTAGTAGAACTTCTCCTCTGTCTGCATGTGATTTCCATGTGCTTCTTTCATAGGCAGTGCTCCAGAATGCTTTAGAAAACTGTTGAGAAAATTGGAAGTTTTGATTTCAACAGAGTGGAGATTGCAACTCCTTCCAGATTCCTGGCCCAGATATAAATACCAGCAAAAAACTGCACATATACTTGTATACCAAAGGTTAGTCCTCTGTAGTGGTGCCAAACACAATTCTTAAACAACTTTAAATATAAAGGATTTAGTTTTCTTCAGCACTTCTGCTGTCAAGACATTAGATCAGCTAAAAATAAAGATTCATCCATATATCATTCAGTGTCTCTACAAACATAACTAATTTGTTTCAGGTTTCTTCTTTATAAGGAGTGTAATGCCATAAAAATGGCAAGTTTGCAAAGTATTAGCACTCCTTTGGGAGATTAAAAAATACAAGGGCAAGGAGCTGTGGGTGTATATACACACAAACACAGTCTGTGCGGAGGCATTACCCACTTATTAGCATTGCATTTTTTAACGGCATGCCCTCTTTCATCTGTGCTCTGTTCTCCCAGCCATTTCCCTCAGACTCAGTCCCAGCATTTCAAATCTCTGAAAAAGAGGTTTTTAACAGATGTTGTCGCTTTTCTCAAGATCCAGCTTCTTTTCTGTTTATTACATTTTGTGTAAATGTCCAGTGTCTCCTGACACGAGACAAGCCTTCACACTTCTGAGTCTCCTGTTAAGTTCCCATTTACCACTAGCTAGCAGAACAGAAACAGAATATGTATGTTGTTGCAAAAAGAAGTTTCATAGCTTTCCCACAGCGCTTTCTTCTCCGAAACCTAAAAGCTACAAGGTACCAGACTTCAGGCTATCTGAGGTCACATCTGAACAGTTGTCTTTACAGGCAGGAAGAAAGATGTACCAGGCCAGCAACCTTTCATAAACTCTGAAATATTGCCAAATTAAAAGATACCTGGATTTGAAGGTGGAGGGGAGGAGAGGCAAAGGTCTACAAAATTTTAAGGATGCACAAACCCTGTCCTGATGGCTTCTCTAGGAATTGTCTCTGCTCTATCCATGGCTTTTTGGCCTAGGAGAACTGCTGTTTGTAAAAGGAGTTTTTCTCATTTGAGTCAGCCTTTATAAAGCAGTCTTTCCTTTGTCATCAACATAAATGCATGCTAAAATAAAAAAAAAAAAATCACATCTCCTCTTTTAAATGGACCATTCAACCCAATTTTTTGCTATCATCTGGTAGTAGCTATTCTATATGATGATTCATTACATTTAATAATTCTGAATTCATATTAAGAGAAAGTAAAGGATTTTAAGGCTCCAAAAAGGAGAGAAGCCATATATATATTCCAGAGCAGAACAGCTGTCAGGCAGGGGAAGTAAGAAATAATATTTTGATTTTGTTGTGAGGTGCTTCCTTCTATAAATAACACTGTTACATGGATATAAATCAGAAGTACTGTCATTCTGATGAGACCCCAGGAGACTTGAGCTTTCTGCTCACGAGAAATTAATCTCAATTAACCCAGATGACTTCTGGGTATGTTACATGCTCGTCATTCACAGAAGTAGGCTGACTGTTGAGGGTTGCTATTCTCTCAGAAATGAGGATAATTAATGGACGAATTGCTGCTAAAATTCTAGTTGAAGTCCAGCTTGTGCAGCAGAGGGTCTAATATTGTTCACTTATTTTCATCTGCAAGCTTAAATATCAGCCATTTTCTCACTAAATATTTATTTACTTTTCAATTCAATGTTTTACTTTTTATTAAATTAGAATGCTGGAATAATGGGAAGACACTATATTTTAATTCATAAGAATTTTAAAGCCTTTATTGACAACAAATTGTTGTTCTGGTGTCTTCTTTTCTTTCTAAATCTAGGATGTTCTTTTGGGGGCTTCAGGGTTTTTTGAAGAGTTACTACAGATAATAAAATAAAAACACTTCTGTGCATTTTTGCATTCCTAAGAATTTTCATAATGGACAGTGATTCATTAAAAAGATTGCAAAGGTCTTCCAGAGGGCAGGACTAGACCCAAGCACTAGACCACAATATTGTCTCGGAACGGGAAAGGAGATGGTGAGGATTCAGTTTACAGACAGGTTCTATCCCACAGTGTAATCAAAAAGGGGTGGATAAGTGGGTATTGCCCTCCCTCTAGTCTCATAAGAAAAATATAGTTTAAAAAAAAAAAAAAAAAGTGGAAGAAATAAAAGAAAATAGGGAAATGGTACTTAAGACATATGATTCAGAAATAAATTATTAAAAGACGAAAGTCATGTTGTTAAAAATGAGAAGAAACTAGAGTGATCAGTCTTGTGTTTAGTACTCTGAACACAGAGCTTTGCAAGCATAAAGACTGTTTTGTTTTAAGAAAAAAGACCCAATTTTAGATATCTGGTGGAGAGGCTGGGGGATGGGAACTTAGCATTAACTGGAACAACTGTTCAAAGCAAAGAAATGAAAAAGGGAACAGTAGAGGAATTTCTCTCCAAGATGCCTACAGAAGCAGTTTCGGGTTTAATTTTCATGTCTGTTTTGCAATCCCTTGATAGTCTAAACTGGCTGACACAACATATGAGATATGCCAGTGCCAGTCCTGGGTATTTTGGGTTCCTGGAAACAGCACAAAGATCTGTGTTGACAAAAATTTTACAGATGTGCCAGATTTTTTATTCAGGGTGAGAAGCAGAGGCCCCTCAAACAGGGAATGCTGTTCTGTAAGCAAGCAGGCCTCTGAGATTGTGGTTGGACTGTGCTCTGGGTCAGCCAGGCAGAAGGTATCTCAGTGGTGAACCACCCATGTGTCCTGTCTGATTAGATCAAGAAAAGGGGGAGCCACCAGTACAAGTTGACTTATCAAGTGCAGTATTGCTTTCACAAGCATTCAGCAAATATGAATAAGGCTCCAAGTTTGCTGAATATCACTTAGAAACAGAAGTTTTTTATTGTTTTAATAACAAATTGGAGGTTCTTTCACCTGTTTCTCTTGTGTGCAGATTTGAGATGTCCTCAAACCACATTCTCAGTGAGAAGTCTTGGGAGGAAATCAATCCAATTCTCTCTGGGAATCATATCCTGAAACTTGTCTCTAGAAACATGGATTCTTGTGGGCTTTTTTTTGGTGTGTTTTGTTGTTGTCGTTTGTTTGTTTGTTTGTTTGGGTTCATTGTCATTGTTGGTTTGTTTCTTGTAAGCTATGTGGCAGATGGTGAGCTCTTAGAAAACACCCTAAACATTGAGACACTTGTGACAACATTGCAGGAGCTGGCAACAAAGTTCAAGTAGGGAAGAACAGTTTGAAGGTTAGGATCCAAAAGAAAGGAAAGAAATCTGTGAAAAAGCTGGGAGAGGAGAGGAGAGGAGAGGAGAGGAGAGGAGAGGAGAGGAGAGGAGAGGAGAGGAGAGGAGAGGAGAGGAGAGGAGAGGAGAGGAGAGGAGAGGAGAGGAGAGGAGAGGAGAGGAGAGGAGAGGAGAGGAGAGGAGAGGAGAGGAGAGGAGAGGAGAGGAGAGGAGAGGAGAGGAGAGGAGAGGAGAGGAGAGGAGAGGAGAGGAGAGGAAACAATGTATTGTTATGTGTTAGAAATCTGTGTTAAAGCTTATGCAAAAACAGATGTACCCTGAAATATGAAAAAATAAAGTCTAATATTGATGTAATTTGGATTGATTTTGTTGAACCATATTTAACAATGTGTCCTGTAAACACATTAAATTAACTGAGAAAATGTTCCCTATTATCCAAAACCCAAAATTAATTTCTGGTTTTATTCTAAATTCAATTGCAGGGTGTCTTGCTCAGAAGAAATGAATTAAATTTAATTTGATAGAAGAGAAACTCTAATAAAAGAAAGATGCTTTAAATTCCATCAGGTTAGTAAACAATTCTCTAAACTTTTGTGGGGAAATCCTTTTACTTTGCTAAGGAAATTTGACACACAGACATTACATTTTGCTATATCTGACTACGGTACTTAGCCAAAGATTATTTTACTGCCTGCAGCAAATGCATTTTGCATCCAGAGCATTTTGCCTAGCAATTCAAATGTTTACATAGCTTTTTTCATCTATTGAACAAGAATACAACTAAAAACCAGTAAATCTTTCACAAAAGATTTCTTTAAAAGTGTTTCCTTTTTATAGTGTTTATATATAAATCAATATTTTATACAACAATGAAATCTTCAAATAATATAGCTTCTCTAGATGCCTACAGTAAAATGACATCTTAAGTGTTTACTTTTTATTACTCATTATGTATTGACAACAGTAGCATTCTTGGATATTCCATGAGCATGAGAGCCACACAAGACAAAAGAAAATTATTTACAGGCTAGAGCAAAGCCTAGTTATTAGTATTAATGCTGTAAGATGCTTTTCCGCTTATCCTGTTTCTGATGTTTTCATGGGACATTGTACACCGGCCTAGCAGTTGAAGACATCTTCAAGGGAAAACAGAAGACAAATCCTCAAGTTCTTCTATAATATGTACAGTAAAGAAATTGTTAGGTGACAGCTAACCAGCAATCTGCAGTCCCAAAGGTAGGCTGCATATCAAAGTAAATGTCAGCGCTTTCAGGATAAGGCCCACTTCTTCAGGCCCAAGACATTTCTGTTCATTCAGATTGTTTTGAGCAAATTTAGCAATCTTCTGAAGTGTATCTCTTAATCCAAGTGCCGAAGTACTCACTTTGAAGCTAATATTCTTACAGATTAAAGTACTTAAAAAGCTTGTAGAATCTTCTCTGTTATTGCACAGGTGAAGAGATTGCTTTAATACTAATATGCATCTGCAGTGCTGAAAGACATCAGGAAGAAAAGGCTCTCTGAGACTTAGAGCACTCCTACACAGGTCTGACACAGGTAGGAAGCTGCAGAATTAAGCACTTCTCACTAAGGAGAGAATAAAACCAAAATCAAACACAGTGGCCTTCAGGTGAAAGGTGGAGATTGATTACTTGAGCTGGTAGCAAACAGATATTATTTGAATGTTTATGTTCTGCACTTTATTTTATATTTCTGTGTGGATCTGATTAAACAGGAGATAAAGACAAAGAACTTCATCTTGTATTACAGAATTATAGTCCATGGATCATGTGTTATGCTGACCACACTTTAGTATTCTAGGGACACTACCTCATGCTTTGGTGGAGTGAAAGAAAAGTCCTTTGCCATCCTTTTTCTCAGACTGTAAATTTCTTTACTTTCTGTGTATGCCGTCTATATACTGCCCAAGTGTCCCCACTGAATGTCCACTTACAGTACTGCTTTCACCATCTGGATTGCATTTGGCACCTCATGTCTTCAGAATACATGGCATTTTGAATGTGTTTTCCTTGCACACCTTTTCAAGCATGTCTCTTTCAGAATAAATGCCTTTTTGAACACACTTGAATCAGTCTTCCCAGCTGTTTGTCTTCAGTTTGCCTGTTGCAAGGAGTTGCATGCATAATAGTTCAGGTTCCATGGTATTAGAAGCAAACATTTGCTTCTCTCTGCAGGGGCCCACACATTTGTGAAGTCCACACGAATAATGTTGGCCATCATTACGTAACTATTGAAGGAGAAAATATGTTACATTGGACTTGTTTCTTTAGGTGACATACCATTATCAGCTTCAGATCCCTGAAGTGACATTTGTTTAGAGACTCACCAGTAAACATAGGTCCTATTCTCAAATTTTGATACATTAAAAAAGCTTTTAAGATTCAGGATCTCTTTACAAAGCTCTAAATTTAATACCAGTCTTGCAAAGTACATCAGGTGGCATCAGAAACAGAAGTAGCAAAAGAAACAGGACTCTCCAATTTCTTTGCAGTGGTGTAACCAGAAAGAACAACAGTCTGGGACTGTAGTTTCGCAAGACTGTCTGAATCAGGCTGGCAGACACTGGAAGAGTAAGAAAGAGAAAGAGAAAGATGAGCAGGATTAATAGGACATCTGGAGACGCTGGGTTCCCTGGCACAAAATGGCTATTGAAGTTGTGAAGTGAGAAAAGCTAAATATGATTACAATCTCCTTTTAGCCATCTGCTGCGGTTTTTCCTAGCTTGTGTCAGCCCGCCTTTTGAAACAAAGTCTTTCTAACTATGCCTCATTTCTTTACAGGTATTCTCCTTCAGAAAATTACTGCATGTCTTAAAAATACGTTCTGCCTCTGCAATGCCACAAAAGGTTATCCAGACATTGCCTTGCATGTTGCTAAAACGGAACTACTAAAATTGGCACCAGGTCTTTAACTCTGCAGAGGTCAAATCTTAGGTAGTTGGATTTCCCACTGTTGTTTTTAAAAACTTTCTGCATTAAGACCTTGTTCTTACCAATTTTACTTAAGCATTGCATATACTGCCACACTGTAAATGACAATTTATTTCTATAAAATCAAGTTATGTGTACAGGGCGGATTTGAGGTAAAGTCCAGGAGTTTTGTTACTTATCTGTGCTTAATTGCCTCTTCAGAATATGGACTTAAATGGGTACTAAGATTCTTGCTACTTTTTGAAGGACTTTATGTTGAAATTACAAACATGACTGATTAATATGATACAAATAAGATTCCTCACCCAGTGACTCATTACAAACACAAACCAAACACAGAGTTATCAACGTGTGAAAGTATTGCTTCTATTGTTACCAGATAACTTGGAAAACTAGTAAAAACACACTCCACATAACACATTATAGAATATTTTAATACCACTTTTTAACACTGTTTCTGACACACAGAAACAGAAAGCAAGTCATTAATTGTGTTGTTCCTTCCTCTTTTTGAGATAACATAGTATCAAAAATTTCAGCAACTGTAGGTATAATTTTATGTTCCTATGTCAGGTTGATATTTATATTTATACTTAAAAGGACACTAAGTACATGACCCTGGATCTCTTATATTTTATGAATATAAAGACCTCACTAAATACTGTTTGACAAATAAAAATTTCTACTATAGATTGAGTACAGTCAGTGTAATTCAATGTATTGCATATGTTCATAATATGCTCAGTGATGTAAAGAATGCAAAATAGGAAATTTATACAAGTGTTTGCAAAATTTTGCAATGCTGGGAAAATTGAAATATTGCTCTTAATGGATACAAAATGGATAGATTTGTCAGTGGCAGCTCTGATCTAAAATTCTAAAAAAAAATCTATTTTTATATGGCATTTAAAAAGATGCTACCCCAGCCAGCTAAACAATTCTAATGATTACTGTGTGCAAAGACAGGACATTTAACTAGGAGTTGAGAGATATGAGATCAAGACACATCCCTGGCACTGGTCAGCTGAGGCAACCTCAGAAATGTCAAGTCATATATTTGTGACTCTATTTCCTATTCTCTGCCAATATAATTTTAAACTAACTAGGGCAGGATTCATTGGGTGAAATTCTACCCAGAACCTTATCACCTAGACTCTTCTCATTGTTACTGCAGAGAAAATAATAGCCTTGAGCATATGATTCATCTGAGCAGAAGGTACATCTTTCAAATTAATAAATCACAGCTTTGAAGTCATTATTTCCTTCTAATGGTTACAGGCACCTGGATCAAATATATATGGTAGACATCTCAAGTTAAGTGAAAAGAGTGAGACTCCCTTGGGTTCTACAATAACAAGTGATATGGTCCAGAAGGAACAGCTCTCCAAAGGAAAACACTTGTTGCTGAGGATCCAACATCCATACAAAAGCTGTTTCAGGGGGTTTACTTCAGATGAGAATTAAAAGATGTTAGAGAAGCACAGGTTTTGGTTTCATTTCACCCCAGAGGAATCTATTTTACAGTCTTCAAGGCAGTTCCATGTTGAGACCCAAAGTGCAATAGGTGGGGACAACCAGAATGTGCTCTTCCAAGGTTCAGTTTTTCTCTGAACTAAAATACTAGTATAGATAAGCCTATTGTCTCTTACTTTCTGACTATGCCCAGTAGAATGCAGAGTCAAGACTCAGAATTTCTTCCTAGTAGTGCAATAACAGACACTAATAGTAGTAGAGATCCTCCAAAAATTATTTTCCCAGCTTGAGCTGATATTTATGAGCAG
Organism: Columba livia; assembly: GCF_036013475.1. Classification (NCBI taxonomy): domain Eukaryota; kingdom Metazoa; phylum Chordata; class Aves; order Columbiformes; family Columbidae; genus Columba; species Columba livia. The sequence continues at coordinate 50,219,814 of NC_088604.1, forward strand.
GCTGAGGATACTAAAGGATTTATGTTCTTCCAACATATATTTTGTCTTCATTTTGTTCAGTCTGCATAGCATCTTCCATGTTGTGAATCCCCTCACAAACTCAATTAATTTTGACTAATTGGCTTTCTCAAGGGCAGGGATGAGGGAGGAGCATTTGAAGATCACTCTTCAAATGACTCACCCTATCCCATGACTTTCTTCTCTCTTTGATGCTTTTGGTCAGAATCAGCATCTTAAGTTCTCTGCTTGCAGCAATAGAAAGGACATGAACTTGATCTTTTATCACCTATCACTCAACACTGCCTAATATGCCTCTGTGGGATTCAGCTGTCTTTCAACCACTGTTTTACTTCGTACCTTTTTACTTACATTTTGCCACCCCAGCTCTGTCTAAGAATATTTTTGTCATTTCAAAGCCTTATTTGTGATTTTCTTCCTTCTCTATTGTGTTATGGGGCTGGTGAAATTCAGATTTTCTTTTCCTTTTTTTTTTTTCTTAGGCAGATAATTCTAAAATTAAGTGAAGGATTTAAACCTGGCTTATGAAGTCAGTGTAGCACTGCATTACAAGTCACGTGTAAAAATGTAAAAATATAAAAATCAAACCCTCAAACCCTCATTTTCAAAACAGACCTATTTGACTTTTTTTTTTTCCTGTGAGGAACTCCGTGTTAGATATCTGCATGGCTGTGCTGCAACTGATCCCTAGTTTAAGGTATGAAATTGCTGAATTCCTGACGTTGTTGGGATTGTTTGTGATGCTATCAACATTTTAAGGTTAAACAGTGAATGCTAAATTCAAGTCGTGGCAGGAATGATACAAGTAAGATTGATTCTCATGTGTGGTGGGTTTTTTTTGTGGGATTTTTTTTAAGTCCTCTTCAAGTCTGCACATAGCCTGAGCTGCAATAACTGCAGCCCAGGGCAGTCTCAATGAGGCAATCAACACCTTATCTGGGCAGCTTTCATTTCCTGTTGAAAGAGGCTGCTGAGGTATGCACTAAATCCACATCTCCCCTCACAAACTACTTCATCCTCTTTCCTATCTCCCTAGGGATCTTCCTTCCCACAGCAGAGGAGGAAGGCTGGCCCTCCCCATGCTGCTGCAAACACCTTCTTCTCGAGGCCCAACTGCTCTGATTCAGTGTGAGTGAAGCTGAGGGTATCCCAGACCTCCCCCAGCAATTCAGGGCCTTCCCAAATGGCTCCACCGGCTCCCATGGCACCAGAATATGGCCTTTGTGACACGGGAATTTTCTTATTTTCTTTTTCTTAGGAAATTCAGTCCAAACTTTTAGGAAACTGACTTAAACTACATGTTGTAGTTCCCAAAAAAAATGGTTTCCTTAATAGAAGTGGTTATATGTGATGCAGAAGTAACTTCATTCTTAATAAAACAAAATCATAGTATCATAAAACGGTTTGGGTTGGAAGGGACCTTCGAAGGTCATCTAGTCCAACTCCCCTGCCATGATCTGGGACATCTTCAACTGGAAGAGATTGCTCAGAGCACCATCCAGCCTGGCTTTGAATGTCTCCAGGGATGGGGCATCCACCACATCTCTGGACAGACTGCACCAGGGCCCCACCACCCTCACAGGGGAGAATTTCTTCCTTATATCTCATCTAAATCTCCCCTCTGCCAGTTTAAAGCCATTACCAGAAATATGATGTGCAGAGACTGTAAATGCCCAGCACAAAAACGCTTTATGTTTTTAATACTGTAGATAACAATAGTATGATGTTTAGCCAGTTTCGGTCTTCCTTCCACCTTGCTTGCTAATGAGATTAAATGCCACCTTGTTGGGAGGCAGATTATTTTTAAATTGTAAAGAAATGTATTTTTAGATTATAGGGCTTGACCTGAAGTCAGGTTTATATATAGTCAGAGTAGGTTAAGTGGTTAGAGGTTCCTGCATGGACTTTTAGACATCCTTGTTTGCTTGTTGTTTATTTTTCCCCCTTCAGGCACTGCAGACTAGATTTGTCTAGGCCAATAGAAATTAATTTGCCCTAAAAAATTTACTGTCCCTGAAGCAATGCAGCAAACTCAGCAAGATTGTTTTGTCTAAGTCACTTAGGGTTGGGTGGGTTGGGCAACCAGCTACTATTCAAGTAAAACTGGAAAGCAGCAGAATAAGAAATGTAGATACTGATCTGAGACCAAATTCATCACTAGTGATACCATCAAGGCCTCTGTGCTGTATTTCATTAGGGGTGAGATACATAAAAACTGGCATAACATAGAAAATTTTCTAACATTCGTTAACACATTAGAGGAAGTAAAAGTTGCAAATTTCTCTTTCCCTCTAATCTTTCACATCTCTTAGCAAAGCCAAGTAGCAAACTGTGGGAAAAAAAAAAAAAAAAAAAAAAAGAGAGAGAGAAAAGAGAAAAAAGAAGAAGAGAAGAGAAGAGAAGAGAAGAGAAGAGAAGAGAAGAGAAGAGAAGAGAAGAGAAGAGAAGAGAAGAGAAGAGAAGAGAAGAGAAGAGAAGAGAAGAGAAGAGAAGAGAAGAGAAGAGAAGAGAAGAGAAGAGAAAAAAGAAAGAACACAAATCTTCCCCTAAACTCAAACCACTCAAAAAGTCAGGGGTAGTGTCTGAACATACTGAAGAAGTCCTAATGTCCACTATGAGCTTAACTCAGTAGCCAAATTTTTTACTGGAAGCCGAAAACAAAAATCTTGTCAAAGCTGGAAAGGACAGGGTCATTCAATTGTAATGCTGACCCTGTCAAAGTCATGCTGTGTCTTTGCTCCCATGTCTAGCTGAAGTATTCTGGCTGTGGACTGGTTTTTACAGTTATTTCATTTCCAGGTTATATTGCTTGCTATTATCACAGCTGAAATTACAGTCTCTCCTGGAAACGGCAAAATGGTAACAGGGCACTGCCTCAAACTGTAGTCTACACAAAGGTGGAAATTTTCCCCACTCCCATTAATTTTAGCAAAAGTCATACAGACAACAGGCATGCCCAGCGCATAGTGCTCTTGTCTACAGCTGAGCTTTGCAAAAGTTACTCCTTGATGCTTTTGCCTTCTTGCATGAATGCTTTTACAGAAATTATTCACAATTATAATTAATTCACAGACTACAGCTGAATAGACTTGCAGGGCACAAGGGACCGTTTTGGTCATGTATCTTGCTTAATAGACACCATAGGACCTTCCTCAGTAAGTAATTACTGACTGGCATCCAGATCTGATTTACTAAAGGGACTTCAATGCTGTACTGTTTGTGAGCAAATAATTTCCAAATTGCAGATTTTGCTGCTTAAAATTTATATAATTATAGAATGTTTTGGGTTGAAAGGAACCTTTAAGACCACCAGCTCAATCCCCTTGCCATTGGCAGGAACGTCCTCCACTAGAACAAGTTGTTCAAAGCCCCATCCAGCCTGGCTTTGAACACTTCCAATGTTGGAGCATCCACAGGTTCTCTGGGCAGCCTGTTCCAGTGTCTCACTACCCTCATTGTAAAAAATTCTTCTTTATATCCAGTCTAAATCAACCTCTTTTAGTTTATTTGTTCTGGCTGGTTATTTAACAGTCACATGCTACCATTTCCTTCTCTTGGGAGTATGAATCAGGTAAGGAACAAATAAAGGTAAATATGCAAAATACAATTTAATACTAGAGAAGAATCTTCAATTGATAGCAGTCACCAAAATCATATTCAAGTCAACCATTATGTCAGTGTACATAACCTGAGAATCTGTTCTCCAGGGAGCAGAAGTAATATGATATAGCTTTTATCATGGTAATCAGGAAATACAAAATAGATTTGTCTGGAATTTCACAAATTCACTTTTGAATAAACCCAGCTAAACCATTTTATTTCATTAAGATTTGCAATAGCAGAACAAAGGGCACTGGCATATTAATGGAATATGAATACTGGAGAGTATTTAGTGTGGCTAAAGCATGATTGACTTTGTATTCAAACACTGAGGAAACCATGATGGTGATAAGGAACCATAATTTTCTGGCTTGGCTTTAGTTTTGATTCTGTGTAAAGCACAAGTAGCAAATGATGATAAGTACCTTTTACAGGGAAGAGGTGTCATGAATTGGATTGTCTTGCTGCCAATGCATACTATGAAATAGGATTTGCTGGTTACACTGTGGTCTTTTTGCTGACCAGATCAAATAATTTCAAATAAGCTTTGAATTTTCCTCTCTGAGTATTTGTTAGATACTTGGCCATACGAATTCTTCTGTCTCTACTACTACCACTGACTCCATGTGTAACCTCCTGACATTACCATCACTTCCCTGCATTAGCTGACACATTTATATAGACAATGGCACCGTATGCTGAAGCATTAATTGCTCAGTGTTGCTCTGGTACAAGAGCAGCACATCCTTAGTACCACACCCTTACTAAGTGTTCATTGTATCAAAGAGTGAAGGTCCAGGCAGAAGTCCTCCACTTAAATCAGCTGTTACTTCAGACAGCGTCTAAGAAGGAAAACAAAACAGAACTAAACTATATTTAATCAATTACTTAGATGTGTTTGAATCATGAGCTTTGTGAGGCAATCTGCTGTACCTGCTTGTAGAAAACCAGTATAATGGGGCAGAGCTCCTGGTAAATCTCTGCATGTTATAACAACTATTACTATGTAGCACAGTTTGCACATTCACAGTCTTAGTAATAACATGAACGCTTCGCTCTTTTTGATGCTGTGTATGATTCCATAAATTCTAAACTGCTAATGCTTTGTGTATACTCTGCCTCAAGATCGATTCTTGAAATAATGAAAAATAAATGTTCAAACCTTAGCAAACTCATTTACAAAACTTGTTGCTATTACCAGGAGGTTTTCTCTTAAAGGGATTTCTGCAACCTACTTTTGAACTTCTTCCCAATATATAGGTAACTGCCATTGTCCATAATTCAGCAGATTTCACAAAGCTTTTCTCAGTGCTTCCACAGCACTGGGAATATTGGCTTTCCATAGTGCACAGCAGGCTGCACGAATAGCCCTGCCATCTTTTTGGCTAAATGTGCTGAGTGATCTTCTTTCAGTTTGTACAATTTACACTCTTCAGCCACCTGAGGTTTCAGATTTATTTTATGACTGGATATTAAAAGGCTGAGGCATCTCACACCTAAGTGACTTCCTCTTGCATTGCTCGAATCTGGTGCAGAGTACTACCTGCTTTCTCAGTTGTGGATGTCCAACCTGCTCACATGCATCTAGACCGTAACTCGACTCAGCTTCATTAGCAGTCCTCTCACTTATGACAAAATTGTGTTGCATACATGTGAATGATTTTACATACATGCAATACCTGAGCTAGTCAGGCAGTCAGAGAATGACAGAAAATAGGGCTGCAAGGGGTGCGACAAGGCAGCTTCATGAAACCTTTGAAGATCCTGTTGTGCCCCGAGCAGAGAATCCCCCATTTCCCTCTGGGTAGCCTCAATACTGCTGCACTGTCCTGACTGCAGAGAAAATGTAAGGAGTGAGGAATGAGGAAATAACATAAAAATCAAGTATCTCGTAAAATATGCCTGTTCTTAGATCACAGGACCATCTCAGCAGTAACATCTAGTTTGTCTTAAACTACCTCTTTCAAGAACTCTACTGAAAAGCACTTTTAAAGGTACCTAATCTTGGGAGGGAGTTGTTAACTACATAAACTCAGCATTGTCTGCACTGTCGTTTTCCATGAAATTGAAAAATTAACAAGGAAATCAATCCAAGCTGTCTTGGCTGTGTTACATGAAAAAAAAAACAACAGTAGTGGGTAAAAGAAATAAATTTTTTTTGTGAATTGCAAGACTTCTGACTTAAAGATGTAATTTGCTGAACAAGAAATGTTATTTTCAGGGTATTTAAAAAAAAATACTTTAATAAAAAAGTGAAGCAATTATTAAAATACCTTCAATACTTCAAAAATACTAAATATACTTCAAATACTAAAATACTTCAAAAATGAGGTTTCTTGTGCCCTCATTGAATTGAGACAAAGCAATAAATCTATTGTCTTTTAAAATCTGTTTTTTAATTTTCCTTTTTTTATCTCTCATTTGTATGCCAAATCTCCTCTCCCTGCATGTTCTTGGAGCTATTAAAAGAAATATAGCAGTCAGTATTTTTGCATTAAATATGAATAGCCAACTTTTATCATATCAAAACCTAACAGAATTTCTTTTTTACTTCTTTTGAGGGAATTGAATGGAAAATACTAGGAAACTTGGAAATTCCCTCAAGGATAGTTCTAGATAACAATAATTTAAAATACTTTTTTGCTTTTTTCTGCTTTTAGGAATATCTTCTCACTATTCTGTATGATACTAAATATGTCTCCTGAACTATATTTCCAAAGCAGAAAAAAAAAGTGTCCATTTAAATAAGTGAGATTGATCATTTTTTGCCAATGAAATTGTCCCTGCATAGTCTATGGGTATTTTGTAAGACATTTTTAAGAGTGTGACACAATTCTACAGTGTTTGGGTAAAAAGAAAAAAACACCTTACATCATGTTAAATTATTTATGAGTCTTCAGTGACAAATAAATACATAAGGCACAATTTTTTTCTTCTGAATATTTTGCAAGTCATAAAATACTTAATACTTATCTGTGCTTCTTTTCTGAGAAAATATAGTTGCACAGGACTTGTTTTCTTCCCTTAAGTAAAGAGGGATAATTTATTAATACTGTTAGGTTTTGGTTTTATTCACCTCCAGCTCCTAAAAACAAATAAGCTGTTTTCAAAGTTCTGCAAAGGTTTATTAGCTGCTTTCCAAAGCTGCGCTTGCCCTCCTCACTACCTCATTCTTCAGTGACGCTCATCCTGGCCTTGCTAGCTTGACAGTTATTTTTCTTCCTGTTGATTTTATTGTGATAGGAGTTATCAAGCTCATCAACGACTATGCTGTCAGGGAGATGCACAACATCCTGTGGATCTTGAGATCAGGTGTCTGGAGAAAACGAACAAAATGTATGAAGGGGGAATGTCTACAATCTCTCTGATATCTCACAGTTTATGCAATTGTGGCTTAGGGCAGAATTTGTAAAAGTTTGTTTTGTTCACTTAAGCCCTCTCTTCCATGGTTGGCATGAGAAACAACCTTTTGTCTGGCCGCTCCTGTGATGCAATGGCTACAGAGCCTAAAATACACTGTTTTGTTTATTTATTTTATGGTTTTGTAACAGGATGGATCCTTGAGATACTGTATCTCCACATCAGGGCTGCCCTGGGGCACAGCCAAAACAATCAAACCATCACTACCCTTACTCCTGTGCCTGCACTGCAGCATCGGATGGACCAGAAGCTCAAACAAGACGAATCTGTTGCCGCCCTCACTTATTCATCACATCACCCATCTTGGCTTGGTTCTGTGGTGGGCACTTGGGAAATGCCTCCCAGGGTTTCCATACTGGCAAGGAAGATGACTGAACACTCCTTGGCTTGGCATACCACAAGCTGTAAATAATGAGACCAAGTGGCAAATCCTTCTTCTGCTTCAGAAGTGGGCTATTTTTAATTTTGTAGCATGTCTATGTTCAGAAGGATTTTACTGCTTTCCTAAAAAGCGGTTTTATTGTACATCTCAAATAACATAATTGCATCTGGTGTTCCTGCTGGCACGAGAGTGAGAGCAGGGACTGGAAGCAGGAATGGAGCAGGAAAAGCAGTGAAAGTGTGTGTTCACGGTTCTGTCAAAGTGCTACGGTCTTCCCCGCTTGAAGCATCTCAGCTATGCCAGCCCTGCTTGTTGCTTAACCAGAGCTGCCAACTGGGCTAAATTGCATGGTGACTTTGTGAGTCTGACAAATGTAGGTTAAAATGCACTGGCCAAGCTCATTTCCATTTGGATTTTACCCAAAGTCTCAGATAAAGGGCCTGAGCAATAATTTGATGCACTAATTAGCCTGTTAAAAAAAAAAAAAAAAAAAAAAAAAAGGATTGATATTTTTAGGTGATTAAAGTTTTGTTTCAGAGGAGAAGAAGTCTTTGGTATATTTTGAAGTATTTTGAAGAATTTTGTGGAGATGCCCATTGCAAGTAAGAATAAACAAACAAGCTCTTTCAAATTTCTGGAAATGACAGAGAGACGTGTTGTGAATTGTTTGAACCAGGAAATTAGACTGCAAGAGACCAAGCATATAAAAAGCAGAGTTAACATGTCACGGTGGACCACAGTTGGTTAATTTGACTATGGCATTTTAATTTTAATTAGTTTAAAAATATACTTTATAATTTAACATTTAATTCATAACAGAGTATGACAAAGGATGAACATACATTTTACTGTAAAAAGCCTACACTGAAAGAACACTAAAACTGCAAAATAAAGTGGTGGAAACTTAAGAAAACTTTGGTTGTTTAAATTTAATTTACTTCTGTTAATACAGATTTAAGAACATGACAGCATAACATTTTTACAAATATTATCCTTTGGTACTCATTCTGTGTGTGGTCTCACACCTTGTTTACTGTACATCCTCCAAATTTGCACTGAATAGTTGATTGTTATTTCTGAATAATTAATATTGTTGCAGGATATTAGCCAATGTTTTCTGGAATAATTGCCTAGGGTTAGGTTTCCAAACCCTTATCAGTTAATTAAAAATAGTGAACCAGCAAATCCTACTGGAATCATTGGAGACACAGCTCTTTAGAAGCACTAATTGCTTATTTAGGTATCTGCATTAAGTCTGCAGCCCAAGAAAAATGTGCTCGGGTTGAACAGAGGAAATAACCCTCCAAGCCTTTAGGATTTAGTTCACATCATAGAGCAGTTTTTCTTTTCACAAAGTGTCATCCATTCTTCACGCTCACCCCTCATTCTGAGTTGCAGAAGTACAAAATTGCCTGCCAGCAAAGTTAGCATGTTGTAGGAAGCATGTTAAAGTGGGCTTGATGCTGCCACAAGGACACAGCGCTTGGGACGAGCATATTCATCTGCCAACACTGACCATGCAGTGAGTATCAACCACTTGTACTGCTCAAAAGAGCAACAAAGAAAAGCAGATTAGGTAAACACTGCTGATCATTTATAGTTGCATTGACAAGTTCACCTCTGGGTTTAGTTTCATTTTCCTTCATACCCATATGAAGGAGAAACTTGACCTCAGTTGATACAGTAAAACTTTTGTCAGTACAGCACGTGTGGAGGACTCAAAAACTTTTTGAGGACAGTTAAGTAAATAAAATAGTGAATGTTCTGGATATGACCAGCATTGACCTTATTGATCACCTGAATAGTATCAGGCAATGTCTGATTGGGAGTTTTTTGTTTTTCTGTAATAGTAGTAGTTTGCCCCTCAGAACTGCACAAGGAGCTGCTTTGTCGTATATGTTCAGGAGCCGCTGTAGGAGTTTCAACCAGACCTTGATAAAAGCATGTTGGCTAATACAGACACACTGGCTATTTGCTCTGTTTATTACTGCTTTATTTTCTACCATGTCACTAGTTTTACTCCATTCCTTGCCTGACTAGGAGGGTGAAAAACCAATTATTTTCTCTGTTTTGGATCCACTGACTGCAAGGACACGCAATGAGAACCACAGGAAAGAGCATGGTGTTCCTCAATTATTAATACATCCCAGCTAACTAGAGTTTCACCTTTTTCAGTCTTTGAACTTCTCTGTGAACACCAAAAAAAAAAAAAAAAGAAAAAAAGCTTCTGTGGAACTACGCTGATTCTCAGCATCATTTCTGTTGCTACTGAAGCACTCACAGATTGCAAGTGAGACAGAAGTCAGCCATGCTAGGTGCTGTACAGATAAAAATCTCTTGAAAACATGCATTCCAAGTGTTTACCAGCTGACTAGACAGCAGAAACTAAATGGGAGGGAAGCAGGCAGTGAAGTGAATGGTTAGAGTTACCCACCAGAGCAGTGTCATAGCTGGGAATAAACTCCAGGCATCCAAATGCATAAGTCACTGCTCAGGTCAATACACTGGGCAGATTGCCAGCCAAAACAAACATATATTTTTTCATCTGTTGCCGAACTGCGAACTACAGTAAAGTGTGCTAACTAGTTGTGTGAAAGCAAGTTTCACTCTGCAAATCTTTTCTAAAATGAAACAAAACAAAACACTCTTTTTTTCTCATTTCTCAGTGTTATTCTGTTAAGTACTTCAGATTTTTAGGATGTTTGACAAATTCATTTGGAAAGCAAAAAAAGATTCATTATTTTTTATTTTAAGCTGGCCTCTGGAAATAGAATGCAATTCACAAGGATTGTCTCTCTACTGCTTCTTTAACATGCACACAAACTAACTCTGCTCATCAACTGGTATATTTTAACAATTAGGGTGGATTCCTTGGGAAACTTCTGCACTTTTGTTTGAGGGACAAGCATCTTGCTCAGATAATATGCCCAACAATACCAAACTAGTTTAGCATAGCAGTTACCGTCCGACATTCACTGAGATGTTTTACACCAGCTGTAAATTTTGTTGCAAAACTTCCTTATATTAAATCCTGTCAGCAAGACTGTTTCAGCTCCAAGTCTGCTGGGCAGAAAAAAAAAAAAAGTGTCAGCACAGCAGAAATATACTTCCTTGTGCTTAACCAAAACTGAAAAAAAAAAAAAGAGAGAAGAAAAATACAAGAAGAAAACCAGAGACTCTTTTTACTGTTTTTCTAATTGTAGCTTCAAGAAGAGAACAGGGAACCACCTTAAGACCTTAAGACTCTGAGTAGGAGTGGAGGGGTTTTTTTCTGTCACTTCTTCATAGCCTTAAATCATCATTGCCATTGGATGCTGATTCGCAGCTATAAACTACTTCCAGTGTTTACATTAGGGTTTCTGAAAGAAATGCATATCTTGGGCCAACAGATCAAATACATCACTGTCTACAGGAACTGAAGTGAGGCAAGTATGCATTGTATCCAAATGAGGCCCACAGGAATCAAAGGCAAGCAAAAATTTAATAAGTTACACCCAAAAAAAATGCACAAAAAGCCAAGAGTGAGGACAGAAAAGGGCATAAAGCGAGGTTTTTTGCACACAGCAATGACTGTGGCAAGACAACATCTGTCTTTATGAATGTAAAGGTCTATTTCACAGTGGGAAGAAAAGGCATTATTCTTTTCTGCTCATTAAACTACAGAGAGAGCGAGGCTCTGTGGCTTATTTCAGAATCGTAAGAGCTAGAGCAGGAGGTGAAGCAAGATTTTCCTGAGAGAAGAGTTACTCATAGTTTCAGTGTGATGGTTCCCTGTCCGCTACCAAACACTAAACATCAGCCCTTGCGCCCAGACTCCGTGTTTATGAGAGTTGCAGGCTAGGAGTGCACAGACCTAAAAAGAAGTGAGCTTCCCTCCCAGGCTGGCAGCAAGTGCTCTGCAGTTGCCTGCTGCCTCCCAGCAGCTGAAATAACCTGCGTGCTACCGTAGCTGGAAAAACTTTTGCACCAGTCCTAAGGTTCTGTCCCCCCGACGCCTTCCCTCCTGTATGTTCGTGTGTCTTGCCCAAATAGCTTCCTGCTTCCACCACCAAATGACAGTCATTCTACTGCAAATGGCCCCTTTGAAGTCACAGAGGAGGGGCCTGGATTTTCTCCATGGCACAGAAGCCTAACATAACTTTAACTTTTTCTGGTGTTTTTTTTTTGAGGAGGAGGAGATGGGGCGGGGGAGGGGGAACAAGCAGCAGTTACTGAAAGCAAGAGGAATTAAAAATACAAAAATACAGTTTTGACAATCTGCAGTCATCAATTAACACATTAATGAAGGGCTTCCCAGAAAAACTAGCTGCTACCATATCTGCTCGTCCTTGTATACAATTATCTCACCAACTTGAGAAGATTTCCACAGCTATGCCACCGTTTAGTCAAAGGCTTTTGCTTTCAAGGTCAATTAGCCCATGGTCATGTCACAGAGAGCTCTGAAGAAACTCCTCCGGTTTGACAACTACATTTCATGCCTACCCGTGTGGAGGAAGAGGAAGTGAAACTGTTAATGGGTTGTCAGACAGGATGAAAACATCATTCCTTTGGCTTACTAGATGTTCTCACATAGGAAAGCCTAAATGTGGTGCTTGTTTTTGCTGTTTTTTTGTTTATTTGTTTGTTTTAATATAGCAAATAAAAAAAAAAGGTTCCTGTGAAATTCCTTGGAATCCAGAAATCAATGTGATTTGGTTTGAGTTTAGGACTATTTTATTTAAATGACAATAAATAAGATTAAAAGTTTTGCTGAAATGAGAAATCATTCCAGTTTCCAAATTACATAATATAATTTTTAAAATGTGTCAAAGTCAATCACAGAGAATTTTTTTAATGTTTACATTTGTTAAGGGAAGATTTAGCAAAATACATTCTTGAAATGTTTTGATTTCCCTAAATCAAAAAATTAAAATGAAAAATATTGGTGAAAGAAACTTTCACTGAGGTCAGATGACAGATGGCTTTTGGGCTGTGAAACATGTTAAATTAAGAAAAGTCCTTAAACTGTAGTTCAGGTCACTGCTTAGTCTACATGCCTGTTGATGTCCTTTTAACTCCTGCCACATTTCTCAGATCCATAGGGGTGGACTCTCACATTCAAAATGCAACACAAATTCTACCTCAGGTCCAGGTTTTCAACTGCAAACTGAAATCATAACATATCTTCCCCTAATGTGTTTCTTTCAATGTATATAAAGTGGTTCACTGTAACCACACACGAAATCTTTGCAAAGGAAACTGCACACAGCCTATAAAGCCATAATTAACAACTAACACTGTGAAGGCATAGGCTAGTATAATCTTATAACAGCGGAGATATTTCTGCTGAGGGCCTGTGGGGGGCAGGGGCCGGGGGGGAAGCACAAAAAAACACCTCCACGAAAAAACTCCAAACACAAAGAATGAATAAAGCATGAAACTGTGGCAATACAATCTAAAAGGTTACAATATATAGCACTAGAGACCTGTTTTTAAATTAATGAGAAAACCAAGTAAAATGCATTACAAGCCTCCTTAAGAAAAACTCATTATGTACACTTGTATTGTTTAGCTCAACCTAAAAGCTGTATAAAACAAGCTCTCCCTAGTGTGTTACGCATTTGAGACCCTTGGGATTTCTCTTATAGTTTTATGCAATTTATTTCTTATAAACTAATCTCCTATTTCCTCTTCCAGCATGGAAAGATGTTTTATTGCTATGCTGTTTGGTTTAGCAATGGCAACATGCCATAGACAACATTCTAGTAAGTATATAAAGCAAATTTAACAGTTTTGTTTCCAAAATATAAAATTGTACTGGGATGCACACCCCGTCTTTTTTCAAATGAACTCCCCTTCTGGAATCTCACTCTCCTATCACAGTGATATTGTCTCATTGTCTTTAATCAGCAGCACAATCAATTGTTTCTGCAATGTTTGTTATACACTCATGCTCTATGCACTACCCTGTAGGTTATTTTCTTATCTACACAGCCAAAGCAAACTATTCCAAACATGTTAAAAGATCATCAACAAGCTAGTGACAATGCTAACTATTTTTTTGTTTGCTCCAGCTCTTTGGACTAACTTGGAATGCTAATCCCCTACCCAGCAGATACTGCATATGGAAAAGCCTCAGCAGAGGTGGGAACATAGAGTGTAGCAATCAGCAAGGGTACAAGGACCTTAGAAGAATAAAACCAGGACTGCCACAAAGAAGGCAGCAGAAAGTTTACACTCCAGAATTTCATTCGAGAAGACAGGCTGAGGTCTACATTTATGGCTGCAAACCAATTTCTTGCCATAAAAGTGTACTGCCTCAATGGTATTTTTGGAGGTCTCCTAAATCATGAGCTCAGAACCAACTGCAGTTCTAAAACACTCCAGCATGTTCAATATGCAGAATAAATGCAAAGTACTCATTGCAGCGAATCACAATACGAATTAGAAAATAGCATAGCTTAGACATTTGGGTACTTTCATTTCTGTGAGAACTAAAAAAACAAAATCAAGAGTAAAATAGTTTAAATGGCTAAAAAGAGATTTATTATTTTGACTTTGCTTACTGAGATATTAATCTTTCAAACATGATGTTCAGCTTGTAATTCAGGAATGTAAGTAACTGATTTACATCCCTAAGTGCCTATCTGAGCAACCTAATACAGGAATTGGGACCTTTTATTTGGGAGCCAGTGACTTGATAATGGACATAATTTTTCTTTAAATTGCACAGTTAATCAGAGAAATTTAGCCTCCTATTTAATATTTTTAACAACTTCCCAACATTAATCTAAAGTCAAAGCTTAATTCACTGTTTTGACTAATGCCATGCCAGACAGTAATTTCTACTATGTGAATTTTACTGTGTGTTTAAGATCTTTGGGGCAGGAAACGTTGAGTTTGGTGAGTTTCCAATCCGTATGATGGTGTGTAGTAAGTATTGTTATTACCATTTTAGGCAGCCATTTTTCTATTCCATTGAGGAAAGAAATTACAGACGGAACATGGTAATAAAGTAGCCACACTCCAGTTTGTGATCATGCATTTTCATAGTGGTTTTGGTTTATTGATCTGGAATCAAGTTGTCTTTCAATTCATTTTCTTCTCTTCACTTAGATTAAACATCTTGTCCTCATATACTGAAATCTGGAGAAATCTTAATGACTGAAAAAACTGAGGTGTTACTGAAAAAGAGTTACTACAGTTTGTACAGATACTCATTTTAAATTTTAACTAAAGAGGATGAAATTTCTGTCCGAGTCTGATTTTATTGGAACTAATAATCTATCCCTACATATCAATGGTGATGACCTCTAATCTCACTAACAAAACGTTTGTTTACGGGACAACTATTTGCTGGATTTAGCATAATTGATTACAGTAATTGCAGTGAGAGGAATTTATGTTTCATTTAGAAAACTTCAGGGAAGATTTTCTGGCAACATAGGTAGTTTAAGCCTTTAATCTCCAACAAGCATGTTTTCAACAGACTAGCTCATAAACTGTGGATTTTAAGAGCCCTCATGTTTGTTTATATGTCCAGAACCACACAGTTCTTTGCATCCATGGCCGCATGCCATGGGGAGGTGTCAGATTGGCAGCAGAGGAAGGGGAAGGTTGCAAAAGAGGTTTCCAGCAGAGACAGAGGCAGAGTGAGTTTATCCTCCCCTGAGCTGCCTGCCTGCCCTGGGATTGGATCCCTGGCTGCAGTCACATAGGTATTTCCACAGGTGGTAGGTTTTGGACAGTGTGCTGGCAATTTCCATTCCCAGACTAACCTAAGGACATTTCAAACCAGTAGCCTAGAGGAACTGGTATCTTGCAGCTGGGAAACCCCTCAGCTCTTCACACTCCCAAATTCTCAGTCACATCCTTTAGATGAGGAGTTCCCATGAGAGCTCAGCAAAGTGAAATTGTCCCGATCTGTAGTGTGTCATGGGAGGGACTAAACACAGGGAATATGTCATTTTCTTCTGTGTTATTATGGAGGCTTGCTTTAAAATTCAGAGCTTGGGTAAGAGAGCTGATTTCTCTTTCTTTTGGACTGCTTCTGTGGCACCATTCTTAGTTGCCTGATATGTGTTTTGGATATCCTCACTTTAAATTGGGATTTAGTTCACCTGCTATGTCCTGTCTTTGTGTGCTAAGAAATAAAGACTGGAGGCATTTCAGCAATGTGTAAGGTTTTAGAGCAAAAACTGACGTTTGAATGTTTATTTCAAACAATGCATGTCTATGAATAACCACAAATATCTCTATAAATTTAATATTTTGCTATTCATTAATCATATAATAGGGTTCTCAACATTAATTTTGTCTACAGCTGATTAAAAAAAGTTCTATTTTATGAAACTGATCAATTACTCTAAATGTGCTTTTACAAAATAAATGCCAAAGGAAACTTGTGACATTCTACAAGCCAAGATCCATCCACTTGAGACACAAAAATGAGAAGCCAGTCAGTATAGACGATGTAAAGAGTTCTGGTAAAAGCAGTCTTCTAATTTCTCGTGCTCTTAAACCAGATGAAAATATTTGATGCCTCTCTGACCTGAATCATCAAGTGCAAAACTTACTTCTAGAGTTTCAAGAAATTTAGGCAGATGTCAGCTACTTGAAACTTTATTCTTAGAGGTGTCTTGGCCCAGAAAAGCAAGCCACTTTCAGAAATCTTCAGATTTAGTTCTCAGAATGGAATTATGGTTTTCAGGGGGAAAAAAAGCATTAGCTTTCAATTTGTCCTGATTCAAACAGGAAAAAAATATCGCTTTTCATTGTGATTCTGAATGACAAGAATTCTAAGATCTACCAGAAAAGTGAAAGGTCACTGAACATTATTTTATTGCTGGCTCTCTGCTAAAATGTTCACAGAATCTCAGCCATGCAGAGCTGAAATGCAGCTTTCAAGGTCTCCAGCCAAGAGCAAGCAGCCTTCAGGCCCTATTACATTTAGTGTAAAAGCTCCATACAGATCACAGCCACAGCAAGCGGGCTTGGGGTCCTTCCCAAATGCAGGTGTGAGAGCTCACTGCAACACCTCATCCTTTCAAGGTGAGTTAAGTAAACTGTCATATGTCAGAAGAGGTTTACTAATTCACTGTCACGGGTTTGGTTTTGTTTATTTTTCTGTCTGTGTAATTTGCTATTTTTTTTACCAGGAAATGGGCATGGGGCCACAGGAGATTGTTTGGAGAGGCAAGGATGTTCACAGCTGTTCTGCCTGCCCAATGGGGGTTGGACAGTAGAGGAGACCCCACTAGTGTACAGAGGTCCCACCTAGTGGGTTACACATGTGCACGTCTCAGCCACCACAACCACCTGCTTCCCTGCCCTGCAAAACCAGCAACCCCTTCAGTGTGAGTGGCTCCCAGCAGGACTGGGAGGAAAGACCAAGAAAGAGAAACTGCCTTTTGCAGAGTCTTGGAAGAGTCACTAAAAGCAACACACAGGCAAGGTTAAGATTCACTGATTCAAAAGTGTCAGTAGTTGGTACTGCTCTGAGAGGAAAGAAATCTTATTTCTTATTTGGGAAAACAAAATCCATGCTGCTTCATTGTAAGAGTATTTCATTTTAAAATAAACAGATCAGAATGGATTGAGAAATAAGGTGAAAACATGCTTTCTCAATAAGTAAACAGAGCAGTGAGAATATGACTTGATGTGACTTTTCCTAATGGAACGTGATTTTCACTCCAAACAACGAATCAGACTTGTCAGATGATAAAGGTTAGCCTTGCCATTAAATACTATTGCTATTTTGGCTAATATTAATTATACATGATGCATAAAATACACTATAGAGCATGGAAAAGAGAAAGGATTGAGAATACACTCGAGCTATCTTCCCATTTTTGTAGGAACCTGAATGCCACCAAGCTTTCCACTGTGACATAGAAACAAACAGCCAGTATTTGTGGCAACATTAAACCCTCACGAGGGCTTTGTGAATCTTAAATAAGTTGGCCGTTTGTTTTATTAGAAAAGACAGTACACCTTTTCCATGGCAATGTTTTAAGTAATAGTTCTGAGACTGTTGCCAAACACACCTATCAAAAAATGAGTCACAAAGTACATTAAAGTCTGGTTGCTACAGAACAAAAGGGGATCTGTGACTTTTTAACTAAGTTTTACTTCTTCCTTCAGGCTAAACCAACTCCTGATCACAAAACCTGATCATGTCCAGCATGCAAATTTTCTTTCTCATCATGATTCAAAGCAATATAATTACGGCTGTTTACATCAAACTTCCACACTCTTTTGAACATTGGACTTCTCTTGATTTGGCTAGCAGAAAGCCCAAAATGTAACCAATAAACTTCACTCCCTAAGTTGCACTGACATCATCCTAGCTAAAAAAAACAAGGAAGTAAGCTAATCGGAGATCTCCTGATTTATATTCTGTAATGAATACAAAGGGGCAGAAACCAAGGTCTTTTAAATGGAAACTGTCAGCAAAAAAGAAAACACAAGAGAATTATTTTGGGAGGTGGCCAAGAAAGAGCAAAAGGGTCGTGCGGGAAAAGGGGATACTAGAAAATGAAGGAATGGTCTGGGAGATAATATATACTACTGCAATATTATCTCACCTGGTAATGCAGTGAGCTCACTAGGCCATGTCAGTCAGAATTTGTGAAATGACTAGTCAAAAAGCATGGATCTTAAAAAAAAAGGCATGAATGTTTTCTACACAGAACTCTGTTTTTTTGTTTATGGGCCTGTATTTTGTAACATTTTCTTTTGGTCTCAAGTTATATTCTCTTAGAGAAAATATTTACCAAAACCAGATGCTTTATGTTGAAGAAAATTCTTAAACTCTTTCAACTAATGGGCATATTCTGTTTCAAACTCTGTAAATACGTTTATGAGTCATATAATTTTCATTTCAAAAGGCCAGAATCTCATCTGCTTTCAAAATTTTTGCTCATTTTCCTTCTTTTTTTTTTTTTTCAGAAAAAACAATCCAGTTGAATCACCTTGAAACCTTAGCTCATCATCCTAGTGTTGTCAAAACTTTTTTCTCTATAAAAAGTTCATATCCACACTCATTAAAAATAGCATTCCTCTAAAGCAAAGTTTAAATCTTTTGTTTCTAATATAGGTTGAAATTCTCCCCTCAGGATTAGCCCCATTGTGACTCTGGCCCAGAGCTGAGAGCAGGGACACAACCCAGAAGTCCTTTTCTCCCCACCGCTGCTGTGCCAGGGACACAGACATGGGATGTGCTTGCTGGGACACTTTACTGCTCCTCACCCCTTTGTGCTGGGACGCTGCTAGGTTAATATTTTTTTCCTGTTCAAATGAAAACCTTGAAGAGGTATGGTGTACTTTGGCTGAAGCAAACTTTTCTTAGTTGGGCAGGATTACATTATGCCGTAAGAGTGGTATCACTGGGAAGGGAAGATGGCTTTCCTTTTCCAAGTATTTCAGGGATGCTGAAGGGAGGATGAATTCAAGGGTCATAGTGTTTAAATGGTCCAGAACTTGAGTCACAGACTTATTCAAACCCTGAATAAGTGTGCAAAGGCATCCGTAATCACATGGCTCCAGGAGACAGGGACTTACAAAACTGGCATGTACAAGAGTACAGACTCTTAAGCATAGCTCCTGTGGCCATAACTGCAAGGATTACCTTCTCCAATAGTATATGCAGCAATCAAAAGGAAGAATGGGTCACAAACCCCCTTAAACAGAGCAAGTACACTTTTGACATTAAATAAAAGAATGAGAGTCCTGAAGTGAGTTGCTAATACAGGAACAGAAATAAGAACTATACTTTCAAATGAAAAGGGAAAGGCAAGGGAAGAAAAATGCAGTCTAAATGAGCCATGAGAAAACAGAAATTTCAATCCTTTTTTTTTTTTTTTTTAAATCTCCATAATTACATTTGAGCCAGAAAACAGTGGCATCAATTTTAAGTGTCCGACCATAATGGAAACAAGGTATTAAAGCAAAGAGCTGATTCTGTGACAATCAGTAAAACAGCTATTGTAGAAGGTTTTAATATATACTGCTTTGGCTTGAGATCAATAATCTAATGGGAGGGAGGGTTGTTTCTGACCTGGCTCATTCCAACGGGTTCATAGCACAGACCTGCAAACAGTTTTAACAGCTGAAGGACTGAGCATTTTGCAACATGCTATGGAAGATACAAATGTACCCATAATCATAGATGTGCAGCTGCTGGAAGTAACTGTTTCTGCCCAAACCAACAATAGCGTTAAGTTGTAACAGAGAAACTGGACAGCAAAGCTGGACAGACAGTAACGATGCAGTGTTAAACAACTCATTTTTGTAATGGTGCCACTCACAGGAGTTACTGATTTGAGCTTCTCTGATAACAACCGTCTTTCACGTTTGTGCTATGTTGCGGTGAGTGTGGTGGCTCGCTCCAAGAAATGCAATCATTTTTAAGATACTTGCACACTATCTGCCAAGAAGATATGTGAGCCAACTTTCAAAATTGCAAGTAAATTCAGAGGACTGATTTACCTTACCTATAGTACGTCTTTTGTAAACCATTGCATGTTCATATGCAACCGTTAATCGCATTATATTTCCTAAACTGTTTTGCCAGTTTTACTGATGGAAAGATTTGTTTTGGTTTTATGGGCAGCCAGTCTTTGATTCTTATTTCCTGGCATTTGGTAGCTTCGTGCTTGAAGTTTATGTCTCTTCAGTATCATTTTTAAAAGTCTCAGACTGATCTGCTTCCAGTGAGTAGGAAAAAAATTTACATCACAGCACTGGCTTTTGTGAAAACCACAGGCCAGCCAAACAACTACTGACACCAGTTCATTTTTGCTGTTTAAACGTGCTATGAAAGAATTAGCTTCCTGACTTTTTCTCTAACACAAACTGAAAAGCAAAAGCAGTGACAACTGGAAAGTTGAAATATTAGTTCATTATACCCTTTGTGCCCTCTGAGGATTAAACAATTTACCTAACAAAGTCTTTCTCATTATTCATATGTTTGTCACTAGCAAAACTTCCTTACAGTGATAAACTTTGCTCAGGCAAAGCCTTTCTGCCTTGCTACAAGGTTGCTTTAATTCATCTGTCTAGAAGAAACAGAAATCTTTAAATATCTTTCTGTTTGTTTGACCTTTTTATTACCTCCAAATTTCTTAAATCCTCTAATCTGCAGATACTGTCATGTTAGACTTGTGTGAGCTCCATTTATAGCCAGGGAAAGGGTTTTTCCAGACTGTCACTGACACACTGGCTGTCTTGCTCTGGGGGGTTTGTACACTGAGGGCTTCTAGCTTGGCTCATTTCCAAGCACCCATTCATCCATTGTATAACCCCTCTGCACTAAACTGAATGCAGTTATGCCAAACATCTCTGATTTGAAGGTATGGGATTTTTTCTTTTTGCTTGCAGGAAAGGCTATAAAGACTGTCGAAGAAAAATGCACAAATAAAGAAAACAACAGGCCATTTCTAATAAATAACATCTGAACAGAGCTGCATTATGGAATCTTAATATTAAAATTAGCCGTGTTTATAGCATGCCTTGAATGACGTCAGTTAAACCCCTCTCATCAATCTTCTGAAAAATAAAACAAAGCTTAGAGTCATAAAGCAACATCTTGGAATAATTACAGTGTTAGTGATGTGCAGCTGATGGAAGTTTTATGTATTGCATCGAATCAGATAATGAACTCAGAATGACAACTTGCAATGTTGCTTTATTGTGCATGGCAGGCCTTCATCCTGAGTGGTCAGAGATAGGTGGATTTCAGCAATATTTGCTGAACTGTATTAATAGACAGGCTCTGATGGGACATACTAAGTTCAAGAAGATAATCTTTATTTTTCTGATCCCGTGAGTCAGCCTTCTTCTTTATTACTGAACTCATGTTCTCTGTGCCTTACCTCATTCTGTCCAGGTTGACATTTTGCTCTGGGTAATCTCAGCTGGAGATTTCATGCTCCATTGACTGTTAGTATTAGTCTCGTATGTTGCTGGCTACCTTCATTACATATCAACAGATCATAAATGTGATGATCTATCCAGCTGAGATCTTCAAGATCTGAGCACCTAGGTGCTTAGGTACTGCAGCACTTATAACTCGCAAGCATGCAGAATTTGCATTTTATTTGTCAAGTTGGAGTTGCACCTGTTCTTGCTTTGTACAGTGAACTAAAAAAGCTGTTTCTTGGGTCAATATTTGAATTTATAGCCTCTAGGTATTAATTCCTTTCCTGTTTGGTACAAGTAAGATACATCTTTTTATAAGTTCACTGCTATCTCAATTGTACCAACAATGCCTTGTTTGTACCCTTCAGAAAACATCAGCTTTTTATTTCTGTAATTTGGGCTTGGGGCATGGAGGCAGCTGGGTATGCAGTACACTTTGAGCAGAATTCTGTAAATGTCTATCAAAAATTTCACATTATCACATATGTCAATGACACCAGCACAGGAAATATGGTCCTACCTGATTTTCTTTCATTTATATGGGAATAGCAATATAGCAATTTTTTTTTTTTTTTTTTGAGCATCACACTGTCTTTGTCCTTCCATTATATTCATAACTCTGCAATCTTCAGATGAACACCTTGAACTTCTGAACCATTTTTAAGCAAGCCTTGGATAAGAATCCCGTAGGATAGGATAATTTACTTTCTTTGAATCTTACCTGACTATCCTGAAGCCAGATGCTGTTACACTTTCTACTGTTTCCTTTAGGTCTTATTTTTCTTGTTTGCTTCTTGTTCACATAAACCTAATAAAAGATGATTATTTTTAAGGGCAATCTGAGACACTCCTATAGTACTTTCTCAGCAGGGATCAGTAGCATCCGAGTAACTCCTTGCAGCTCTGGCTGACATGACAAGGATATGACTGGCACAGAATTAATTAAGTTGCTAGATAAGTAAATTGCTAGATAAGAAGTTGAGTTCTTTTAGGGCTGGAAACTGAGATGTCTGTCATCAAAGATAGATACTACAGTAAGTCCCATTCTGCAAGCAAGGATTTGTACTTATCCTATCCCGAATGATGAAGATGGTCAGCTTTTGGGGTAGTATTTATCAGTCTTACATCACTGCATTGCAATTCTAATAAATATTTCCTCATCTTTGTCTCATATTTTAATTGCTTACATCAGTCCTGAGGTGCAGGAGGTTCCTGTTTCTTTATTGTCTTCTCAATATACAGGTTTCCCCCCTACCACAAATCATTTATGGGTGATCTCTGATTTTTCCTTTATGTTTAAGTCTCATTAATTTTAATTAGACTCAGACTAAGCCCAAGCCCTTTAGCACAATTTATAAGAAAAAGGAAAAGAAACATAGCGTGCCTGCCAGATTAATTTTCCCAGAGCTCTCACAGCTCTAATTTACACTACAGACACACCAGGATGTGGTTGGAAGAAGCCTTGCGTTTCCTGCTTGTGCATGCTTTGGATGCATGACCTCAAGATGTCAAAAAGTCAGTGGGTCATGGGGACAAGTCCAGCTTTGTGGGTTATGTTTTCTGGCTTGTAGATATGAAACATGTAAACAATGTTTGAAGACATAAGATTTAGTTTTAATTCGAGAGAAGTCACTGGGTTAGCTTTTCTGCTCTGAAAGAGAAATATTTCAGGGGGAAACTTCTCAATTGCTTCAGTTTTTCATTATGCAAATTCACTAAGAGGGAAAGTGTGTAATGAAATTACATGTTAAACCCAGAAAAATAATTAATCAGCATTTTTTTAAGTATGCCTGACAGGTAGACACCACCTATACCTAGTTCTTTAGCTTTGTTCTTCCTCTTCATTATCTATCATGCAAAACTGACTTTAGCTTCTAAAATGTATTGGGCTCTGCAGTTGTAAGGATCCTTGTATCAGATTTAACCTTGGTGGCCTGCCTTCCAGAATAGAAAGATCAATCTTAATGGGATGCAGGTGCAGCTGAACTGCACCATTGATGTGGTGGAAGAGACTCCCAGGGGCTCCCAAAAGTCTCTTATGAAAATCCACTGTCACATTAAAGGACTGGGATTATTTCCTTGCTTTGTGGATTCACTTTTTCAGTGACTAAAGATGACATTCCCTGGGCTCACAGCAATACTTCTGGAGAGCAGGGTCCTCTGTACTTATCGATACTCGACAAAATACTTTGTACACAGCTTCTCTGCAACTGTTGGAAATGTCCCTTTGAACTAGGACATTTCTGTCCTTCCCTAGCCTGCCTTAAAAGCAGAAAATAACCCATCCAGCAGGATACACATATTACAGCATAGGAGCACAAACCTCTGAAAAGATCTGATAGGCAAAACATATGGACTCTTTGACTCTAAGTATGATTCTAAAAGGCCTTTTTTTCACTTATGTAGAAACAAAATTAAGCCTCTTTCCTATGTTATTCATTGGACCGCACTTGTGGTATGAAGACATAAAATAGAAGGTGTCTGAGGGATGCCATCTTTTAAATGTTGATAGCATGCCACGCTTAACATTCCTATCTCATGTAGCAGTGACCTGGCACCTTTTCCTTAGTAAATGGGGGATTGTCATATGGAATTTCCAAGAGACTGAACCTCTCAGTCTGTTACTCTTCTGTTTGCATCAGTTGCTGTAACAAGGGAGATGAAAAAAGCCCTAAAAAATATACCGAATACTTGATCATGTTAATTATCATCCTTCATACATAGATTCATTTTATCCACGCCTGACATGCATTTTGGGTATGTAAATATTTACCCTGCTAAATGCTTTTGCACCAAGAGGTAAAGACCATGGATTGCATCTGCATTTGGCCCTGGGTCTCTCCTGGGCCTTGCATAGTATCCTTTGCCATAAACCAAAGTTATTATTTTTTGTGCATTTTATTTAGTTCAAAGGGTCTGAAACAGTGTGAGGATTCTGTTGGAGCATACCAGCATTATACCTTAATATCATTAAGCACAGGGAATGCTCTGCATGCTTTGGAGGTGACTGAGAGTGTAAGGTCTCCTGGAGGTCTGTACAAGTGCAGGACTGTGCAGCCTCAATTTAAGTGCCTATTTGTAGAGGTCCCTGCAGTAAGCTGCCCCCAGAAGTGTATCTCGGTTTTGGTTCAGAAGAGAAGCAGTTGAGTCCCTCTAAAAGGAAGCCCAAGAGTGAATAAGATTTCTGCAATGCAGGCAGGCAGTGGTCGAGACCAGAGAACAAACCACAGACTCAAGCACTACCTGGCAGTGACACTAACACACGTTTGAGCACTGATACTGACTGGACTTTTTAACACTCATCAAAGCTGTGTGCTGTTTCTGCTCTTGAATGCTAATAAAAAAGTTATAAAAGAAAGCCTTAAGGACAAAAAGCTCTTCTCCTCCCAGATCTCAGGGATGCTGGATGGCTGCATTGGTCTTTCTTTTCTGTGAACAACACTGTCATTAACTTGAATGAAAGGGATAAGCATTAGCCAATTTTTCAGAGAAGCAGCTTTCCTCATAGGCAGGCTATTCAATAATTAATTGCTGATAACAGACTAAGATGCTTCTTATGCTCCTTTTAGATAATACTAGAAGAGTCAGTACTTGCATGAGCTGGAGGAAAAAGCCTAGAATCAGTGATTAACACCAGCTGATACAGCTTTATCCTTTATCTCTTCTTACATTATTATTGTCTAAAAACAATAAAACTACAGCTGTTTAAATGACCCTACTGATTTTCTATTTTTTTTTTTTTTTTCAAAATAGTCAGATTAATTTGATTTAAAAGAAACAGCCAGAGCAAGTTAGCCATTTATTTATTTTTCCTTCTAAGTGGCTCCTGGCATGAAAAACTTTTGTTCATAGCTGGTATTCTCATACACAGATTTCACCTCCAGCTGTGCTCCAGTGTTTAGTTTCCCTGGGCGGGCAGTACTTCTATTACTGCAAACTGACGTCAACCATGAGGAACACAAAGATGGATGATGTCAGTCAACATCAAGTAATGGGACTGTTCAGAGATAGCTCTGCTCCCTTCAGAGCAAATTAATTCCCCTCATCAACACTGCCTGAGTCCTATTATTGTTGAGGTCTCTGGGAGTTTTGCCACTGACATCAGCAAGACAATAAGATCCAATATAAGCTGCCCAGTTTTAAATACCTGTGGCCGTATTATCTTGCGGTGCTTGTAGGGCATTAATAACTGTCACCTTGCTTTAGTGCTTCTCACACCAAAGTCTTTAAGCCATTTGGATGATTTATACATTACCAGTGTTCTATATGGTTTCATAAAGAGCCATATATCATTTATATCATAAAAGAGCCTAGCAGGGTCTTCATAGATCCAATGCCTTTTTTGTTTTTAACCTACTTTTTCTCTGGTTAAGGTCTTGTCTCTTTCAAACTGAAGTGGACTGTGATGTGGTAGCCAACCTGACTGCCAAAATATGAGCATGGGATTTCATCCAAAACTCACTGTGGTCAAGGAGAAACTTGCCACTAATTCACTGGGATTTGGACCAGACACTGTTGAATGTCCTCTCTTATACTTAAGTTTTGCATCCCTGTAATGCCTTTGGCTTCTTTGGAAGGTATCCTGGTCTGCAGGAGGGAGAAGAGAAAAACATTTCCTTTTGTATTTATTTTTTTAAACATTTTCTTTTACATTGTTTCAAATCCTTTTGATTTATAGATCAGCACACACCCAAAAACAGTCCCTGAAAGCAACAAGGATTCAGAGACTTGTTTGCACAGCTTTAGACCAAAGTCTGCTTAACTGTGAAAAATAACATTTTTGTAGGCTTTTACTTCTTAAAGTGCTGCTGGTGCCCTCTGAAAAACTTTGAGAGATAGTTTGTTTAGGAGTGAATCTGCTTAGGGCAATATACAATTTTATTTTTTCTGGTATCTATCTGCTACAAACATTGAACAAAGCAACCAGAAAAGATACTCAAAACTGCAATGAGAAAAACACAAAGAAAAAAAAAAATCCTATTTAACAATTAGAATCCATTCATGGAACAGAGCCAAATAATCTCATAAATAATGTAGACTTAATTATCTGTTTGTAGAAAGAGACCCAATCTCTGACAGTTTTCCAGATGGAGTGGAAAGTTATCCAGATTACCTTTTTTTAGGCAAAAAATAAACACTTTTCTGCTAATACAAATACTGTACACACAGGCAACAATGAATGGCATATAGCCTGGCAGAAAAATTGACAAAGAGGCCCTATATCTTCTAACAGTGCCCTCCTTAGGAAACTAAGACTTTACATTACCCTGATCAGAATTAAGATATAACAGGGACATAATGTGGGGAACTAATTTGGCAAACCAGTGAAGCATTTTCAAGTGTAAGGAGCCATTTCTTGATGTAAAATGATGCTGTCAATGCATTCATTGTTGCCCCTACACTTCTACAGTGGCACGATAGGGACGGAAGCAGACTTTGCTGCTGTCAGCTGCTACTCGATCAGTCAGGACCATGTGCATGTGGGGTAGAGAAGAATGTTCTTCAAACTGCCTTACTTTAAACTTCAAAGCAGTCTGACATTCAGACTCTGCTTCTCAAGTTTTTTACCATGATTACTCTTATGTTAAGCCCATCTCAGTATAGAAATGGATTGATATTCTTAGCAGTGGAATTTCTTTTCCATTCCAGTTGTTCCCTACTGCATTTAAAACACAACTCTGTCTAACCTTTTCCTGATTTCTCCCCTCAGGCTTAATCATGTAATTACAAATTGCATCAGCACAATAAGCACAACTCTGAGAATCAAGTTGATTTGCCAGTTTTGTGTTTACCCATGAACCACCCAGATCAAGACATTGTCAAAGTACTGAGAGTTTTACAAATTCCCTGGCAATAGTTTATATTTTCCCAGTTTTTTAATCAGAAGTGGGTATCCAAAAGTTATGCAGGGAAACAACTTCTTACTGTGCACTGCAGAAATTGAAAGCAAGTGGCCAATGTGTCTATGTAACTTTCCATTTATCATTACTTAATAATGCATCAACTTCTAGCATTGCATTTTATAAGAGTTAATGAACTCTGGTATACTGAGCTCTAAGGACGTGGGAGAAGTCAGTATCTTAGCTGGGTCCTGATGTTTCTACTTAGTTTAATTCAGTTCTTACCAAACAAAACTCTTGTTGAAGTCAATGAATATTTAACTCAAAAAAAAACAATTGAATAAAGAGAGAGAACCAAATTCAACATTCATTTGATTAAATGTCTTTTGGCACAAGAACAGCAGGATTTGGCCTTAAGCAACGTCTTCAGAATTGGACCAATGTTCTTACACACCAGTAAAAAAGACCTGGGGAAAAAAAAAATAAAATCAATTAAAAAAAAAAAAAAGGACAGAATTTACAAGTTTCCTATATTAACCAAACAATGTATTTTTATTGATGTTAGTTTCCTATGGGAAACTTTGTACTCACTGCTCTGCATGGGAGGGGGTCACTGTACAAAGACACATCTATCCAATTCCATCTACATTAATGTTCTTATTTTTTTTTCCTTAAACACTGGAAAATTAAACTGCAAGAGAGAGCAATTTTATAAAAGCTTTCTATAATTTCTATAATTTCTATAATTCCAGAATCCCTTCTCAGAATGCAGCCTTGCCTGACTCTGTCAATCAGGCACATCTGCCCCATTTCAACATCACATCAATATGCTACTGTAAGACAAATCTTTAAGTTGATCACTGCCTCCAGGCTCAACTTAGCCTTCAAATTATGTAAATACTTCCTCTTCAAAGCCTGTTTTTGTTTCCCTGAGAAAAGCTGAATTTAACAGTTGTGATACCTAATCTGTCCTTTTTATCCAGATGTGAATAACAACAAAAAAAGTACCCCAGGCCCTGAGGAAAAGAAAAATTCAGCCATAAGCTTGTTTACATTAAAAGAGCTTTGTCATTTTTGCTTCCTTAATACGAACACGTTTTGTCTGCTTGACAGGAAACAGTTAACTGAAACATGGAGTCCTCTCCCACCGTTTTTAGAGATGCGCAAAGCTCAGACCAAAGTCCATATGGTATTCGCCCAA
Source organism: Columba livia (assembly GCF_036013475.1). Taxonomy (NCBI): domain Eukaryota; kingdom Metazoa; phylum Chordata; class Aves; order Columbiformes; family Columbidae; genus Columba; species Columba livia. The sequence continues at coordinate 50,248,174 of NC_088604.1, forward strand.
AAACACAGACACACGACAGGAAAAATGCATTTGAAGTCTGTGCTCTGCGTGTCTTGAAAGAAGTTTGTCAAACAATTCTGCTTCCTCATAGCACCCTGGGAATGTACTCGGTCACTGGATCAGTTCTCATCTGGCTTCAGAGAAAATGCTTGAATAGGTCCCATTTTTATGGAATAGTGTTTATAATGTAATTTTACTTCTCATTAGGGATCTCTTTATTTGCCAATGTTACTTTTAAATAGGATGATTAATATTTAAAGTCACTTAATTATCACGTTAACCCACTTCCAGAACTGGTTACAGCTACCCTTTTATGTATACAGAAACCAAACTCACCATTGCAGCATTCTCATTAAATGAAGATGTTTGGAACAAGGAAAAGAAAGTTTTCTTCCATCTTATTCCCCCCCTAATTTTGGATGAAAAACTTAAATTCTTCAGTATTGTTAGATTCATGGCCAAGCACCTATTTTTTGAAGCATCTTATTTCACTTTGTCTGAGCTGGTTTTTTTTTCCAGCAAGGTATCAGTTATGTTAAACTTTTCAATCTGTCATGCCAGGAATTTCCACACACAGGGAACAACAATGTCCAGAGGCTACTTGCCATTTGCTGAGCTAAACTTCCAATTGTTTGCAATACTCATGTTACATAATACTTCCTACTATTAACACTAAGAAAATCACTATGCAAACAGGTGTATTTCTCCTCTTGGTTTCACACCTAGCTCCCAAAAGCATTAGTGTATAGGTGAGAAGGTGTCAAATGGAAAGGCTTGTTAGGGGAAAAAACACTTTACAAAGCCCCTGCAGAAGAATCACCAGAGTCATCCCATCTCTCCAGCTCTCTGGGCATGACTTGATTGAGAGGCTATAGATTACCCTTCTCACCATTGTTCAGTGCTGCACTTTGACAGACAATTAAGAAAAAAACTGTGAAGTAGGGTGCCCAATACCACTGCATTACAAAACATGTATGTGGTGGGGTGGGCAGATTGGATCAAAAGGTGTTCACATTCCTTGCAAGTTATAAATCTGACAAATGCAGTTAACTTAATGGGCAGGGCTAGCTACAGTTTTCTGAGATTCTCTCTCTTGCTGCATTCACACAGCTGCAAAAGACAAACAGACAGTTGCAACACAACTCTAACCAGCATGAAGTGCTTTAGTTCCTGTGAGTAGGAACCTCAGGGGAAAAACATTCCTAAAAACATTCTTTGCAATACCAAAGGAGATAAGATTGAAGAGTGGTCCAAGAAAACCTACCTAATCCTTCTGAGCTGAGCTATGATTTACCAGTGCTCACTGCTTATATTAAAGTGTTTTCATGGACCAAAGACATACTGCCAAGAAATTTTTGAATGGTGAATAAATCTGGGTTTTATTTCTCAACTTGTTTGTGTAGTCTTTTGTAGACTATGGACTAGTAAATTCAGTAATAAGTAAAGCCACTTGGGAATAATCAGGGATCTAAAAATGTGATTCTCAGAGCGGCCATTCTGAGTAATCTGACGCATTAGCCACCCAGTCAGATATTCTGGGGAAATGAGTCCCAAAGTCTTTCAAACCCGTGAACTTCGACAACAATGTTAAGGAACCATTTAGGCGCTATTCTTAAATTGGGTACCAGACCCTAATATCCATCTTGCATGTTGTCACATAAAATTCTTGCTAGATTTACCATTAGGTGTATAGATGGTCTCTACACTAGAAAATGAAACAGAGACATGGCACAGGCTTGACCAGTAGCCCTAAATGCTGGTTTGCTCTTGAACTGTGAGAGCAGCTATACCATATGGATGAGCTAGAGCTCTTTCAGGTAGTATTCAAGTATAATGCAGGAGACAGCAGATGTCAGGGACCAGTATGGCATGCCAGACATCCTGCTCTCCTGCAACCCTGTCTCAACAGACTTTACACCTCTTAGTTCTCCCCAGTACTCCCACACACCCTACATATCATCCTACATACAATAGGGACTGGATACACAGCGATTTCTTGCTTTAACAAGATAATTTTGCTGGGCTGCAAGACCACACTTATATTATTTCAGACACATTAAACTCAGACATGTGACACCTTTGGCTTATAATGGCTGCATGTTGTCCAGGGCTGAGTGCTAAATTGTACAAACAGCATTTCATCTGTGTTCAGCAGTATAAATATATGCCCACATCTAACTGCCCCAGGGACAGAAGCTAGTCCAGACAGCGCAACAGCACTTTTTGCCAAAGAGATTAATAATTCTTGAGGTGCATAAAGTGTTTTTTGTACAGAAAACAGCAACTTAAGGTGAATTATTCAGGAAATCTGGGTTGATCGCCTTTATTACTATTATGTTCGCATTTATTTAACTAGTGCTTTATTTGCCTATGTGTTATTCTGTATTCACCCTGGAGACCTCTTGTGCTGATTGATGGAAGGAATATCTGAGAAATGCAGTAGAAGCTAAGTGAATAGAAGATACATAATAACTAAATGCTTTTCCTTTAATGACTATGTTAAGAGCCAAAGACTATTCCTACAAAGCCTTGTCCACTAAATGCATCTCACGGTTGCAATATGTTTTTAATGAATTATTCTAAAGAAAAAGTTATCTCACACAATTCATTAGGCAGTCATAATCCTGAGTTACCACGTTTCCCTCTTTTTGTGTAAAAGCAGTACAGAAAAGGGGTGGAAAGTGATAATGTTCTTTATGTCTGACACTTGTCAAAAATTGAGAAGTTAAAGGAAAAGAAGATAGCATCAAACAAAATGGTCACAAAAAAATAGAAATTGAGCCTGATTACACTCTCTTGTTCCACTTTCATTCTTTCTGTAAATTAACTTTATTAACATAAATGTGAAGGAATAGTATATTTAATGTTTCTTCAACATTTGCTGAGGTTTAGTTGCATCTACATGAAAAAAAAAATTAGAAAGAGACAGGAGTGTTGGGCTCTTTTGTTTGCAGGCTGGTTTTTAACACCTTTAATAGGCAAATCCAGTTATGCTGATCGCAAAGCAGAAATTGTTTCTTTCCTTGCTTCAGCAAAAAAGGATTGTGTTAGCAAGTACCTCCCTTCTGTACTTTTGTATGGTGTGGTACCATGAGATGGTAAATCAAGTACGAAAGCACGTAAGAGTTTTCAAGGCGTCTGCAAAACTAACAAGTACAAAACTGCATGGCTGCATAGTACAGAGCATTAGACTAGTAGAAACTCACTCTGCCACTTCAAATTGGTTCAGACAATCTTGAATAGGTAATTTTGTCCTAGCAGACCTGATGTTGCCTCAGGTATTGTCTGCCTGTACTGCTCTAGCTTTATGCTGGGTCAGAAATGTTTTGTTCTCATGCAGCCAGCACAAACCAGCCTAAAAGAATAAAGTCAGCATGCATATCACAGTCTCCAGTTAACTTTGCAGAGTTGGGATCATGCATCCATACCTGATCTGGATTAAATCTGTACAGTCCGATGAACTGTGTTAAGGAAAAGGGATCATTCAACAAGTTAATTTGACTGAAAGACATTACAGCCTACTCACAGGGGCAGCTCAGACAGCAGATCTAAGAGGGCCAAGCAGCTGTGAGGAACAGAGAGCAAAAGCTGATGGGCAACAAGCTGTTTTCTCATTTCTCTGTACCTGAACTGCTCTAAAATCCATCTGTTTCTTCATATTTCATGGAATTTCATGTGCTTGCTAGAGGCAAGGCTCTGACTTATGAATTACAGTAATGGTTTGGAATAGCTGTGAAGCCTCTCACCCCCACTCGTCAGCCTCTCCTTTTCCCATGTGTCTTCCACTCCCCACAGGGAGGGCTCAAACCCTTGTGAGCAACAGCAGCGCACAGAGGTATGTTTATGTTTCATCAGTAAGGGGATACCACAAGATCAGCTAAGCTAGATCTGCAGTCAGAGAGAAGCCCACAAAAGTAATAAGTGACAAACAGGTATGCAAAGTTTCGTGATTCTATGGTTGTCTCATTTTAATGTCCTTGAGTTTGTGGATCACGTCTCTTAGTGATTCAAATCTGTGGTTGTTTCAGGTAGGGATTTCCATCACATGCCCTCTTGAAGAAACCAAATAGAAGTTGAAAATATGACTATTTTTTACAAACATTTATATTTTTCTTTTTCAATGAATTCCACAGTATTTCAAGTCCTACACATTAACCCTTTACAGAAATAAAATACAATAAGGCTCATGACAAAGAGTGAAGGACTGCAGATATCTGATCAGTAACAACATTACTTGAGGAATATGAGGTATACCTTAAGGTCAATAGCTAGGAGACCTCTGTGACTTATGAATCTCAGATGTCCTGTCTTTGGTGTTGACATCAGATGGAGCAGGAATGAGAGGAAGGGTTGCTTCTATGTAACAGTGTGGATGGTGACCCTTCCTGTACCTTTTCCTTTTTCCCTTCTAACCCTTAATGCTTCTCTTGGATTTGAGCCCCCTAGGACAGTCTTACAGTTCTTTGTCCCTTCAGTGAACCACTGTCTACAATTTTTTAATCAAAGGAAAAACTTCACAACTTTGAAAACAATAAAACCACCAAGATTAAGGTGAAGGTCATCCCTATAAATAATGGAGGAGATGAAGGCTGAAGTGTAGGAGAAGGTACGAGAGCTAGTTAGGTAATCCAGGAGCATGTCAAGCTGGAGAAGAGGCTCTGGTTTGTGCCACAGAAGTAGTCCTTGTCAAGTGGGGGTAATATAGGTATAGGGTTTAGTCTGAAACACACAAAAGTGTGTAAGGCTCTTGTAGCTGCTTGTGGCGCAATGTTCATAGCAGACTGGACATCAAAGAGCACCTTTTTGTATACAGTGACTTACTAGGACGAGAATGAAGCTGAAGAGGAAAGAATGTCAGTATAAGCTGAGAAGAGATGGGAAATTTAAAGGTATGAAAACAGAGTGAAATGCTGCCTTTCTCAAAAGTATTAAGGACTGCAGCCACCACAGTATAGTGTTAGTTTTGGGACAGAGAATGTCTCCTATTCATACCAACCTTCTAAGCCATTGCACAGTTCAAAGACCCTGAAGAACAACTAGAATCTGTTCGCAGTTATATCACCATGTATAGAACAGTATATGATGATTTTATCCTTTAGAAACACTTTGTCTCCAAAATGAACAACATTAACAACAAAACTTAAATTAATAACAAGATGTTAAAGTATATTCTCTGCTTTCTCTTCTTACAGTGCGTTCTGTATGCTTACAACATGCATATCTCCACTCTTCCTGCAGACTACACTGAACAGATGGTTCTTATGCCAGCCCAAAAGTTAAACCTGCAGCTTAATCCCTAGAAAGGATCTGAGACAACACAGCTCAATTCTGACTGATGTTCTTAGGAGAAACCACAGAGGCAGAAACACTTTCAAAAATGTCCACAACTGAAACAGAGAGGCAGCATCCAGTGGACTGCAAAGCCTTTCTGCTAAAGTTTTTTTTTTTCCTCATTTTTCTTTAGTCTCTTTGCCATTAGCATATGATGTCATCTTGTACTGTCCTTAGCATGAAATTAGCAGATCGCACTCATCTTCACCTTGCTATTGACAGTCCTGGTGGAAAAGAAAAACACAACACATCACAGCTTTAAACTAAGGCTTGCTGAAGAGACATGCACTTCATTGCTTCAAAATACATGTTATCTATTAATGTAAGCATCAAGCAGATGGATGTGGCTTACCCAGGTGACCTTCTTTACAACCAGAGCTCTAGCAGTTTACTGCAAATAATCTGTTCTCTACAGCTACAGAGAAGACAGGTAACATAACATGAGCACTTGCAGAAGTTTTGTTGCCATTGCTAGGAGCAGACAGGCAAGGTTAAAATTACTTGGACAGATCCGTAACGATGGGATTTTGTCTTTGTTCTTCACTGAATGCTGTATTGAGCCCAAAGGTATTTTCAAATATAAAAATGATTTTATTACCTGTTGTCAGATTATTTTCATAGAGAGGAGCCAAGCTGATTTGTTTTGGTTGACAGTTTAAAACTGAGGTGTATTAAGATGAGACAAAGCAATAAGAAAATCTTGAGAATGTTAAAGGCTGAAAAAAAAAAGCTGAAGCATTAGCTGAGGTATTTTTAGACTTTAAGCTCTCCAGGGCAGTGATTGTCTGCTGATGAGTATTGTACAAAGCTGAGCATATTGCTAGCTCTAAACAAGCACAACATTTCTACCATTGAATCTCCTTACATTAGATAAAAGGGGAGAATAATGATACAAATAATTTGGAAAACAGAAATTCCTTACTTAGAGAGAACACCTGTAAATCAAATTATGCAAAAGGATTCCCTTTCCAAAATCTGAAATAAAGAGGCAGCTTCATCAAGCATTTCTACAAAAATCAGTTTGTCATATATACTGTCTAATTACTGTAGACCAAAGCAACTTCCAGGAAACAACTACCAAAATGAATGAGTTAACAATTATAATTCCAAAGACATATGTTTCCTAATGATTTTATTCAAAACAGGCTACATTAAATTACAGCAACCAGAGAATACTGTAACTGAAACAAAAAATTATCAGTTGAAATTTCTTTTGAAAAAGAAAACAATTCTTAATCAAGAGCATGATTTTCATTCCTTTTCACCCCAGGACATCACAATTGTGAAAACTGGGCAACAGGGAAGACAGTAGAATTTTACACCATCAGTCTCTACTAATTTACATTAAAGTTCCATCTTTCATTTGCTATATGCAAATATAAATAACTTCAAAAGATGTAATCACTCTCCTGGTGTTTTCTAAGATAATAATAGTCCATTCAACAGTAGTTTAAAGCCCAGGCATTGCGAAACCCAAGTGGGATAATAGAATGTATTGTTCAAACTAAGAAAACAAAGGAAGTTAATCAAGGTTTTACTTGACTACAGCTGTCTTCAAACACGAGCTTTGAGAGGTATTTCTTAACCAATGATTAATGAGTGGACACCTGGAAAAAAACAAAACAAAACAAAACAAAACAAAACAAAAACCTGCCAAATTGTAACTTGTTTGCTGAAACAACACAGCAGTCACTATATAAAAAGGAAGTTATTGTCATAGAATTTATGCAGAAAAGCCAGCTCTACAAGACAAGAAATCTGCTTCTCTCTTTGACCCTGCAGACAAGATAAAAATATGGCTGCATAAATATTGGTCAAAGAAAAACCGTTCAAGTCTACTACAAGATAAATAATGATTGGATCAGTGTTCTAAAGGAATTTGAAATATATATTTATACTTTCAGAATATTTTTCCAAGACATTTGAAAAAAAATTGCAAGGAAATATATAGGAAAGGAAAAATCGGCAGCTCTGAGATACAGGATTCACATGGCAAATACGAAGCTCTTCAGACAAGAGTAATATTCCCTGAAGTATTTGATGATGTTAGAAGTAACTCATAGAGTTTATTACTTTTACTCCAATAATCACTCAATTTCTTGTGGAGAATCTCCCACTTCTGAGATCTAACCAATCTCTTTGTGAAAAAATGTCATCCCCTTGAGTTCGTTTCAAAGATTCTGAGGCTTGCTGTGGACAGAAAAATAAGAGAAGTTTCTTCAGCAGCCTCTTAGGCACCTCTTAGGCACCTTCTGGTTCAAGCTATGTTAAGCTATGTTTCCTTCATTTTTGCAAGTTTCCCATTCTTGCCTTGTTTGTTGTCCAGGTCTAGATCTGAGCCTCATTGTGGCTGGTGACAATGAAACATTAAAGAATTTCTTATAATTGTTTGGCTGGGGAAGAAGTTTCCATCCATACCTTGGAGGTGTTCAGCTGTCAAGAGAGAGATTTTGACAGACCTCATATGCTCTTTTGCCTGTGGCTGACATATGGTCAAAACAGTGGATATTGCCTGTGATTCAACTAAAGACTGTGAATGCAGAACAAAGAAGGTAAGATACTAGCTTAGAACCATGAAAATAGGTGGTTTAACGTGGTTTTGACTGAGCAATGGTTTGATTTCATGCCTAGTGCCAAGGCCTGTGCCATGTTTGCTGTGATCCTAGGTTCCCTGTACTGAAAGGTGAATTTCTCTAATAAGAAAGTGTTTGTGCAACAACTGCATGTAGAACAACGATGCATGTGTAGAATGGTTTATAATTCCTTTGCAAAATCTCCTTTATCCATCTCTAGCTCCCTGTAACTTTGCAATGTAAGAGTTTCTTCACAGCTGTAATTAGACTGTCTTCCAGATCATCTCCATGAATGCTTGGAGCTGGCAGTTGGTGATGGCAAAGCTGAGAGCCTCTGGGCAAGGATTAAGGGACAAATAAATAAAGCAGATGTTGTCATGGGAGTCTACTATAGGCCACCCAGCCAGGATGATGACACTGATGAGCTATTCTTTAAGGAACTAAGAGAAGCCTCCAAGTCATCTGCCCTTGTCCTTACAGGGGACTTCAACTTGCCAGATGACATACACCTGGCACCAACAGGTCCAGAAGATTCCTAAAGCATCTGGACAATAACTTTTTGGTACATGTACTAAGGGAACCGACCAGGAAAGGTGCCTTCCTAGGTTTGCTACTTACTATCAGAGAGGGTCTTGTGGAAGAAGTGGCCATTTGGCACTGTCTTGGCCACAGCGACTGCAGAACAGTCAGGTTCAAGATCTATGCTAATGGGAGGAAAACTGACACCAAGACCTCAACTCTAGATATGAGGAGAGCAGACTTCAGGTAGCTCAGAGAATTGCTTAGTAAGGTTCCCTGGGAAGAAGCTTTTGAAGGTGCTGAGGTCTGTCAGTGTTGGTCACTTTTTAAGTACCACCTACTAAGAGCACAGGACCAGGCAGTTCCAAAATGCGAGAAATCTAGCAGGCGAGGCAAATAAACAGCTTGGTTGAGCAGGGACCTTCCTGAACTATGACAAAAAAAGGATGTATATAGTCAGTGGACACAAGGTCAAGTGTCATGGGAGGACCACAGAGATGCTGCTAGCCACTGTAGGGAGGAAATTCATGCAGACAAAGCTCAATTAGAATTGAAGATGACCAGTACTGTGAAGGACAATGAAAAGGGCTTTTTAAAATGTTCATGGCAAAAGGCAAACTAGAAATAACATTGGACCATTACTCAATGAGCATGGTCACCTTATAAACAGGGACATAGAAAAAGTGGAGATGTTTAATACTTTCTTTGCCTCAGTCTTCAACACTGAAGATGGAATCAGGGGACCCTATAGACCTGGGCTAGAGAACCATGGCTGCAAGAATGATAAACTCCAAATCAATCCAGAACTTGTTTGAGATTTGCTAATCCAGCTAGATCCTTACAAGTCAATAGGGCCTGATGGGGTTCATCCAAGAGTACTTGAAGAGCTGGCTGATGTCATAGCAAGAACTCTATGATTTTTCAATGCTTCTGGAAATCTGGAGAGGTCCCAAGTGACTGGAAGCTGGCAAACATTGTCCCAGTCTACAAGAAGGGCAACAGGGAGGGCCCTGTCAATTACAGGTCTGTCAGACTCACGTTTGTGCCTAGCAAAATTATGGAGAAGTTTGTTCTGGGAGTTATTGAAAAACATGTGAATGACAACATAGTCATTGATCCCAGCCAGCACAGGTTCATGAAGGGAAATGCCTGCTTGACCAACTCAGTTTCATTCTACAACAAGGTTACCCATCCAGTTGACCAAGGGAAACCTGTCAATGTAATCTTGTAATCTAGCCTTTGATACTGTCTCTCACAGTATCCTCCTGGACAAGTTGTCCAGTATACAGCTGGGTTAACACAAAATGCAGTGGGTGAGCAATTCGCTGATGTGTCAGACTCAAAGGGTTCTAGTAAATGGGGTAATATCAGGCTGACAACCAGTCACTAGTGGCATTCCGCAGGGATCCATCTTAGGGCCAGCACTCTTCAATGTCTTTATAAATTACTTGGACATAGGACTTGAGGGAATACTAAGTAAGTTCACTGATCATAGAAAATTGGGAGGAACTGTTGACCCACCTGAGGGCAGTGAAGCCCTGCAGAGAGATCTGGACAAATTGGAGAACTGGGAAATCACCAACTGCATGAAGTTCAACAAGGGCAAGTGCTGTATTTTTTACCTGGGACATGGTAGCCCTGGCTGTACATACAGACCAGGGGACAAGAGGCTGCAGAACATCTCTGCAGAGATGGATCTGGGGGTTCTGGATGATGGTAAGTTGAACATGAGCCAACAGTGTCCCTGGCAGCCAAGAGGGCCAACCATGTCCTGGGATGCACCAAACACAACAAGAATCTAGGGTGAGGGAGGTGAGTCTCCCACTCTATTCTGCACTGGTACAGCATCACCTGGAGCACTGTGTGCAGTTCTGGGCACCACAGGATAAAAAGGATATAAAGCTACAAGAGAGTCCAGAAAAGGGCTACAAACTTGGTGAAAGTTTTGGAGAGGAAGCCGTATGAGGAGCAGCTCAATTCACTTGGTTTGTTGAGCCTGGAGGAGACTGAGGGGAGACCTCATGGCAGCTACAGCTTCCTCACAAAGGGACAAAGAGGAGCCAGCACTGATCTCTTGTCTCTAGCGACCAACAACAGAACACAAAGGAATGGCAGGGAGATGTGCCAGGGAAGGTTTAGGTTGGACATTAGGAAAAGGTTCTTCACCCAGAGGGTGGTGGAGCACTGGAAAAGGCTCCCCAGGGAGGAAGTCGCAGCTCTGAGCCTGACAGCATTCAAGAAGAGACTGGACAAAATCCTCAGACGCATGGTGTGAACTGTGGGGTTGTCAAAGGCAGGGACAGGAGTTGGACTTGATGATCCTTGTGAGTGCCTTCCAACTCAGGACATTGTATGATTCTATTTTGCATACATGTGCAGACATAAACAAATCTCCTTTGGACAGACACCTCAATGAGGTCCATCAGCTGAAAAAAAAAAATAGACCAGTTTCATCTTTGTTGGCACTGAGCACAGTGGGGACGAGAAGAAACCATGAGCTGGAAAGTGTTTTGAAGTCTGAGTGGTCTTGTACAAGGTAGCACAAAGTGCAGCCTCCCCAACTCTACAAATGGGCTGGGCGTCACTGCACTGCTTTTTGTGAGAGAGAGCACGTAACACTGCAGCAGTGCTCTGCATGGCTAAACAATCTCTTCTAGCATCACTGATCAGAAGCAGTCCTATCTCAGACACAAGAAATCAATATTCTGTTACTGATTTCCAGAATAGGTGGTTTAAAAATAAATAAATAAATAAATAAATAAATAAATATCAAAAAATAAAAACTGGAACAAACAAACAAACAACAACAAACACAACCAAAACAAAACAAATCCTGTATTGGAAACCAGGGGAAAATTGGAGCAACTCGTGTCGCCGCAGATGCTTTTCGCATTCACCACTGTTTGTGTTTAAGTAACAGTATCTAATAAAAAGCTGTGTGTAAAAGAGGAAAAGTGGCTTTACTGACCATGCAACAAAAATTCCATTTACCTGAAATGAGCTAATTCTTTCAGATCACAGTCTGCTGCTTAATTCTTTACAGGCTATGATTTAAATAGCTATTCCCCCACAATCTGTGTGTGCATGTCCCTCAGAGAAGATGTAGAGAAAGACTGGTAATAGAAAGACTCAGAAGCTTTAGCTTAGTGTTGCCTGGAGATTTTTCTTCCCTTCTGTGTGCCTGAACCTTCATTAAATGAAATGTCTGAAAAGCAACCCTTAAAAGTTGGCCAGTGGAGCAAATCTGGGCCTTATGGCGAGAATTCAAAAAATCAGGTGATGAAGAATGCTACAGTAGTTATTTACAAAAATAAGAAGTGTAAGAAGAACTATCTAGATAAATCTGAAGAGGTAAAATTGATGTGATGGTGTAGAAAAGAACAATTAGAAATGGTGGTTGAAACAGATGACTGCAAAACAGTCTCTGCATCTTTAGCTTGTCTGTTACTATATAAATCTTTATTTTAAGATATTAAAAATGTGGAGGTGAGTGGGAGGTTAAAATCAGACAGGAGATAGAAAAAGATTTATTACTTATTTTCTTTCTTCCTTACTACTTGGATTTAGATGTGACTGAACAGTAAACTACTTGCATTGCCACCTTGGCAAGTAAACCAAGCAGAACAATAAACCTGAAGCATCTACAAATTCTTCTGTTTAGCATTTGCTTGAGTAAACAGCCTTTACCATGAGACCCAGGTATAGTTTCATTAGGGATGTCACAGCTTGGTGTGTCTGATTTAGCATTGCATGCTGTGAAATTGCTTCTAGAGATTAGATCACACTTGACAGTAACACAATAAATGCATGAGTAGCATTGCACTAAAGCTGCAGAATATTTCAAATTCACCCATGAAGCTGAAGGAGATTTTACTTTAAGGCTCTCTGTCAGGCACTGTGACCTGATATAAATGCTGCCTGCTGTCAGAAAGGATGGTCCCATGTTGCCCCAGGTTGCCTATTCCTACCACTATCAACTGCACCAGAGCTGGCATTTGTAGGATGAGTCAGATCACCATGCAGCTGCACAAATACTCATGCCTACCCAAGAAGAACATCCTGTTGGGGGTGACAGGCCATACTTATGTCAGATTAAAGTGAGTAGTACCACAGGCTAAAAAACTGTGCAGGATATTGCTCTCAGCCTGCAAGCAGAAATCGCAAACAATAGAAAACTCAGCTGAGAGCACTGCATGACCTTTCAAGTTAGCATGCTGGTAATAAAATGTTTTGAAATGTGACCATCTGTTTTCTAATAGATAACTGGAAATTCAATTTATCGTTCCCAAACTCCTCGACTTATTAAGCAACAAATAAGTGATTACTTGCCCATTCTAAAACCATAAACATATACCCTGATATACAGTACTGTCCCTTGGGTTTTGCCTGTAGGTAAGTACCGCCTCTGATAGCCAATAAATGTCCCAGCTGCTACCTGCATTCCTGAACACCTAACCCAGCTGAGGAGGAAAGACAGCAGATCAAAGGCCCCTGTGCTGACTTCCCTTGCCTCTCCTTTTATTTTTTCTTTCATTTTTGATTTATAGCAAGACATGAAGGCCACTGATAATTGAAGCTGAGAAGACTGTTTCTGTATTTAAGTTCTTAATTACAGCTGTTGATTTTTGGTGACACTGAAATCCTACAAATCCAATACAATAATTACTGTTTATGAAAACAAAAAATTTAGCTTTTTACATGTATACTGATGTGCATATGAGTTTGTTTTACTACAAATGGAACACCTATGCCCCATATCCTGTGGAAGAATTACTAACAAATATACATTACTGTGGATCTGAAAATAAATTTAAGCTAAAGAAAAACTGTGCAAAAGACAAGAGAAAATAAAGGGGATCATAGTCCAAAACAGAGGGAGAGTTTAGGAAGAGCAAAGAGCAAGATCATTATAAGAATTTTGCCAGAATGAAGCCAAAAGGAATTCCATCATGTGATTTCAAATTGAGTTTTACATCTAAAGGTTAAACTTCTCAGAGCAACCTTAAAATCTGTAGCTCAAACACTTGCCGTACATATTATTTTCAAGTAGAAAATGGAGATTTTCATAACTACTCAAAATGACATCTATTGAACATACCTTGTGTATGCAGTGTTGCCTAGTACTAGTAAAAGGCCTTAATGAAAACAACTAAAATACAAACCTCTATAATCTGATTTTTACTCAGTTCCACATAATGTCTTTTGTCAACTGATGTCACTTTTTCTAATATTTATCACGTGAATATGTGCCTACTGGTGCCTAAACCAGAAGTAATGTCAGTTTATCAGTATCCAAAGTCCCCTCTGATATACTTGTAGTATTTATCATCTTAGATTTGTTACATGCACTTTCTGCTCCTAATAGCAAATACTCAAGTGGGGCCTGTTTACAAGCTGGAGGATCCCTTAGCAAGAAGAATGCCACTGCAAGAGAGCAGGCAGGGAGTTCGGGGGCTAAGTTGGTGTAGGATGAGAAAATAACCAAGTAGTATAAATCCACAATAGCCAGAAAGTTTGCAAGTCCTGTCCACCTCAACCTGAGTGATAGAGGGGTTGTGAGCAGAGCGCACTCCAGTTTCTCCCCCTCTGGAGCATTTCTTCTGGGCTGTTATTACCAGAGCAGGATAAAGAGCTCTTGGGTACAAAAGATCCAAGACAGAAAGGAAATGTGTTTCAGACTTGAAAGGAGACAGTGAAGGCCTAAGGAACTGGATTTCTATTTTGATTCCTTCTGCCATCTGAAATAGCCATTCCCACTAATTCTCTTCACATTCCTTCCAGGAGTCATCTGCTCAGTGGGCAGACCCTCTCTGACTGCCTAAAAAAGTGCATATCTCATTGCATGAACTTCCCAGTTTTCCAGTACTCAATCATTCTCCTGAAACTTGGCCATTGTTTCCATCTTCACCCCTGCCCTGCAACATCTACAGATGCTTCCTGTAAAGCTGAGAAGTTTAGTTGTGCCGTTCAAGAATGTGTAGATAAACTGGCTTTGAAGAATTTTGTGATATGTTTGCATGAAAGATGATGTATAAAAATAAAATGTTTCATTACATGACCAGCCAAATCTGATCTAACCTCTTTACTTGGTATCACTTGAGTAGAGAAAAGTTTCCTATTAGTGACAGTTATTCATAAATATGTACATACACACATACATATGTTTGTGTGCATGTATGTGTGTGTATGTGTGAGCTGAGAGTCATTCCATCAGAATAACATACTGGTGAGTTTTCTGATGAATGAGTTAAAGAATCTAGGACTTGTTCCTTCAGTGATGTTCTTTTCTCTAGAATAAAAACAAACAAAAAAAAAAACTGTAAAGTTTCTCAGAATGTGTTGTAATTTCAAAATGGGAGGTAAACATGGAAAATATTTGGAAAATATCATTATTGTCTTCAGTAGTCCTTTATATTTTTCTGGGCTTGCTCACTGATCTTAGGCCTCTGTTCATATGAATTCACCAAAGAATGCTGCAAGTATGTTGAATAGCAAAGAAGAGTTGATGACATTTTAGAAACATGCCCAATAACCGTTTATTTTCCCATGTGCAATATTTAACAATTGTGTTTTAATACAAAGTATTGACTGTTCTGTCAGCTTCAGGAATGTCTCCAGCTAACAGAAGAACCATTGTCAAGAAACAATTGAGTGAAAAAACGAATAAATTGATCATCTGAACTCTTAGACAGCCCTCATTGTAATAGCAGGTCCCAGGCTTTGCAGCTTTCTTTCTAAACAAACACATTTCAGCAATGGTTTTTCACTTTTAGAGCAGACCACAGTTTTTCTTGTCACATTTTACTGGAAAAGTAATATCAGACAAGTCTACATTTCATCAAAACAATCATTTTAAGAAGGAGGAGTATTCTTATCTATCTAACACAAACAAAGTGCTCATGAAGTAACAATGATTTTGTACTGGAAATAAAAAGAAAAACACATTTCTGACAGTGGATCAAAGTGACAGTGAGATGAGTTTTCTGCTCAGTGAAGTAGCTACTGCACTGCAAAAGCACTTACACTGGGGTTAAATAAGTTCATGGAATGCAAAGTTCTCTCCAGGTTGATACAGGGAAAGTTAGTCTCTAATAATTCCCCACTATCAGTGATATGATATTTTTATGGATACACCCACAGCACCTGCATAAGCTCTCGCACAGTGGAATACCCTCTCACAGTGACCTTCTCATAATACTACACTGTATTTTGCAGCCATTAACCATGTTAGTGTTGTTATGCAGCTGCTACACTGCTACGTTGCGTGGGTGGCTCTCTAATGCTGGCTTTTTTAAGGGTCCTTGAAATCACAACAGGATAAATCTTCTTCAGGGAGAAAGTTCAACCACATTCTTTCAGCAGAAGGAAAGCCTTTCCTATCATGCAATCCTTGAACTTACAATTCCCCGTCCTTCTCCCTGTTCCCTAGCTGACCCACAATGAGTACAAAAAGTGAAATCTCAGGTTTTCAGAACACATCTTATTGAAACAGGGAGTTTTAAACTCCCTTTCACATTCTCTGTTTCATCACTGCCACAAAAAGAGGATCTGGTTCAGGGTGGCATTGAGCAAACAGACACACCAAGCCAAACTGAAGATGCCGGTTTTATCCTGTGTAAACAGCCTGTGTGGCCAACAGGAATTTTACACCTGAAAAAACATCTGTGACACCACCGCTCCACAGATCTGGACTGGAGGCAGGACCGTGACTCCTTCACAATAACAGGAAACACTGTCGTCAACAGGGAGCGGGCTGTGCTGAAGCTATCTTTTCTATACATGCTCGACAGGGAATGTAAAGAACATTCCCTTGTAAAGTTTATTTGGATAGCAGAGGGTGTAGGAGGGCTGAGCTAGAGTCTCACGAGAAGCAAGGTGTTCTCAAAGATCACTCTAAAGGTTTAAATTATTTGTCTCTTCTAAAATGTTTTGGTAAAAAGAAGAAAAAAAAAATGAGTGCTTTGCGGTTTGTTTAGCATCACATCCCTGCTTGTTATGAAGCTGTGCTGGCCCATTCGAAAGACTGTGTCACCTCTCCCTTTCAAGGGAGCTTTTATTTTCAATTCTGTCCTTCCCCCATCCAAATGCCATAGCACACTGGCTCTGGAGGTCAGAGCAAAGCTGTTGTGAGAAAACCCAGCCTTTCCCCAGACCACCTCTTCTAGCCTGCTCTTGAGGACAAGAGGTGGCACAAGCCGTCCCCCAGCATACAGGGATCCCCATGGCTCCCAGACTTATGTCATTGTTTTGCTCACAAATAATTCTGATAAACATACTTTTGGAGTATTTTTACGTAAGTGGCATCTCTACTTGCTGTGCCAACTACATCAGTGAGGGTTTTCTCTATGAAGAACTCTCTACTGTCTGAGCAACATCAGATATGTTTTGAACCATAACAAAGAAGGTCATGAGCAAAGAAGCAGTCAGGAATTACTAGAGTGCAATTTCTGTCTTGTTATATCTATTTCCTACTGGGATTGTACTATTTATCCCCTATGTGTGGGGGCAACAAAGGTGATTAGACTTCCCTGGGCCAGCTGTGGATTTTTCTTTGCCATAGGAGTAAACACATGAGTCAATCAGCTGTTTTTTCACTCTAGGTTTACATACAAGTTTAAGTGCACCTTCTCTGAATTTAAAAAAAAATAAATTAATTTTTTTTTTTTTTTAAATTGTCTTTCTGTATAAGCCTATCTGTGGAAACTCAGTGTCACCATCTATAAAAATCTAGTGACTTTTAGTGAATCTGAGCTACACAAATACCTGAAAAGTCACTACCAGGGCTTTTTTTGCGTTCCTCTGAGAAAGGGATGTCCAGGACAAGGACTTGCTCAGGCCTTGAGCATCAGCTGCTTTTTTACATCCACTCAGTAACAGAAGGTGTTGAGGACAGCTGACGGCACCAAAATTCATGCTGTTAAGTCTGGTTTTCAGAAATCAAGAAGTATTCACATGTCAAAACAAGACAGTTTAAGATGCTTTTTAAAGCTAAAAGCATCAAGCTATGCTATTTGGTAAGCTGCATACTATTGAGAAGCAGACAATTGGAAGGTAGTGATCTTTAAGTTCTCCCAGACCTTTCTTGACCTTCTAATGCTGGGCATGACAACTCCACGATCACAGATATTACTTAAGGCTAATTTAGAGGCTCCTGTGTAAAGCTGGTCAGCTTGGAGACCTGAGACAGTCTAGACAGAGGAGCGTGAAGCCCAGCACTGTCTGGCTTACCTCCAAATGTAGGTATACACTCGCACACATAAACTGTACTCTGTTGTGGACCCACACGCCAGGAAGCAGTAGAAAGTAATTTTTAAAAAAGTGTTCAAAGTAACTTGTTGACAGGCAGTAGTCACTCCAGCCTGAATGTTGACTCAACAAAAATGGGTAAGAAATATGAGCTTTAAGACAATGAAAAGGTCAAAGAGGTTATTTGGGGGTTTTTTTGTGCCAGGCAGGATGTTAGTGCATAATTTCTGTTGGTCACCCTTAGTCTTTCTGAAAATCATGAACTTACACGTCAGCTGTGGCTCTAAGCCCCAGACTTTGAGACCAATTAGAAATTGCACTGATCCAGTGATTTCAGCTTGGTGTCTTTACTAATTTTCAGGGAGCACTGATAAGTAGTAAATAACATCATAAAACGGTGCAAAATGTCTCCTCTGCTATGCTGGGTGTACCTTGAGAGCATTGTATGGGGCAGATAACCACTGGGATATAAAGAAAGAGAAAAAACTGGTGGTTCTAATCTGTCATAGTGTCTCCTGTGTTCAAGATGGGAGCAGATGTACAGCTGGGATACCATCACGTAAGGGAAGAACTTATGTTACAAGAAATGGCAAAGGTAGCAAGGCTTAGCTGGTCACATGAAATGAGAAGCCACACTCAGCTAAGGGGAAATTGTTCTAGTGTGACAAGACTGGGCAAACAGCAGGTCTGGAAACAAATAATTTAAACCAATAGATGAAGTTGTCCCAAGACCAAATGGGTATAAATTAGCTATGAATAAAGGTAGCCTGGAAATTGGGTAAAAAAATGAGTTGTTGTGGTCACCAAAATTTGTGGACCCAGATGGCGTCTGGTCATCATCACATCCTCTTCAACTTCACTTCCCTTTCTCTACCACAATCTCTCATCTCCATTTCTATTCACCAAAATTGAACCACAATTGACTGAATAACTTAAAGTAACATTTCCATCTGGAAACAGTACAGTGTTTTGCTTAGCTCAAAATAGTTCATGTCAACATCTCTGAATATTTTCTTTTTCTTTCTCTTTCTTTCCCTTTATTTCTGTTTCTTTCTTTCTTTCTCTCTCGTTCTCTCTCTTTCTTTCTCTTTCTTTCTTTCTTTCTTTCTTTCTTTCCCTCTTTCTCTCTTTCTCTCTTCCTTACATTAAATCTTTCAATGTTTGCTGCAATTTGGGGCAAAGTAAATGCTAAAATTACAACCTTTCCTTGTGGGTAGAGATAATGGGGCCATCTTGTTCTCCTTAAAATAGCTGTGATCCTGAGATTTGTATGCCGTAACACTTCAGGGAGTATAGTTCTTTAAAAGGTTGCAGGACACAACAAGAGATGTACACCTTATGGCTTTTGTGAACAAAAAGCCAAGGACGGTGTGGCTTAATGCTAGAGACTCAAGCTGAACTTCATCTTTCTGACACACTAATGAATGCTTTTATAGCCTAGCTATCTTGGCTGCTCCATTCTATATCAACTGTAAAAATGCATTTTAACTTAAAAATGGAAAGAGCTGTTAAAAAGTCAGGGGATTTCCAGATGTTAATTCTGTTTGGATTTTACCCCTCAATAATGAGCAGTGGTTTGTAGTTTTATTGCCGTTCCCAACTGACTGCATCTGAAATGCTTTGCACAGAGGTTTAGTTCTTCTGTAATAGGTTTCTAGAGCCAGCAAAATATGGGCATTATTCCCATGCCTACTTCTGCATATTTTATCTTTGGCAACAATGTCATATTGTAACCCTTCTTGATTGCTAAGAAGTCTCAAGTGAAATCATCTTAGTTAATGATGAATTAATTTTTCTCTGTTTGACTCATCCCTGTGGTTGGTGCATATCCATCACAGACTGCTAGAATACCTAGTCAGATAAACCACAAGACATGAAAACCCTCTGATGTGTAGAATTTTAGCTATACCTTATGGATTTGAGAAATCATACTAGAAATCTCTTAAAATCTAATGAAATGTCCTGTGCTTCCAGCTTCTCCATGATAAGAAAAAAGAATCTAAAATATGTTTTGTATTTACTGTCATGTCTTCTTTTTCTCTTGTTTTGTTGTTATTTTGTGATTTCGTCTTTGGTTATTTAGCTCCAAGGAGTGTAGAAACATGTAAAGGAAAAATAAATAATCTCCATTTAATTTCTCTTTTACTGTCATTTGCTAACCCACATCCTCATTAGAACTAGGAGTACATGTAAAATATCTACCAAGCAAAAGAGATACTGATTCTAGGAAACAGGTATTTTTAAAAGCATTCTTGATGTTCTCCAAAACTTGTTTTCATTCCACTTTATCCACTTCTCCAGTTCTCCTCAAATGAGGTTAAAAAGTTGCTTGACTGTTCTCACACCAGCCTAAAGCAAAGCTTCTGGGGCAGAGAGGCAACATCACGCCCGTAGAAGATTGGCAAGAAACTAAGTAACCCAGGCCAAAATTTCTCTATTCATTCAGTCTTTATCAGTTGCCTTTCAGTTGAACTGCCAGCTTGCTTTATATCTTACACCAGTCACCATCAGTGAGTTTAGCAGGTTAACACTGTGATTTACAAGGCCTGAGTGCATCATATCATTTCAACATGGTCATGGTAGATCTTCATAGCTAGATAATGCAGTAGTTGGTCATGATAATAGCTGTTAGTTAGGGAAAGAGGCCAAATGATTTAAGAAGCTCACTCCCAGAAGTAAAGTTCCCTTCGTATTAGCTGAATCTGACCCCAAACTCCATCAAAAACAAGAACTCTAATGCTTATGAATCTCTGACTGAGCTTTGTAAATTCTTAGATCTACACCTGAAATTAAATTCTAGCAGAAGGCCTTTCTGGAGATGCTTTATAAACAGAAAAAAAATGTTCTTCTGTATCTTCCATGTTTTTGGAAGTGACACAAAACAGCAGCTAAGAAGCTTAAAATAAAAAAAAAAAAAAAAAAAGCAGAATGGATGGCTGTATGGATGGATAAATAAGGTAATAAGGTAGTTTGTATTTAAATAGACTGACAAATCAATTATTGCAAAGAAGAACATACTAAATTTCCTGCGATTTTGCATACGCACTCGAAATGGGTGAATGAATCATCATTAGTAGGGGATAGGAAAGTAATATTTCTGCTGTTTGGGTATGACCAATATGGGATATTAAAATCCTACCTTTTTCTATTGCTTACGTTTTCACAGAAAGAAATATAGTATGCTTATAATCAGGGTGGACAGTGAGCTTTAATGTGTTTTTTTCTGTCACAACAAGTTATATTTTAACTGTATATACCAGGAAATATACTAGTATACACAAGCTGCTAGGATGTATGTGTAGTAGGAGTAAGCTATGCATATCACACATTCTTTACTTTCCAGACAAGATTTCGTAATCTACTTGCAATAACAGTATATCAGGAAAATAACTTTTGGATCCATTATATACCTGGGGAATGTAGACAAGAGCAAAATAATTAACATTATCAGAAGAAAATAAAGCTTTCTTGCCTTAAGACATCTACAATTCTTAACCTGATCTTTCATTATATACTTAATATGTGGAGTTCAGTCTTGAAAACATAAAGATCTTTGTTATTTAATTGAGTTAAAAACAAAACATAGATGCTTTTTATTTTGTTTTCTGTTTGAGAAAGTATCCACTTTAAACACAAATTTTTCAGTTCCTGAACTCTGAATGTTGCATAAAATCTTGTTCCTCAGAAATACAGAGGATACAAGGAATAGGGGGATGGAGCAGGACCCACACCCAGTGAAATAAATGGGCTTTCAAAGCTGGGAAAAGCTTTGTCTTTGCTTTCTGATTTCTTTATCTCATTGTTTACAAACCCCAGATGTCTTAGAAAGACCTCACTTGTTGCCACGTATTTTCTTTCCTGATGAATCATTCCACCCTTTTTCAAACCAAGACAAATGTTAGTTCTCTTTTATTGTAAGGTTACCTTTCAATAAGCTCAGTTTAATGTGTTCCTGTAGCTCAGAGGAAAGCTGTTGGAAACTTGGGAATATACTGAATACATAATAAAAAACATACATACATAATAAAAAAGGGGGGGGGTGTGGTGAGGGGAAGTCGCACCAACTTAATAGTAACAACTTGAGAACTCAGTATCTCTCATGTCTCTTTCCCTTTCCACTGCACAAACAGTTAACAGAGCCATTTTGGAGACACCGACAAAAACTCCAAGGTTTACAGCAGCTGGTATGTTTAGAAACAGTACCCTGGTACCACCTCTGCCTCTCTAATTACAGCCAAATTAGTCTCCTGCCCCACTGGAGAGTGGAAAAGAGAAGCCAAGGATGACAGGGAGCCTGGGCTGGTGAGGAGTGTTATACAAAGGATAGCAGTGGAGCCAGCTCCGTGCCAAGGGTTTTGGTTTCACTGTGCCCCAGCTGCTCTGATGGAAAGGCAATCTCTTCAAATGACCTGACGGTTAAATTCATGCAATGCCCTTCACTCTCAGAGTAGGCTTTGTCTACAAATACACTAGTGAAGAGATTGGAGAACTGTCTGCTGGCTGATCAGGCTGATGGTATGGCATGGCTGCTCTACTCATATGATGCTCCCCCTCTCCCCTGCATCCCACTGTCCATTTGGAAAATATTATACTTAGATCTGTCTCCTGATCATGCCTGAGCACTGCCTGTTACAGTGCTGCTCAATACAGATCAAAACTGCCAGGAAGCATGCTAACAATCATATAGCACAGACAATCAAACCCATCACTCACGCCAGTATCTCTACACCTTCTGTGACCACACATAACCCATAGCCAGTTTTATTCAGAGCTAAAGAGAAACAAGCTGAGCAATACCTTGGTGAGATTAAACATTTTAAGGATAGGAAAATTTGTCAAATAAGTTCTTACTTTACTCAAAATCTTCCAGTGATACTTCAGCAGCAACATCAGGAGACCCTTTGCTCCTTGCCATGAGCACTCTGAGACAGCCAAGTACTTGGGTGTGCATGTAACTATACAGCACGTGGAGAGTCTTGAGATGCTTCATGGAACTAGAAATATACTTGAAGCTGAACACATGGATAAGCATTATCTGCAAGAGGGCCAAGTTCTTTTACCACTTTTCTGGTGTCTGCTTTTCCTTCCCACAACCTTGTCTCGTAAATTGGGATGTCTTCCTTCTTCTGTAAGCTGTCTTTCACAGCTGTGGGCTGTTTTAAGTGAAATCTTGTCTATTTGCAAGCCATATTGACTGCTATTGCTTGTAAGTCATAAAGTCTAACTTTGCTCCTCTTTCTATCAAGCTGCTTTAGTTCTCTTGGTTTGACATATTTCTTATGTAACCTGCAATGTGTGATGCTAAATGCTAACAAGAAGATGACAGTTTGGTTTAAACCATAACTGTGATAGACCTTTTGGGTTGAACAGAAAAATAGTTCACCTGCCATCCTGAATTCCCATAAGCATGCAGACATACAGTGAAAAGAGTGGACCTGCAATGTAAGTTCCTAGCAGAGCTATTCCTGCAGCGACGTCTTCATAAACAAGAAGGTTTCCAAGTGCCTGCATCGTCCATTGACTTCTGCTTGATCTTCCCTTTATGATGAGAGTCTGAAGTAAATTGATGTAATGGGTCTGGAGACAGTAACTCTGATCCCATAAAAGTTCATAATTTCTTTAGTGGCAACACTAAATAGATCTATTATAATGGAGATTATAGTCCTGTTTCAATGAACTTCCACTTATGAGACAAGAATAAAATAAAGAGTGGGACAAAAAAGAAGAGGAAGGGAGGAAAATTATAATGTGATAATCCAACCAATTATAAGGTTGAAGAAACTGCAGGGGTGGGCATAGAACTTGTACATTGATTTGACTTGGCTTTACATGAGACCTGGTGTATGCATTTGGTTTCTCCCAAATTCTTTCTTTCTTTCTTTCCATTTTGAACAGTAATGTAATATGTTTAGATCACTATCACATAAAGTGGTGACTATAATTTTTTTCATTTCTATTAGCAACATTCTTATGTGGATGATTTTCAACTTGTAGTGCGTTTGGCAGCTACCCTGGAGGTAGCTAATGAAGTCATGTTTTAGACCAACTAGTGATCTGTAGTAGACATGTAATGTCTTCCTTGCTCTCTGAGGAAAGCAGCTTAAGGCTGCTCACCTGAGTTCTCATGTTTTTAGGGCTAGGATCACGTTGGTCAACAGACCAACACCTTCTGTAGTGATGAGACAATTCCTTCACTTGGCTAAACGAACAATGCTCAGTAAACTGAGTTAGGGTTTACTGAGGTTAGGGATTTTTAAAGTTCTGTGTTTCTACTTGCATTGAACAAGGATGACCATTCATGACAGTGTTGTCAAAATACTTTTCCAAGCTAAACCTTTTTTTTTCAAGATATAAGAGATTACATTTTATAATTGCATGTTTTTAAAAAAACTAACAAAAAGGGACACTATTAAATAACCTACCAATATAAGTATCCTTTGAGACTGCTGTATATGCCTCTCAAGACACAAAAGACCTCTTATTTATGATAATAGGTACTGAAGATTAGTAGGAAGGCAATTTAGGGACTTAGATACTAGAAATGTGAGGATGAAATAAAATGTCATTGCCATAAAAGGGTGTAGATACAAATTATGAATGTGCCTACAGCTATTTGGACAGAGAAACTAAGATTCCTGTAGCTTTTAATTACTTCTATAATTTGCAGCAGAGAAATTATCTACTGAATGTGTGTATGTGTTCGCACACGTGTGGTTTGTGGGAGCAGCTGAATAACGGACTGAGAGACACGGTCATTAATAGAAAAAAATAGAGAATTGCTAAAAATCTTGTAGGAAGCAAGGAGAGTACCAGCTTTGTTTATACTCATGGGGTGAGAAACTGTACAACCTTCATGCTAACAGTGATTAAATGAAAAAAAAAAAAAAAGACACAAACAAAAGGAGAGGGGGCAGTTTTGCTCTCTTACTGTGTTGCTTTGTTTAAGGAAAACTGAAAAAGAGTTCCTCTCTGCTGAAGTAAACTCTGAAGACTCCCCACTGAGCCAAAAGAGGGAGTTTCACAGTCCCATTCACTTTTCTTCTGTTTTCCCAGCATTGTGTCAACCTTTGCACTGTGTCACACATCCGTACTGCAAGGCACAATACAGCTGCAGTGCTCACATTGGAGACAGGAGAGAAGAATCAAGTAATTTTTCTCAAAGGAATGTGGCTTGGATTTGTGCTGCTGCATATCTCTAGTTTGGCTCTGTTATCCAGATGCTCTTTACTGCTAATGCCTGAAGATGGAACTTATTTGGTTTGAAATCTCTTACGTTTTAAACGAGAAGTCAATATGGTAATTAACTGTTCCAAAGATGAATACATTCAGAGAAACACAACAGGCTAGAGGAAGGGGGATCACAGACGCGGCATTAGAATGAGGCAATTTATGTTAGATTCTAAGACTAACAGATTTTTTCATATTTATATGTAATTTTCGTAGCTATTTTCTGAGCCAATAGATATAGACCAAACAAATGTTGGTGTTTAAGATTTGTTTTTCACAGGCGAAACAAGTTAAGAGTAGTCCCAGAAAAATTACGTGACTTTTCTGAATTTCTTATTATTTAAGATCCCCTTACATAATTTCTTAGCATAAGTAAAAATAAATGCTAGTTGAATATGAGCCTAATCATGGATGGTGTTCAAAATGATGTAAAAAAAGACACCATCCTATACCGCTCTCCAGAGAGACTATGTGACACACTATGAGTGGAAACCATCATAAATGTTGAAAAAAAAAAAAAGAATAAAAAATCCACAAGCTTTTCCCCCTTACTATTTGCAGGTCAGACAACATGGGTCCCACTTCAAATATATATTTATTCAAAAGTAATTGCAATGAAACATGTCATATAAAAAAGAAAATTATTTTAATGGAGAACCCAGGAGCAGGGAGTGTCCTTAATTGAAAACTAGTTTCTTTACTGAAATCCGGACATGTTTATATGCACACTGAAATGTGGACACGTTTATTTAAAATATTTACTGAAAGAAAAATACCATCAGTTGAAAAGTTAACATTTCAAGCAATTGTTAGTAAATAAACATAATTTAATTAAGAAAAAATATGACATCTTGAATTTTTCAGAATAAAAACAGTTTTTACCCTCTCAAGATACTAAGTCATCATCAGAATAGTCAGTAACCATAGTAGCTTGATAAAAAAAGTACTCTATCTGAAGAACTTCTGTTATCTTATAGGGAGTTTACTGATGAAAAAATCTCCAAATAAAGTATTTGAAATGAATCAAGCTAAGTTCAACAGAGTCAACTATCAAAATCAAAGCAATTAATAAATTTGTTAATATATGCTTTCAAATTTATCTTATAATTCCTTTTCCATTTGTTGTGGTAGGAACATGAGGAACAAGTAATGACATCTACAGTTAAGACAACAAATTCTGTTGTAAACCTTACGTAATCCATCGGGACTGAGATTGCCTATGATGGGTACTGCCCTGTTCAATAAGATCTGTCACAAACACCTATATCCTCCTGTTTCCATTTTCCTTTCATATTCTCTCTCTCCTAACTTTGCAAAGCCCTGTAAGTAGGAAGATTCAAGAGGCAGCTTGAGTCCAGGCAGGTGGTATCCTTCTGCAGAACAGAAGCCAGGACTTGGTGATGCCAGAACTGGAGCCCCTCCTGCTGCTTGGCCACCTCCTGGGTTGTGTGAGGTTCAGGCTCGAAATGTTGCCTGAGGTGCCCTCTCCTCCCAGCCTCAGACCTGGGTCCATGACTCTCGGGTTTCCTTCTGGAAGAGGACAGGGGTCCTGGTACACAGTCAGGGTGCAGCTGGCATGATCTCAGGTCTCACAGCTCAATGGCAGCCAAAGAATTTAACACCCACTGCCTCAAGTCATAAAATGGACTTGAGCTGGACCACTGGCAAGTTCAGGGAAGATCTTTGGTCTGTAAATAGTGGCAGTCAGCTAAACATGCAAAGCATTAGGATTTACAAAACAAATAAAGGAGAAAAATGGTGAGGAAAAAAAAAAACCAACACAATGCTGCTGCATTAAGATGGGACGTTATTTCACTTGGACTTAACTCTGCAAAGCAATGGTCTCCTCACTCCAGAAATATTATTGCAGTTGTAGGCAAGTCATTATCAGTGTTAGGGTATAGAAAAATCAACATGCGAAGGTGTGAAGTTCAGGACTCTCTGAGAAGAGATAAAAAGATAAAGCCTGATGGGAGCAGACAGAGGCTGAGGCAGCAGAGAGCAGAAAGGCAATCAGAATTTTCCTCTCCTTATCATGTACAGTGGAATGTGCCCATGCACTGAGCAGTGAAACATCTATAATCAAAAGAAATTTTCAAAATGGAAGAAAATTTATTTCATAAATAACTAGAATATCTAGAATTATAACAGTGAAGAGTAATATAAAAATGAAGTTACAGAAAAAAATTTCCAAGCACAGACAGTAAAGAGGAAATTTTTTTCTGGAAACAGGTTACTCTGTAATTGTTCATGTTAAACATCTTTTCTACTAGGTGCAGCTAGTATTAGCCATTCACTGCTGGAGGCAGAATACTTGGGAGCCAGAAATCTGACTGTCCCACTTTGATGTGGAATAGCAATAAATAGCCCCTTGCCTTAGAAGGAGGGAAAAAAGAAAAAAAGAAAAAAAAAAAAAAAGAGAGAAAGAGAAGAAAAAAAAGGAAAAAAAATCTAAAAACCTACTGACTCCCCAACGATTCACTTCTGTTCTCTATTCTTGAACAGTAACTACAGGTTATACAGAAATGGATAGGTGGCCCCTAGGGGAGGAGACAAGGAGGATTTGTTACATAGAAATTGATCACCTGGTCCTGTTACTGAACTGACTCCTAGATACCCTTTCACATCCACAAGTCTCATCTACCAACGTGCTCATTTATTGTGTTGCAGCAATCACTTCTGTAGCAAAGGCACCAAAACAATTTCTGCTACAGCTCTCCATTTTCTGTCCTTGAAAACCAGCAATTTCATGATTAAGGTCTAATACACCGCTTCATCTTTTTTTATTCCACTGCATCTCTGATGCCCTCTGAACTACACTTCCTCAAATGACAAAGGCTGCTGCTTTCTACTTCTCTTATTATACCTTTTAAAACAGGGTGTTCTTCCATACTAAAGTCACTGTCTAGCATGTTGATGGATACTTCTGGTTTTTGGAGAGTACAGGCAGGAAAGAAACTCCTTATGCCAAAAACCCCCTGTGCTTATATTTAATAGAAACAAAAAAGTGGGGGTTTGGGGTTTTTTTTTTTGTGGTGTTATTTTTGTTCTTGTGGGGTTTTTTGTGTGCTTTTTGTTGTTTTTGGGGGGTTTTTTTAGTTCATTATTTCTTCGTTTAGTTTTTGCTTTATGGGAAAATGTATCAATAACACTTAATGTTTTAACTAATGTTAATTAATGTCTAATATTTTCATTTTGTGACCTGTGTGCTTTCCGCATATTTTGTCAAGCAAACAGGTGGCTTAGCCTACAATGAGCTTTTGGCACGTGGTGAGAGCACTTCCAAGAACTGAGCTGGCTGGTCTGAAGCTATGTAGAAACATAAGATTGGCTATTCAGGCTCATAATAAAACTATGTCTAACCTGTCTGTGTTCTGCCTTTAAATGCGATCAACAATGAACATCCATGGGAGCAAATAACAATGGGGAAGCATGTGGCAACAGCCCCCAGAAAAAACTGCAGCTTCCTAGCTAAAGGATTTTTTAACTCGTTCCTAGCTCAGGGATTTCCTTAGCTGGAAGCCATGTTCTGGGATTTAATAGACCACACTGGGCTTTTTTCTTCCATGTATTAATTTGACTGATTCTTGAGATCATGAAAACTGTTTTATTCACAACAGTCCATGGAAAGGAACTCCACAGTGCTTGTAGATGTGTTGTGAAGACACTCAGGTTGTCAGTTTGAGCCAACCGCTTCCTAATTTGGTGTGTGATGCTGTCAGGATCAGCTCAGCTACTTCTCCAGCAGACTGCAAGGAATTCTTGCGCATTTATACGTATTTGGTTTTGTGCCAGCATTGTCATTTACCTTAAATTTTTCTTTATCCCTCATTGTCCTTTACCTACTTTGACCTACTGATGACAAGATTTCATTCAGAGAAGCAATATTTTTTAGACTTTTATTGTAACGTGAGTATTCCACTTGTCTGCTAAATTATCTACTCCTTACAACCACTCCACATTCAATTTATCCTGCCAAAACCTGGCTGACTAAAACTGTATACAATATTTAGATTAAGACATCCCCAGGGTCCTGCACAGTGAAGTCATACTTTCTTACCACTACTCAAAAAGCCTTCTCCAGTTTTTGTTCTAGAATTCCCTTTGCTTCTTTCTCAGTGCTATTTCATAGCCATCACATAGCTGGCTCATGCACCCAGTTTCTCTTCTTCCCTTATTTACCACTGATGACATCCCAGACCCTTAGCACCCCTTCAGTCCATGACCCCATCTACCATAGTTCTTATCTCCATCCCACTTGCTATCCAGATCACTCAACATTTCCTGCATGGTATTCCCACCTCCCCGTTATTGAGAACGTTCCCCGGCTTTGAAGCAGCCTCTGAAAGGCCTAACTGCACATCCTTTAAGAAGTAGCTCTTCCACAAACCTACACCTCTAACATAACCCTCACTGAAGCCTCTCGTCTGGAAGGCGTTTTGCCACAGCTCAATTTGCCACAGCTCAATTTGAAGCAAAGCAATAGAGGTAAGCTTCCTTCAGGGCAGTACATTGCACACTTAGGATTACAGAAATGAAAGTGTTTGAAGGAAATGCGGTCTATTTAGCACAGCAAGCCACATGTCAGGTTCCTATGAGACTGAGCTATATTAAGGAACAAATGTCAAGACATATTATGCTTGTGACAGTCACAGTGCCTCTCATGGGCATGGGGACGAGTTGAGTGCTGAAACAGGCTTGCTACACCTATGAGCAGAAGGGGCAAATGGTCATCTCAGTTCTCCAGTGAAGGAGATGGTCTTGTTATAACCTGCCCATGAAGGTTAACAATGGGACCAGGGAATGCTGGAAACAGCTACGGGGGATCGTTCTCTAGGCCTCTCTCTTTTGCAAGGATATGAGCACATCTAGACTGTGTAGGAACCTCACTGGATGTGTAAAGGTTACTTGAAGCAGACATACAGACTCAAACACCCACAAGTAGACATTAATTAGGCTAATACTAGCTGACTAAATGCTGTCAACACAAATTACCTAATATGACATCTTCCATTTAAAAGATACTTTAATAAAAATCCTTCCAGAAAATGAAAGTTGTTTTTCTTTATATTATCACTACCAATGTAATATGACTGACTACTACCTGGGAACTGAGTAATGGTAAATAGCTTCAAAATATATCAAATTTAACTCAAAAGTTAATATTGAGATTAGTAGATTCTAACTAGCAGATTATAGCTGTTCCTGGTGATCAAGTAAACCAGTCATTAGTGGGAAAAAAATAATGCAAAATAAGGCAAAATACTTCAGAAAATTTTAAAGAAGAATTTGCAAGGTGTTTCCTGAAGACCTGCCTTCCCTTTCACAGGAGCTAAACAGGCCAAAGATGCACCTTATTAAAATAGGGCTAGAGCTACATTTACGTTCTGTGTTCAATATTACTTTGTATTTTAGGACAGATGCCAGGTAACATTAAGAAACACAGCAGTCACTTCTCTTTTATTACGGAATAGCTTTCCTGAAAAGTGGAAAGGCCTGGTGATGGAGTCAGTTTCATTTAAGCTAGGCAGGTCACTTAAGGACAAATCCAGTATCGAAGGCCATCAAGGAGAGGTACAAACCAGAATTTGCCCACTTTTATTAACAGCTTTGTGTATTTGGTTGACATATAGATAAGTGAATCCTCTCAGGAGCATCCTGCTCCATACAGGCAAACTTTCAGCAATGCTCTGCGAACACTTTGCAGTCAAAGGTTTCCTTGCAAGTCTGGCAGTCTGGTTACTGGTCTCTTTCTGTCTTCCAGCCTTCCAGACTCTACCACGCTCATTAGTTATGGCACTTAGATGCAGATATCTATTAAATAAATCCTGATCATCTTGATTCAG
This sequence comes from Columba livia, assembly GCF_036013475.1. Taxonomy (NCBI): domain Eukaryota; kingdom Metazoa; phylum Chordata; class Aves; order Columbiformes; family Columbidae; genus Columba; species Columba livia. Next base: position 50,278,916 of record NC_088604.1, read on the forward strand.
AGTTCTATGTGTTTACCCTCTGCCATCAAGTCCAAATCCCACTAAAATTGACTAAAAAAATATGAACCTGCTGACCTAGCAATGTTCTCATGGTTCACTTTATTTAGAGTTTGTTTCATTCTTTTCATGTTCAGTTTTGTGGGGGTTTTTTGCTTTATTTTGTATGATAATCTGTAGCTTTGCTGCTATGAATTAGTTGTCAGCCTCCATGGAGCTGCTTGCCTAGTCTCCCCACCTACTTGCAATCACAGTAATGGATCACCTCAAACCTGAAATTGCTTCTGCTTTGGCTTCATTACAGTTTCAGTGCCAGGGACTGTGAAAAAATGTCAATATATGTTAAAACAGATGAACAGTAAAATCTGACAACAGGTTGCTTCTAACAGAGTCCCCCATTCCAATCTGTAGAACAAGCTGGGATTGTATTTTGTACTGTGTTTTATAATGTCCCTCTTCCAAAGCCTCTTTCTCTAAAGGACAGATCATTAAAAGGTAGTGACAAAATTCAAAGCTTCCATTCCTAAAAAAGATGCTTAATGGCTGGGTTTTTTCAGGTTCCAGAAACAGATATGACAGGTGGGAAATAATCCACAGGGAACTTTTCTGTTGCAACATGTATACTGGAGAGATCAATTACCAGAGCATAAAAATGTGAAACCTTGTCATTAGAATAGTGTTATTCAGAGCTGTGAAAATGCTCCGAGAAAAAGGACCTGCAAATATTCATTTAAATTTAAAAAATTAATTAGCTTCTTTATGCTGATACCTCTTTTCCCCAACACTCTGCTTGCATGAACATTCACAGGAAATGAGTTTTCTCTCACATGCTCTGTGAACAATGTCAGTATTATAATATTGTTGTGAGGAGTCAGAGCTAATTTCATAGATTCCCATTTTAGTCTTAGCAACAGCCATAACACGTTTGCTGGCAAAGGATTTTTTATCCACCAGCTCTGCAAATTCAGGCAGGGACCTGAGACTCAAACTGGATTCTTTCTGGTACTTACTGTTATCAGCTCCAACACTAATGCACTTGTTGGCAATACCTCTGCAGTGTGGCAGCGTGCAAGGTAAGAAGAAGATCTGCACACCTTTTCTCAGCTGTCTCCTAATACTGATTTTTGTCAAGAAGGTCCACAAGATGATTTGACAATTGTTTTACTTACTGATGGCAAGCTTACAAACAACTTTTGAAATGGTGAAATGTGCTCAGACTTTGTACATATTTACCTTGCAAATTCTATTTCCATTCTATTTCTTCCATTACAGAATTATCTTAAACTCAATGACACAGAGAACTGGGCTAAAACAGAGCAGTGGGATTTCTATTTTCCCTGCTTTGCCATTTCACTCATCCAGTCCTAGAAATATGAAATGAAAAACTGAAGCAGCTCAGTTTGTAGGATCAGCCACAATCTTCAATTGGTCAGAGATTCACCAGGGGAAATTCACTACCAAATGATTGTAGGAGAAAACTTCCATGTTCCTGTTCTGAAATAAGGCCTTTAGAATTAAGCCTGCACCAAAAGGTACTTTCAAGAAAACATCACGATGGCCCTCATCCATTAGAGCATTTAAACAAATGCTTTACTTTGAGTGGTTGAAAATTCCTACTTGAAGAGAAATATTTTCATTCCTAAAGCTAAGCACATGCCCACGTTTTTATTATATGAAGTACCACATGAAGAGAACATCCAGTCCTGTGTAAACACAGATATGAGGCTGTATCTTTGGACACAGTTTTGTTGTTAGCTAGCCCTTTTTTTTCCCCAGTTCCACAGAATACTATAGAAATGAAAGTTAGATACACACACACACACAAAATGGACATCAGTCTGTATCTCCATCTGAATGTTGGGAAAAAAACAACGTTAATTCACCTGAGCAATAAGTACTCCCAAACCAGTTACTTTTACTGATGGGAATTTTGAATACCAGTCCAAGATTCCTACAGATATGGTACATTTAATATATAAAATACACAGACCAAAGGCAAGGAAGTTAATATGTTTTATATGTGAAGTGAACATGCTTTATTTCTATTAGCCAGAAGATACAATTATCTAATAGGGATTTTTAAAAGTCTTTCAAACTAACTTTTCTAGGTCAATAGACACATTTGGCTAGAAAACTTTCATTTTAAAATGGAACAGGATAGTATTTCCATCTGCATTGCCTGTAAAAAAGGTTACAATGCATTTTTGTGACCTTCTGACTCTCTGCCCTGGTATCCAAGGTACGGTGACACACAGGGGCTCAGATAACTCACAGAGAAGGGTTCAAAGCCGAAGTGTTTTCAACCTTTAGCAATCATGCCAAGCACCAATAAGTACCTCTCTCACTCTTTACCTTTCACCTGGTCCTGAAAGTATAGCATTGCTGTCTTTAAAGCAAAGCATAAAGCATGTTTTGATATGCCACATTCAGTTTAACACGAGGATCGTTTTCAGGGTTTTTTTCATTGTTTTTATGATGTTTTAATTTCTCCTGTTTGCATGGTATTACATAAGAAAAAAATTTTGATGTATCATGGCAATATTATTTTAATAATTCATACCATCTTTTACATCGTAACTTTGATTCTAGAGTTGGCCTTTCAGCTTCCGATGTGAGCAGAGTGGATTTTCTCTTCTGGACAGGGATGCTGCTGTTTTAACAAGGATCTAGTCCTCTTTTTTAATGTTAGTGTCTGCCTGATGGCAGTCTCTCTCACAAACTGAGCAGACACAAAACAACCATTATAAGTAAGCTGGATCAGAAATAAAAAAAAAAACAACTCAACTCTACAGACTAGGAAAAGGACTTTGTTAGGTCAAGCTGGTGTGGTGCTTTATGATCTTACTGAACAGAGGACAATGAAAGAAATATGTCTTAGAAATGCAGCATTTTTTTTGCCTTTTGCCATAATCTTTAACATTTTAATATAATTTATTAACCTCTTAAAATCTGTTTTTCCTCTGCTACTAATCATTTCTGTCTAGGTGCCACAGAGGCACCCAAAAACCAATTTATGCTGGCGTTAAGCTCAAAATAGACTTTGTTGTAAGCAGAACTGTTTAGCAAAGAACCAATTAGAAATGGGATTTGTCAAAAATGATTCAGCACTCCAACAACATCATAAAAGAGATTCAAATACTGGTTAGGAGCTCAATTACTACATAGCTGATTCAGACTCAAGGGATCCCAAAACTCTACAGTGATGACTCAAAATGTGCATCTTCCCACTCATAAAATGTGACAACTCTCAAGGGTACTCAGAAGATTGCTTAGCAATAAGGCAAGGTGTATCAATTCTTGAGGAAATTTCCTCACATGGCATCCCAGCCTAATAAGGAGACTGACCCATTCCTTCAAAGACAACCAACTCAAAAGGGGCCTCTGGTGGGCTCTATTTATACCCTAAGTTGAAGCTGGGCTGTGGTCATTTATGGTAATGGCCTAGAAACTTCTCTCAACCAAGGTAATTCATTGGTCAAGGGTCCTGTCTGTTAACCAAGAGGCATGTACATGACCATAGTGGTCCACTAGCCTAGAAGTTTCTGGTGCTTTTTTGGGGGAGATGGCATGGTCATTTGCACCTGCAACACCAGGAGCAGTAAGATCCTACCTGACTCAATTCTGATAGTAGATTGCTGCAGGTTATTCTGGTCACTGACAGAGAAACTCTGCTCCTAACAGCAGAACAAGATAGTATTTACCATGAGTAAAAGAGGCAGAGTCTGATATATAGTTAATTACTACCAGAAAGAAGATACAAGAAGATACCCTTATTTTTTAAAAAAATATCTTCTCACTTTCTTCCCTTTCTTACTCATGCTTCCAGCCCACTGCGGGAAGCAAGCAGAAAGTCTCTTACATGGAACATCTTCCAAACTGAAGTTTGATTTTTTTCTTTTGGCCATTATTTGAGCTTTGCATAGAGAATATAAAAGTATTAATGAACAGCTGAATTTTTGGAGCATAGTTAGATTTATTGTCATTCTGTGATTTAGCTACATCTGAGTGCTTCTTGTTTTTAACATTTCTGTGAGTAGAGAGAAGCTGGGCTGAGAGAAACACTCTGCTTCCCCTAGACCCTAACTGAAGTAGAAGGCATCTGTAGTGTGAATTATGTGTGTATACCAACCACCTTTAAAAAAAGAACAAAGAAAACCACCAGGGACTTTGTCTAGTTTCAGTCCTTACTAAATCTACACAGACCAGTTATGACCACTTAGCCTGATGTCCATTTAAAGAATTAATATGTCAGATACGTGATATAAATATGTAACCAGTTTAATTAAGAAATCACTTTAATTTAGATGGCTGAATGCAATAAGAAATCCACCTCCATTAAGTGGAAATGACACATTTCAAGCAAAACAGAAGGGTTTGCATACTGCGGTGGTACTGGTTCCGCTAAACGTATACCTATATTATGTTAGCTGAATCAGCACAATTTTCTCACCTCAGACACAGCTGCTGTTTTGAAATGTTGGAAGTATTTCCACACTGGGTAGAAAACTATGTTCTTAACTTAGTCTGGATGTGATTCAGCCAGAGAGTCAGTCTGGCTTTAGGACTCCTCATACCACATCGAAAACATCATACAAATCGCTATCTAGTGTCGTCTTACTCTGCTGGGTCAAACTTAACTTATCCAAAGAATTTGTGATTGGCTTTGCAGTACTAGGATTTAGAAATGCCTATATAAGTGAATTAAAAGAGTGAAGGACCATTTTTTGGCACCAACGTCAAATAGCATAGATCAGCTTGCATCCATGATGTGAAACCTTCTCACCCACCAAAATACAGTGGTAACATCCAAACACTGATTGGAATTGCTTTTGGCTACTACTAATTGCCAAGTTATGCCCAAGTTTTATTTAAGGAATATTAGCAGGTATGAAACGAAACCTTGCCTTGTGCTGTGGCAAGATTTTAGCAGCACAGAGGACTGAATTTCAGTACCCAGGAATGTTGTCTAACAGTCTTTGATCTACTTCAATAGAAGTTATCAAAAATTAGTCATCTAGTTCTGTCTCAGACACACACTACAGTATTTCAAAAATGGATTGCCAGATGTGGTACACATTGTGCAAGGAAACCATATGCTTTTGGGCTAAGAAATAGAAGTTAAGAATATAATTCCCTGCAGCCTTGAGCATCCCCAGTGACAATAGATGCATTTCTTTGGGGACCTGAGGAAAGACTTTCATGTTCATGTCTGATTACCACAGACCAGACACGATATGACCTGATTTACCATATTCATCACCCTTACATGAAAATGATATCATGTCCACATTTTTTCATAAAGTCCAACTCAGCAGAAAAGTAATCTACTCCCACAGAATAAAGAACAAGTCTTGGATTAAAATGTTTGGTGACATGACAATGTTCACATCTGGTGTGAGGATGGAGGAGTAATGACTTTCTATTAAGTTGCAGTGAAATATTGAGAATGTTCTGTTTTAACTTGAATTATCAGTTTAAGTCCAAACCTGTGGGGAAACAACAGGGAGACAAACAGACAATAGCTCATCTGTCTTTTTAAATAAATAAATTTTTTTTCATATTTATGTCAGAATTCTTCACAAATGTCCACTCATCACTTCTGCTTTTTTATTTCAGAAATGTATTTGGGGAAATCCACTAACATGAGAAAAGGAAGAGAGAAAAGGTGGAATTTCCACAAGCTGCAGTGTAAACCATGACCTTTTTGAAGGAAAAAACCTAAAATATTTTAAAGCTAATTGTTGGTCTCAAAGCTTTTTACACCTCCAGTTTCTTTCTGGTGTGATTTTTTTTATGCTGAATTCTGTAATATCTTCAGAAATCTGGCATCGAGCTGACTGCCCTAGATGGTTCTGCTTGAGCAAGGGCCTGGGCAAGAAGACATCCAGAGGTCCCCCCAGTTTCAACCATTCTGTGGTGCTTTGCAGAACTCAGAAGCCACTTCACTCTCCATGAATCCTCCAGCTACACTGGGAAAAAGACCAACTGAGTCTTTGAGTGACACCTGTCACATTGACATCGAAAAAGGAATAGGGAATGGAACAACTACAAAAAAAGATACATTAAATGAGTAGAGAAGACAAATAGAATAAGGAAAAAAGGCACCTATGAGCATGTTAACTTAGCTACACTGTACAGGACACAGTTTAAGTGACCTCCTCTGCTGTTCCAATTTTCCAACAGTTACTTGGTTGAATATGTTTTTCCCTAAAAATGATAATCCAGAATATGTTTACCGTGACTTGTGACTTCTGGCTCTATACAGCTTAAGAATTCAGTTTGACATGGAAATTCTTTAGGAACACAAAACAGTGATACTTCTCAAAGCCTGTTTTGCATTGGAAAGGTGAATTTTTTATATCCCAATTATTCCACACCTCTGTATTATAATAACTTTCACTAGAACTGAAAAAGGAAATACTTACACCTATGAGAGGACTAACGAGTGTGTTGCTAATGTCCGATGAACATCCATTCAGTAGAGAGTCCCTGAAAATAAAACTAAAGCTGCCACCTGGGATTTTAAATTTTATTTTAAGTCTGAAGTTAGGGAGGTGGAATTAAGCAATAGGTTCTAGGGGAAGAAGGAGAGAGTTTGGGTCTTCTGATGAAGCTAATCAGAAATACTTGATAAAGCATGTGAAAAGGTGAGCCTGAAGGAAAAAGTTTCTCCCCAGTCATTAATAAGAGGCTGCAGAGGGACTAGAAGAGAGGGGTCAGGAAGAAGCAGAGAATTCAGAGTCCGAAGAAGCCCAATGCAGGAAGATTAAACAGCTAAAGAGACTTTCCTTAAGTTCAAAGACAATGTGAGAATGATCAGAAAAACTACTGTGGGAAATGTGGGAAACTTTTATGGTTTGACTACATCTATATAATTTTGTATTAAAAATAAAAATTATTCTGGAAACTTTATAAAACATGCATGTTTGTTTACTTTCACTACTTTGCAGACCAAAAGACATCTTGAATGGAAAGGACACCCTGGAGAGGGTGAGCTTAGGTTACTGAGGCACATGAGGAAGCCTGGGTCATAGAAGCCCTGGGTCCTGTGCTTTTAGAGGACTGTGTGATTAGCTTTCCACCAAGGAAATGAATGAACTTTGGACTGGAATGTTCTTTGCATCCAGAACAACAAGGACACACTTGCACAAACAAGAGCAAAAAAGGGTATGTTGGTACCTATTCACAGGACTCATGTAAAAGCTTAAGAGCATATCTGTATGAGTGGAATAAATATTTAAATAAACTGGTTAAATTTGAAAAATAAATCTGCAGTGTGAATCATCCTTCCTTGATAATGGAACCTTGTTATTCACAGCACTGTTCTTTTTAATTTCAGCCTTGCTTTTCAACTCTTCCTTTTCTCTTTTCACCTGGATTCTGCGTAAGTGGGCTTGAAGTTTTCAAAAGCATTTATCAATGAATCTGAACCTAATCCTACCCTGGCTTTGACTTAGGAGCCTGGAACTCATTCATTGAGAGTTTATTCATTTATTTATAAATACAATAGTTAACCTGAGCTTTGTAAATGAAGTGACTTAGGAAAATTATCTAGACCAATACTTTTCAACAACTGGCATATCATTCTGAATCTCGATAGATATTATTACTGCTAGTCATCTGAGAGTGAAACATGATGAAGCTGGTTTTTTTGGTTTTCTTTTTGTAGTACTGTTCTTGTGATACAGCATTCTTTTGGAAAGCCATGGTAATAAAGTCGCAGTACTCCTTCAAACAGAGAATATATCATCATGTTCATTAGCAAAATTCTTCCCTGGTATGAAAACTTTTTAAAAGTTTATGAGATATTTATTTTTAAAATGATTTGTTGAAAATCTGCAATATGGTCATGGAAAAAGCAAATCTTTAGAAACAAGAATAGCAAAACCACCTGCAATGACCAGTTCAATGTATAATTGCATTGTGATGGTTTCTAAACTAAGTAGTACAGAAACAGTGACAGTAGAGAGCAAAGAGAAAGCATTATCTTTTAATTTCCTCTTAAAATTATTTTGTGTTCTGTATCACTTCTTACTTTAGAGGTTTTTGTTTTGTTTTCTTCCAAAGCCAGACTTGATTTGAACTTATATTCTTTCTGCAGTCAATAGGAACACTTACACTAGCTCATCCTGTAGGCTATTTCATGACTGGCATCATCATTTTACATGACACTATATAGTTTGTTGCTTCAGTCCATCTTTGTGGCAAAAGCACAATTTTCAAAACAGTAATTTGCTGTTCTGCAAACAACTAGGCTTGATATTTCATATCTCCATTTGCTCAGATGACAAACTCTCTTTTGGGCCAAGAGATAAGTAAGTACATGTAGCATGTGATTAAGCAGTGATTTCACAAGACATCTACCACTTATAGACCTAATCCTGCTTACAGTAATAATATGAGAAGTCTCTTTTGATACTGTACCCAGTCATGAAGGAGCCAGCAGCATTTGGCTGCTAAACATGTTCTTTTCCTTCTCCCATTTCTTTCATACACCCCAAAGTGTGAGCAGAGCAGTATTAACCACTCATTACCTGCACATCTACTATAGATGTGGTTTTCTGCAGAAAAAAACCTAGATTGAAAATTGGAGTAATGAAAACCTGGCACTAACCATAGACTGAGTTAACTCTGCCTGAGTTAAAACGAACCCTTTATTTTGACAGGCTGCCATCAGATACTTTTCTGAAGAAAGAGTCTCTGCTGTTATTCCTGCAGACATAGTGAATATGTACTGATCCTCTTCTGCTGCAGCTTTTGTTTCCCGGCCTTCGTTTTCAATGGTTGCCATAGAATCTGTCCATTATCATATGAAAAGCCTCACACAAAACCCCCCAAAAGCCTGTTGCTAAAGCCATGAACACTTTCCAATTTTCATGTAAAAGGAAAAAAAAACTCTGGAAGTGAAATGGTTGTTGAGGGAGAGGTTGTCTTTAGCTCTCCTCCTGTCTTTCTCTGTAGAGATGACTTGATTCTTGTATTTCTTTTAACTACACAAACTTCTTACTAGATCTTCCTCCTGACTGCTGTAACGATTACAGGCCATTTATCCACCAAAATAATTTTAATTGCCTCATAATTCAAGAGATAACCACGTTTTTTTCTTGCTTAATTTGTTATGCAGACTTCTATTTAACATGCATTTGACTTTTTTGTTGAAGATTTCCATGCCCAGTTCCCAGGGTCTGGCTTCAAAAAAAGGGGTGAAAAACTACTAAAAACTGAAGAAGAAACACACACTCCTTGGTATACAATCTTCTTATTGTTACAGGACTTCTTATTTGGTGTAAATAGAGGAAGTGTTTGTTATTGGGAATGTGATCCCCCAAAAAAGATAATTTTTTCCATAGAGGCAGTTTAACAGTGAAGCCCACCCCCATTTACACAGGTGTTATGCTGGAGATATGACACTCCAATTAGTGGACCTACAAGAGTAACTCCTGCTGTCTCATTGTTTACTTCAGTGTAAAAGAGGTAAAGAAAATCAAATTTTGAATCTCAGGGCTTTGGTATAAAATAAAAGCTTTGTTTTCAAAGACCAGTCATGATGTATACAATATTTATAGGAATACCTCCAAAACATAAGGCAACATAAAATAGCTACCTCATTGCATCATGTAAATGAGTAAATTTCTAATCCCTTGACGTCTACTCACTTCAGGAAGGACACAAGTTTTACAGGGGACCTGGAATGGTTCCCCTTGTCCCTGCAACTTGTTTGAGCATATACAATAGTGCATACAGCATGGATGTGACATGTTCCTCTCCTCAGAGCTGTTGAAAAAAACTTTCGCACCCCTTTCCCTACTTTCTTCCCACTGAATGGTAATGAAAATTTGGCATAAGGAAAAATTGTTAGGAAAATGCTCACTTTTCTGACATAACTACTCTGATAAACAGCTATTTAATAACATATAGATGTGTCACATTCAATATACATTTAACCTCCGTGGAATCACCTTCAGAGAGGCACCCAAAATACCTTATTTCCTAAACTTTATTAAATCTCTGTTTCTTCTAGTGCAGCCGTGTTTTCTGCATATATTACATTCTTTTTGCACTACTTCAGGTAATTTCACAGGTATAAGCAACAAACAAATAAGCTTTATTTTTTGAATAAAAATGGGAAAGAAAATTACGTTGCATTCTAGTTATGTACACATGAGGATTTTGTAGATTCTGATGATTTTTTTCTTCTTCTCCGCTGACAATTTTAGTGTCTTGCCTCTTTGCTCATCTTTGAGCATTACAGAAAAATAGAGTAACATCTTGGTCTGTGTGCATCTCCAGCACCCAAAGTCAGAAGCTCTTTGTAACCTTCACTAGCATTGCCTGTGCCTGCAGTAGTAAACAGCTGGAGACAAAATGTTTCACAAGAAACATAAAATGACACTGTGAAAGCCAGGAACCAAAGAGAAATTATCTGAAAGGACAAAACTTTATATCAAAGCTGATTATCTTAGTGAGAGTTCCTGCACTTGGCTTTTTTCTTATCTTTAAAATCCACATTCAGATCAACAGAAATCATTTCTGCATCTGAGTTTGAAGTGTCCGAGGGTTTGTATAAAATACAAATCAAGAAAAAAAATTAGCCTCTCAGAGAGGCAGCAGTAGTCTTAAATATAAAAACTTGTTTATAACTTGAATTTCCTTCAACATCACTAGTTTGAATGACACGTTTTTTAATAGGATGCTTTTACAGGCTGCCACAGATAGTCACCTCATCAATGGGAGGTGTTTTATGGTCAAATCACTGAGCTACCTGGTGAAAGATCTGATATTGGAGATGACTAGACTATGCAGCACCAGGGAAGATGAGCAGGAGACCAAGTGGCTCTTTGCTGAATCCTTGTCATGTCAAGAAACTACATTCTGCATTTTACAGAAGAAGGAACATCTAGGCTAGAGGTGATGGAGACTTGGGACTTCATGACAGACAATTTTGGAAACTTATGCTTCTAACAAGAGGAGGGAGAGTCTTTATCCATTTGCAGTTGCACAGTTGCAGAAGATTTGTATGGCCCTGATACACGAGTTGGGATCAGAGGCAAAGCTAACAAGTGGGCATAATGGTGGTCATCTGCTATAGACTGCTCAATCAAGACAAGGAAAAAGGAAAATACTTTTTTAAGCTACTAGGGAAAGCCTTATGATTGCACATGTTAGTTCTCATGGAAGACAGTTGAAGTTAGCCCTGCTTTGAACAGGGTCTAGTCCAGATTGCCTTCTGAGATCCATTCAAACTCAAATTACTCTATGCTTTCTTTTATATGAAGTGGAAAAAATAAAAATATCCTTTTATATTCCTTTCTGTGCTATGAAGAATTTTAGAAGATGACTCATTGGCAACCAAACGTCATTAAACTGCAGTCATCTCTAGTGACCAGACCCCTAACCTCAGAATAATTGCCATGAAGAACATAGCAGAACAGTGTAAATGAGACCAGAATATTCAGAATATTCACCTTTATAAGGCATGCCTAGCTCGCTTCAAACTACAACCAACAATACTATTATTTGGACCTTGCTCTGTATGCATGGCAGCTTTGTTATGTCTGCAGTGGGAAGGAAGTTTCTTACCTGAGTTTTAAGAATAATTGACAAAAACTGAACTTCTTGGCCTTTTGTGTCACATGAAACAGATTTTCTGATGCTCATTAAAACAGGATGCATCTCCGTTAGCATGTTAGTACATTTTTAAAGGAATCTCCTTGTGCATCCTTAGTTACAATGAATGGTTTGTTTGTATCACAGAACAGTCTCGGAACATCTGAACTAGATTTGGTTTTGGATGATGCTAGGATGAAAGATATTCTGAAATATTTCCTCTCCTGCTTTCTAAATCATAATTAAAATTGATCCATAGGACTAGATGAGAGTTAAAGTAACCCCCTCTGAAAAAATGCATGGTACAGACACCCAGTGCTCAGCTTTCTGTTCATTCTATGCCCCCATTATGACAGAGCTGCACACTTGTTAATGTGGACATAAGCCTTTAAAAAAACTGAATGTCCACTTATTAGTGGACAACTTCAGGTACTTTCAAGCACCATAATTTTATATGCTTGAGTTTATAAACTCTAAAGATGGTCTGATGAGTAAAAATGCCTCTAGCGGTTAAGTAATATTATTAGAAAATGTTGGAGTCTTTCACTGGAGGCATATGAAAACGATTTGCATGACTATGTTTTTGTATTTATGCCATATTTTAAAATTCTACTTCTCCTGAAAATATTTGGGCTACTAGAAAACACTGGACAGAACTATGACTATCAAACTGAAATTTTATTTACTGTTCAGCTAACACAGCCCCATCTGATTTACAGCTGTCTAATACCTCCAATATTGGTCTTATTTGACCAGATCATGCTACACATACCGAATTATTAAATGTGACAACTATCTAATATTTGCTGTTTCTGTATAAAAATTTACATACCAGTGTCACATCACAAGCTCTGAGAAGCTTAAAATAATATCATATCCTTCATCTGTTAAATCGGAAGCATTCATTTGACCATAGATATTTTCCTGTAACACAAAAGGTAAAATATAAAGCCCATTATATACGTAGTTTATAACCTTATGAATAATATGGTGCAACTCTGGAAAAATGGGAATCTTCTTTATAATAGGATGTCAAGTCTAATTTTTCACAGATAATCAGTATTTAGCAGTACATTCAGTAGTGTTGATTCTGGAAAAGGCTACTTCCCACAAGGGGCTAATCAGGGAGTAGAGATGTTTGAGCTGTTAAATTCATTTGCATTTTCTCCATCAACTTCACCTTGACCCCAGGAGAAAAGTCTTTGCTTCCTTTCGTTCCTCTTCACAAAGCCTAGTTTGGTGTTTCCATTCTTATTTTCACTTCAGTTGCCTTCTGAATCCCCAGTCCTTGCTTTTAGGAAGCCCAGTTCATCCTTCTCTTATTCAATGTGTTGCATCAGGCAAGGTACCCTTGCTGTTGTTGCACCTATTAATGAAGAATAGAAAGACTTTAAAACAGGAATATGTTACTGAAATTTAATCCGAACATTGCTGGAGTGTGTGCAGAGACCCAACCCCGCTCAAAGGAGACGTGCACTGCTGACTTCTGGCAAAACCAGAACCACTCTTATTGTCAGCAGTTAATTCATTGGCTTTGCAAATGACCTTGGTTTTATTTTTTTTTTAGTTCATGCTGGATTAATATTAACCAAGAAAACTATTCTTCCTATGTGATTTTAAATGTGCCTTACTACAGTCCTACCTACTGTGAAAAGACTTGTGGGAAAAGTGAGCAGATGCAGACGCAGCTAGAGACAGTGGGCATGAATAAAAATAAAAAAGGAATCTTTAATTAATAAACTGAAATATAAGAATAATTATTTTAAATTATTACTTGAACAAGAAATGTTTCTCTTCATCCTGTGTGACAGTAAAGTTTGCGATGGAAATAAAGACTTGCCAGTCCTCTGTCCCTTCCCAAAACTGATGTGTATCATACAGTCCCAGAGGCAGAAGACATTCCTAGGCAGAGCCGGCAGCTGCATAAAGGATTAATCCAAAGCAGAAGCAGCTGCACATCATCATAAGCACTGGACACTAACAGTGTTTTCCAACTCTGGCTTCACTTTTGCCAGCTGAGGATCTTCCTCCTCAAGCTCTTGAGACCTATATTTCCATCTCCTCACACTTCTCTCTTTCAAGTCCTCTTGTGCCAGCTTTATTATTTCTGCTTATCATGTTCTCCTTTACTTGTTTCCATCTCTTTCCACAGCTTTCTAGTGCTTTCTATATTTTTCTAACTAACTAGATAATATTGATTTATCTCTAACTATGTGTTTAGAAAAAAAAACAAAAGAACTGCCTATCCTCTACCAGTATGACACAGAGAAATGGAAAACTTAATTTGTATGTTGTTGACCACACCCAGCACCTCTAGGTGCTTTGGTAATATGCAAAATAGTAAGTTAAACACACTAGCTTCTAAAGATGAGTAAGAATAGTGAGATTTAGTTAAAAGACTGTTCCAGAGCAAAGGTGATGTGTACTGGGGAATGTAAATTGCAGCCATTTGACTGTGGTGGGTGAGAACAGTAAAATTAGCATCCATAAATTAGCATCTGCAGTTTATGATATATCCCCTCAAGAGACACTCAGCAAAAGAGGCTCAGTTCACTTTTCAGAGGAAGTCAAAAAAGGGCATTGTCTTTGATTTTTAGGGATTTTGTTACATTTCTGCTGTATCCCTGAAGCAGATATCAGCTTCAGTTTCCCACAGCAGTGGTTTCCTATTCCTTAACTTTAGAGGACCTCTCTGCCATAAGAGGATTCCCAGACACAGAGTCTGATAGCTTTTTGGGTGGACATTTCTCTAGTCAGTGATAAGAGAGAATTATGTGTAAAAGACAATTCCTACACCTACCTGTACACAACCTGTAACTTTTAGTCTCTGAAGTCTTTCCAGTGAAGTGATCAAATATAACCTCCAAGAGTATGTTACGTTGCTGTCCAGAGCATGAACCATGTTACCTGAGAAATGATAGAAAAGACAACATTTATGCCTGTAAAGATCTAATTTTTTGAGGGTTTTCAAGGTCCTGCACAAAGACTTCAGTGCCAGGGACCACTGAAATTCAATTTAGGCTGCATACACTTTCTTCCTTTAAAACACATATTTGGCCAACTACAACTATGACAGTTCTTCATTTTGGAAGCAACCTATGACTAAGTGCCTATGGAAGTCCCTATGGCATTATAGCCCCAGGAAACAGTAAAGAAATGATCAATTCACTAAGGTGAGTCCATCCACAAGACTGGTTAATGAATCCCATGCAGTCCATGAAATAACTGAAGGGCATATGACGGTGGAAGCATTAGAGAGAATATCTCTCACTTTACACATAACCGTTTCTTAAATCCTTCAGAAAGCCTAGAAAATGACACTCGGGTGCAATCTTTAGAAAATAGAATTCATCAGGATAAATATAGTAGCGTTTAGGTTTCCAAAATCTTTGAGAAGGGTAATTCTGTCTTCAAGGTTTTCAAGCCTTAACATTTTAATTTACTTTCTTGTTGACTTCCATGTTCACCATGTAAATTAGGTCAGCCTAGAGGACAAAGGAAATCTTAGAATTACAGTACTGTGAACATAGTGATGACTATCAACTTAGTGCCTCTTTTCCATTTTTGTGGAAGCCCTCCCTGCTGCAGTTTGACTTGTTTGACTTCATTAAGGCTAGCTCTGGACAGGGAATTTCATTTTTTTTCCACTAATAAAAGAAGAGAGAGAATTACTTTCCTCAAAGCTGAGTATCATGCTATGCTGACAGGGAATGCTCACAGTTACATCTGACAAAGGAGGTAGAGGAGGAAGTTGTAGAGCCAGTACCAGGTATGGGACTGCTGCCCACCAACAGTGGTCTGCTGGCCTTGGCAGCTGTCAGATCTGTCTGACAGATCTACATTCTCTGTATAAGGACTGGTAGATGACTTGCAGTCCAAGTAAGTGGAAATGATGGCAAATACCCAGACACTGAGGTGAATAAGTAGTAATTGCTATGAGTTTTTTTTCAACATATTTTTTTTATTTTCTTTGGGGAGAGGTTGTCAATAAAGTGTAAGATCTGAGGTGCTTCAGTCTTTTCACAGGGTTAAATGACAGCAGTGATGTGATTTTAAAGAAATCTTTCATTTTGACAAGGAGCCTGCAAATTTCTGAATGTAATAGACCTTGGTGTATTCACCTTTGCCTCTCTCCCCTCTCTGGAATGGTTTGCTCATGTATGATCCACGTGCAATTACAGTTTGAAACCTCTTAGGAAATGCATTTACACAGGATCCAACTTCCCGTTCGATTCTGAGAATATGGGACAACACGCTATGCTGAGGTAAGCCCAGATACTGCCTTGCAACATGTTGGCAAGGAGAGGTGCTTTCACAGGACTTCTGGACAGCTTCCCATTCACTGTGGAGTAGAAGCATGCACACAAGCAGTGCTCATGCGTATCTAAGACCTCACAAATGCACATTATTCCTTAGTCTGTGCTGATTTGTTCTTCTGCCCATGTCCTTGGAAGTGTTTCTCACACAGGGGGATCAGACAGCTTACCTTGGCTACCACTTTCTTGTCAGACACAGTTCAAGGCATTGACCACCAGTTGTGTAGGAAACCTTCCCCTTGTATGAGAGCTGAAGTGCTTGAAAGGGTGCTCAGTCCAAACAGCTCAAACATCTACTTTCCTGGAGATAAGGACAGTCCTTCTGAAGGGTGGAATGTTGAGAGATGTACTTTTCAATTACATCAAAACCATTTTGGCACCTTGCACTAATATTTTGAGAGTCTTACATAGTACCACTTCCATACCTTGTTTTACTAGCCAGCTGGAAAAGATATAGAACTGGAGCCTTATACAATACCAAGGATGATTAGCAAAACATGAAACTGCTTACCAGTTTCTAGAAGATAAAAATAAATGAACCAACACAACCTGGAGCTATCTAACTACAGCAGAAACAAGCCTAAACCAAACCACTCACCCAGAGCAGCACTGCCACCAGAAAACTCAAAAATGTCATGACTTGTGAATATCTATGACTCTCTGTATGGGTTGCAAAACAGATTCCCAAAATATTTTACAAAATTAAATGCACCTATGATGCCTGTCAGCCTGGAAGCCTGACGGTGCCTTTCCCAGGACCCATAGAGGCAGAAAGAGTCATGGCTGGGCTTGGGAGGTGCTGAGCAAAGTTATTTTGGCTGACTAGCAAAAATAGTCAGGTGTTTTAAGAGCACCTCAGAAATCTGTGAAACTTGGAGGCAAAAGCCAATTTCTTTCATACACTTATCTCCTTTGACTTCCCTGTGATTTTATGTATTTTTGCATATGCTTACATCTACATGCACATCTCCAAGCTCAGCAAACATGAAGTGTTTCCCCAGCAACATTAAAAAAAAAAAGAGATAGTTTTGAAAAATCATCAACATATGATTTCATGAAATCTCACGACCATTATCGATAACATTTTGGCTTATCTTTTTCTTTTTTTGCTAGTCAGAATCATGTCTACAAAAGACTAGATTGTCTGAAGAGCTCCCTCTAAACTGCCTCCTCCTGTTTCTAATATCTACACCATGTAAACACACAAATATATGGATAACAGCTAACATACTATAGTGAAAGCAGTTTTATTTCTGAACATCTGATTGCACTTATTCATGTATTATAAGAAAATAAAAAATATGGGACATAATGAAATATATTTATGAAAGTAAAATGGGCAGGATATTGGGGAAAGGGAGTGCGGATGGATGAGTGAAAATCAGGAATGAGACATTTGAGGCAAGGGAAGCATCTGGCTCATTTTGCTGGGAAAAATAAGTCAAAAACATTAATCAGGATGAACAATGTATTAGAAGTAAACAAGTAATACCTTGCCTAAATCTTTTCCTGGCTTCCAGTGTTGTTGGAAAGTGTCAGTTCTTCTTCGTCATGTCTGCTAAGCACATTTGGGGGGGCGGGGGGAAGGAAAAAAAATAGCAGAGAGTGAACTTAATCTTGGAATCCTGAAAAAGTCGCCTGTGTGCTTTTTCTAGGCTCTGGTACAGCAAACCAGGTTGCTATGGTAAAATGGGTCAGAGCAGTAAGCAAGTTAGCTTGTGCAACAAAATCAGACTCCTGGTGCACCGATGGGAGGCACAGGCCAAAGCAGACAGTAATCTACAGCTGAATCTAGGTCACTGGGGTGCTTTGTAGCTGCAGCTGTCCGTGTGGGACTGTGATCTCTGGCAAGGCTCACAAAACCATCCTGACGGCTGGGCTCCTGCTCAACGGCTACGAGTGTACTGGGGGAGCTGTTGCTTTGTCTCCTTCAAAAACAAATTATAATTTTAGATTTTTAATTATGGATGCATAGCCAGGCAGCATGTGTCTGTGTGTGTATTATGTATGCACATTTATTTTAAAATAAAACGTACTCAGCAGCCACATGGCTCATATTTTGGGAACCCATTACACAAATTAACATTCACACTCCAAATGGTCATTATCACATATTTATGGGAACCATGCATCCCACTCCATGAAAGCTATAAAGATCTGCAAGCAAACATAAGAAATCTCTTCCCCAGCATACCTAATGAATTTTCCCCCTCAGACAAACACCCTCCCAAAAAGCCTGGGAAAAGAAAAAAAGGCTTTGGAGAATGTCAGGGAGGTCGTCCCACAGTTCAGTCTCTCACATCCCCCCACAAACATATGCTGATACACACATCCATGCAGTAATCTTTTATTATCATTTACTATTCTGCGACAGTTTAAAAAAAAAAAAAAAGGAGCAACAATCAGTTAATAAAAAGCCAGGGAATGGGGCCAAACCAGAGGCAGAAGTAAACCAGCATACCCCCTGCTGATGCTGGTGAAACTACAAGAGATTACGCAGGCTCAGGCTTTAGTCTTACATACAGACATGGTCCTCACCCAAGAGGGGATATGAAATGACCCATAACTGAGATTCATATGGAATATACGGAAGCTATACTCCTACATGATGAGGTGGGTAGCTGTTTTGACTATGAGGGCTACTATGTCACTGGGTTTTTCTGCCTTTTCCTTTCTTATGTTTAGAAATTCTGCCAGGCAGAATTTGCTGTATTTGTCTGGGATTCCTGGCTATGCGGCAGACATTCTGGATACATCCTCTGCACACTGGTATATCAGCCTTGAGTGCATAAAGAGTAAGCCTGGAGCTCCCAGGGTACACCGGATTTACTGTACATGCAGTAATCAACCCCACAAGAAGCATCTAGTGCTCTGAAGTTCCCTAGAAGTCTCCTGGCACATGACACAGATGCTGGATAGTTCTTATCCCATATACACAGGTGTCTGACACATCAAGTGCCAGGCATGTCACTGTCATATCTCATTTTTTTCTGTTTTGTGTAAAAATCTGGCACAAGCATATAGCAACATTAGATAGAGATGTTAATGAAATGATGAAATATTCAGCTTTCGGATGTGGTTTTGGGACAGTATTAGACAGATGTGAATTTTCCCTCTGACAACTACAAGATACTAGACATTCCACTTGAGACAAATACATTGGACCAAACACAGTGGTCCATATAATTTTTTTTTTCATTGTCACGTCTCTCATACTGTTTCAAGATTTTTTGCCCATTTCCAGTGAGTATGAGGGCAGAGGAAAGACAAGGGGCAACAATAACTCGGAGTCTCAGAATCAGTGCCCCCTACATAAATCAAGTATGACAATGAAGTTCCTGCCCTCCAAATATCACATTTTAACATGGACAGCTGAGATTAGAAATGTGTTAGGAATAACTTAAAAACTAGACAAGAATAATCCATGTCAAGATCAGCATCCAAAGACAGAGGAGGCACTAGAGCTTATTCAATTAGCTGTTAAAATCAATTATGCTTTTCTAAAAAAAGAAAAATAACAATACCTATTTTTATTGGGGAAAACATTTCAGCTCTCAGACAAAGGGAAGGTTTCTTATACAGCTGATGGTCAATGCCTTGAACTGCATCTGACAAGAACCTGGTAGCCATAGTGAGCTGTCTCACCTGCCCATATGAGAAACACCGGCAAGGACATGGGCAGAAAACAAATCAGGACAGACTAACAAATAATGCACGTTTGTGAGGTCTTAAATATACCATGAGCACTGCTTGTGTGCATGCCTTTACAGATGTCTGAAAAAACAAGATGAGGCATGTAAGGGCCATATTTCAAATGTCAGTTTGTAACCAAAGTAAAATCTCTCATTTCTTCATACAGAACTGTTAGCACTATTCAAGCACACTGGGCAACCATGCATTCATTCTGTTGAAAAGCAGCACACATAGCTTTCAAATGCTGGAGGTAGACATGTACATCATACACAAGCAATGCAAAATACTCCTTCAGGAGGAAAGTAGCAGAAATAAAAGGGAAAGAGAAAAAAATGTCAGGACAGGTTCAAGAATGGCTTTCTCTCTTAAAAGGTCCTCACAACTTCACTTAGTGATAGTAAACATCATATACATTAAAAAAGGCCTTGACTTATTCCACCTATCACATATAGTACATCTCTGTTTTCCACAGCAATTTGTCTTAAATCCTTCAGCATTGTTCTCCTTGATTATTCAGTGATGCCTGATCAGTCTCAATAACCCATCTGATATAGCCAAGTGATGGAAATATTTGTCTATTTGGCATTGTCTCTGTAAAGCAAACAAATAGCACTTCATTCAAATGGGACAGTCAAATTCATCATTGGTGAAGCATTCTGCATATGAGGTTTATGCCTAATGATCACCAGAACAGACTCATTTAGAGATATCCCTAGAGATATAAAGACCTGCTATTGTGTTGATAAAATTCTTTTCATGCCACTGATACCTTAACGGCCAAGTCTACAGAACGACAGGCATGAGGACCAGGCAGGCTTGGAAACTTACCTGGATGGAAAGGGAGCAAGAAGGTTGTGATTTTCGTTTGATACTGTAGAATTTGTCATTTGATTTGATCACATATATTCTGAAGACATTTTATCTATAGCAGCATGTCTACAAAAATCTACACATATAAGAGAGGAAAACAAACAAACAAACAAAAAGCTGGGGGAAAAAAAGTTCATTTCTTAGCTCTGACAGAATATATTTTTATACTTACAAAGAGCTTTAGGCTTCCTTTTTCAAAAAGAGGCAGTAAATCACAGACTTAGGCAACTAGGCAGACATGTACGGAGTGGAGGGATGGCAGGTTGCAGGGAGGGAGGAACGGCCCTATAGGCAGAAAAGAAACATTCAATGGAAGTATCACTCCCAGATAAATCTCCTGTTGCAGTCTGTCTGCACATTCCACTGCTAAAGGGCCACGAGTTCCCGATAAGGGGTCAATTTCTTACCCCTGGACAAACATGCAATTCACAGAGAAGAGCTAATTAACTATGCCATACATTGGAGGATCTGAAGTACCTGACACACTTCTGTCACACTCCTTCTCTGAGCAGGGTGGCGTGGATGTTGACTGGAGGAGGGCTGCAGAAAAGACTATCTGATAAACATTTCTCTTCTTAACTAATTTTCTTCTCACTTTACTTATTGGAAAATGTTTTCAAAGGAGAGAGGAAGGAGGGAAAGGAGAGAAAGGACGGAGGAAAAGGAGGAAAAGGAGGAAAAGGAGGAAAAGGAGGAAAAGGAAGAAAAGGAGGAAAAGGAAGAAAAGGAGGAAGGTATGAAGGAAGGAAGGAAGGAAGGAAGGAGTCTAGCTGGTTAAACAAATACCTGTGCAAAGCTTTTATTCAGGCTATATTTAAAATACATGTTGCACTTGCATAAGTGTGTCTGCTGATAGCATTTTAGTGGTGCTCATGTGCTGATGAAAAGACACATCTTATACATTTAAAGACCATCATAATCACAGCAATGTCATATATATGGTCTTCCTAAATGAGATAAAAGTAGACAAGTAGAGTTCATCTCCTGGTCATTTAGTAAATATAGCATTCCTTCTTTTTTTTTTTTTTTTTTTTTTTTTTTCTCAGAATGAAATAATAAGGAGGTTAATTTAGCTATTTTTACTAGCGCCTCTGTGAAGGATGCAAACACACATTACCTACTTTCCAGATTGAAGCTCATGACTGTTCCTCTGTACAATACACTCTGCCTCAACAACAACGTTGAGGATTTTGTCAGACGAGTGTTGGCAGTTTCCCACTCCATCACTTAGTGTAACTGTGGACTCTTGTTTACTGACATCAGGGAATGCCTTAACAGAGCAATTATTGCCTCATACCTCTTCAAATACTGATGAGGTGTAGAAAGACAAACGTCTGATGCCATGTTCCTCTCCCTGGAATCTGTTGGGAAAATCCAGAAAGGATTAAATCCCTTCTCTACAAAACTAACTACTTGGAGGAACTTTAGAGCTCTTCATAGCTCAGGCAAATACCATTTAAAGACATTCTTCAGCAAACAGGCTACAGGGTTCTCTGTGAATGTGTAAAAAACTACATGGTTAAGATTCAGCCATTGGGTAAAAGTATAAATTAAGGATATGACAGCTCTTATGGTAACTTAGTAAATGAGCACAAGTACTGATGGAGACAGATACCTGCTATTTGAGTATGATCTCCAGTCTCTCCAAACTTCTTGCTTAGGACCCCTTCACAGTGGACGATGAACTAAAGCAGTAGCCTGTTGCTACAGGATTTGAAATAAAAAGAGAAATCCCTTGAGCACACTGGCCCTGGTACACAGAATTTGAGTTCCAACTGTGGAAGCTAAAATAATGAGCATTTTAAATAGAAATACTTGAGGCAAAACATAATGTCTGGCAAGGTAACTGTGGAGGAAGTATCTCATGTCATCCATGTGGAAGTCTCCAGCCGTAACAAAAGCTTCCTTAGTCACTCAGTAAGTGACTAAAGTTATAAACATTCATATCACAGTTAGTTAATTTACTTTCAACTATAGTTTGGAAAGCTCCTCTTGCTCTCTTACATGATGCCACTAAATGTCAAATTCACAATTTTGGAAAGTTATTGTCAACACTTTGCTATAAGTTGATATTAATTGATACTAAATTGCAATGGTTTCCATAAAACTTCAGTCAATGCCAAAAGAAAAAAAAAAAAGTTCATCTGCTATGTTACTACAATGAATATCAAAAGAAAAAAAGAATGGTTTTCCACTTACAAAGTAAAATGTTGCCAAGAGCTACATTCAGCTAGTAGCCATTTGTTTCAAGCGGATACTGACTCCTGTCATATGATGAGGGAATATGAGATTTGGTAATCTTACTGGCACATGTCAGGTGAGCGTGGCCAAGAAACACAGAACTGTCTCCTAGCAATAGCCCTTTTCATCATAGTTATGCTGCATGGTGCCTAAGAAAACTGAATGTCTAAAGAGAACAATAGTGGGGAAAAATCTTTATGAGACTTTTATGAGGGAGGAACGTGGTGGAGAGCGGTAGAGATGACTGACATTTCCAGATTTTCCTGGAAACACATCTTATTGATCAGAAGCTGGAGTCAATAAACTCACTGGAGATCTGAAAAAGCTAAACAAAGTAACTAAAAAAAAAAAGTACCATGATCAGTCCTGTATATTTATTGTTTCAAGAAACAGAAGTAATATCTGACTGTCAAAAACTAACTGTGACTTCAGCCACTTTCGTAAGAACTAATGAGAAAGTGAGAGAAAACAAGAAACATGAAAGAACCATACAAAAGAGAGGAGTCACTTATACGATATCAAAGACAGACAAAATAAAGGCTGATATAGTAGATTAACAAGCCTAAAACTTTAAAAGATTGTGTTAAAACTGCGGAGAAGGCTACAGAAAGAATTTATCAGACATGAGATAAGGAGAGCTGATGAAGAGACTATAAATACCACTCAGAATAGAATAGAATAGAATAGAATAGAATAGAATAGAATAGAATAGAATAGAATAGAATAGAATAGAATAGAATAGAATAGAATAAAATAAAATCCAAAAGACTTTTGAAACAAAGATAAACTATTTGTATGTCATAATGGAGGAGATATAGGGTTTAATACTTGAAAAGGGTTTCTGAAAGACAACTATGTGGGGAAAAAGATACCAGGTTGAGAGCACAAAAAGATAAAAATAAAGCCTTTCATTTTTTAGATTATAATTATGGAGTAATATAACGAGTTTAAAATGGAATTAAAAAAAGAAAAAGGAAAGCACAGTCAATGTTCAGAGACAGGATTTATCTGTGGAAGACTCAGGCAACAAAATTAGGTGGAAAATAGTGAAAATGGACAAGAACAACAACACATCAAGAGCTGTTAATGTTCCCCTTGAATATTTGTGGAAAGGAAGGAATGACCTAACCCTAAGACTTGAGAAACTAAATCACAGGAGGAAAAGGAGATCTGCCTCTGCTCTTTCATAGTCTGCTGTAGATTTAATAAAGCTTGTTAACACTGTGTTAGCAAGTATTAAGAAAAATATATTTCAGTCAATGTGTATAAAATCAAATGCACAGAGTTAAGTTAAATTTGATCTATTAAATGGTCATCACAGATATCAACACATTATGACCATAAATATCAAGACATCTTAAATAATACATAATAAATTTTATGAGTAAGAAATTAACACACAGAAAAGAGCAGGAAAGCTTGTTACATTTTGCTAAGTAGGGTCCCTAGCCTTAAATAGCTATGAAAGTTGCAATTCCATGAGCACATTTGATCTGTCCCAATAAGTCCCCACCACCACAGAGGAAGACTCTTGCATTTGCCACTGTCTTCCATTTCCTACCTCTTCTTTTTCTCTGGATGCAGTATTCGTCTGGTACTTTATCAAGACAAGTCAGATCACTAAGGTAAAAGAAAACTAACCTGGGAAAAGAATAATTTTTCAGCTTCTTTAATCATGTGAATCCATTAAGTACTTAAGCAAGAAACAGAGCTGGCACGGACAGTCCAGAAAGGCAAAGAGAAATATTTTTTTTGTTGACAGAGGGCTGTTAGGTCTACTCTACCATCAAAATGGAGCCATATTTGAGAAAGACCAAGCTATAGATAATTTAAGACTAACAAAAGTATATTATTCTATTAGACTTGAAAGCTGGACACAGAGTAAAAGACACATGCACAGAATAAGAAGGAATAAAATTAATACATTTTAATTTAAAGTATTATGGGAAGACAGAAAACTTAAATAGTATGTGATATAACCTAAAAATAATTTACATGAAATCTATGAGAAATCAAACATAGAACTGAGCTGAAAGTTTCAGTGTCTTTAGGGTAGAGCTCAGAGTTAGGATGACAAACCCCAACTAAGAATCTCTAGAAAAATTATTCCTGCAGTTCTGGTCTCTTGTCTGATTCAAGGGTCAATGGAGAAACCATGTGGAATACAACCCAATTGTTCAAAACTGGAACTGCAAGAAGATTGAAGAAATATTCCCTTGGCCAGAAAACAGAACAGTGAATTTTAAGAAATACTTCACATCTAGGGTACCTGGCACCGGGAAAGACGAGAAATAGCAGATCAGAAAGGAAAGACACATCTTTAAAAGCAAAAGCAGGCAGCTTACACTGTTGACCATTACATTGCAAATCTAACCAATTGAACTAAGTAGCATGAATGCAATGGTTAATGAAGAGATTAATTAGAAACAAAATTATTTCAGGAACAGCAGTGTTAAAGGGTATATCACTAAGTGGAACTGACCTAACCTCTCCAAAAAAATGAGAGGATGTTTTCGATGAAGTGGAACTGGAAATCAAAGTGCTTGCAAATAGCTGAAGGACTGAGATATATCTGATACAAAGTGGATGCAAAGTCAAAAAGATTGAATGCAAACGTAAATAAACTGCAGAGAGAGCAACAACAAACACAGTAAATGTGGAGGCAGTCAAAACACAAGGGCATCAGGCTGTGGGGTATCATGTCTTGTAAAGAAAGCAAATTAGTTGCAGAGTCCACATGATTTTCTGCAGAAATAGCAGAGATCAAAATCTGAATCTGTTTGAGAACAAGCAGAAAAATAAAGCTCTGATTGTGAGGCAGAGACAAACCACCATCTTACTTCATTCTCTTGGTAAATGTTCACAGAAGTCTAAGTTTTGCTGCTATTGTTTTTCTTTTTTTTATTGGTGACACAAAAAAAATGAACAATGAATTTCAAAATAAATAGTGGAACTGATTACAGTGTAATTTCTGGAAACACACACAAATATATGGTGATGCACAAATAAATGGTGACTTGCCTGGCTCGAAATCAAAACAAGTCTTAATTTGTACAGTAAGCATAAAATGAACCCATGTGGCGAAGTCATACAAGCACTCCTATATAAGGATAAATACAATCAAAACAACTCAAAATAATGAAACAGGAAATTTTCTGCAAGCTTGTGTTGAAGAGCAGTCTGTGAATATGGAATATCAAAGGATAACCCAGACCCAGGACAGTTCTTTAGTTTCACAGAGGGAACCTCCTCAGAGGAGACCCAGAGCAGCTAGTGTAGGTTGTTGTGTGAAACACTACACAGGGGGCACATTTTGTTCATTCATTGTATAGAGACCACATCCTTTTCAAGATAAAATTGTCCTTTATGGCTAGCATCTAAGACAAACTGTCTTATCACTACAGCTTCTTATCACATATCAGCCCAAAATATTTAAATAAAGAAATCAGGAGCTAATAGTCTATTCTAAGAGCAATTAAAATAAATTTATCTTCCTGGAGATTTTAAAAACTTGACTAGATAAGGCCCCAGCACCCTGATATGACTTTGAAGTCAGCCCTGTTTCGAGTGGGAAATTAGTCTAGATGGCCCACAGAGATCACTTATGACCTAAATTATTCTGTGACTGAATGATTTTGTCTGGAATGGGAACTTGTGAAGAACAGATTTTAAATTCATTAATCTTGGGAAAATTAAATAGGAAAATAACGCAGTCTGGAAAGAATAAAAAAAAAAAAAATTCTGTAAGAAATATTTTATTCAGGTTTTTCACCTAAGCTAATGCACTGCATTTCAGAAGAATAAAAATGCTTCTCAGAAAAACACTGTAAAAGATAGTTATTACATCTGGTTTTTGTTCATTAACTTCTCTTCTAAGGAAAGTAGGCTGTAGAATATTTTGCTCTTATATCTTCCGTTGATTTTCCATTTTCAATAAGTGCATTTTGGACCAAAGACAGAAGTTCTGGTCTTGCATTTCTCCAGGAATACACTAGCCATTGCACTAGGGGGTTATGATCATTAGGTATGCTACTATTTGCATGGATTTTGAAGGATTGTACAAAGTAGAACAATGGTACCACAGGAGAAGGTTAATTTCAAGATGAGTTTATGACAGTCTCTAAATTCTAGGGCCTGCATTGTAATAGTTCAATAGCAGAGACAGAAGCTTTACTGCTCTGTCCTTATTTCCTTGATTTGAAAGTGTGTTGAGAACCAAGGTGTAATTCATGGCTTGTTCAGTAAATAGAAGCACTCACTATAGCATTTTAATTCTTAATTGAATCTAGTCATTAAGAATGTCATTGTATGTGCTGATTTCAGCACAGAATTTTCTGGTATGGTAAGAAAACCACATAAAGAATCAGTTTGAAGTGAGGTTATTAATGTCTTTTTCATAAACTATTGATTTGGTCATTCCCCTCACAAATAACTATGATAATTCCCTGTCAAAGATGTATTTGTTCATCTTTGCATTCAGGTCATACATCAAGGTGCTGGGGCACTGGAACAGGCTCCCCAGGGAAGTGGTCATGGCACCAAGCCTGTCAGAATTCAGGGACTGTCTGGATGACACTCTTGGTCACATGGTTCAAACTTAAGCAGTTCCGTGAGAAGCATGGAGTTTGACTTGATGATCCTTATAGGTTCCTTCCAACTTGAAACATTTTATGATGCTATGATTTGTGAATGTGAAATGCCCTGGATGTTATTTTGAAGAAAACTTCTTTGATAGCTTTGCTTTAACATGACCAGTGTCTCCTTATTTTCAGGTAAAGGAAAGTCACAGGTTCAACAATTTGTCACATTCCCTCTTTAATCTCCCATTGACTAATACTGTTGATTGTTCTTTTCAAACAGCCTTATTTTCCTTTCATTCACTTGGAACCTAATTCAATTATAGACAACAGTAAAACATTTAGACATTTTAACATGCATACATTTGCTTAGTGTTGCTCCTCTCAGAGGAATGATTTCTGCCATTTTCCTCAGATGAATTCCTTTTAATACCACAAGAATGCTGACTTTTTAAACTATAGCTTTATGGCAGTGTCTTTGATTCTATGTATACATAATATTTTTCATTCCCATCATGACCCACAAAGATACTTCCAAGGATGTTGAGCCTCAGAAATGATTGTTGCCATTCTTGGGAAATTAACCACATGCAAAGTAAAAGACTGTGCTTCTTATGGAAAATCTATCACTTAAAAATAGAAACACACTGGGCCAAACCAATGCTGAAGTGAATTTCATTAGATTTAATGGATTTACTCCAGGACTGACTTCATATAACCATGTAAAACTATAAAGAAAAAAAATAAAAAAAGCTTAGTGAGTTGCATTCTCCACCATGTGAAGCTAAATAATAACGGAATGTAACCAAAAAACATACTACTTTGCTTAGGCTAAGATTATAAGTGCATCAATAATCATCTTTTCCTGTACATAAATGTAGCACAGAAGTAAATGCATACAAAGCACAACTAGACAATTAATCACATTTAAGGCTCCTAAGCATAATCTACATTCCAAAACATGGAGGATATAGCTAGATATCTCATTTAGAGTTTAAAATGCTGTTGCCTGATAAGGACATTAGATTGGCAATAATCAGATGAGTAAAATAAAAATCAAACCTTGATTCAAGAGACAAATTAAGTTAGATATACTCTGTGTCTGTCTAGCTGTTCTTGATGTTTTAGTGAGACAGAAATTGGAGAAGGTCCTTGATGTGAGGAATAGAGCTCAAGATTCCAGTTTTCCCCAGCCAAATTGATCAGATGGAATAAAATTAGTCTCCCTCCCATTCTGCCTTCAGGAGGGAAACAGACTGTTTCCCTTCCTTGTGTGAAGCAATAAAGAATCTTTATCTTTCTGATTACAAGGAAATGCTTACACAGGAAATTGATGTCAGCTTGGATATCTTCAGCACTGGGCCTTTTAGATGCACTGAGATCTCATAGTCAAGAAATCTCATGAAGACTATGGAAGGCAGAGGTAAACAGTAGTAGCCAACTGAAGAAGGTATCCTATGTTATTTGAATTTATGCCACTACCACTCTGCCCCATCAAAAAGAGAAGGAAGTTTACCTTGGTTTCCCATCTCCTTTTTGGGTGCTCTAACCATGATACTACTGTATTAAGAAAAGGAGGACAAATGTGCAAACATAATTTGAAGCTTGTCATCACCTCTGCAGTTTTAGAAGATACTTTCTGTGGATGTCTGCCAGATAAAGCTCCACAGCAAAACTCAGCAGGACACCCTGATAGGATGCAATGAGAAGAAAGGTATCATTGATTGGGCACCCTGGGAGAGAGGCGGTTCTCGATAAGGGCAGCAAATCAACTTGCAGAACAAAATTATATAGAGATACCTAAACTTTGAGGCATTTTAATTTACAGTTTGATTCAATTTTAACTAATCAGTCCCATGTTCCTGACAGTGAGGAACCTTAGTGAGTATATCATAGGGGAAAGGAAAGGAGATGATGGAAGCCTCTGACTATTGGGGTCTGTCATAGCCCTGACTTGGTCTAGATTGTGTCTTCACTGCAGCAAAATTCTGTATCAACAGATCAACATTAAGTAATCCAAGTACGCCAAGTGAAACCATCAATCACTAAGCAATAGCCCCTGAGAAAGCTGAAGGGGAGTGTGAACTATAATCCCAGACTCGAATTCTCAGATGGGTTTTCTGCTCTGTCACAGTGTCCTGTGAAGTTCAGGTTATGTGATTAGTAGTAGTGAATTAACTGTGTCTAGCTTTAAGCCCTGGCGGCATCAGCGAACTTTGAACTGTCAGTCTACTGAAAATAGCTGTATAAAATTCTGTAATATTCAGATAATTACTCCTGCAAACATAATTTCAATTTATTTATACATTTCTAAAACCAGAACAAAAATGCTACTTCTATTTGAATAAATTGTTCCCAAATAGTTGGATTCTTAAGCCTTGCTTACGTGACTGAATGGTGAAAGGATCAATCTCATAAGTGTGAAGGAGGAAACCAAAATGCTCAGCACTTTTCAGAGAGTATGTGCTGCAAAGCAGGTAGAGCAAGAACTGACAGAAATGAAAGCAAAGGCTACTGGGACAGAAATGGCAAAGGCAGAGACAGAAACATCATCTCTGACATGAGATACTCTGGGGCCTTGTTGCTGGCTCCTGCCTCTGACATGCCTCCCTCTCTCATCTGCTGCAAGGTATCACCATGCTGTGTGCAGTTCCTGTTGCAGCCTGGGTGAGGAAAAAAGCAAAACCCAAAAAAAAAGAAAAAAGGGCTCTTTTGTGACTTTCCCTTTTTCAGCATTGTGGGAGACTGAGACTGAGTTTTGTCACAGATTAGTGGCCTGTGACAGTGGTCTGGGGAAAGGAGCACTCTCCAGGCAACAAAGTACAAAGAGAAAGAAAGAGTCGCTGCAATCAAATGTGGAAGAGGGTGAAATGCCTGCCTTGACTATATTGTAGAAATAACAGGGAAATATGCTTCTTAATCAGGATGACCATCTTTCTGTGATGGGTCACAATCCTATTTTAGTATTTCCTGTAAAAAAGGCCTTGCAGGATTTTGAATTTAATTTGACACCTCCCCTTGCCGGGAATCTACAGATGGGTAGATCAGTCTCTGACACTGCAAAGACTTCCAGCGTGCTCTGCTTAAACTGCCTTTACACATCACGCAGAAGTTTCTTAGGTAGAAAACTTACCACTGTTTACAGTTCACAGAAACACTGTCTGATAGTTTAGGACAGGAATTGAAAAATGCCATTAAGTCAAATGAAACTAGAAGGGGGTTTATGTGGGCAGAATGTAATGAGTCAGACTAATATTTTGGAAGAAATACTCCGCTGTCTAAGAATTGTTAGATCAGACCTTTAAAAAAGAGAATTTAATACTGCTGTGTTTTTATATAAAACATGTTGACAACAGTGGGTAAGCCTGTCATTCT
The DNA here is from genome assembly GCF_036013475.1 of Columba livia. Classification (NCBI taxonomy): domain Eukaryota; kingdom Metazoa; phylum Chordata; class Aves; order Columbiformes; family Columbidae; genus Columba; species Columba livia. Next base: position 50,309,592 of record NC_088604.1, read on the forward strand.
TTTTAGGAGTAAATGTGAGAACCTATTGAAATTCCTTTGAGGAAAAAGATGGCTAAAAATCCCATACGCATTCCCTAAAAAGCAGGAATGGACCACTGCCCAAAAGAAAGGCAACATGAGAGCAGATCTTTTGCTGCAAGTACTTTTATGTATGTTCAACTGTCTGTGAAATAGTGTAAAAGCCAACCAAGAAGACAGAGAGGGACTGGGCTGTGGGAATGTCCTGAAGGCACCACCTGAATGTGGTCTTATGGACTGTGAGAGTGTGTGCCAAGAAGTTTCATGCCGTGATGTGCTGCAGTTGGAGAAGCAGAAACATGTGCTTTCACTGCAGATATAACTCCACCAGTGGGGTCTAGCTCCACTACCAATTTTACATTTTAACAGAAATAATCTTAAGAAGTGTAACATTTATTTAACCACCAGAGTAAAAACAGAATGATAATTCAAGAGAACTGAACAGAACAACAATGATAAAAAATGCCCTCAGGTATTTTCATTATCTCTAGTATTCAGTGTTTCTATTACGTTTACATAATAGTGTTTATATTACATTTGATCCAAAATATGACAAGTAGCTGCTATTGCATCATGTTAGGATGCTACATTATGTATGTACCAGAAGAATTAATTTTAGAGAAGAAGCTTGAGCACACTCATATTTAATCCATAAATGAAACTCGTGTGACTTCAGATTTGGTTCTAAACTCCAAAATTACACTGAGGCTCCTTAGCAAAAACATGAACAATTATGATTAGTGTATTTTATGCAAACGAAATTAAACAAAAATGTCATTTGGTCTGAGATTATGACCTTGTTCTTATCTGCATCTCAGGGTACAGTTAAGAAAGAGCAAGAACTCATGCAGTTACATTTAAATAATATGTTCCCTGGAAATATTGATAGACAAAATAAACCATTCTTCATATTAATAAAACTTTCTGTCTCTCTCCAGATGTAATTATTTCCTTGGAAATATCCAATAATGATATGTGACAATCTATTCAGGCATCTCTACAGCTCACAGGACTATAATGCTCTAGTAAAATGGAAGTGAATGTGAACTATCTTAACATGTTAGTTATATAGCCCCTGTCACTCTTGTATTTGAGAATCCCGTAGTCATTACCATTTTTACAAACACCACGTCTCTGATAAGAGAGATTTGCTTTCATGTTATGCATAAACTTCAGAGCAGTCAAATGATTTTACTCATGGCAGATCTCCTAAATCCTGTGCCAAGTGGTTATTTTGTACAGTGTTACAATACTCAGGCTGTAATCCATCATGGTCATGCTAGTGGATCCCACTAAGGAATCCCAGCACAGCGGATATTATTATTCTCTTGAGTCTATTTATATGGTGAGATGTGTCTATTGAAACTAGTCCTTATTTTGCATTCTTCCAAACCTTTTTTTGGTGTCTCAGTGGTATAAAGCACTGGAGTTTTGTGATACCGCTATCAAAGTAGACAAAATCGAAAGTTATATTAAGTGCCCCACTCTGGGCAGTTTTGCAGGAAGATCAATCTGTGTATATTTTGTTATCTATTTTGAACTCCCATCTTCTTCTCCATGCCAGAACAGGCTTTCCATAGTTGGTACTGCGTTATTATGAACATGAGTGTTTAAAGAAGTCTTGATCATTTGAAGTAATCCACACCTGCTAGTACTGAAATTGAACCAAGACAAAAGAGAAGTTATACAATAAGTAATTAGCTGCTCTGTGTAGGAAAAAAAAAAAAATAGAAATAAAAGCTTGGGCACCATAATAGAAAAGTAAAAAAAATTACTTTTATGCCTAATGGAAAATGGCTGTGTACTGTAATCATGTCAGCCCAAATGTTTGCTGGTTATCTAAGAGAGGTCGTCTGGGTGCAGGTCAGAAAGAAACTTCAAACCCACACTTTACAGCAAGCTATCCTTGCACAACAGCCCTCAGACATAAAGAATAGAGGGCCTCAAACCTCTCAGAAACATCTTTAAGGGAAAGAAAAGCCAGGTAAGGAGGGTTAAGAAAGACTATACTGTGTTGCCAATGTTGGTTTTGTACAGAAAAATCATAAACGGAAGTATGACTAAGGCCACATTAAATGGACAGACTAACAGCATGAGACATGAACGTAATTTTTTTATTAGCTCCTCTGGCACTACTTCAAAGTAATAAGCAAAAACTCTATTAGCCTCAAGAAATTCTCAATTGCTTTAGTATTGGTGTTATGAAGACAATGTTGTATGAAGTGGTATTGTAGAGTGGAGTGATAGTGTGCCATTGAACTCAATAATTATTATCAATAGAGTCTGCATCTAAGAACCTTTCCATCATAGCTAATGGTATCATAGGAGCAGAAAGGCAACATGAAGCTCTTTACATACTCAAGGAGGTCTTGTGTAATGACCTCCAGAGAGCTGCAATCAAAGGCACAAAAAGGAATCACTCATTTTCAGTGAGAAAACTCTTAAAAATACTAATCTCTTGTAAGATGCTTGGATGCCAAGATATTCCCTGAAACATTTCAGGAATGATAAATGACAAGTGAATAAATATTGTGTCAAGTGTTAGTCATTTAATACTCTGGAGCAATGTGTCTTTAGCAGCATACTGTTGTCACTCTACTGCTTCAGAGGTACCATATTATCTATCTGCTGCTACAGTGTCTATTAATTACCCAGGAATACTTGGCCTAAGCTGAAGTTTGACCTAGCAGTACAACAGCAGAGACTGGGTATATTCCTCTTCACACCTATAACAAAAATTGTCAACTGACTTTGTCCTAACGTGAAAAAGGATTGTTTCAGAAGAGGGTGTGTGGGAGTTATTCCTCCTGCAGTGTAACACAAAGATGATTTATAACCATTTAAAATCAAGGTGGTCTGAGGAATCTTGCAAAATAGGAATTCTCTGGGCCACTTAGTTCTATTAATGAGATCTCTCTGTTAGATGCTGGGTCTACATAGGAGCAGCTGCTTTACTGTCAATTTACATTGTGCAAATCAGGAATAGTACACGAACTACTTTACAACAACGAACTCTGAGGCAGTAGTGTCACTACCTATAAACAACTGCAAACCACTGTGTAGGACTAAGAATAACTTTTGGGAATAGCTCTGAATGATGAGTGTAGATAGAGTGAAAGGCATCAGTTTCCAAAGGATGGTTTAAAAAACATAGGTACCACTATGACTTTGAAAGACTATTGTGGCTGTTTCTCAAAGGAAAAAAAAAAAAAAAAAAGATCTTGTTTCAACACATATTTCTCAAATTTCTTAACAAGGCATTTATTATATCTTCCTGGAACTAGTGCTTATAGGCTCATCATGGCCTGCAAAAAATACATTTTAAAATAAAAGTTGACAGGTAACCTAATTCCAGTCTTCCAAGTCTTCCATGCTGCCCTCCAGAGGCCCTCTCCCATGAATCCAGCTGAAGGCTGTGAGGATCCAGTTGCACAGGGCTTGCTCATGGATCATTTGGTCTCTCAATGCGTCTGTAATTCACATTTCACACCTCAAAATACAGAACACGATTCAGACGCAAAATCAAGTGTGGAAAGGTAACAAACTGCTGCTGAAAATGACTCTGCAATAGCACCTTCATATTTCACCATGTATGCATGCAGCTAGTTTTTCTTTACTGTCATTAAGGATGTGCTATGCCAGGAACACACCACATTGTTAAAATGACCACTGATAAAATCTATGAGCGTTATGTGGCCTTCTCAAATCATTAGACATTATTTTAGCTGTTTATTTTTTCTGATCCATGTGTTTCTATTTTTCTTAATTTAAATAAACCTACATTTTGGGAAGATACTCAGCCTTAAAATGAGTAGTATTTGATGGGAATGAGAAAATATAACAATATATATATAAAGTAGATACATCTGTAGATTAATAACCTTATTGTCATAAGAACACATTCTTATTAAATTTACATACATATAAAAAATCTGCCCTTACTATAACCAATGACAATTTTGGTATTGACACCTGCAAAAACACAATTCCACTTCTTAACATTGTGTTTGTTCTGATATGGTATTCACCATAAACAGAAAATAAAAATAAATAAAGGAATAGTATGTCTAATTTTTTAGTAACTATTATGTATACATATCATTTACTTCTAGCTTGGGTTAATTTATATGACCACAAAGTGACAAATTATACTGATATAGCCACAAATTACTAATTAGTAGCAAATTACAGTAGCATAGTGCAGTCTTCAGTCACACCTGAGTTTGAGTATTGCGAGCTGACATTTGAGCACTGATTAAATTAAGATGGAATAAAATCATACTGTATGATGCTGTGATCACTCAAGTGACTGAAGAGAGCAGAGTAAGAAAATTCCAAAGAAAATTTGAAGTTACAATGTGGACACCTATTTGCTCATATAAAATATGCACCAGCCTTATTATTATTTATTTGTACCTAAAGGTGTATAAACCGTTTAGATAGCACTGGCTCTCATGTTTAAAAGACTGAACCTCAAAAAGGATTTATAGGCTGCATAGTCTCCATGCTGCTTAGAGAAGGACATGCATAGTTTTAAGCAATATAATGTGGCCCCCAGCTAAATAAAAAATAGTGGGAATCCTCCTTGTACTTTTGTCCTTGAGACAAAACAAGAGCTGGTTCTTAATGTTGGACTCAAGCAGAATTCCAGTGCTTTCAATGGGAGTTTTGTCTGAGTAATATGCATGGCATTGTTCCAAGAAGGATGGAGAGCAAAAAGGTGAAGACTATGAAGTGATATCACCCTCCTGCAGAATGGTGTGTGCTGTAGAAGACAAAGAGGTATGTATTTGGATCTTACGGTAACTGAATTGTTCCATCAACAGAAGTTTTTATGTTCTGGAGAAGCTGACCCCATCCTCTATATGCATAAAAATTGGTAATAGATTTGAGGCCACAAATGACATAAGCTTGGTCAGGTCAACCCATTTATTACTGCTGATGTAATAGGGCATCCTAGTCTGTCAGCTGAGGGGATTTTGATGTGTTCTCAAAGCATTCTCTTACTGTGCTTTTGCTTCCTAGTCTGAAGTCTGGATACCCTGCCAGATTTTTTACATGCATGTCTTTCCTCATCACCACCTTCCCTTTGCCTCAGGACATTTCTGTTTAGATTTAAGATGAACAGAGAGAAAGGGAATACATGTATTTTCTATCATTTTCGATTGTCTTTTATTTTCTGTAATTATTATAAAAATATCTCAAAGCTCTGTTTTTCATTTATTGTTGCTCGTTTGGTAAGATGAACCACTGTATGCTATGAGCTCTTGACTTTTGTGCCATCTGAGATTGAAAATACAATGCTAAGTACATTAAATGTGCACAAAGGGAGTCAAATAGGGTCATGGAAAGTGCCATACATTAATCATACATGTGTGGTATTCCCTTGTTAAATTATACAGTTCAGCTCCACATTTTCTGACAAATGAGGTCAAGATGTTGTTTGCCATTAGAAACTAATTAGAGGAAATTCTTCACGCTTTTTTAATGAAGAAAGGTAAACTTTTGGAAATGATAATGTGAAGAAAAGTGAGACTATGGAGAACAAAACCAAATTACTTTTTTTCAAATAAAAAGTGTGATTAGTTACAAAGTTCACTTGGCTCACATCCTCGTAATGTCACCAATCAATAAGGTTACTCCGTGGATAAGAATCAAGGTCTTACAGCAACGAGAGATAAGAAGAAAACAATGAGCAAATTATTACTATTGTCAAATTCTGGTGTTATTTGAGCTATTTTTCTTTAGTATTACGTATTAGGGGGATCAAATTAAAAAAAAAAAAAAAAAAAAAGACCTTTCAACACTTAACTATTCTAGACAATTATGAAAATCAGGTGGTTCTGACATGTCAGCTTGAGCAGAAAAAAATAATGTGCATACCTCAGCAGAATTTAAACACTTCTGTGATCAGAGAAGATAATATAAAGCAGGGGTGTCAAACTCATTTTCACAGGGGCCACATCAACCTGTTGGTTGCCTTCAAAGGGTCGAATGGAACTTTAGGACTGTATAAATGTCAGAGTAGTTGCTACTACTAAGTAGTAGACATTAGTAGACATAAATGTCTATAAATGTCTACTAATGTCTACTACTTAGTAGTAGCAACTACTCTGACATTTATACAGTCCTAAAGTTCCATTCGACCCTTTGAAGGCAACCAACAGGTTGATGTGGCCCCTGTGAAAATGAGTTTGACAACCCTGGTGTACAGAGACAGCTCTGCATCTCTGAAGTCCAAAGTGAAACAAGCCAAGATCCAAGACAGAGTCAGGAATTATTCTAGTTTTACGGTGGCCATGCCCATGTGGAGTTTGGCAGCAGCACCTGCGGAGCATCAGCAGTTGGCACACCCCTTATGAAGCCCAGGCCAGGTCCAGGAGCCAGAAACTGCCTCTTGCCATCACCTGGGAGATGGTGACACGTTGCAGGTGAGTTGGGGGAAAGCATTACACCCCATGCTTGTCCCTACACCTCAGCCCACTGAGGCAGCCACCCGTTCTGGCAAGTATTTTAATCTGCTCTCACTTACAGTCAAAATACACAAAACTCACATTACAGACACTCTTCCTTTCACGCATTTTTATTTCTTTCAGTAATTTCGTTTTACAGACAATCAAATTGCTTCACAGTGCACCTCTCTTTAGTAAGCAAAAATAAGCTTAGTCATGCTATCCTAACAACAACCTTCATCCGAACATGCAAGTAGGGAAGTACCTTCATAGACGTGTTTCTTTTTTTTTTAAAAAAAAAGAAATAAGGTAAAAATAATTGTGAATATTAGCACTTTCTTGGACAGGACACATATTTCTGTTTCCTTCAAAACAAGTATTTAATATGGATGCTTAATGCAGTAATAAAAATGACCTTAATTTTTATGTATTTTTGAAAAAGATTTTGAACACTTTATAAGAGCGTAGGATGTTCCTTAATTATATTTGCCATGACAAAAGAGGGTTGTTCAGGCAGACTTTGTATGTGCATAAGTATGTCTTTCATAGATGCCCCGGCTGATAAGAAGCATGAGCATACTCCTCATCCATCATCAGAAAACTCCCACAGGAGCTCTCCTAAATGGTCACACCATGGGAGAAACTTCAGTTGGAGGTTACTCCTCTTTAGACACCAAAAAACAAGAGACGGAAATCTGTAGGGAATCAGGCTCTTTAGCTTTCATACTCACAGAACATGTTTCTTGTCTTGCCTTGCCTTTTCGTTTTCCTTATAAAAGCAAATTGTATATTTCTCTCACATATTTCTCATTACTACTTGCCCCAGACCTTTGGTTATGTCCCACACTTAAACCATTTCTTCAGGAGATAGCTGTCATTGCCCTTCATGTCCATTATTTGGAGCATTGTTTGGAAAAAGATAGCCCAGAAGACAAAGAGAAGATCATGAGTATTCCTGTTCCAACAGAACAGAGTGACCTACAGTCATTTCTTCATATATCTGTAGCACAGTAGCTCTTTTAGCTCTTCCAAAACCAGGTTTTAATTCCGCTGACCAAAAATCTACCAAAAAGACATGAGAGAGGCAAGATGAGCACACACATGGAAAAAGAACTTCGTATCTCTGCGTTGTTGCCCTAGGAATAAGTAGTACACTTTTGTCACTCATTTGCAGCAGTTGTCCAGCTTACTGCCCTTCAGTTCATACTATGGAGCAGTCTCAGAGCACAATAAGTAGACTTGTCTCAAACATAACTAAACCAAAAAGTTGTACTTCAGGAGATCGAATAGCACTCCAACTAGAATGAGTTTTCAGTCTACAGGAGCAGAAAACAACTAGTTCAAAATAAACTCCTCAAAAAAATTCATATTAAGGACACAGGATCCTCATTACCAACTGTTTTGCTCTGCAGATAAGGTCTGTTAGATGCAATATTTGCTAATGTGAACATAAACATAATAGAGACAGGAAACAACTGCTAGGAGTTAAGAAGGATGAGGCTTTCTGACAGGATAAATCAGCAGTCTTCAGCATAGGATGCTGAAGTGAAGGAACCTTCATAAAGACAGACAATTCTCTCAGAAGAAAAATATGCCTATATGTGTAATGGCTTTGAGGTCATCATACAAGAGATATTCCACCAGAACAAATTTTTACTGTTTGAGTTTTCAGATTGCTTAGAGGCAATATTTGTGTCTCCTTCAAGTATTGTAGGGGAGTGCAACAGGACCACCGAACTGCTATTTTTTTTGCATCATTAGCTCTCTAATTTTACTCTCAGAATACAACACTGTTATTATCCTTCATAAAAACACATGCTACTTTCATCAGTCTTTCCTCAGGGCTTGACGCAATGTTCCATTAGCTTTCTACATGGAACTGGATCAGGTCTTCATTTATAAACAAAAAGCCTACCAAAGTCTGAGTGAGACACCCTTGAAGAAGAATTGCAGGATTTCAGCCAAGTACAATCACAGTATTGCTTATCTTTTAAACTTTGCCATACACACTGCTTTCAATTCTTCTACTTTCCTCCCCCCTACCCCCCATTTTTATTTGTTTGTCTTTTATTGCTTTTGAACACAACTTTAAATGTTCTGAAAAGACACTCATAAAATACATAGAATTTATTATCACTGATGCTATTTATTGTCACTTTGACAATTACACTGCCTGTCTTTGCACTTCAAAATCTAAGTACATTTGAAAATCCCCTTTTCTAAAGCCAACAGTGGTTGTAACAACCTCAATGACTGATATGTTTTATCTCTAATACATTTTTGTTGAGATTACTGCTTCTCCACAAGGTCAAGTTACCCTCATTTAAACCAGTAGTTTCATGGAAGTAGTCTGAATTTCCTAGATTTCCTCCAGAATCTTCCTTTCTGCAGATTTTTGAGAGACAGTATATAATTCTTCAGTGGATGCTGCAGAACGTGGAGATAATCTGATCAAAGAGAAGCAAAAAGTACACACATAGAGTCAGATTCAAGTTAATCAGTAAAGTAACTTAGTATTGATGTTTGTAAAACCTTCCATCTACACCAGGGGTGTTAAGCTCGTTTTCACCGGGGGCCACAACAGCCTCGTGGTTGCCTTCAAGGGGCCGAATGTAATTTTAGGACTGGATAAATGTAACTACTCCTACATTTATTCAGTCCTAAAATTACATTCGGCCCCTTGAAGGCAACCGTGAGGTTGATGTGGCCCCCAGTGAAAATGAGTTTGACACCCCTGATCTACACTATCTAGAATGATGCAATTTTTACATAGGCAAGAAGTTACAAAAAATCTTTGCAGTGACAGCCTCATCCTTATTTCAGCAATAAACAAGTTGAAGTGTGTTACATGATGTGACTGGTGTTTTGTATCAGTACTATTTATTAAAGCCTTTTTCTTTTAGAATTTGCTGGTAACTACCCTGTTCTCCCTCCCTGCCTCTGAAGAGGTGGAGTCATCTGTCATCCTTCACGTATCAAAGCACAGCCACCAACTGTGAGAGGTAAAATTGCTTAAATATCGCAGACAAAATCTCCAGTATTCACTCATTATTTAGGTCAATCATATGTGCATTTGAAGCTAAGGACTGATAAGAGGGAAATTGTTCAGGTTCAATGTCATTGCACGAGCTTCCTTTCCTGCTTCTTTTTCATCAAGCCATTAAACAAACTCTTAAGAAAATGGCTACTATAATAACATTTTTTCTGTTGGCTTGCAGTATCCTCTGGGTAATTCCGGCTCTGTGTCTATGGCTACATTTGACCATACATGACTGAGGACCCAAAAACCCTAGGCTACATCTCAACTAGCTAAGCAAGCATGGCCAGGGGACAGCTCAACCGCTACTACATGAGCTTTTAAATCACTAGCATGATCCCTGGGCACAGTTTCAACCTAAGCCAACTACAGCACTCCTAGACCATTTCTTGTAGAGAAGCAGGAGATAACACACGCCAGGACCCTTCCCATTAGGCAGTTTGAATGCAATCACCCTGTTCTGGGGAGCTGGCAGAGATTAGCTATGGCAGTGTGAAATGTGTCAAGCAAACTGACTTCAGAACTGACGGACAGTGCCTGACCTGTTTTAGTAAGTAGTGTAGAGGCAGTTGGCATCCGTTTTTTATGGGAAGAAGTACTAAATTAGGTTTTACATTTTAGTTTCTTTCATCAGAGAATTGTTCTGACCTATTTGTGGCAATAAAGTAGCAGAAAATGCTGGCAGACAGTTTACCATAAGTAGGAGCACAGAATCCTGTCAATAGTAGAAGAGATATCTAAATTTTTTAGGAAACTCCACTCAAATGTGGCTTTCTTCAACTTCCATATTACAGATAGGTAGGCAATGTCACGTAGCCAAAGTCTGTTTCTTTTCTTTTTAAATACAGCTCCTCTGGGCTAAGTGTATTTTTTTTCCCAAAGTCTGTCCATATGTATGCAACAGTTAATTAAATCTTTGTCCAGTGAAAAATCTGCCCATGTCCTCAGATACTTATTACTACTAGTTTGAATGGAAACAAACTGTTCATTGTAGGGTGGACAGAGAATTCTTAGAACCAGCTTCAGTTGATCTAATAGCCTGAGCATGAAAGCATTTGTGAGGGGACCGAATACTAAATAGTAAGGGTGACAAAAGACCATCAGCTTTTGGACCTAACTATCCAGAAGACTGCACAGAATGTAAGAGGTGGAAAATTTAAAAAAGCAAAGTTCACAGGACATTTTTGTAGAAGTGCCAAAGCGCATTTTGACCTTTCTCTGCTTTATTTCTCTGGTAAAATAAGTAGCACTGGACAAAATCCCTGGTGCTGTCAGCCACTACTAAAGACAAGTCTTCAGTTTCTAATGAAACCCCCTATAGTTTTTTACGGTGTACATTTCAATATTTTATCTGCATAAAATACAGTCAATTCTATTCTACTTGTGATGAGAACAACATGAATAAAAGGAAAATGCAGATAATTAAAATCATACAGTAATCCATTTGTAAGAACATATTTAACACCTTCAGCTTTGTCAGACAGGGGAATAGACTTCTGTAAAAAGCTGGAACAGTTTTAAAACAGCAATGAGTAAGATATTATGTGCTGTGCATCACACGGTTTGTTGTGAGACAAGCAGAACATATCCATGGGTAACTCTGCTTCATAAATCAGGAAACTGGTGTGTCATTCCTAGCAAGACAAAAAATGGGTCCAGGGGTCTCCTCTGTCTTTTATTTCTTCCCATCATCAGTAGGCCTGAGGCTTCTTCCAGAAGAACAAAGGCTTCAGCAGCCAACTCAGCCACAGCATCACCTGCATAGATCCCTGTGCCAGCCAGAGCACCCCATGAGAGAAGACATGCCTGCCTAAAAACAATGCTGACACTAGGGCTCCAGACAGAAGCTGTGTGGAATTATCCATCTCCTTGTAACAGGGATGTGAGTTTCTGTGGTAGGTATGACTTTCTGCCAGCCTAATGAGGATGGCAAAGGTTTCCTCAGAAAAAAAAAAAGAACAAACAAACCTGTCTTTGGTGTTGACAGGAGATCTTCCTTCATCACAGCTGCATGGGCTGGTGAAATAGCCAGGAGTTTTATGCACTCTGCCTTGTGGCTAGTCCAGGCCTACTGTCAAGAGTGGGCTTCCTTTTACAACCAAGGTTTTCAGAGCTGGTAAAGCCAAAGGTAAGAATAGGAAATAAACAAAGGCAGAATTTTCTCCTGGAGAGGACTGGAAATATGTTTCTATTCATTAAACATAATGCCTTTTAATTTATCGCCAAAAAAAAAGCCTTTTCAATCTCTCTTGAGTTTGATTTTGAGCCCATGCATGCTAGGTGGAGTGAAAAACACTGAGGAGGGTGGTTATGGAGTTATGGTTTCAAAGATAACAAATCCTGTATTTTTTCCACATTATATGGCTTTCTAACCTTCCTCCAAATTGAAAGGAATTTCACAAGGGCTGCCAGGACGTTAGTCTGTGATGGAACTACACAGCATTTCAGGATACGTGTCCTGGGAGAAAGTAAGTGTCCTCAGATGTTTGTTGAAAGCAGCAGGTTTATGGTTAAGTAGCAGTTGGAACAGGTTTTAAAAACACAGACAAAAAAAAAAAAAAAAAAATTATTCTAGGAAGGAACAAAGTCTTGTTCACTTATGACAAAAACAGATCACTTGGAGTTTTTCATAACAGATGTAATATCAACCATGGTGTCCTGGCCAGTTTTCAATTCAGGTAATTACAAAATACCTAACTAAATGTTCCCTCAGCTTCAAAAGTATTATTTACTACTAAATTTAAATTTGTTAATAGTATTGTTATGTCCTTTCATGCAGCTGCTGCAGTCTGTTTTAGAAATCAACAATGTTTTCAGCTAATTCAGTTGTGTATGATACTTATAAAGCACTTTCCTATTTCTTACAAAAGGCATCATAAAAATCCATAGTCTGGAAATGGGAAGATAAAATACAGCAAGGAAAGCTGAGAGAATAATAATTTAATTCTCTTACATGCTGTCTGGTCAAAGACTATTGCAAAAATATCTGAAATTTACAGAAACAGTTTGGTCAAAGCTACATGCTTGGTGGAAACAAGGTGCATATAAAGAACTTTGATTTTTTTTTCCACTGCACTTTACACATGCACTGAAGTCTGTAGATTTTATATTAACAGAATTGAGCTCAAAAGCACTCTTAAAATATTCACCAAAGCAATAAACTGTACATAGAACATAATTTTGAAATCTTCAGAGCCAAATTCAGCCTTTCCATTTCAAACTTATTTCTGTCCTCAAGTGTTGGCATAGTAATGCGATCTCAGTGGTTTCAATCCATCTCAGGCTGAGAGGCATCAAAGAAAGTAGCTTGAAATCAGAGACCTTACTTCCCCAGTCTCCCCTACATTCAAGTACAACAGAAACTATTTTCAAAAGGCCTTTATAGACCCACTGACATTTGACAGGGAATTGGGGTCCACGCTCAGAGCAAAGTTTTCCTCTAATGACACTGAAGACCTCAAGCAGGATACTCTGCACTCCCTACACATGAAGATATGACTTTACTATTCCAAGTAAGCAAAAGAGTGTAACATAATCAAGGACAAAGAAAATTATACATTGAGTGATCGTGGCACAAACATATAGTTACAATTGCATCTCAACATGGGACAACGTGTCATATTAGTAAGTGCCCTTGCTGAAGCTCCCTTGCCCTCTCCTTCAGGAGTAAGCCAACAGCTGAATGTGATCCAAGAGTATCAACCAAATGATCACATACATTAAGAAATATATAAATTCCATGCATCATCAAGGATGCTACTTTATTGCTGAACAAAGCTGAAGGTTGAATTCTGCTTTCTCAGTTGAATATACTCATAGATGGAATACATCTTGGAGATGTTCATTGTGATTTTTATCTGTTCCACTGCTGAGGGATTAACAGATGTTTGGGGTTTTTTCCAAGCTCAAAAAACAAAGCAAAACAAAACAAAACAAAACAAAACAAAAAAACAAACAAACAAAACAAATCCTCTGATAATAATGTTTGCTCATATATTTATTATTTTTAGTCCTTTTCCAAAATTACTTATCCCTTCAAGCACCACCTATCATTCTCAAAATGAGTCCACTTTCCTAAAAGGAAAAAGAGCTGGTATGTTTGTTCTGATTTTCCACTGCTTGTACAGGGAGATAGAGGCAATCCAAATGAAAGAGATAAAACATTGCTGCCCTAACTTGTTGACACTTTTCCATGTGTGTTTTTTACAATCACATATATTTCACTGACAGCAGAGAATCAGACCAAACATAATCCACAGTCCACTTGTGCAAGATGTGGTAGATGGATCTAACAGCTCATTCCTGAAAGAAAGTGCAGATCCTACCTCCTCCCACACGTGTTTTCCATGTACTATCCTGGCTATGCAGTACTGCCACTCACCTTTTGCTGACCACTATGCTCTTCAGATGCCACCGTCCATCAATTCATCTCCATGACTTGGAAGAAAATAATAAGAAAGCTGGATAATTCTCTTTTGAATTGACTGGCTGAATTGACTCAAAGAAAGATGCAAAGGGTGAGACAAAGCACTGGGGACAGGACTGTGAGAGGGAAGAACAAGAAAGGAAAGCACAGAATGGGGAGGAGGAGGGAGTGGGACCTTCTTCTGTGACAGCAGCAAGATGTTAGGTCAGTATTGCCGCTTATTGGCTTGCAACTATAAACTCTACCTTCACAGCACCAAATAATCAGTTATGCCAAATTGTTAGATGCAAAAGGAAGACAGGGCCAAAAGTGTTCTTCCCAGGCACTTAGAAAAGTGAGTGCTCCCTGAAAAGCAAAGGCACATAGTTAGTACTTTACAGAATTGGGATCTAATCCATTTTGGCTAACGGGGGTTGAGAGGGAAGATTGTTTCTCCTCTTAAGTTAAGTAACTGTTAACAACATTCCTTCTGCTGAGACATTAAAATTTATATGATTTATGACCAGCACATGGTGTTACTATTTGCAAACAAAATAATTTCTAAACCAGAGATTAGCCTGATCCAGTTTAAGACCATAACTCTTTTGGAGCTACACATTCCTAAATATTAAACTTTTCTTTGCATTTTTATTTTCTTTTCACTTATCCTCAGCATTGAGCAAAGGAATTAACTTACTCAAATAAGGCAGTAGAAGGTTTTGGTAGAACATAACTTTGTTACTCATTGTATTAATCACTTGATCAAATCATTTGCAAGACAGACCTCTTGATAAAATACTGTTTACTTATCGCTGCACTGAAAACAGCTGGGTCCCAATCACTGCAAGGTTGCTTCAGCCAACCAGCCTCCACGAAAAGATAAATTAGCTTTGAGGTAATTTGGAAAAGAGACCCCAAAACTAAAGTTTTTTGGAATTTAGCAATCAGCTTTTATGGAAATGGAAACATATGCTCTGTAATTCATCTGGGATTTGAAGTCACTGCCAAAATGCTGCAGAGATAGCTTTACTTCGAGGCACTATGACAGTCTTGGTACTGCCCATTTGTTACTTGTAGACAAGATCAACTCTCACTCATTGGTAAGGTTCATATACATTAAGGGTTAAGCCAGCCTGAATTTTTGCAAATGTAAAGCTGGCTACCTCTTACAACTCAGTCATATTTTACCTCTACACAATAAATAAGCTTGTCTAAAGAATCGCATGGCTGTTTTGTTTCCTTAGGCCCCTGAAGACAGCCTCTCCAAAGCCCTGCTGAACTCCTGCAGGCAGCACAGGTCCTGCAGGCACAGGCTGCTTGGCTGCAGGCAGGTTAGTGGTGGCTTGGGCGATGCAGAGCTGGGCTGGTGTGTTGAGCAGCACAGAAAGAGGTGGGAGAGGAGGCAGCAAATGCTGGAGGATGGTTTAGAGAAAGAGGGTGTTGAGAGTGGGAGAGTGGAAGAGAAGGGAAGTACACATAGGGTTACTGTACACTTGACTTAACATTGTAGAGATTATTAATTTTCTGATGGTATGAATATAGTAAATTAATTCACTGTGTGACTCTGACACACTACTATTATTATCACTATTATTGTTATTGCTACTGTTATTGTTATTATTCTTTCCATTTTATTGCAGTCATAATTTCCATATCATTCTTATTTATGTCCCTGTGTTTTGAGGTGAAATCACATTAACAGTGTGCCAGTGAGGTGTGCGACATGACAACTAACTCAAGTCTGGAGGTCTAGAGACAGACCAAGTGTCACTGTTTGGATCACAGCACCTAACATCAGTTTCTGAAGATATTGCTTTACAAAACAGATACAAGACTTTCAGCAAGGCTGTGAGGTCCACAGGAGGGAGGAGGGCAGAGGGCAGAATTTGTCTCCCCGTTCACTCCTCTGACCCACCCACAGAAAGCAGGACAGGCTTTGCCCTGCACAGAGAAAGGCAGCACCAATGAAATCTTCATTAGCAGATTCTGTCAAGATTCCCTCCCCATCTCTGACAGCAGGTGCCTTCAGCATATGGTCAGAGAGGTCTGCAATGGCTAAGGCAGCACTAGACTTACAAGCCACTTCTGAAACTTTAGGTCGATGGTTTGCCCAAAGCTACAGTGAGCCAGCAGACTAACAATCCTTATTCCCAGGTCAGTTTGCAGTATTCAAGGTTAAAGACAGAGATGTGTGAAAACTCACTGCCAACCAAAAAGTGTAATACAGAAAAGGAGAAAAAAAAATGTCAGCTGGTGCTAGCTTTTAGCATTAATGCTCTGAGGCCATTGGCTTGCTTTGACTCCTCATTTTTGCTCTATCAAGAGAGCAAAAAACAAGCATTCACAGAAATTTTACTGAGATGTTATCACTATTCTTTTTTTGAGAGAGAGTGTTGGCGAGGTGACATCTTTCAGTCCCTCCAGACATGTTTCAGATGATACAAATCAGCATCATTCTGTTACACTGATAAAGCCAGGAGGATCACATTGAACAACAGGCTTCAGTCTTCTGTTGGAAGTGCTGAAAATTTTCCTTTATGCCTTCTAAAAATACTTTCATGATGCTCGAGTTAGTATTTTCTAGGTGACCAAATCAGGAAGAGTAAAACTCTGTGATGTTTCCTAAGACGGTTTACCAATGGATATAGCTGTGTTTTTCCATATCATGTCAGCTGTCAGACATTTAATTTGATAATTCAGAGGAATTTAGTGACAGAACTGCTTGGCTGTACCACTTCAGCTGCCAGATCACAGCTTAAAGGAGAGAAAGCAAATGTGATGTGGACATTGCAAACTTTCAGTATCAGCCTGTATGGTAAAAGACTTCTTCTGAGCTAGACTTGTCTATTCCTATTATTGACAGATGTTCATGAACACCTTGTGAGTCTCTGTGTACTAAAATCTCACTGCAGTCTTCTATCGTAATTCCCACTAGGCTCCTGACAGTAAGTACACTTTAAACAAAATCAGAAACAGGAATTACTCATTTATCAGAAAGCTGCTTATGTCAAGAGCAAAGAAATATTCAAGTTTGTGTGCTGCAACTAAGGGACAAATGAGCAATTTGTTTCATTTGTCTGTGTCTTCAGACATGCCAGCCACCCTCATCATGACCAGCAAAGGACACTTAGAGGTACTGATTAACACTGTTAAAATAAATACAAATTGACCATTACACTGCACAGAGATATCTATCCCCTAAATAACCTGATCTTTCATACTCTAATTGACAGTAGTTAAATCACTCCCAGAGATTAAATTTTTGAAAGGAACTTCTACTTTTTATTGCTTAAATTCCTAACCAAATATAAACTGGCCTCCTTTGGTTGATTTGCAGTAAATAAAACCAAGTTATTGCATTCAAAACCACAATACATACTAAAAGCAGTTTTGGAGTGACAGAAAAGTGAATCAACAAACAAAAATGTACTTTAATCTTACCTCACCTGTCCTGCTGAAATACTGTACTATGTTCCATTAGCCCACATCATCTGTAATTTAATTTCTTGTGTGAGAGGTTTGACACTTACTTCCACTGTTACAGTCTCTACTGAATGGTAGAGACTACCTACACTACGTTTGCCTGAATGAAATCAACCTATACAGAGACTTTCAAGTGGATTGTATATGAGTTATGATTGCAGCATTGTTTATTCCAGTTAACAAGAATTTCTCAAAGCTTTTTTTAAAAAATAGTCATTTTCAGAGAGCTTAGTGCCTTTGGAACATCCACAAACAGAGTCAAAAGCAGAGATATAAACTAAGATGCTTTGTCCAAGGTAACTCAACTACTCATAAAACCCTGATGATTTTACTCTGGGCTAATGGGATTATATAACTAGAACTTCATATCACTTTAGGACAAAGCACATACAGATACATTATATTTTTTCATTGATGATAACACCTTCTTGTTTTCACCCACCTGAATTTTAAATAAATTTTAAATAGTATTCCCAAAAATAAGACTGATGTGTCCAAACCCAGGTGCTTCTGTTTTCTTGTTTATCAAGACAAGGAAATTTCCTCTGAAGGCAGCTGTTCTGTGAACCTGCAGGGCTTACTCTAAAAACTGGTCTAATTTTATCTCCTTTCAGAGATATAAAGATTGAGCAATAAGCCCTTCTCTTTCAAAGCATTGCCCAAGGCCCAGGAACACACGGTCCCTCAATAATCACTAGAAATTAGGCAGCTGAAACTCCATGCGGTATTTTCAGCCTTCTTTCAGCTAAGGGACCCATCTTAAAAGAACATATAATTTCACTGAAGCCTTCTCAGCTGGAAGGATATTGTGAAAGCCAGTGACAACAGATAAAAATATCAGGTACCCAGACACCTTCTGAGAAGCACTATGGGAAAAAATATGCTTGAATTACTTCTGACATTTTTGTCTTAATAAATATCTGCAATCAATAAGAGCAAATGGTCCAGGATGCTATCACTTCTTTTATCACAGTGAGGATATAATTTACACTAAGAGGTAAGATGCTTAGATCAAAGCCCATTAAAATTTCAATTCCCTGAGTATAACAGTAGCTTTGGGTCATTGTTCTTCATTGGCAAAGAGAGGGAGAATTAGATAAAAAGAATATGATAATAGATTTCTTAGATTCATGTATTGATGTAGTCTGATCTCCTAAGCAACACAAGCCAAATGTTTTCTCTGAATTACTTTTTTTTTCTTTCTTAACTGGAGCATATGCTTAAAAAACAACCAGCCTTGATTCACCACTTAAGACCTTGTGAGTTGTATCCATACTGTTTAAAAAGGGGGCTATGTCAAATCTAACTACATTTAGCTTATATCCTTGTTTTATAAATTGGAAAAGCCCTTTACTATCAGCTATTCAACCCTTCATAACTTACAAAGTGTAGGGAAGATACTCATAGCCTCTCTCGGACACTCTATCTGGGTTGAACAACATGAGCATTTAATGTAAGGAAGGTTTTCCAGTCCTTTAATAATGTCCATGGTTTCAATGCATCTCCATATGTCTGTCTGTCACCTTAGCACCCAGTTTGGGTGCTCATCCACCCTACATTCAAAAAAGTCCTGTTTATACATACAAAAATGGCACAAGCCTTTTGGATGCAGAATTTCACTGGCAGATTCAGGAAGACAGAAGTTGCATTTTTATTCTGTATCTCTGTAGCATCACATAGTCCTTGCTGAAGGCAGGTGTTCCTAGGTGCTGAATTAATTAATATTAATATTAATATCAATTAATTAGTATTAGCAAAACCAAAGATATTACTCTGCTGATCATAACTTTCTTGTCCTTTCCAGATTCTTCTTATAGATAAAACGTATCTGCTTTCTTGCTACCATATTTTCTTATTTGACCTGACTAAAACATACTGGCTTATGTTTTTCGGCAACAGTGACCTATAATTCTTCCCTCAATCTTTGTACTTTTTGTAAGCTCAATCATTAATTGTTTTTTCCTTCCAGATTCTTTGTAAAAACATTAAATATTGTAGGAAAAACAGTGATCTCTTCAGAACCCTGCATCTGTTCATTGATGGATCCTTGTTTACAGTTATATTCTGAGATTTGGTATGCCTCCAAATTTTAGTTTCTTTAATACACGTCATGTTCATTTTATTTTATATAGGTTTTAATGCAAAAAGCAGTACAACATCAGTCAAACATTTTACAGAAATCTATTAGATCGATGCTATTATCTATATCAAGTGAACTCGCCTAAGCAGTAACAACATGCTTTACTTTCTATATTCCATGTGTTGATTGGTACTAGTTTAATTATTTTTCACTACCTTCTCCTTAATGGAGACTCAGACTGTTCATTCCATTTTTCTGTCCTAGACTGACAAATGGCTAGAGCACCAGGATTAAGGTGATCTAAGTATTTCCTTTGTTTTTCTGGAAGTTTTTCCACACTTATTCCTCAGAAGGTTCCCAGGTCTTTTCCAAAGTCAAACCAAATATGAACAACTCTTCCAAGAGCTCCTCCAAGCTCTTCTTAGAAACCTGTCATCTGGACACACGGATTTAAAATCTCCTGGGTTTGTAACAGTTACTGTTTAACACCTTCTGGTTACTCAAATAGAAGCCATTTTATTAATTTGCCTGGAAGTGACCCAGTGTATATAACATTTGCTTTTGCACACTGCAGAGGAATCTGCGCTATGGTTTAGTCTTGGGTTTGGGTACCATAATTTCTGGGCTTATCCTGGTCCAGTGCATCCAGCAGGTTGCCATATCATTGACCTTCAACTGTGCACTTCAGTAACACAACTGAAGAAAAGGTTTGAATCATTAATGCTTGTTCTGACCAGGCAATTCTACAGATCAGATGCAATAAGCCGCAACTAACAGTACCTGGGCTTAATTGGAAATGTCTTATGGCAGTGAATTGGGGAAAGATTAGCAAGGCAAAATTCCCTGCTACTAAAGACTTGGCCTACCATCTATACTGGAAAGGGTAAACAACAGGAAATCATTGAAATAATAAAGAAAACCAGGAGATTCAGGTCTTTTACTGGTTACAAAACCACAGTGGTTTAAAAGTAGTAGTATATGAAAATCTGTCATTATGAAGAAAAACATTGCAATGAAAATGTCCAAGGTTACTCCAGTCACTATTAGTGTCTGCCATTAAGCTCTAGTATGGGTGTGATATGGAAGAACTATCCACAGCAATTGAATACTGCAAAAGGCACCACATTTTTTTCAGTGCTGTGAATCCATTGTACAAGCTCCAGGTGAGCAACCATTATCTATACCCTCAAAAAGCACAGCCTGCCGAAAACATCTTACAATTTGCTATGTAGTGTCTTGAGCACAGGAAGGATCTTCATTAGACAGAGCAGCTACTCTGCATGAGGGTGAGGGATGTATCTTAAAAATAATGGAAGAATTCAGATTTCTTGCATTTTGAAGAATTTGCAAGTAGAAGTCACAGAAATTAGTCTCATTTCTCTCAGTGGAGTGGTCTGGCTTGCTTGCTCTTATGGACTGTCTTGCAAAACCTGGTACATGGAAAAGTATTGCTTGTTTCCCTTTAACCCTATGCAATTTAGTCAAAACCATGCTTTTTCTTCATCCTTCCTTCCCTTTCTTTCTTTCTTTCTTTCTTTTTCTTTCTTTCTTTCTTTTTCTTTCTTTCTTTCTTTTTTTCTTTTTCTTTCTTTCTTTCTTTTTCTTTCTTTCTTTCTTTCTTTTTCTTTCTTTCTTTCTTTCTTTCTTCCTTTCTTCCTTCCTTTCTTCCTTTCTTTCTTCCTTTCTTTCCTTTCTTTCTTCCTTTCTTTCCTTTCTTTCTTCCTTTCTTTCCTTTCTTTTCTTTCTTTTCTTTCTTTTCTTTCTTTTCTTTCTTTCTTTTCTTTCTTTCTTTTCTTTCTTTCTTTTCTTTCTTTCTTTTCTTTCTTTCCCATTTCCTTGCTTATGTTCTCTCCTCCCAGTAATGACCCAGTGTTTAGCTGGGGAAGACAGGAGGTGTGGGGGCAGGACTGTGTTAATGCCCTAATTAAGTCTGTAGTTAGCTGATGGGAAAATCGTTGTCAGGAGAGCTGATAACAAGCATAAACATGACAAGCTTGTTTTGAAAAGTCATCCTGTCACTCTGTTTACTTATGCTACTGCATGCAGCTCCAAGCTACTGTCATATATGTTTATATTGATCCATCTGCATCACTTCCCCCCCCACTTTTTTTTTTTTTCTTTAAGGAATATAGATAAAAGCTTCACACATCTTGTATTTCAGGGGGTCACAGGGAGTGTCCACAGTAGAAGCATATATTCACTGAATTAAGGAATAATAGAGAACATGGAAGAGAAGGATCTGAAAAGGTGAGGAACTTCATACATCAGTTTTCATTTTCTGAATGACTTAAAGATGCCTTTGTCCATGCTTAATTTTATTGTGATATTTAAGTAATTCATTGGAATAATGTTAAATACATGAGAAGTATATTTTACATATATTTTCAACAGAGAGCTGAAAGGGTTATAAAATATAAGGAAAAGTAGCAGTGTATATAAAATATGTCACAGTGTCTCTACCACAGCATACGCTGTGAGTGCAGTATTTCTCTCACAACTGAAACTGCAGCATTGTATGTTGTTCATTCCTGTGACAGCCCATAAGCCTTCATGAACTGTTCAAATTATTGTCTCTATAAAAGAGTCCTTCAGACCATTCAAGCTGTGGCATACAGTTTAAGATTTTTACTTTGAAGAAACCTGGCTTGATTTCCCAGAGTTAGAGACTTGCTACAGCATGAAAATTGAGACAAATGATCAAGCTGTATACTCCTGAGCAATTCAGCATCAACACACTCCTTTCCTGTCTTCAGATAATCGCAGAAGTGACAATGTAAGGCTGAATACATGTCTCTGGAACTGGAAAGAGGTTTGTATTGCAGTAGTTTCACATGATTTTTCTTCGGCTTAGGCGAAATGAGTCAAGTTTCCAAACATCCATTGCCTTCTGGTTGCTGTTTCCTCTCTTAACCACAGATGACACATTACAGGTAAGTAACATTTTGAATCAAGCTTTAATTATTTAGCTGACACAGGAGGAGTATGATTTGTCATTGTCCATCCAAAATAAAGTAAGTTCAACTACATTAACCTTTCTTTTCCAGTGGATGGAGTTTTATCAGAAGTCATTTTGTTTAAGTCATGTAAAGAAATAATTTCAAGAGCTAAGGAAAAAAGATTAATCACAGACTACCTAGTAAGAATGCTTTATAAAAAGAAATCTTTCTATGAACCTAGATTTTTAATTTAACCGTATCCCATGGGTCCTTAGGAGCAATTAAACTCTTGAATTTCCTCAAGGGTCTTCTGTCACCTGGAGAAACACCTCAGTGAGATTTATTTAATCTTACTTAGTCACCAAACAAGTAGGTGTCTTGGCAGAGCTAGTCATCCAGAGACCCTCCTCACTAGCTTGTGAAAAGAGATAGGCCCCTCAAAAGGGTTTGTACTCAGCCCCTTCTGACTTCAACACCTATTTTAGGTTGGTATGAGCTGCCTTCTGGAAGGGCTCACCCCCTTCCCTGACTACACACAGAATCTGCAAGTTTAGACAGGAAGACTCAGGTTGTCAGCTGAGTCAAATGAGATTAATGTCATCCTGTTTTCTGGGAGCAGGACCAGACTTTCATCCTGTATATGTGTTAGCTACCAGAAAGCACTGAACATATTTAACTTTTATTAAGAAATGTCCATAGCACTAAGCAGATTTTCTGTATGAATCATTGTCTTTATCCACTTGTCTTAAACACAGTACTTATACAGATACCAAAGTGCCTCATCTGTTCTCTGGCACTTGCATTCACCATACTTCCTGGGTAGGAAAGGACATCTACTTGTATTTTGCAAACAGCAGATACTAAGAAACAGAGAGACTGAGGTTCAAGTCTACAAAATGTACTTGAGCGCTACAACTGCTCCATGGCACTGCATCTCACTTTTAGGTACTTAGTTCCTGTGCAAAATCTACATCTCCAAGTTTGAATGTGCTTTGCTTACAGTCACACAGGGAGCTTCTGGTAGAAGACAGAATTGAGGTCTTTCAAATCTTAGCCTTTAAAAGCATCCTAATAACCCAATTTTCAGTCTTTCCTTTTTTGAAGTGGGCATGCTAGTATGCAGTGGCACTGAGTGACTTCACCCCTAAATTCACATTACACTTAGCTATGTGCAGATAAATGGCTAAGTCCTGCCACCCCAGAACAAGCCCATCCATACATGAAGTAGCTAAACATTATTTGGCAGTTCTTTTCTTCACTGCAGCTGGAGCTCTTATTTCGGTAATCTTTCCTTTCTCACCTTCAACCATAGTCCATCCGCAATTTAAACTTCTTCCATCAGTAATAAAAAAACAGTGACACATCTTCTCTCTAGCAATGTAGAAATACAAATAAAGCTATAATGCATCATAAGGGCATTGTCAGATGTGCAGTCACCTGCAGCAGTCACTACAGAAAAAGCAATTTCTTTGTAACAATGAAAGGAAATATATGAACATCACTAACATTTTTCTGAAGTTCAGTGTTGCTACCTCCCATGTCCTGGCCAAATGCCAGCCTGGGTAATTATACTCTGAATGCCCTAAATTCATTCCCTCTATAGTTCCAACTAGATAACTTGTTCTAATGAGAGTAAGCAAAGAAAATTATGTACAGTAGCTAGGACTGATGTCTAAGAACAACTTCCATGCAGAAGACTCCCAATGCATCTTGCCAACCACAAGATCAGTTCAGCTCTGGGTTATGTCAGCCCTTACAATCACAGCAGAAGATGCAAGATGTGACAGACAAGTGTGCGGTAGTCTATGGTGGAACAAGTAGCTCTGAAATGCTTTCTCTGCTGGGAAGCCATGATAAGTTAAGGTACTTCAAGTGCTGATTAACCAGGACAGGTAACTCATGGAGTCATTCAAGAAGGAAAATTTCTCTGCAGTGTCAATTAGACATTAAAGCTTTTGGTGAGAAAACCTCATCAGTGTATGAAAGATTTTCATGAAGTCTAGTTGTCGTTATGAGTGCAGAGGATACAGTCATTACGCCAGCAAAAAAATTGTAGCCAGAGGACAGAAAATAAATTAAAGTAAAGCAAAGCTAGGTGAAGAATAGCATTTTCTTTTTAATCATCGTCAGAACAAGGACCAAAAAAGTTTCCGTTGATGGAAAGGATCCCAGATGTTTCAGCAGATTTTGGATGAGGCCCTACAGGTTCTTCTCCTACACAATTCTCAAGTTGTGAAGAAAAAACAGAAGTTCTGTACTGCTTATAACTCACACTTGCTTAATGCTACAGAAAACTGACATCTAAAGCTAAATTAGCAAGACTTTTTTTCACTTTAGTTGTTGTGAGCTGCACAGAATTATGATAGAAAAGGTTCATGAAATTCCTCTGAAGAATGGCCTGTAGATGCCTAAAGCAGCTCACATACTGTTTCTAGTGCAAATTATGGAAAAACATCTTCATACAGGCATGGAACTATCCATGTTTGTGAAATTTCTGAAGAGACCATATGTTCCACAGAAATTGTTTACAGCTTTTCAGACTGACAAAGATCAAAAATCACTGGTCAAGTAATACATAGATCTAATTGTACATCTTCCTTCAATGGAAGCCATCATGTGGCTAAATTCCCATCGACTTCTTTGAAGAGTTGCCCAGAGATTAAAAGGCTCTCTCTCCTGTTATTTGACTGGTCTCCAGTGATTCATGTAAAAAAGGAAAAATTCATAAAAACAAACAGCCTCTTAGAAATATTTAACAACACTAAATAGTCTTGTTTTTAAAGATGGTTCTCCGCAGACAGAGTTACAAACATTAGTTCTGGGCAGCTGTCTATTGCCCACACAAGCACTGTGCTGCTGGAAAAATAAGGCAGCTCTTCTCTGAGAAATTAGGTGGGCTGAAGAGCTTTGTTAGGACAGTAGGGAAGCAACAGAAATATCAGATCTTTTGTGAATCATTCAATCTCTTCTCTCTTCTGGAAAACAGCACTCCATGTCTTAATAGAGGTAAAATCCATCATCCTTTTAAAGCTATTTGCACCTATGTGGGATCATTCAGATGAGGAGATCAAAATCATTTATATGTATAAACTGAGAAATGGATAAACAGGGGGAAATGAAAAGGGAAAAAAAGAAACCCCAGGAATCTCTGTAACTTGTGTAACTTGTACTAATTTACTCAGTGAACTTATGGCAGCAAAAAAAAAAAAAAGGAAAAGCCTGAATACTTGTCTCTGAACACACATACTAATTACTGCACTAGTTAAACTGATCTGACTAGGAGCAGTTTTCAAGCCATATACTTGAAAAAAAGCCTGTCCAAGAACATATTTTAAGTGCAAATGAGTCAATAAACAAAACATGGAGTACAACAAAGGGTCATGCCCTAACTGTTTATGTTGGAAAAATAGCCTAACAACTGACGGAGACCAAAGTACAGCATGTTTGTAGGCAAAGCAAGTACTTGGTGACAATGCAGGCAACTGAAACAGACCATGGGGTAGAAATAAAGATTTGTTTATTTTCCCAGGAGAGAGGACAGACAGTAATACAGAAATTATATAAGTTAAATGATGCTCCCTTACAACATAAAGAAGTAACGTATTATTTTCCTCCTTTGTTAGAATTTCTGTGTGACAAGACAAGTTTTTAAAATACTATAGACTTTAAAAAGCTAAGAGCACGTCTGAGGATATGGATACACATCTAAATAATTGGATGCCTTTTCACATCACACTATTAGAACAATGTAATCAGTGTCAGTTAACATCTGCTTTGAATTACTGTTCCTCTGGTTAGTGCCCGGTAAACTCATTAGACTTAGGTGCTGTGTTTGTGACTACATATATTACTAGGCTTGTGAGTAAGAAAGCTTTAAGATAAACAGAAAAATTAGCACGTATTTGCTACTGAAATACAGATAATGATAGTTAGCCCTGTTTTCTTATCATACATGTGTCTGTGTTGTAGCAGTGTCCCAACTGGTGGAAGATATAGATGAGACAAACTCAGAAATAAATATTTTGAATAAATGAGGCCCATTTTTCAGAGAGAGCAGCCATTGACTTCAGCGCTATTTTAATGCTGACAACAGGACAGACTAAAATGATTAATCACTACAGCTACCGTAACTGCTCACTGTTATGCACTCTTTTGCAAAGTTATGTCTGTGAGTATTTTTGTTTATTTGTCCTAAGCACTTGCCTTCTTTCTTTAATACAGTGCTGCCAGATCTTGAGGTTTTGTCACAAATGTCACATTCATTTGAAAACTGTGTGCTAGAATCATGTGAATATATAAGCATTTTCCGTTTTCTTCTTATTTTTTTTAATTGTTTATTTTTTGAGTTTTATATACATCAAGAGTAATGAAAAGGAGAGTCAAAATCCAGCTAAAGAAATAACTAACATAATTTTCAATCTCACAATCTGTAAATTAAACATTATTGATTTAGATGGCCTGGCTCATAACTTTTCTGAACGTTTGTGTGGGCCATGTAGTAATAGCTTCCTGCTGCCCTAGAAATCTTCACGTCTGTGCAATTTTGGAGCCAACCTATGTTGGGCAGATATTTATGCTAGACAGTGTTATTTGCTTTGGCACAAAGCAAGGAACCACCAGAGTGCCAGGTAACCTGGGCCCCTGTAACGAAAAATCCCTTGCAAAACCACTACTTTCTTCCTGCCTAATGTCACAACAAAGTGCCTTATTCGTATGCTAAGTAAGTATCTAAATCCGGGATTCCTGTTTTGGGATAAGAAAATCACTGAGTCTTGACATGGGCTAGCTCCTCCTGAGAGCACTGATCCACTCCAGAAGGCTGATAACTGAAACCAGAAATAAAAATTTCCCAGTTCATTCCATGTTTACCCTCTCTTCCAAGAGTGAAGTTGTGGCTGTGCTGGTAGCACACTGCACAGCACAGTGCTGAAGAACTGATGTCGATGACATACAGACAGGAGGGGGTTGCTGGTTTTGTTTGGTGGGAGGATTTCAGACAAGACCTAGTACACTTACATGGCCTGACTGTCCTTCTGTGGTTGCAGTGCATTAGGAGTGTTACTGTCACTTAATTTCATCTAAAGTGAATACGGCTTGGGCATGGAGACTTCTCTGTAATGGAAATCAAAGCACAGTAAATGGGGAAAAGGCAAATGAAATCCTGATCTGAACTACTGTGTTACTCTGGGCACATCCCAAGCTGCAAGAGGTGAAGGATGCGGCTTCCTGGCAATGTAAACTAATCTTAGCCAGAGCTGTTGTAGTCCTACCCCACAGCGATTTTCCCCATGACCCACTTTTTATTTCTCCTTTATTATGTTGGCAAGGTGCTTGCCTGGCAAAGCACCACGGTATCAGGGTATTCAAAAAGATTAAAAAACAAAACAAAATAAAGCAAAAAACAAACAAACAAAAATCACTGGAGTAAATAGAGAAAGAGTTGTGTTTTTTTCTTTTTCCTTTCAAACCCAGGGCAACATGGAGTCAGAAGAGGTCCAGTGCTGAAGGTGCAAACAGTCACCTCGTGTTAGAGATCAGTTGAAGGAGCTCGAGGACAAGGCCCAAAGCAGACCTGACTGGGCTGTGTCTTTAGATTGGAGATCAAATTCACTAAAGAAGTAAGGACAGGACACTCTGAAAACATCTGTGCCTAGTATCGCCATGGTACAACACAACAATTTTTAGAGATATCAGTCCAGGCCCAAAAGCAGACTTTATAACTGAGGTGCTCACTAACTTGGCTTTCTCTGCGATCTCTCCACTGCATATTTTACCTGAATCCTCAGTTTCTCCTTCTGTACTCAGATTTCTTCCTCCTGGGATTATTGCCCTAAACACCATCCTATGGCCTGGCAAAAAGGTTTCTATGAGAAAGTCAACAGCTTTCACCATCACTTGACAGCATGATGCTTCATTTCTGCTCCTCTCCAAAGTAAGGGGGCAGTGAAACCAATTCCTCCTTAGTTTACCTTTGTATATAAGAATACTCTTAGGCATTCCCCATTCTGTAACAACACAAAGACTGTGAAGATTACAAAAGTCTCCCAAGGTGCTATTTTCTCTCTTGCTAAGGTTTTCCCATGGCTCACTGATGGAGTTATGGTATAAATTTCACATGGAATCATACAAAAATAATAATAAGAGCTTTGCACATACATAACAAGAAAATCAGGATGCTACATCTGTTTCTGACAGAGATGTGTTAAAGATCAATGGTAGTTCATGGTACCAAGCATAAAAGGCCTGTATAGAATAGGTATAAGTATGATGGCACCTACCTTTTATCCCAAAACTAAGATTCCAATCCACTGCTTTTACAGTTCCTCAGGCAGGACATCAGCACTTCAGTGAAGAGATTTAACTCCTTCAACAGGAAACTGAATGGCCATTACAATAGGTCTAATAAGTATTTTATCACTAGTGTTAAATATTTTATTGTTTCTTTTTTAATAGTTTTGTGAAGTGGAGTTTCCTCTGTCTCCACATTCCCTACTATGCAAGGTTTCCCAGTGTTCTTTATATCTATGACAATTTAATATACGCTAGAAAAACCTTGCTAACTCCTTCTTCACTAATCCATGAAGTCCAATTGGTCACATTGAATTAAAAAAAAAGGTCCAGTATGTGACTCTGGATCACAGTTATAAAGCATTATCAACTTTCAGGCCAAATCTTGTCCAGACTGATTTGCATCAGCAATATTTCTACACATTAAACATTTTAAATTTTTTTAACTAAACAGTGGATTGTCATTACTATTGTTTGAACATACAACATCTTTGTACATAAACAACTTAGTCATTTTGGCTTCTATAGTTCATTACAAGTGTTTTCAAGAAAAAGGACATGTTTTGAAATCATGGCAATTCTCACTCTTAACTTGCATGGCCCTCATTAAATGTTTAATGAGGGAGTGGTTTGCCTGTTTACTTCTCAGTATGACCTTTTGCCAATCAGTATAAATCTTCACCCATTTGTGTGATTGAGGAAAATCAAGATTTTTAACTCTTGTGATTCTTCTTCTGAATGTCACAAGATGTTTACAAATGTCAATAGCTGAAGACAAATAAGATTTCTGAAGAATATCAGGTGACTGGGAGAGTGTGAGAGTCCTTGTGGTGGGCTGCTGCCTTCCCTCTGGCCATTCTGCTCAGAGCCCTGGATGGATTCAAGGAGCAGTGTAGTGGTATTCCCTCTTCTGCTCCCCCCACTGTCCAAATTACCTTGCAATATTCAGTTCAACTTTTGGACCAGGACCAGATCTTGACCTGCTCCCTCCTTTAGACCTAAGATTTAATTCTTCAACAGCAGCCAGCTCAGAGCACATAATTCTGCAACAAAACAGGACCTTTTTTTTCCCCACATAAGCTTTCCTTTACATTTAGGTGCATTAAATATAATCTGTGATTGTATTGCCTAGTCAATCAATACTAGGATGTGCTTGTGAAATAGTCAGAAGTTAAATTTTGGTTTTATTGTCCTGAATGACCCAGTATCATCAGAGAATTTTGCCTCTTCACCGGTCACCCACTCTAATTCTTTATTGCTTTCTTGAACAACACAGGCCCAAGCCCCCTGTGGTACTTCAGCGTTGATCTCATTCCGCTTAAAGCTAAACACATATTTCTACTTTGACTTTCTTTTATTTTAACTAGTTTTATCCACATGAAAAACTTCTCTGTTTTCCCATTACCACTTGTTTAAAGGACTTTGGTGAGTAACTTTTTTAGAAACATATCTAAACTGACATGTAACTCCTTTACAAGGCAATTTTAGCTTTTATTAGCCCTAATTCAGGATACAGACACACTTAGAAATGCCATAATTCTCATAATAATTGGGGGAATTTTGATCAGCTCTTGTTTCTTTCTCCCATTTCCTATAATTTATGGCACCCGTATCTGGAAAGATGGTGATCTGTATAACAGGGTGTCCTTTACGGTTACAGTCTCCTTCCTTCAGACAAGTCAGAATGTGTAAGACATCCAGCGATAAAACAGATGATTTATTATGCTGTTTGTTAATTACAATCTATTAATGGCTTTATAGAGCAAATTTATGTTATGTTGGTGTGTTAAGCCTGCTTGAAGGTGTGTTCAGAAAGCCAAATAGTCAGTCTCACAGTAGTCAATCTAATTTCAGGGGTCTATTTGAAAATCAGGAAGCAAAACGAATGCAGATAAACTGTATTAATTCATCTTTGTAAAATATTACATCTGTTGCTTGTAAAGATACTCGTATTACAGATCATGTACACCTCCTTAAATAGTGTTCAGTTTACATACCAATTGGTGGAGTAAATTCAAAGCAGTGCACTTTACTCGAAGTTACAGATTTAGCTCTGCCCTTCACCTCACAGATTTTCTCAAAATGTTGCCTTTTTGTAGTTGGAGGGGACTAAAGCTGAGTGAAAACACCAAGAAGAATTCTATATTAAAACAAAAAATAAATAAATAAAAGGGAAAAAAAAAAAAAAAAAAGGAAAAAAAAAGGCAGTAGAGTTTATGTTCATTTCTCTCTGTTCTCCCCTGAAATCTCAGTTAAATGGTTTTGCAGCTGGACTTTCTAAGTGCCAAGTCCTTTCCAGAAAACATTTGCAAAACTGCTCCTGAAGATGGTTTTAAAAGATAAGGCTGAAAATTCTTAGTGCTTACTGAACAGATGGAGAGGATACCACAGGAGAGATAAGAGGAAGAATAGGCATTCAGAATGACCAGAGCTAAGGTAAACAACTAGTTTACCAGCCCCCCGGGCCTAAAAGAACCAAAAGCAGGTGTGGAAAAAAAAAAAAAAAAAAAAAAAAATTGAAAAGCTCCCTTAATACAGTTAAACAATGTCAAAAAGAAAATCAATCTTCCTGTGGAAAAACTTTAGCTCAAAAAAAAAAAAAAAAAAAAGAAAAAAAAGAAAAAAAAATCAATAGTTGCTCAGACCACAATTTGTTTTAAACATGTCAATTCTGTCTACACTGTTATTCACCAAGCATAAGTAATAACCAATTCACTGAGCTTTCACAAACATACAAGAGCAGTATTAGACCATGTCAAGCCATCTGAGACTAATTTGAGGTCTGCAGGGTATAGGACTTGGAAGACTTAAATTTTGTATCATTGGACTGGAAAAACTTCTGACAGTATCATGGCCCCATGTGTTTATTACAATGTGCACAAAAATATATACATACTGAAGATGGAAAAGCTGTAATGACAGACTTTTTTTTTTTTTTCCAGCACAGGTCTTGTGAAACGTTGTTAGAATTGTTTTTGTTTTTAACTTTTTGCAAAGGGTGTATTTGTACAACCTTTCTTCAGTAAATCTGTGGTTTGGGGCACCTTGGAGAAATTAGTAGAATTATACACAGGAATCCCACTGGAAGTAATTTTTCTTGAAGTAGTCTCTCATTATCGATTCCTTAGGAATTGATACTCTGAGTCAGGTAAAGACATGTTCCTAGAGCTTATCTGGTAATTAAGAGAGTGACTGTATCACTCCACCTGAGATAGCCTCTGAAAATTAACATTGCAAGCCCATGGGTTAAATCCTGGAACTGTTCCTCTGGTGGAAGGAAAGAATAGGCCTAGATGACTTTTCAAAGACGAGTAGACAACCAGCCTAGGGAAGTCAAATAATATAGGGGACAGCTTCAAAGAGAGTGCAAGATGCCATGTGATTGCTCTTTCAATCACCAACAGCATGAAACCTTGCAAAGTTGTGTTCTGCAAGTCTTATATCTCAAGAAACTGAGAACCTTGAAATCTCGTCTTCCTTCCCATGTCCTGCACTAAGTTACAAGATCCACTAAGGGATAAGTAAAAGTTGTTGGGTATCCTGTGTCAGATCGTCCAGAGTTGAAAACATCCTAATCCATCAGCAGAAGAGGTAAATATGCTGTACAGGATTGCACTTGTGCTGGCTCCTGCAACTGTATTCTGAAGACTTTCTCTTAAGCTACCTGATAAACTCTTATGCTTTAATCTGTAAAATAACATATACTATGTTTAAGGGAGAACAATGGAATGAAGAGCTTGTGTGTATGTTGCTGATTAAAACCACAAATTGGTATGTTCAAGGAAGAAGATGTTAATGCTAAAGAAGACTACGTTGATTTAACATACTGCTAGTCCTATCATATTGCTAGTTAACCGCCTTTTGTAGAGGATTAAATTAAGGATGCAAATAGGTCCGTCCCATTCTGTGGTTGCACAACTGCTCTGGTGGCAGGAACATGTAGCCTGGGGAAGGCAGAGCAAGTCTCCTCTGGAAGGGGCTGTCTGCATTTAGGCTGAACTAAATGTACCTTAAACCAGCCTCTCCATTTGCCAGTTCAGCTTTGGGCCACGTCTTGGCTTGAGGACAGCGATTAGTGACCATTCTGAACACACTATTCTTCATGGCCTTTGAGCATCCCATACCATTTTTAGGTCAGCTTACAAATTAGGCAAGCTAAAATTCATACTGAGAGGTAAAAATTCTGAATCCAAAGCCAGACTGCTCACTTTTGGAGGTAAGTGCTAGTCAGTCAGGAATAACTCAATGGACACTGTATAAAATCTGGATGTGAAAAGAGCAACTGCAGTTTTAATGCAAGTTAGCAGTTATAAAATCATAGAATAATCTAGTTTGGAAGGGACCTCTGGAGGTCAGAAAGTCCAACTCCTTTTTCACAATGGGGCCAAGTTCAAACTCAGATCACGTTACTCTGTGCTTTGTCCATCTGAGTTTTCAGTATCTCCAATGACATCCAAAGTAACTTGGTACCTATTGTGAATGGTTCTGTTTACATTAAAAAAAAAAAAAAAAAAAAGAAAGAAAAAATTACTATGCTAGTAAATGCTTGCTAACACGAGATTAAGGGAAGATTGTTGTTGTTGTTGTTATGTGCATGGACTTACTCTAAAGGATTATGAATTCCAGAGTTTAAAAGAGACAGATCTTACACTCTTTAAATTCTAATATGATTTCAGATTTCCCTTCATTCACTTGTCAACATTTATCGTAATCTTGAAGAGTTTGAGTCAGTTCTGGGAAGTCAGGTGTGAGATGGGAATGGACTTCAGCATGTATTAACATTAAAGAGAAATTGGAGACTGTTTCAATGTTTTTCTTTCCTTCAAAATGAAACAAACAAACAAACAAACAAACAGTATCCAGCACCCTGTGTCCTGGGAGTGAGGTACCTCTATGGGAAAATGGAGCTTGATCCCGTCAGCTAAGAGAAGAAATCAAAGTCAAACCAGAATAAGGAACCTAACTGCTGAGCACAAGGTAAACAAGATGACTGCCATGATCAGTCCTCCTGCAGTCTCTCTCTGAAGGAAAACAGCCACCATTCCGTGCATTGTGCTCTGTAGGAAAAGCCCATTTGCAACACCAGATGTAGCAGAACCTGATGAGCTCAGGCTGAGAAAGACCATGATCTGAAAAACTTCATTTTATAAACCTAAAATGTTTCTGCAGAGCAAAATTTGAACTTTTCAAGGAGCTGTTGTAGAACAAAATATCAGTGTTACTGGATGTTTCTACCATTCAGAAGCAGCTGAGCTGGAGAGTGGAAGATCTAAAATGTTATGCGTTTATATGCCCACTTAGCATATTTTAATTTTTTTAATGCATTTTCTGCTTTTTTTTTTTACATGCATTTAATCTTAACAATCTTGCGAGCCAAAATTCCTCCAGATGCATATATTCAGCACTGTGTACACTCATTTTCAGATAGGCTTACATGAGATGGTGATAGAAAGGTCCATTTATGTTTGCACAATATTTTTTAGCCAAGGAAAAATGCAGGATGCATAACAAGGTAGGAAAAAAAAAGATCTGGACAGGACTTGATCAAACGGATATTGGATATTGATATACTTCTATCTTTGTTTTCACTACAGAATTGGAACAATAAGCAAGTTCCTTAAGCACTAGATTAGGAGGGCTGGATTAAAGAAAATAGGTGGCAACAGTGCACTTCTTGAATGTAATTTAAAGTTGTAAATTATTTAATTTGGTCTATATTCAAAGTCAAAGTAAAATTGCTCTGAATTTCAAATGTCAGATCCAGAATAAGATTTGAATTCTTAAAAAGATTAAAAAGTTAGATCAAAGCTCTTAAAGTAGGTTATTATTTCAGTGAGGAGGTTAAAATATGAACTGGATATCAGATCCATGCATTTGTAGTGTATTACAAACAGCAGCTTTCATATCTCTAAAATGAATTTTTCTTATCTGGTCATGTCCCTGATGCAGTTCCAGTGATGAATTGAAATTTTATCATGGTAACGTTACACAAAGATATTATGCTGCATTCTGAACTTGGTTTTGTGTATGGATTTTTATGGCTACAATTACTATGAATTTCTGATCTACATTTTTTGAGATACTCAAATGTCCACATATCTGAGAAATTATTCCAAAAATTTTAGGACAATTCTCATTATTTATCAGTGAGAATAATTCACTCAGTAAAATTCCTTCACAGTTCAAAATTTTCTTCCAATTAGAATAGTGATAAGAAAAGTGTGCAGCTCATGACCTTAGATTTCAAAATATTTCATAGCAGATGCATTTTTACAATGGACAAACAGGCACATAAGGTGACATAATGTCATAAATATGTAATAATGTAATAAAGTAAGTAATGTAATAAAGATCATTACGCAGGTCCAAGACAGACTTTGAAACTGGGAAATAAGATTCTTCATTCCTAAGACAGTTAGTGCATGGATGATGCTGGTTGCCTATTGTAATATTGTTATTATTTATAAGAGTATTTCCTCTGTTCAGTAGGAAGAGGCTGTATTATTTTTATTTCTGTGGATTACAATGAAATAAAGAGCCCAAATGTTCTAAGATATAGCTTGGATTTGAAGCAAGAAGAATCAAAACAGTACAATTCATTTATATGTTTTAAAGGCTTCTTCAATTACTTTGATGTTACAGGAGAAGAATTTCAATTATGACTTACTTTTTTCTAAAAAGAGGTTGACTGACAGCTCATGGAAACTATGTCCATTAGTAAACAGAAGAAACATAGCAAGGGTCTTGTAGTTTCTGTCGATACAGTTAAGAGCAGCAATTGATAACAGCTTCATTGGTGGCTTTAATTATTTAGATATTTGTCCACTATAAATACAATTGGAACTTAATTTTTTTTATGGAAAAAAAGTACACTAACAAGATCTTGCTCAGTTATTAGTAATCTGGGGCAGCTTCAACACATGACTTTACAACAGTAATCTTCCTGTCTCATTGGCAGGCACCAGGGTCATTCTGAAGAAGTTTTAGGTTATGCAGATGAAAATGGATGACCACCCAAAACAGTATCTCATAATTTTGTCTGTTAAATGAAATAAGAAATATATCTGAGCAAACATTTTTCTGGAACTAAAACATCAAAGACAGTAGATCTAAATATAGCCCAAGATGCCTGATACTTAGGAACTGTAATCTAATAACATAAAATGAAACTGTTTGAATTAAAATTTTTTGTTGAACCCTAAAACCAAGACAATGTGTTCAGTCACTCATCTTGTCTAGTCCCCTTCTGGGAAAATTCAACTCAAGAAGTACTAGACTCGATTAAACTAGAAAGTAATGAGGTCTGGATAGAGAAATCAAAGAGTGGGCTGGGTGGAACACGTTGGAGTCAATAGGACAGCTGAGTAAGAATAGTGATGTGCTCTCTCACTTTTAGCATTGCTAGGAATATTGTAATTTAGGCTTGGTCCCTGAAAGAGTCTTTTCATTGAAAGAGGTCTTGAAAAACCACCAAGTCAATTTATTCCCATTGCAAGGCCTTTTTCACTGGGAGTCTCTCATTGTTGCTGAGATAAGGAGAACAATGGAAATATTTTACAGGGACCTCCAAACTAATTGTGGGTGGAATAGGAATTGGATTAGAGAACTCTCCAATTAGAGATGATTACTGCTGCAGAGAAGCAGTCTTTTCTCCTATTTCCCTTCTGAAATATTCTCATTTCATTGTCCCTTCTGTCTTAAGTCTCACAGTTGCCCACCTCCACAGACACTGCCCCAGAATCACCCTTTGCATAGTCTTCATATCTTCAAAGTTTCCCTTCATTTTCCCAACCTCATTTCTGCTAAATCGTTCCCTCCCACCTCAATAACTCCCTGCCTTTCTCCCTCTCTTTCAGTCCAGAACTGGACTTATACATGGAAGCTAACTAAATTTAAAAAGGATCACAATCTCTTTATATTAAACGAAAGACCTAACATCCTCAAAAGCACACTGCTATGAGTAACATACTCTCACTTTACTGTCCCAGTTTAAATACCTGTTTACTGCAGATCCTCCCAGTTCATCCAGTCTTCCCTCTTACTACTGCCCCACAGCCAAAAACTCCCCAGGAGAGACTCCTCTTGCAGGTCCCCTCTCCCTTCCAAACAGCACCTGCTGTTGAGCTTGGAGTTGTCTGAATTATCTGTGCAAACTGACAGCCCCTCAGGCCCAGTGACCACCATCACCCCCTGCCCTTCTTTCCCAGGTTTTGGTGTTGCTGTCAGCCTGCCCACCTGCCTGCCTCCTCCTGCAGAAACCAAACTTCAGCTCCTGCATC
Source organism: Columba livia (assembly GCF_036013475.1). NCBI lineage: Eukaryota > Metazoa > Chordata > Aves > Columbiformes > Columbidae > Columba > Columba livia. Next base: position 50,346,570 of record NC_088604.1, read on the forward strand.
TGGCTGGGTCTCTGCCACCCGAGGCACATCCAGTAACAATCCATCCAAACAGGGCTCTGACAGTTGAAACAAGAGACCATGTTAGAAAAAAGAAAAAAAAAAAAGTATTGTAATCCTATATCCTCAGCTTGCCACTCTTTATCCAATACCAAATAAGCTTATTACAACAGGAGTATGCATCTTGTGCTCTCCTGGCAATACTGAATTAAATCCAGACAACTCAAGGAGACCATTCAGGAGGGAATTTAAAAGAAGGGATTGCATTAGCTGAACGGAGAACTCAGAAAGGCATAAACAAGTATTTCATCAAAGACAGGGTCAGGGTGAGGGCAAACTCTGGCAAGGATCCAACTGTAGTGATAAACCAGAGGGAGATGCTGGTGGAAGAAAAAGTTCAGGGTCAGCTATGACAATGAGATTTCTCGCCTGGGGAGAAAATAAAGTTCCAGAGACATGAGAAAACTTTAGCCTAATTAAAGACGCTCCTTGTGGAAAAACTGGTATCAAAATATCAAAATAATATACTTTAATTATTATCACCATCATGACAGGAACCCATATATCTTTAACTTCCTATAGAGTTAGTAACACAGTCCAGCCATATGTGTTTCCACAGGACTGCCTCCCTTCATCCAGGAGCAAAGCACTTCATGGTTCCCACCATGGAGATGGTGCACAGCCCAGGCAGTGTCTCCCCTCTTCTCTGGAAAAGGCATTGGTTGAAGGAGGACCTGGTCCTTTGCCTTGGAGATGCCATCTGGACATCACCGAACCAAGCTGTGAAATGCTGAGATGAACGAGTGGAGCAGGTTTGTTTGTTTAAGGTCATGCCTGAAATGCTGTAAAGCAATGCATTTTCAGCTTGTTTTGAGCTCCCTACATGCTCTGTGGCAGAGATTCATAGCATCCCTGTACTTCACAGATCCTTTTAGAGGGGGAAGAGCACTGAATAACAAAATGCCTCGAGCTGCAAAAGGACCTCATTTCACTGTCTTTACCTAAGCTGTTAAATGAACATTTGCAACTCAAAAGATAAACTTGACACAATTGCTGGATTCAAATTAGGTTACCCAAGGAGTAGGTACCACGCACATTAAGTAAAAATATGGAAATCTGACCCAAAGACTTATTTATTAGAGACTGGGTTACAGAGGAGTGCAGCTCAAAAAGTACAGTAGTGCAGGCAGAAAGTGCAAACTAGTTTATGGAAAAATGTGCGCCCTCCCCTCCTTTTTCTCAAGACATTTTAATCTTTCAGCATTCTGGCAGTATTGATAAGGACTGCCACTGTAACTTTAATTCCCATGTTCTGGAGAACAAGGAGAAAGAAAACCAGAAAACTCTGGGGAATGGTTCTTCTGGTAGAACTGAGACTTGAATCCAGCCACATATAGCAGCCTGGTGATGTCTGATACAACCCATTAAAAATGCCCTGTGTAGTCTATAAATTACAGCTGTGAAAATGGAACCAAATCCTTTTAATGTGCTTTCCTCAATAACATATTTTTATGTACATCTGAGTGTTTGCCTTAGCCTGTATGTTATTACTTAACCTCTGAATCTATCAGGTATATGGACAATAAAATCTACAAAAGTTAAAGCCTAATTTAGCAAAAATTGGTCTGGTTTCCCTGAATTTCCTGTACTTTTTAAAGCAAGCATTAGCTTTATTACCTGGAGTGCCTGCAATTGTGAGTGTTCCTGAGCAGCTTACAGCATAGGAAATAAAAGGTGTTACAGAGTTTGAGTATAAAAATTCATTTCACATTAAGATCTATTTTTCATTATTTATCTATGTTATTTGTGAGACAACAAAGTGTATGGCTCAGTGGCAATCAGTATTGCCTGATGTTTTAAACAGATGACATAACAAGGGAAATATCCTATGGTATAATTGCTTTTATTGTGCATATTCAAGTTGGACGTTTAGCTGCCAATTTTAACAAGTAAAAAAATTGATATCCCTACCAAAGCCATTTCTCCTCATTCAGGAAGCTTCTTTGGGGGTTGGAATTTTTAGAGGTGAAAAGAAGAAAATAGGACTTCCTCCTTATTTTTGTTTTGTTTTCAATCTTTTTACTGCATCATAGTTTTCAGTATTGCTGAGAAATTCCATGAGGTCAAATTCAGAAATGAAGCAAAATTTTATATAAGATGCCTGACACCAAAACTTCATCTAGCTGTCATAGAAGTCATTAGGAACTATATAAGCTTCTTAACCACCCAGAAAGGACTGAAATTTTCATACACATGCATAGGACCAATCTGCTACTGGAGCATAGCCAGTATATTTAAAGATGATTTAAAGATTTACATTCCGAGAAGCCAAAGAGGAGATGTAAAAGTCTGAGTTCTTGTCACTTCTCATATGCAGACCTAGCTATGACTTACGTAACTGGAAGGCAACATTAGGGAACATTTTTGTGCCTAAGAAATAATCAGTTTACAGAATGCCACCTTACACAATACCGAAGTAAAACATTGCTCTCACAATAGTTTCCCTAAATTTTTACTCACTAGTGCCTATCTCAAAATGTAATTTCTTGTTAATCTTTATGAAATAGGCATGTAAAAACAACTTAGGACTTACCTGCTCAGGTGTGTAATGAATGGCAGATGCTACCACCATCACGTACCCAAGGAAGGTTTTATTTCAGTCTTGTAAATTGAGTTAATCTGGAGAAGAAAGTTCAAGGACACCCTAAAAACCAGCACAGGCTCTAATAACTGCTTGTTTTTCAAGTTTTATTACTTTCACCCACAATAACACTCATTTCCATCACTGTCGGTTGTTCCAACACAGTTGTTCTTTACTAGATTACTTTAGAATTTTTTATTAGAAACATTTTCAGAAACATTTTTCTCTCCTTTCTCTCCCATTGCTAATGTAAAAGAAGAGCAGAAGAAACCCCTTCATATCAGAAATTTGAAATTACATTGTAAGAAGCATATGGGAGAGTAATCTGTGAAAACCATTCCTTGGAGGTGGACTAAAAAAAACAGTTGTGCAGGTAAATGGGGAAATGTTGAAGTATAGATTCCACGCATTTTGTTCCTATGTAAATAAGGTAGAAATCTTCTTACTATAAGTTGAGAAGGTGCAGTCATTATAAATAAGATCAAGTTGCTTCTTAAAGAGTGACCAATTTTTAAGCTACACAGTAAAATATGTATCATATTAGCTTGGGTGTTTAGGATTTAAAATTGTATAAAATTTCCCAGAAAAAGTTGACCTTTTATTAAAGTACCCAGCATCAATTTTTGCCACCTGAGAGCCAGAAATTTTCAGATTCTGGACATTCCTGTACTATAAAAGGGATCCAAACAGGTCAAGGTTTGGGTTTTGCAGAATCTTTTCTACAATTTTAACCTGAATAAAAGATAGGTCATAGTTTTGGCCAGGTCTGAACATATTTTAAGGTTATTAAAAATGTATATACTCACCAAGGGCAAGATCCCAGTTTAGCCAGTAGCCTGAGGACCGGAGGAAAGCAAATGTTACTCTAGTCTTCACAAAGTGGCAAGAAGGAGCATCTGGGTAACTATAGACCAGTCAGCCTCAACTCCATCTCTGGGAAGGTGATCGAACAACCTGTCCTTCGTGTCATCTCAAGGCATATCAAGGATAAGAGGATCATTAGGGGCAGTCAACATGGCTTCACCAAGGGTAAGTCGTGCTTGACCAACGTCATAGACTTTTTTGAGGACATAACCAGGTGGCTAGATTACGGCAAAGCAGTGGACGTGGTCTATATTAATTTCAGTAAAGCATTTGACACCGTCTCCCACAGAATCCTCACTGCTAAATTGAGAAAGTGTGGACTGGATGATCAGGTAGTGAGGTAGACTGGGAAATGGCTGAAGGAGAGAAACAAGAGAGTTGTGGTCAATGGGGCAGAGTCTAGATGGAGGCCAGTATCTACTGGAGTGCCTCAAGGGTCAGTACTGGGACCAGTATTATTCAATATATTCATCAATGACTTGGATGAAGGAATAGAGTGCACTGTCAGCAAGTTTGCTGATGACACCAAACTGGGAGGAGTGGCTGACACACCAGAAGGCTGTGCCTGGACAGGCTGGAGAGTTGAGCAGGGAAAAATGTAATGAAATATAACAAGGGCAAGTGTAGAGTATTGCATCTGGGCAGGAACAACCCCAGGTTCCAGTATAAGTTGGGGAACAACCTGTTAGAGAGCAGTGTAGGGGAAAGGGACCTGGGGGTCCTGGTGCACAGCAGGTTGACCATGAGCCAGCACTGTGCCCTTGTGGTCAGGAGGACCAATGGCATCCTGGGCTGTATTAAAAGGGGTGTGATTAGTAGGTCAAGAGAGGTTGTCCTCCCCCTCTACTCCGCCCTGGTGAGACCACACCTGGAATATTGTGTCGAGTTCTGGGCCCCTCAGTTCAAGAAGAACAGGGAACTGCTGGAGAGAGTCCAACGCAGGGCAACAAAGATGATGAAGGGAGTGGAGCATCTCCCTTATGAGGAAAGGCTGATGGAGCTGGATCTCTCTAGCTTGCAGAAGAGGAGACTGAGGGGCAACCTCATTAATGTTTATAAATACATAAAAGGTGAGTGTCATGAGGATGGAGCCAGGCTCTTCTTGGTGACAACCAATGGTAAGACAAGGGGCAATGGATACAAACTGGAACACAGGGTCACGGAGCATTGGAACCAGCTGCCCAGGGGGGCTGTGGAGTCTCCTTCTCTGGAGACATTCAAAACCCACCTGTACGCCTTCCTGTGTAACCTCATTTAGGTGTTCCTGCTCTGGTGGGGGTATTGGACTAGGTGATCTTTTGAGGTCCCTTCCAATCCCTAACATTCTATGATTCTGTGATTCTGTATGAATGCCAAAACACAGCACCATTTTGATTGCTTGGAGTACCAGTATTATGCTTTTAAGCTCACTATACACACAATGACATGAAATATACCTCCAAAAGAAAATTCATTTATTCTAACATTTTTAGTTGCAATCTCTATGTGCAAAAACAGGGCAGGGTTTCTGATGCCAAAGTACACTGTAATGACCCTACAGCTACTACTTAAGGGAAACACTAAGTGGAGGGTTCCTGAGCTGACTGTGAGTGTATGTACTTGGGATCCTGATTGTCAAGCTCTGTCAGTTAGCCCCTGTCTCAGGAGGACTCTCCCTTTCTGTTTTCAACCCTGAAAAACAAGGAATCAGACAAAAATCTAGAATGTTGCATAGTACAGACAGAATCAGTAAGGTATGGGAAATAACTCTTTATTTGATATTGCCAGAATTGCATATATTTTTTAAAATATAACCAAAAGTGTTTTATATGGATAATACAGTAAACAAAGCTGCATTGGTGATAGGATACATGATATGACCTAGAAAGTTTCCTTTTTCTAAATCCAGAGATACATATATACAACCTGCAATTTACACTTTAAGTATCATCTAGAGAACCTATTTATTCCAAATTGACTACCGTGACTTGAATCAGACTGAGTAGAGTGTATATTGTTTAAGTTCTCAATGAGTTTATGACATCACGTTCATCCTCATTTTAAGCATTCATTAGCACTCAACCCTTAATTAAAACATTTGTGTTGATCAGTGTTGCTGCACTATGTGAAGTATTTAGAATCAACCAGCCACAAACTCTAGAACCATTATAAAATCCTCTAAAAATTGTGTACATCTTTTCCTCCTACTGCAAACCCATGCCAGGAAGGGGGACCAGAATTATTCCACTTGGTGTTAGTCCTGCACCATCAAGCGATATGCCTTTTTGTGCATAATAACTGTGTGAGAAAAATAGTGTACATCAAAAATCATTTAGCCAAAGGATAACAAGAAACAATCAGTATATTATAAACTGGTGTCTTATTATTTCCATGTTATGTCAATATATAAAAATAGATCCTTAAAATATTAGTCTAAAATAGTTTAAAAGCACCTCATAAAATTAACAGTCCTACCAAGAGTTTATGATAGCAAACCCCAGATTAAATAATGCTGTGGTTAAAGAAAGCTGTATACTTAGGATATTACTTACAGAAAGAAAAGACCAGTTCCAGTTTTATGAGAAAGGTGTTTTTCAGGACAGTAGCTTCTTATCTTCCCACAACTTTTGGGTTGTGTCAGACAATGAAAGAGACCTGATGCTAGGCCTTGTACAGCCCTGAAATCATTTGCATTTGTTTTGTAACTACATTTCTATGCAAATGTACAGCATTCAGCTTAACATCAGCAGTTTTAAATCCACTAAGTAGAGACACTTTCTGAGACTTTGTCAGAGCAAAAGGATTAGAAGATTTAAACTTGACTGAAATGCTGGAGTATAACTTATCTGAAGAAGTTTCAGGAGCTTAAAAAGTCACTTTTTTTTTAATTATTTTTCTGAACCTTTCCTTCTACTCAAAATAAAAAAGCACTTTTTGTACCTTGTGAGCTGTATCAATGTTTTCCTTTTTTTTTTTTTTTCTTTTCTTTCCTTTAATTCTTTCCAGGCAATTACTTCTTCTTACATTAAAACAGCTTATCATTAGTCTGTGCACACCTATAGTCCAGCCATCTGGATTCTCTTTCCAAACTTGTTTGTTCCATAATGCTGCTCAAATTCATTTTTCATCTGTCACCTTTTTATAAGACACATTTGTGCTTTCAGGAAATCTTTAGCCATTGATGGCTTGCTTAACCCAGGGCAGGGTGAGAAAACACACAGATACAATCCAACACAATTTTCTGCTAGCCAAAAGCAGAATAAGAACTTCCTGTTCTCCCTGGCCACCAGCCACCAATTCCCATCTTTATCCATTTTATGAGGATCTTTAATCCACATCATTTTACACAAGCAAAATAAGCACAACTAAACAGACAGCAAACTGAAGCATGGATCTGGGGATGTGTGACTACAGGAGAGGAGTCCAGGAAAGCCACCTTGGCTGTAGGAGGAGGAACATACAAACACCTACACATATATGCTGAATGCTCTCTGTCTTTAAGTACAGGGAGTGGACATCATTTCTTGCTCTATGCTTCTTACTAGAAAATTTTTAATTCAGTCCTGATAACCACAAAAAATATAGCAGGTGTAGATCTTCCTTAGACTCAGACAGCACTAACTCATAGTTAGGAAGACCATAAGGGACAGGAGTCATTACAGTCATAGGTAACACAGGTCACAAATTGTCATCTTGCAATTCTTGCATTAAGTATTGATTTGAGCTGTAATTTTTGAAACCTAAGTGACAAAGAATCCATAGCATTACTGGAAAATCTCTGCAAGTGTTTAATAACTTTTGCTATTAAAATGTGAACTTTATTTTTATATAGAATTAATCTAATTTTGTCCTGTTGCTTTAAATGATTTCACCAGAGAATGGCAACATCATCTTCATAGCTGCACAGATACCTGTGTCAAATCCACTGTGACTTCTTCCACAACAGTGAAGAATTAGTCCAGTGACGTGGAATGGAGGGGTTCACACCCAGGCAGATAGTACAAAGTATTACTAGCAACACCAATGTGCTTCCATCTCTCTTGCCCCCACTTCCTGCATGTGTCCATGTCCTTTCCTTCTCTTTTCCTCACTCAGTGTTCTCTATGCCACCTGATATTCATACAGTTCCAGGAAGAACTTTCTTGACTTCTTGGCTTGTATCTGTCTGCTGTCATGCCTTGAAATCTGTGACTCATCTATGCAAGTGACTGGACAAGGACAAGCCTCTGTCAAAGCTGAGAGCTTACTTCTCTCCACAGCCCACATATGAAACAAATGCTCAGTGCAGCTCCCCTTTCCTTGTGTCATATCTCAATCCAGATCAGCAACCAACAGGGAAACCAAAGTACCACTTCATTAGCTCTATAACAGACAAATTAGAATAGAATAGAATAGAATAGAATAGAATAGAATAGAATAGAATAGAATAGAATAGAATAGAATAGAATAGAATAGAATAGAATAGAAACATGAAATGCTAGAAAGCCCAGTTTATCCTAAAAGGAAAGCCAAATTAGAGAATCTAGGATAACAGAAATCATTCTTCTGTGCCCTAGCCATTTTCATATGTTGTAGCTAAAAACTCTTGTAAGCAGTGTGGGTTGCCAACAAAGATAGAGTTGGAGTTATTTAAATTTTCTCTCAGAATCATTAGCTTTGTAGGTTTCATGAGATCTATAGAGTCACAGTACAGGTTTTACCGGTGCAGTGATATGTCTACAGAGTTATGATCAGATAGAGCTCAGTAAATGATGACAGGTTTATCAAATGTTTTTGGCAGTGTCATAAAGAACTAGACTGTGCACCTTGAGCATTGCAGGACTGTACTTCATTTTGCCCTCAGTGGGAAGACTCATTGTGCTTGTAGTCTTTCGATTAAGACACACCTATGAGCTGCAGAAGTGACATCATCTCAGGGTTTACTTTTCCAAGAAGACAGGATGTGAGGCTGCGTTTTTTTCTTCAGAACTGATGCCACAGCTCAAGAGACTAGAATATTAGCACGAGACACAAGGTATTAGATCTTCTTTACAGCACTTGCACTGCCCTTTCATTTGGCCATTCTGGGCATTTAGCTTGGGCACTGTTGAAGGTGAATCAAGACATTGCTTTGCAGTAGTGAATATTGCCGCACTGCATTGTAGTTAGAAACCAGGGCATGCAGTCAGAAAAGGAAAAACATTCCAGATGGATTTTACTTTTAAAGTTGGAACATAGATCTATTTCTCTCTCATTCGACAACTGAAAATGTTTTTTGATCTCTCAGGACATGAAGAAAAACCTACTTGTCTGCAAGACAAACAGAACCACAGGTTCTGATTGTAATGTGATACAACTGGATGCAGTAGCTTCACCTCATCCACGAGAGCATTTGCCACTCTCGTAACTGTCCTTTTGGAAAAGTGCTTGTGTGAACTTGATTGTGTGTATCCCTAAGAGTGAAACAGTTTCACGTCTGTTTTAAGCAAGGTCAAGAGTAAAGAGCAAACACAGGCTCTTATTTCAGCCCTTCTGGGTTTTCACTATATGGATACAGAGTAATTTCACGAGAAGCCTAAAAGCTAAGGTATCAAAAAGAAGGTTTGCGTTTCTTTTTCTGTTTGTTTGTTCAGTTGTTTTTGTTTGTTTGTTTCACCAGATGAATTCCTTTCCGCACATCCAGCCCTCTGGATGTCCTCACAAGTAGTAGGTACAGCACAAAGGATATGGCACAAATATAAGTCCAGGGCCTTGGGAAAACAAGGAGAAAAAGGGCAAGAGAAAGGCCACTCCTTTTAACTACAGTCTACTTGTGCCTACTTAAAACCACAATCTCATACACACAGGTTCTTCTCCCTTCTTGAAGTGTAATTCTCCCGGGTCCCATATGCTTGTTCTGCACATTCTCTTCTTGTCTTCAGGAATTTTTGGCAGCTACGAGCTGTGGTTTATATTGCGTAATTACTGGAGTAGAATTATCTAAACGTCCAGAAGGAGATGAAAGTGAAGGTGGGGATTTACTCACTTAATACAGCTCTTCTTTCTGAGAGGGAGAAGAGTTTAACTCACAGGTGTTACAGTCAAAACTGGTCTCCACATAATTGTGATGACTGGAGCAGGATCTCCAGTGCAAGCATTACAGTCCCTCGTAGGAGGAACATCCAGCTTGCACGACTATTTGGTTATGAGAGATATTTCAAAACAGTTTGAGATCCAATTATGAGATGACAAAAACACTCATGGACATACAGGATGTTTGATTTCAATAAATTATATCCTCATCGGTAAAATGACCTGCACTTGTTAGGAGAATTAATAATGTCATCTGTGTAATTTAATTAAATTTCTATTTTCTGCACACTTGTATTACATTATACAGAAGGAATATGTATTGATGGATTGCCTTGCTCACCAAGGGCAGAGCACATTCCTGGAGCACAGGTGGCTGTCCCTTGGCTCTCCCTGGAAACCCACACAATCAGAAAAGCCCCCTCCAGCACCTCGCCAAAGTGGCTGCCTCAGTGACTTGCAAGATGAACTGTGGATGACTGAAGAGTAAAACATGTTGGTCTTTTAATCCAGCTGCTAGAGTTGGACTGCTGCCTCTTGTCCAACTATACAACTTTCATCCCCATACCTGTTCAGCTCAGTTCGTAGCTTGGATGCATTTAAAGTGTGTAAATTATTTGGTCTCCATAATACCACCGTAAGCATGCTGCTGTTTACTAGGCCTTAGCTATGTTTTCTCCAGGCTTTGAACTTTAATGACTCATGCTGATATATGTGACACAATGAGTGCTTTCTATATTTAACTATGAAAAAGATTTTTCTGATACACTGCTTGCAATTTTAGTTCTGTCAGTTGCGAATCCTCCCTGAGTGCTTCTGGAAGTAAAAGAGAAAAGGAAGTACATTCATACCTTAAACTAATTTCTGGAAAGTGGTAAAAATAAAAGTTACATCCCAGAATAGGCTCTCCCATAGAAATTCACCCAGTAAACATAGTGTACACAGTGCTACCCCTCTATGGAAGGCCAAATGTCTCAGCCTTACATATATGTTTGCTGAAAAGTCAGAGAGATGTGGTTTGTCTCTTGGGCTGCAGGAGAGGCAGTGAAATAGACTCAAGGGATCATAAAGAGCCCTGTGTGGAAGCCATTGCAAGAACAATGTCCTCACCACCACCTCAGACAGTAAATTTAAATCACCCTAGGAGCATTTCAAAATATGATAGATCTACTGCTCTCACCTTTGTTTCCTTAAAGCTTATGAACAAAAACCCTGTAGAGCGTGACTCATACTAACCTTATTTGCCATCTCTATCAGAATTCATGTCAGGAGTTAAAACCACAGTCAGGATCTTCAACTGAAAGGTTATGCATTTTTGTTAGAAATCTAATGTTAGGAACCTAATCTATGTTTTAAATATGTTTACCATCAAGTCATCTCACATTTGTGGATATCATGGAAACTATGGTCCTACTTAATTCAAAAGCATTGTGACTTTCCATCTACTTTTCGTTCAGTCGCATGTGCTGTGTACTCATTCAGGCGTGTCCTCTGCAGACAACATTTAGCTATGATTGCTGAATTAATCATTTACAGCTCTCCAAGGTAGGCTTTGAAGAAAGAGTTGCTTGTATCTCAAAGGTCAACAGGAGACAAGGTTACGAATCCAAGGCTAAAGCTCTAACATTGTTAATACCCCACCCAGCGTGTCTAAACCAGATTATTCTCCTAATAATCAGGTATTTGCAGACTTAAATTAACTTTTGTTTTACTGGGTAAGCTTGAAACAGTAATCAAAAACTTTGTCTGAGCTTGTTAGAAAAATGAGGATACAAAGACTAGTCTGTTCTGTCCAAGGCCACCAGACTACAGGATGAAGCTGAGAGCCAGGCTCAGTGCTGCACTGAAAGGTGGCTTCTCAAAAACACAAATGGAAAATTAGACCCAGGCCATTTACTGAGAACGATGATCCATACCTTTCTGTTGTCTCGGATGAAAAGTCAGAAAGATTGGGCGAACAAGACATTGCTTCTAACAGTGCAATAAAACTAATTACAGACCAGTAACAAAGCAGTTCTATATCACCACTACTCATCTCAGAGAATATCTGATCAGTGACTGGCATTATTCAAACAAATGAGTCACAATGAATTTTGCAAATACAGGAAATAGATTTGTATCTGCAAATGCTGATTGATTAAGCTCTTTCAAAGTGATGTGGCCCATTTACTGCAGTATCAGTGGGCAAAGTAAGAATCCCTCTGAAACCACTGGGATAGAGCTGAGTGTGAAGAACAAGAGGCCTGTGGCTCTATCCAGGTCTGCAGGACCATGCAAGCTGTGTCCCTAATCCAGAAATCTGATCTCAGTGAGGCCCAAGACAGCCACAAGTGTTTCAGGCTTCCCAAAATGCCTCCTCCTCCCTCCTACAGACATACAGCAGTCCATATCCATCTCCAGTTCAGGAAAAATGCTACCAACAAAAACCAGTCCCAGTCATACTGCATTGCTTTGTGTCACTTCCATCTGACAGTGACAACTAGGAAATGGCACATGCAACAACAGTCAGTAATTATAATCTGCCATTGCTGTTCAGACAGAGAAAGGACACAGGGAGGAGATTTGAGCTGTTCTGCAGGTGAATTTTGGCTAAACAAAGTGACTACATGGAAAACCCGCTTAATACCTCATGCAGCATGTTTCCTTTGTTAGCACTTCGGATGCACAGCCAGCTTTCAGCAAGTATTCTCTCTTCACAGCCATTTCACAAAAGGTCTTGAAGGGTCTAACACCATATAATATAAACTGAGTTTTAATATCATTTTAGCTATCTACTGCTGTTTTTCTTCAAGGAGTTTATGATGTCATGCCGCTAGAAATCAACATTGTTTGACTATGGCAAGCTGCACACATACAAGCAATTTTTCACCATCCTTGGAAATGAGTAACTTTGATAAGGTCTTTAGAAAACGTTCAAATGTGACCTGGTTTGGGCTCACATAACATTCTTCTCATAGCTTGATTTTATCTTTACATAACTAATGCACTGCAAACTGTAGGCCTTGAAACTGTTCATTCAAGCTCATCTGAAGAGATAGTCATTATTGATCTTCTGATCTCTGCAGATCTTCATAACCCTTCTCACGAACTGATTACATTTCAGCAAAGTACCATTTTCTTTTTCTTGAAAAAATGTACTATTCTAAGCAGACAACTCCATACTATGACCTACATACTATGTTAGAGATATACGTAGATGGAAGCCACCATTAAAACAAATGTAAATAATATATTTTCAGCTGTGAATAATAAGTGAAATATTATTTTGGATGTGAAGACTGATGCAGATGATAGCTGCCTACCTTCTGACTATTTCAAAGATGCATTCCACAAAGCATACAAATCAAAACCTATTTCTACTTGTGTAGAAGCTTTTCAATTTTTAAAACAGCTTTTACATTTTAAAATATAACTCCAGTTTCTGTAAGTTTTGACATAGGTTCTACTATTGGCAGAACACACAGAAATTCCAAGTCTATTCCAAATCTGAGCAAATGATTGCTGCCATCATGATACAATTAGCACTACCACTTCCTTCTTTTTTACCTTTCTGTACAAATATGCACACAATGGATGAAGAGAAGCAAGGCATTTATGGCTCTCACAGCCATTGTGTTCCTTTGTTCTGCTGGTTAGCTTCTCTTATAATCTATGCAGAGTCAACAAAGAGTCCAGCTTGGTCAAAACTTACTTATTTTGTTCCAATCCAACTCCCAAAGCCTATCTCCAGAGGCCACTGACAATCCTTTGTTTCTCTCAGATAAATTCAATTCTGTTTCCAGAAGCTCAGTTCCAATACTCACGAAATTTGTCATGTTATCTTTAAATATTCAATAATTTGTTCTAGAATTTTTTTAAATTGTCATTCAGGGAGTACCAAAGTGTGAGAATTCATGCATTTAATTTGCTAAATCATAGCTAACCACTATAGGTTGAAGGAAGAATAACCAATTCTTTGTAACCAATCTACTGTGTTAAATGAAGTTAGTAAATAGTCATAAATACTCTATATACTCCATATATCCCATCTATATATGAGATCATCATCATGCAAAACACAAACAAAAGCAAACAAAAAGAGAGAGATTACATTTACTGTCTTCACCTCCTTAGAAATTAATCACTTTTATCTGTACTCACTGTCATAGGCTCCCTTAATAGTCAATGAAAAATCCATCTACAAATTGCAATCATCATCATGTTCTGAGACACTCATTCTAGAATGAGATGGTACATATGCTTATTTTTCAGGCCTTTAACTTAGCTGAGATGGATCCTATCTTTAGTTAGCACACTGTATATGAAGAGGAAGGAGCCAGATCCTTCTCAGTGGTGCCCAATGACATGATAAGAGGCACAAACTGAAACACATTAAATTCTATCTGAATATGAGCAAACACTTTTTTACAGTGCGGTGGTCAAACACCTGAACAGGCTGCTGAAGGGACATTTTGAAACCTCTGTTCTTGGATGTCCACAAAACCAGACAGCACAGTATCCTGGGCAACCCTCTCTATCTGACTTTACTTCAGCAATGGGGAGGTGGACTAGGTGATTTAGAAAGGTTCCTTCCACTTTAACAATTCCATCATTCTGTGACACACTGATGAGTTTTATTAAATAATTATTGCATTTCACTTTGAAATCAGTTTTGTTTTACAAGCTTGATGTATAACATAATTAAGACTATGTGACAATGAGTTTTCTGCTAGAGATACTTCTAAAAAGGAGAAATCCCAAAAGAAATCTGTCTTAGCAGATGTAAATAGTAGTTTGATAGCTAACAATTACTGAATAAGACAATATGTTAAATGCAGCCAAGCTCTTTCAATATCAATATGAAGTGTTATTGTACAGTAGGCTTTAAAGTAGACTAGAAACAGTAGTGAACTCCTCCCACATTTGGAAATAAAGGTATCAAAATCTAACACAATGATAAAGTACAGTGATACAGCTGTCAATTTGATATAATCTTCTTTCTTCTCCTTCTTATAAAGAAGAAGAAATAAATTATGTAAGAGACAAACTGATAAAATTACAATTTTTGACATTTTTGACATCCTTACAATATTAAGAAGGACAAAACCTGATGAAAACGAATGTAGAACTATTTCCCTTCATTCTGCTGACACTTTGAGTTATTCATTGTAGTCATAAGCAACTTCTTTTTGCACTATGTCACTATACCTGAAAAGTTCTTAGATGAAATGTGACAACATTTCTAACTTCTCTGTACCCTGTATTTTTTTCTGACTGGGTTTTTTTCTGACCTGTGTCATGAGAGGAATATTAGAGCATATTATTTCATGATTTCGGGTATCACAGCTTTGCTAGTCACTGTAGCCAATCCAGTCACTAACTTCAGGTATGCTGAGCTTCAGCATGTCTCCTTTGACATTATCTCAAGCCTTAAAATACAATCTGCTGCAAGTAGACTGAATAATTAAAAAATCACTGATGCCACCATGGATTTTTCCACCATGGATTTTACCTATAGATTATATGTATGTATAGTTTAGCCTTTAGGAACCTTTTAGCTGTTGCCCTACAAATATCTACTAATGAATCTAGTCTAATAATTGCAAGAACACTCATGGGGCAATATTCATATTTATCTAAGGCAAAGATTCCTAGAGTCAGAGCAAGGAGGGATATAATCAGTACAGATGACACAGCCAGTAATGACGAAATGGGAAAAGAGGTGGAACCAGATAACCAGCTAAAGAAACATAGCAAAGAACTGGAAAAAAAATGATATCAAATCCTCTGCTACCCATACCATAGACTGATTATCCCAGGAAGATCATCAGTTGTTTGGGCCAGTGGAATTGACTGGGGAATTTCTTCAAGTCTTTCCTTGCCCTGTGGTTCTGTAATTTAAACCTAAATAAAAACTAGGCAGCATCTATCTGTCTGTCTAAGGGAAGTTGGGCAAGTATTTTTTAACATTATGAAACCCTAATGAATCCTACTTTGCTTTTTGTTTTTCCCATATTCCTGAAAAAATGATGTATTTCATTTCAAGTGGAATAGAACATCCCATGCAACACAAAGTGACATTTTTGGGTGTTTTGCTTTGTCAAGTAAAAATTAGGTTTTTTTATTCCCTTTGATCTGTACTACTTTTATTTTTATTTATAAATTCTACTGCTGAACCAATAAAATCAATTACTCGTGTTGGCCTAGTTTCATCTGCAAAGATTTTGCTGCCTCCTTCTATCAAAGAAGGGGTTCCCAAAGCACTGGAGCACTATCACTGTCATCAAAATCTCAGATATCATCAGCTTTTAACCTTATAGATGGCAAAACTGTGAAAGTGATATGATCTTACAGTCAGTTACAGTGTCCTGAGGGGACAGTTTGGGAATAACCTCTTCAAAGGTAGAGAGCACTGTTTCTGAACAGTTCACACAGCAGATGACATACCCACCCACTATTTCAGTAGAAGAAACAGGTGCTTTGCAGCTATTGAGTATTCTGGGCCTGATACAAATACAGGGTGAGAACAATTTCTTTCTATACAAAATGTAGAGGTTTTGGAACACTATAGCCCTAATGTAAATGGCTAAAGTTATGCTGAAGAAGTATAAAAGACTTGATATGACCTTTAATCTTTATGGGATAATCCAAATCTGGTTTTAATTTAGGAATGCTATATCTCCGTATTTTACAGATGAGAGATTCAAGTCTACTTAGCCTGGAGATTTATTATGTAGAAGTACTCCTCTCCAGTTCATGGCTTATACCACCACAGCACAAGTGTGATAAAACTGGTATTTTGCCCAGTCATCAAAATTTACTCACACACTGAATAATCTTACAAGAGGATACACAATATATTTTGCTACCCAGTATCCAGCTGATGGTTACATGGCTGGGACAAATCACTGCATAGAGTTGGGTCAAAAAAGGACAGGTCTAACAGCATGGCAGGATAGAGTTGCACTGACAGACAAAAGCCCTAGGTGCAGAGAGTATTTGAGGCTCCTTTCTTTACTCTAATGAACATCAGATGTGCCTTAGTAAGGACAGGATTAATCCTCAAACATCCCCTACCCCCTACTATAAGACACAGTGGGAGTTGTTCATACAAGTAGAGTGCCCCAAGCTGAATTTTCCAGGAATGGGGCAGGATTCTTCTTCTGACTGACTGCAGAAGAGTGCATAGTAGCTGCTTTTGAAGCATTGAATCGTGCATCTAGCCAGCTGGAGAAAGCCACCTGCATGCCATGCACTGGGAGACGTGGAAGTAGTTAATAACTCCTTGGACTGACAGGGGCAGATTCTATAGTGTTTTGGCAAGCGGTGGCTTCAAACAGTGGATTTTCATTTATCTTGAAACCAGGACAAGAGCAGCTCCAACTTATGCATGCGGGTTTGTGTGTGTGTGCACAGACACCACATTTTATAAACCCCCTTGTTGACTCATTCCAAAAGTGAGGCAGGGGTTTCTTCTTTGTGCAGCTTGCACCGTGTGCCAGCAGGACAGGATGAATTGAAGACAGTATCCCTAGTAGCCTAATACATTCTTGCTGTTGTAGTTAACTTTCAGTACAAAGCAGGAGGAAAACAAAGGGCTCAAGAAAGGAAAATTCAGAAATATCTACAGTCTGGGGAACCTGAAAGAGATTAGTTTAGTCTCCTAAGCAGGATTCGTCATGCTGATCTGAGAATAAGGCAATGTGGGGCTGTGGTAGTTGCTGACCTGCTAAGCTCCCTGGAAGTCTGAACTGGCAAATATCACATCCGTTCCTGAATGACTTGTTCCATCTGTGTTTGCTAGTGTCCATATTGACAGCTGCCTGCCATCTTGGCAAGAAAGTCAATGCAATTTGAGAATCTGCAGTGGATGTCTAGCACATGCATACACAAAAGCCCACAGCCTTTAGGCTAACAAAGCCTGTTAGCTAGCCACTCCAGTAAATAAAGAAGTCCATGCACCCCAGTATATAAACTAATTTCAAAATCATTAGGAATGCATGAATCCATTAACACAGTGGTGGCTGAACATGCATTTACTCAGATAAGGTAGTGTATGAAAACTTCTGTGTGCCTTAACTTCCAGTTAGTGCATTCAGATCTGGAATATACGTAATGTTTCTTTGAAAAAAAAAAGGGAGTTACATCAGTCTGTCTCACTCATGATATACAGATAGCTGATATTCAATAGGGTTAATAATTAGCTTTCATTTTAGTAACTTTATCAGAACACAGAGAATATAAATTTTTCACTATGCATGAATGTCACTGGATGCATAATGAGAGAATCGTAATCATTAAAGGAGGTAAAGAATAAATCAATGAACAAGGAAAGAATAAATAATTGAGAATTCCACTCATTGCTATTCATCTTTTTGAGTAAGAGATGACATGCCAATGAGGAGTACAACAGCTACTATAGTAACACTGCTGTATTCATATAGGTCCTTCAGAAAGACAGAAAAATATTAGCGCTTACCATTTATAACATGCTGCTTAGTGGAATCAAAATACAAATCCCTGACTACTTGTGAATAGCCCAGCAACTCTTTGTTTAGAAATAAGGATATTGTCAGAGGTTTCATGTGGAAATTATTTACTGTTGACTGGTATTTACTATATATTTTCTTTTGTGTTACTTTAGTTTTGCACAGTTAGAGATTCATACATTAGGCCAGAGTTTTCTGATGAGATTTTTAAAAGGTGAAAATACTTCATAAAACAACAAAAACCACCATGGTTTCATTTTGCCTTCAGGTTCATGCACTGAAACCAACTGAAGCCTCAGGGTAGAGAAATTTAGGTCACATTAGTTGAAAACAGTTCTGCCGCCACAGTACTAGTTACTTCTGCTTGCATAACTGATATTTTCAAAAAAGCAAGTAGACCATTTTTTAAATACTTGTTCAAGATTAAACAAACAAACAAAAATTAAACCAAAAGTTGAGCTCTAAAAAGCTGATTGTCCCTAAAAGCTGCATCACAAACCAGTAAAGATGTTCAGGCAAGATGCCTGCAGCATTACTCACTGGGCCTCTCATCCTTAACTGCTCTGTGGGATGAAGCATTGACTTTACTCTGTCCTGTGTGGTTGGATGGCAACCAGGTGACGTCTGGAGGAACTGAAACACCCTGGAAGCAGTAGAGAGTGAGCAAATCTGGGTGTCCATGAGTAAAATGTTTGCAACTATGCCCAGCTTTGGAATGGACTACAGAGGCTTAGGGAAGTTGCTCACTCCCTCTTACTCCAGCATAAAACTTGGGAGAATGACCATTCCAGCTCTTGGGGAAACAAAAAGCCACACAAACTGAGCAAGTTTATCCACGACACAAAGACTGGCTTCCAATTATGATCTCTACTGAAGGAGGCTTTTGTAAAACACACCAGTGAGCAGATTTCACTCTCTGGTGTCTTCTGAGCCCCTTCTCCATTGCAGGAGATACGTTTTTTTTTTGGCACAGCTGGAAAAGAAGATGATTGTTTGAAAGGCAGCATAGCTGGAGCTGGGAGGATCAGTGCTGAGTCATCAGAAACATCAGTTTCTGACAGCCTTTTGTGCAGCTTGCTGTGCCAGGAGAGAGTGAATTTGGCCCATTACAAATCCTGCATAGTAGGTTAGGATAATACAGCTGCAGTAGTCCAGTTTTATGTACTGCCTATTAAGAAACAATACTGCTCCAGTGGTTTTCTAACAGTTCAGCGGGAGTTCACCGACTTTCATCTCTGTCACTAGAACGTGCAGTTTTATTTATTTATTTGTTTATCTGGGGGCTTGCATAATCCACCCCCCACACTCCCTCTACTCATTAAAAACTTTCACAATTTGCATAGTTAATTGACAAAATGTCGGCTTAGATAGTGTCTCATCCTTGAGCACGATTTTGTTTAATATGTTTCCAATTCCTGCCATTACCTCCCTTAGGCACAAAGCTGAGCAAATAGACTGGCCTTTCACCGTACCTTGAAGGTCAACTAATTCAGGGTCTGTCAAGCCACTTGGTCACGTGGATGCTAAAGCCAAGGATCCTGCACCAGTATAGCTTTGCTTTCAGCCCCCAGATATGTCTCCATAAAAAGCCAACTCTCAGGAGCTAGGCATAGGGAGGTTAATCCTTATCACTAGTGACACTGGAAAAAGCTTATGACAGATGCACAGTGGGTCCCCTTTGGAAGACTGTGTATAACTGAGAGCATGGGAAGGATGTTTTGCACAGAACTGCCAGGAGGCTTAGGAAACTTATTAGAAAAAGGCTAGGTTTTTTCACTGCATAGCTCATTTAATAAACCTCTGTGCCTGAGGGTAAGCGAATGTACAGTATTTGAGCAGATAATCTATGTGACGTAACAAATTAACCTCTGAAAAGAACCTCAATAGTTATGCAAAGCTATCATCTCTTGCTTTCTTTTGAATAACTAAGCCACACATCCCAAATAAAAACAAGTTATTGCTATAAAATAGATGGCTCGTGCTCTGCTATTACACTTGGTAGCAAAAATAGCAATGAGAATAATGAAAAATAATGTTTCTAGCTTAGTGGGATATCATTGCATATGCAGCATGATTAAATGGGAAGGGTACCTTTTCAACCATCCTGCTTCCATAAAGAAAGTTTTTATGGAAAAAATTCTTCTTTCAACATAAATTGATGTTATTGGTAGGTGTGGGATAAAGGACACAGCAGCCGGATCACAGAGAATCCTAATTAGCAAGAGTCTCTAAGTTGCAGGTTTGTGCTGCAATTCAACTAAAGCACTCACAGAGATTTTTCACTGTCCCACTGGGGCTGGATGGTGCCCTGAAGATTAGATAGGGCTACATAATTCCCTGATGCCTGCTTGAGCTGATGGTGGGAACTGGTTCTTTCCTCAGCAGCTGCTTACAGGGTGCCTGCACAGACCTCTTCAAGGCTGGTTGTTCCCTGTTGTCCCCCCTCTTTGCTCCAAAATGTGTCCTCTGTTTCGCCCGCTGCATATCGCTGCATGGCAAGGAACAAAACAGGACTCTTGCTTCATTAAAGTCACTGTGGTCATGCCATAACCTCTCTAACAAAACCACAACAAATACAGTTTGCTCTAAGTGAACTCCTGCCTTCCAAAAAGCCCAATAGTTTAAATGTCAAAATAAGATGCCCAAAATTTCATGAGCAACCAGGCCTCAGGATTTAAAACGAAAGTGAATGCAAAATGAACTGGAGCTGGTTCATTGCAGGGGGGTTGGACTAGATGACCTTGGAAGGTCCCTTCCAATCCAAACTATTCTATGATTATATGATTCTAAGACTTGTAGGGAAGTAGATACATTCTTTGTATACCAGCTCATAGGACTGCATGAATACTTTCTTACATCCTAAGTAAGAGATTTCATGGAGGTAGTCTTCCAAGCAGTAAGAAAAGTCTCATTACAGCTTTTGGCTCAGGGCAGCCAAGTCAAAAATAGGCAAGAAAGGAAAACAATGCTGATATGTGAGTGAAAGTTTAGTGTAAAATACAGAGCTGCTCTTGCTCAGCCTCCTTCTAAACTGTTCAGAGTTTTCAAAGAGCAAGTTTTATGCTAGTAAAGAGCTCTCATTTTGGTGTAACTGAGTTTAAGGCATTCTATTAACTTCCAGAGACCTGAAAGTCTTCAGGAATTTCTTTTTTCTTGGTATACCAAAAAATTTACCTTGTAATGGGTCTGTTTACTTTTTGAAAGTATTTCTGTGATAATTTCCTGATGAGTGCACAGAATAAAATGTCCATTTGTACTAAGCTAAACCAAACAGTGCAAGAGAAAAAAATAAAGACAAACCAATTGCACTCTGCATGTTTCTCAACATGCTGAACAAGAGAGCTTGCACTTGGGTGCTTCAAAATATCAGCTTCAGAACAATGTACATTCTAGAGGACCATACAGAGCACAGTACTTAAACTGGAAATCAAAATCTCCCAAAATGCAGCATGCTTTAGATCTGTGCTTCAGGGTATTATCTGATCCTCATTAATTCCAAAGCTAAGGTGTGGTCTGAATAGCAGGAGGTCTAAAACAGAAGTACAAAATAACCTAAAGGTCAGAAAGAAACATAGGTTTCAGTAATCAAACACTTAGCTTCCATTTTTAAGTATATACTTGTCTTGAGCATGTGAGTAACCTTACAGAAAGTCTTTGCAGCACAGGTTATTAAAAGTCACAGAGCAGCAGTAAATAACAGCTGGAGGGGAGCTGAGGAGTGGGAGAGGAGCCGGACTTTAACCTTGTCACTCCTTCAAGAATGATTGTTCCCTGTCCTGACCTTGAACTAGTGTGATTTTCTGAAGGGAAAAATTCCAAGTTTGTGGAGAAAAAGAAAACATTTCTCTAGCAGATTATTTTCTTAATAGCAGCTGTCTGAAACTGCTGGGATACTTTGAATGCCCCAGAAAATCTCAACAGAGAAGGTTTAAAGGGCAGAGGACAGGTGAGGTGCTTAGATGTGTATAGCAACGCCATTTCCGATGTGGCTATCTTCTTTGGGCATTCACATATTTGCTCTCTCTGATCTCTAATTAGACTTGGAACAACATCTCCAAATGCAAACACATCTCTGCCGAGAGCTGGAGTCTGTATTTGGCCAGAAGAAAACGTTGCCTCTCAGTCTCACCTCGAGTATGAACACACATGTGTAAGTGCAATTACAACATAGAACAAATCTCATTGGAGGGACAATTTCTTAATTTGTGCTGCAGCCTAAACAATCACGAAGTGAACACACTAAGGTCTCTTCAGCTTAGCTGGAATCAGCTTAGACGACAAGTAATGAATCTAATTGTTACGCTAGTTTCCATGTCAGCAAAATAACAGGTGTACAGTATAACAGAGGAGGGGAAACTTGTTTTTTGTTTGTTGAGCAGGTGCTACATTAACTATCACATGGAAGTTTCTCAAGTGCATTTGGAGCCAGTTGGAAGGGAGCCAAGAGAGCAGCTTCCATTTCATCCTCTGGATATCCAGCTGTGCAGCTGCATAAGCCCCCAGAAGCAGCTGAGGCAGAGAAGACAGTGACACCTTGTCACTTCTCCTTCAACCATTTATAACATCCCACCACAAATATCAAATAAATAAAACACTCAGGAACTGCCATCCCCCAGCTACTTATACCATGACCCAGCTGCCAGATATGCCTATCAGAGCACGCTAGGCAGCACAGGGGGACAGCAAGTTACCCCCGGCCTCCAGCAATTACTGCACTCAGCACGTCAGGGGATGGAAATAAGTCTGCACATGTGCTAAAAGGATTTTTGGGAAGGATCAGTGAGGTTGTATAGGCAGCACAATGATAAGCTCTCTTGTAAAGAAATTATTTGACATGCCTAGCAACTGCAGTCCTGCTGGAAACCAGTGTCTGCTTAATCACAGTGCCTAGAAAACTTAGCCTGCAATTAGGCTGAAGCTGTCATCAACAGGCAGGGGGAGGCTTAGCACTGTTACTGGAGCTGAGGTGGCTATCAAGTGCAGTCTGTCTTTTCTGAACCCATCTTCCATGGCCAGAAGACTTGGAAACTCATGCATACACTTTGCATAAAGCTCTTCACCTTAACCACAGATGTCAAGCTCATTGTCACCAGGGGCCACATCAGCCTGGTGGTTGTCTTCAAAGGGCCAAATGTAATTTTAGGACATTTATAGAGTCCTAAAATTACATTTGGCCCTTTGAAGACAACCACCAGGCTGATGTGGCCCCTGGTGACAATGAGTTTGACACCCCTGACCTAAGCAGTGATAAAGCTGTGACAAGAAGGAAGTCCCAAAGATGGGAAGGCACTGTAATACAGATTCCCAGTGTTCAAATAAAATATGACTGCAAAATAACACGGAAACAGAGGAGCCAAAAATGTGAAATGTTATAGGGTGGTTTTTAAGCTAGGGAGGAAGAGAAAGCCAATAGGTGCACAGGACAGCAGCATTCACAGGCATGTTCCTTGCAGGAGTTCCCTTATTTGCGACAGCTCGAAAAAGGCTAGGGGAGTGTTTTTAAACAAATGCAAAACAAAGTAAACTCAAACATCTGTTTTGATACAATAGTCATTCAGAAACTTAGTGGAAGAAAGACAACCTGTGCAACATTGATAATAAGGGTAACGCTATACAAAAATGATAAAGTACTGTCCAGTTATGCAGAGTACTATATTCTAAGGAATGAAAGTCAATTAGTTCCATTTGTTGGCAAGATAAGGAATAGCTACACACCTATACATCAAAGTTCTATATTGACATTGAAATACGCATCAGAGCTGTGCCAGTGACTGTGGAGGATGGGAGATAACAGAGGTAGACTTCAGATGTTACTAGAGGACGTGACACAGAAGTCAAATTTTTAGACTCTGCTTATTGAAGTAACTAATTGGTGAAACTGTGAGAGAAGAAAATACCCTTGTTTTAGTAGTGAGTGGTGCCAAGTCTCTGTTTTGCTCTGCATGACTGTATTCAGTGTGCTCAGAGTCAGCATTCACGCTACCACCAAAAAAAAAAAAAAAAGAAAAAAAAGGAAAAAAAGAAATTTCCAACCTTGTAACTGTAATAACTTGCTTCAGGAAAAAAAAAATCACTAAAAATTAGGAAGCTTGTTAAATTAAAAGGAGTAGTTAAAAGGATAGAAATGCTTGCAGTTGCCATGGAGGCAATTCATAAAATAAAAACGAGATGTTCAGAGGAAATGTATACCGCATTAAAAAGACTGTGAAAACCTTAAGAAAAGTTAGCATAATGAAAAGGTAGAGTACAAGAAACTACTAAAAGCATCGTGACATCTTTCAAAAATAGAAGTCTGTGAAAGAAACAGAAAAAATAAAAAGGCTGATAAGTGTATAATACAGGGTCAAAAAGAGATTCTGAGAAAGAGCTTGGCAGTCACATAGAAATTTTCCAAAAAGACAAACGAGGTAACAAGTGAGTCTTCAGAGCTCAGAGATGACTGAAGTACAAGTGCGCTCTACAAAACCATAGAATAAAAGATAAATTATTGCTTTGCATCAATATTTGTTAGAGATGTTTGCAAGGTTTCTGCTAAAGGGAAGTTTAAGGAAGTGCTTAAAATTAAAAGATCAACACCTTTAGAAAAAAAATATCACAGATAATAGTGTTCCAGCTGTCCTAAAACAATCTCAGCCATGAATATCCTGGCTACCAACAGTGGTGTATATCTTCATCACTCAATCTGGTCCTCAAGCATAAGAGGCTTTGTTTTGAGAGTTTTGTTTCAAGACTTTGTGGGAGGCTCTGTGAAAATAAAAAAAAAAAAGTAACTGACAAATGAGACCAGTTTCTGTACCAGGTAAGTTGGTCAATTACAGTAAGAATAACATTTGTAGATAATTAAATAATACAGTGAGAGCAGTCAATCCAGCCTCTGCAAGAGGAAGGTATACTGGACAAAGTTACGTGAAGACAGTGATTCTATCCATTGCATCTTCCCATTCATTACTGCTGAACTGAGTTTCTCCTTCCTCAGACCCTAGTATATTTCATCTCACATAAAGAGGTTCCATGGCTGTGCTAGAGGCACTATTGTTAGTGTCATTTTGCATACCTGGAATTTAATAAATGCCTAGGAGTGAAACGGAAAAAGCAGTTGCCATTACTGTGAAACTGCACATTCCTGAATCCAATAAGGTGAGAGGTATCAACTCATAGCTCCTGAGACTGCATCTTTTCTTTAAAACAAAAACAGATTAATTCTTGTTGGGGTCAGTTCCTTGACCCAGGTCATGGCCCAGTCACATGTTCATTAACATTGCTGCCACTATATTTGCAGAAATACATGGCCAGCTCTAGAAGAAGTGAAAGGCAGGCCACCATTTGAGCAGCAACCTCCACTTCTATTGGTTGGAAAAGCTTTGAGAGGAAAGCAGGAAAATATAAACAGAGTAATTTTTTTTCTACACTGAGCAATAGAGAACCTGCATCTTTCTAATCGTGTCATCATACAAAGGTATTAAATAGGTAGACTTAAAATGCAAGGCTTCCTGCTGCAGGAACGGAGACAGAGTGTCATATTCCTGTAAGGTACAATGCTACAAGACAACACACAGTGTCACTTGCGTTCTCTGAAGAGTGTAACTAGATGAAGTCAGGCAAGTACTGACTCACAAGGTTAGACTTTACTGCCTCAGTTAGCCATAACCCATGCTTCTCCTAAACGTACCTTAGCTGACACCACACTTGACATTTTGCAGCTCAGGTTATTCAAACAAGCACCTTTTAATCCAGTGCTTAAGAAGTATTTTGCAGCTCAGGTTATTCAAACAAGCACCTTTTAATCCAGTGCTTAAGAAGTTTGAATGAACAGCAGTGAAAAACTGTTAGCTACTGAATAAAGCTAGTTTGTCCCGCACTGTGTTAATTAAGCATCCTTAAAGATCCAGTTCCAGCTTTCACTATGCCATGCTGACATTTAATTCTTTGGAATACATTGAGGAAAATTGTCTAATTTCAAAAACTTTGCTGAAGCAAGGAGGGAAATCACCTTACTGCCATCTACTCTTACAATCTGCCAAGTAGAGCCATAAAATAATAAATATAATGTAAAAAGATACAAGCATTAGACCTTTAGTCACATGTATACAAATCAATAAAATAACTGCAAATCAAAGCAGATGGGCAGCTGTACTTTCAGTTCTGAAACCTCTAAAATACAGTAATTACCTCCCCTTGACACACTGATGTATGCATCCGCCAAGCAGCTAGACATCCGTCACTAAACAATATGCAACTGGTGCCTGTGTGACAGATTAGACTTTGCCTGTCATGCCTAGTCTGTATCATAGTGCCCTGCAAGGACTGTTCTTCTGGAAATGTATGTCAGGAGCATAGACAGGCTGTGGCCAGAGGTAAGATCCTTTCAGCATCACTATATGGAAGTGCCCACATTTACACTGCACACTCTAAGTGGTGCTATCAAAGCTGCAATAACTTCTGTCATCGTCTTGGGTCTGTTTTGTGTTCTTGCAGCCTTAAAACAGATCCATGTACTAGCCTGTACCTTATCAATAAAGAATGTGTGCTTACATTCCTCACACTGAGGGAGACCATGTGGTTTACCTTGACATCTGTTTCTACACTAGTCAAAGACCTAATTTTCCCCATTTCTCTTCACAGTACAGACCAGGGGTGTGCCTCTTGATGCAAAAGTGGTTGGCAAACAACCCCCCAGCTTTGCATATTCTTCTCACAAAAAGTGACACTCACTGAGCCCTTCTTCCAGTCAGAACCTGAGACAGGCTGTGTCTCAGAGACCAAGCCTTAAGATGAACCTTTTCACTTACAACATGCAGCATTCCCTGAGCTCTCACTGCCCAAGATGAGGAACCCAGAATAATGGAAAGGAGGGTGAGCCTACTTTATATGCCATGATACCTAAGCCACAGGCAACAGGCCCAGAAAGGAGATTGAGCATGTGGAAGGAGAAACAGGTACCCCAGGGACTGACTGAGAAGGACTAAAAGCCCATGCTTTAAGAAAGCAAGTCTATGCATGGTCACTTTAGATCGCCTTCCTGAGCTAGAAGGCAGGCTAGCTCCTCAGGCATTGGAGGTCTGACTTGCTTCAGTCTAAACACACTCCTGAGGAAGATGCCAGTTTTATTTATGCTTTACACAGTGACTGAAGTAATTCCTAAAAACTTAGCCATATGCCTGTTGCCATAATTGGACCAGCTTCCTCACTCATGTGCTCCACTGTCCCCTCCACACAGGAGATGAACGATCAACATTTAGACTCATTATAACACAGGATGACATACATTAAAACTCATATGCGTATTTCAGTCTGCAACGGTGAAAAGCTGCACATCCCAGTCACCTGAGAAAACTGCAAGCACAATGCTCACAAACACAAGCTCACTGAAGATTCAGACTGATGAAATCTGGAGGATGCATTCACCCTTCTTTCAAAAGCATCAGGGGATAACATGATCAAAGGAAGAATGCTCCTTAAGCTGGTTATCTTCACAAAGAATGGTCTGATGATGTTTGATGGGATGATTAGGCATAGGTATGGTTTAAGGAATATTTAAAAGATTATTTCCATTATTAACTGGTTGTCAGAAAGCAAGTATCTAATGGTATTGGAAAAGGAATTTCAATAGCATCTTTCAAAAGATTACTTGTAATCATGATCTCGATATGCAGCTCTTTAATTGGTCAGCTCCTGTTGGTGTCTCAGAAGCAGAATTGTGGGTTACTTTAAAACGTGATTTTAAAAATGACATTGAAAGGAGTCTCTTCTCAGGTAGGCTAACAGAACCAGCAGTCAAAATATCTGAATCTGGATAACAGAGGTGTTATATATTTTTTTTGCATCAATTACTATATGTGCCTTTTTGAGACAGGGGAGAAAAGGGAAGGATGTAGAGGGCAAAAATGTACTTCTACTGAAGTTAAATATAGATGTAGGGAGCCTTCAGATTCTAGGCCATGGCTGCAGTGCTCAAACCCATAACACTGAAATCATGAGCTGTTACAGTTTAGCCTATTGAAGGTCAGAGAATGCAAAGGACTGACTGACATATGTTGGGTATCGAGCCAAAAAGCATGCTATGGTACACAACACATGATGAAGCCTTCAAACACATGTACAGCTAGAGGGTGAAATTAAGCCACTGCTATGATATGAGGTAGAAGCTTTGCAGGAACATGTAAGTAAGTCTGATTAGCCATACTTCTAAAACATTCTCCTTTTTTTTTCCCTATTCCACCTGAAGTATTGAAGTATCTTTTATCAAGTGGAAGAACACTGAAAGGGTCAGCTTCCATCTCAGATCAAACTCACAGACTTTGCCATTATTCCACATTTACATAACATAAATGACCAGAGTTGTATAGTGGAAACACAGCTGTATAGCTCTAATGGAGCCACTTTCTTGGGGTTTCGGGAAATACAGAACTTAAGAAGGGCAACTCCATGGCTCCTTTAATAGTTCTCAGGTATTGCTTAGCTGGAGATGTTGAATTCTCTGACATATTGAAGGAAAGCAGGGGAATTGTGGCCTCCCAAGTAAAACCTCTCCTCTGTCCTTGTGTGCCTGTTTTCCCACAAGACAAGGAAAACTAACCCAGAATTTGGCTTATGTTTTCTATTTGCACAGGGGAAGTCAAATAAATGAGCTCATAATGAACGATCTGCCAGCAAGCACTGCAAACATATTATTTACACAGAACCACACACAAGGATATCTACATAATCAAAAGTACACCTGCAGCTTTAATTATATGAAAATCATGTCAACAAAGAGCAATAAAAGCACCATGTTTCTACCTTTTTATTTTAAACCCCATGTTTCATTTCAGTCTTATAGAGGCTTTCAGATCCAGAAGTTAATTATAAGGTTGGCTCTAGAGGCTGAACTGATTCTAGGCTCTAGGTGGACTACGGAAGCCAAAAAATAATACTTTATCCAGCTGATGGCATCCCATACTAGAAGAGAAATATCCACAATTGTTCCTGACATTTGACTTCTCTGTGACTTTTGGCTGACCTTTATTTTAGGTGTTTAGCCCAAACATTGTGTTAAGTGTCAAAAATGATACCCACTGTTGCCTCAAAGGCTAAAGATGTTTCAAAAGTCACCTTGCTATACAACAAAGCTAAAAGAACAGGGACAGAGTAACTTTCTCTCAGTGCTATTACAGAACTTCATTAAAATCAAAACCAGTTTAGTTTTAATTTCCAGTTTCCATAGCCGTAAGTCCATCTTTGTGCCCTTTTCATGTTTATATATATAGCCTATAGGAGCTTATACAACTGCTTCCCTAGAAAACAGATCTTCAATAGTAATTAAGTTCTAATAACATGCTACAGATACAGACAAATTAGCAGCTTTGGCACTCAGAGGGAGGTGTAAAACAGCTATTGCACTTATGCATGTAGCACGTTTGTGTTATCAGCCATAAAAGCTAAAGAATTTTCCATATCCTTTCACTTCATCTTCTTATGCAGCTAACATTCTTAGGTAGTTTTGCAGAGGAAACATTTTTAACTCTGAACGTTTGCAATATTTAAAAAAAACAAAATCTAAATTAGAGCCAAAAAAGTAAAAAAAAAAAAAAAAAACAAAAAAAAAAAAAACAAACTTGGTATTTTCTAAAATTATCAAAACAAACACTTCTTAAAAACTAACTTACTATCTTTAAGTGACTTCTAATCAAAAGCCTTCGAGAACTGCAAAAACCTAAACCATGGTTTTTGCTAATTCCAACTCTTTGGCAATTTCCTACCTTTGCAGGGAGGAAAATAGCTTGAGAAAAAAGTCTAAATAGATATCCAGAAAAATATGCCAATGTGTCTCAGCTTGGAAAGAACTGAAGGGACAAACCATCTCATTTATACTTGTCTTTAGTGGCCTCCAAATCAGCAACAGCCCAGGGCTTGAGTGCAAGCAGTTCGCAAGCTGGTACTCGAATCACTTTTCACAGTGTCCTCTCTGGCTGTGAAGAGCTGACAGTGGTACAGAACTGCGGTATCTGTATGGATGGAAAATATGATGAGACTGGTGAGCCGCACACTGACCCGCTGCATAGGAACACACACATTGAGCTGTGTCACTGACTAAAAGAAAGGAACGTTCCAGCTGTTGTAGTTCCCTGTTAAATCCACAGTTTCCTTGCCTACAATTTGGACTTGAGTTGCCCCTACTCAATATTAGAATGTTTCAATTTTCTCTACCGATAGTTGGTTTTGCAAAGTACAATATGAAGATAATTTGCATTCATTTGCAAGATACTTAGGTATTTTCAGATATCATACCTGACAAGAACTAGGAGTGTAGGGAGTATCTCCAGTGAGTGAAGATACCACCCTTTCCTGATCTTCTCTGCACTCATCTCTTTAAATCACTGCTGAACCGTTGTTGTTGTTTGGATTATTTTTTAAATGTGTTTGTGTGTTTTGTTGTTGTTTTTTTGTTTGTTTTGTTCATTTATTTGTTTGTTTGCTTTTTCCTCCACACGCTGCAAATTAATGGGGTGGGGCCAATACCAAATTTCACCAAATCATTTATTGAATATTGATGGCCAGCTCTGAAGAAGACTGTGCTTGGAAGTTCTTGTTTTCTACTCAGGGGTGTTTAGTAAGCCTTTCCCTTATTTATTTTTCTTTTTAAGACCTGGATGTTTCTTTTTGCCTTAAGGAAAAGTTACAATCCAGAATGCATAATATTATCAGGTATTAGCTCATTAAGTTACCACTAACACAGCTTCATATTTGACTTACCAGCATATTGGGAGGGCTGGGTGGGGAAAGAGCAGCTGTGAAAAGTTAAGTCCTCACAAATTACTTGTGATTAACTTATTTTCGCATGTTGGCTAGCAAATATTTCTTTTACTTGGAGACCAGGGAGCATTAGGAACGAATGATAAATATGAAGTGACAGAACTTATTCAAGTGACTTGGTCACTTATTCAAGTGACCACTGACAGTTTAAAAACTCATACTAAGGATGATTTTGAAGTCTTCTGAAATATGAATGAAAACACAAGGTTTTCCCCAGACATCTACTGATGTTTTTAGGCTATGAGACTCACATGGTAAAATCCTCTCCCTCACTTTTTTTTCTCTGCAGGGATGGTACTTGAACATCAAAGAACAAATGAAGGTATATATATACCAGAACCAAACAAATCACTGTTTGATAAAAATTTCCTCATTACTCAGGTTTAATTAAAATCTTTGTAGAGCTGGACAATTTTTCTTTCTCCCTCCTCTCTCCTTCTTTCTTTCTTTCTTTCTCTTTCTTTCTTTCTTTCTTTCTTTCTTTCTTTCTTTCTTTCTTTCTTTCTTTCTTTCTTTCTTTCTTTCTTTCTTTCTTTCTTTCTTTCTTTCCTTCTTTCCTTCTTTCTTTCTTTCTTTCTTTCTTTCTTTCTTTCTTTCTTTCTTCCTTTCTTCCTTTCTTCCTTTCTTCCTTTCTTCCTTTCTTCCTTTCTTCCTTTCTTCCTTTCTTTCTTTCTTCCTTTCTTCCTTTCTTCCTTTCTTCCTTTCTTCCTTTCTTTCTTTCTTCCTTTCTTTCTTTCTTCCTTTCTTTCTTTCTTCCTTTCTTTCTTTCTTCCTTTCTTTTTTTCTTTCTTTCTTTCTTCCTTTCTTCCTTTCTTTCTTCCTTTCTTTCTTCCTTTCTTTCTTCCTTTCTTTCTTCCTTTCTTTCTTTCTTCCTTTCTTTCCTTTCTTTCCTTTCTTTCCTTTCTTCCTTTCTTCCTTTCTTCCTTTCTTCCTTTCTTCCTTTCTTCCTTTCTTTCTTTCTTCCTTTCTTTCTTCCTTTCTTCCTTTCTTCCTTTCTTCCTTTCTTTCTTTCTTCCTTTCTTCCTTTCTTTCTTTCTTCCTTTCTTTCTTTCTTTCTTCCTTTCTTTCTTTCTTCCTTTCTTCCTTTCTTTCTTTCTTCCTTTCTTTCTCCCTTTCTTTCTTCCTTTCTTTCTTCCTTTCTTCCTTTCTTTCTTTCTTTCTTTCTTTCTTTCTTTCTTTCTTTCTTTCTTTCTTTCTTTCTTTCTTTCTTTCTTTCTTCTCCTTCCTTCCTTCCTCTCCTCTCCTCTCCTCTCCTCTCCTCTCCTCTCCTCTCCTCTCCTCTCCTCTCCTCTCCTCTCCTCTCCTCTCCTCTCCTCTCCTCTCCTCTCCTCTCCTCTCCTCTCCTCTCCTCTCCTCTCCTCTCCTCTCCTCTCCTCTCCTCTCCTCTCCTCTCCTCTCCTCTCCTCTCCTCTCCTCTCCTTCTCTCTTTCTCTTTCTCTTCTTTTCTCTCTCTCGATCTTTCTCTCTCCTGATCTTTTTCTCATTCTCCTTATTCAAACTTCTTATTTTCTCACCCCAAAGGAACCAGCACAATAGAATAATTTCAGATATTTCCTTACTTCCTCTTCTCTACCCTTGTGGAAACCCTTTCTCTGGAGTCAGTGCACCCACTCCCTGTCTTTGGCAGAGAACGCAGGCTAGTATCAGTATGGAAAGAGTGGGCTATTTTCTTACCTACACACTTCTGCCCAGGCACATGCTGTCAGGGTCAGCCCTAGATTTTGTGTCAGTTCATACAACTACAAGCTGGTTCTCCCAGAGCTGTGGTACTTGGTACCAGTCATGCTTCAATAAGGCAGCTCTTGGAATGGACATACTGCTGGCTTTGTCTTTCCTATGGCTCCATCCTCCTGGACAAACTAACTAACTGGCCACAGAGGTTTTCAGGATCACTTGTATTGGGAAGGGACTAGAATGAGAGTTGGGGGAGCTGGATGTAGTTTTAATATCCTCCTAATACTAATCACTTTGTCAAGGTGGAAGAGTCAGTACTTGATACTGTCTGCTCATTCTTTTAGTTTATATGAGACTTTTGCTTTGCATGAGGCTTGAGTTCAAAATCCATCAACAAAGAAAGTCTTCTGCCCTTTTAAAATTGTCTGACACTTTTTTCTATGTCCTCATCCTCAGACACAACCATGGTGTCCTCATGTGGCAAAATTATTTCTATTGTTGTCAGTGAGGGAGCAAGAGAACAGGACCAACCCTTCTGCTAAGATGGTGGCTTCCCCATGAATGGAAATTATTGCATGTCAAAGGCTATTCTTTTTCAACTAGAGTTTCTGACAGACTTTTAATGGCATTTTAAAATTGGATGGCTGAGCTGTTCACTTCCCGAGTTGCCCACCCCAGCCCTGTGGGGGACATTGCTGGTCTCAGGAGAGTACCATCTAAGCTGCTTGCAACTCAGCTCCTGTTTTCACCTGATCATGTAAGGTAAACCAGGTCTGATTTCAGTTTATCTTAGTTTGTTGCACTAATCGCTGTGGCAATTCAAACACACCCTTACAGGAAATCCCTCACTTGTGGACAACACCATCCAGAAGACAGGGCAGACAGCTGGACGCTGTCTTCAGACATTTGATTTTAATTTACTGCAATGAGTCAGGCAGAGTTTTTATTTCCATGTACTTGCATTTGGGAGTAGGTTGGATTTCCAAAAACACTAAGTGGCTCAGGAGCATAACCACCGTAAAAAAATAATTGGACTAGCAAGCCTAAGTCACTTTGGGACAACTAAGAACTTCACTGATCACAGTTAGAGCACTTTTAGTAACCTCCTCTGCTTGCCTTTTAACATAAGGACACTCTATTTTATTTATGCTTCATTTATTATGAAAAAACACCCAATATTTCATGTCAGCAAGATAGTGTTTGCATCGAGTCGTAAGCAACATGATGAAAGCACCATTAGGACAAAATTTCCGTCTCTTCTAGAGGGGAAAGGAAGGATATCCCTAATAAGCATCATGCATTTATTCAAACTCCTCCTTATTATGAAAACCGTCAGCTGACTTTCACACAGAGGCAAACCCAGCCCTCATATAATCTCAGTAAAATCAGTGATAGTATTATCAGGGTTGAATTCAGTTCTGTGTGTCATCACGCAAATATTTTTACAGAATATACACACACTGCATAAACACCACAGACCTACACTTTTGATCTGTGACAAACAAGGTTAGCATATTAAAAAAAAAAAAAAAAAGCCTACATAAAATTCCTGAAATCCATTACACTGTCAGCTAGCAAAAATGGAAAGCAACCCACTTAGAAAAGGTCACCTAATGAACTGATTTCTCCCACCTCTGTACAAAGAGCGCTTTGAGAAAGACAACAAAATTGTCAAAACACAGACACTAACAAAGTAATAAGGAATAATTTTATTTTCCACTAATGTGCATTAGTTCTAATGGGCAGAGTGGAGAGGAAAAGACACACTGTACATGGAACTTAGCATTAAAGCTTGAACTCTTCCCTCCATCTTTCCTTTGCTTGCCTTGTTTCAAGTGTGTGGTCCATGACACAAATTCACTTCATTGTTAGATCAAAGAAGGCATTTTAGCTTACACCCTACAGGCATGTAGTTCACAGACAAATTATTCCCAGTTTCCACTTCTATACTTCAAATGTGTTAAGAATACAGCATGAAAGCTAAAAATAATTCAGTGTGCATTCTGTATAAATACAAATAATGAAGGCTCCCTTCATTTATTCCTCTCTAAATCTCAAGCTTTTAATAGCAGAGACAAATGGCTTGGTCTTCTCATTAAGTTTGTCAGACTTCATGAGGCTGAAGAGAAATTCATTCTGATTAAATGTCTGTAAGCGATCCTTGGTAAAGTGAATCCAGTGTTGTTCCACTAATTTTCTACTGAACTGTAGATGACCTCTTTCTACCCCTTTGTAACGTGCAAAATTGGCAAACTTAAGGAAAAAAAAAAAACAGTTCCTGTAAGTCAAGGCAGAGATTTGTCAAACAGCCTCATCTACAGAAGAGATTTTAACGTCAAGTCCTCCAATACTTTCACAGGAAGAAGAAGGGTGTAGAGTGGAATTCTTCACCTTGGACAACAGGCAAGAGAGAGGTCCTCTCGTTCAAACACAAGTCCTTTAATTCAGTCAGCACCGTGACCTTTGGAGGAGACATCCAAAAGCTGCATCGATCTTAAAAGGGGGTATAATCCGCATGATTCCCAGGCTCTGCAGAATAACTGAAACAGGTTGAGTCACATTAGCACAATCTAGAAGAGGTTTTCAGTGTTGCCATCTGCACCTCAATGAGTCACCTTTGACTCCCTTCACAGTCAATGGAGAGAACATGGTATTTCCACTTTCATATTTGTCTCATACGAACACAGAGGTGTGAAATAAATCATGTGAATCATGACATAAAAGTGAATTTTCTTCTTCACACAGTTATAAAAGCAGCAAATGTTGATGACTTAGATGTAGACATCTACCTAAAAGGTCCAAACTAACTTTTTCAGCCCAAAATTGTGACTGGATTTTAGTCTCTTTAAGAGGGTCAGAAGCAGACTTCATGTCTATGCCCTTTATCACCAAAGTACAAGTGCCAGTAATTAATAAAAATATGTCAGTTCTTAGGTGAAAAAATTACCCCAGGAAGTAAGGGAATTTTGCAATTCCATTTCCAAGGCCTGTCCACGTGAGCTCTATGGTGTTTGGTTTCCAACAGCAAACCTACCAGTGCCACCATTTCTTGTAGACAACTGACAGTATAATAAACAACATCATCCCTAGAGAGATGATCACTTTCAGTCAGTATCAATCTACTAGGGATTTACGATGCACTGTTTTGTTGCATCATTTTCCAGTTCATTCCCAGGCAAGGATAGAGTCTGGAGGGCTTGGTAGACAGCCATTCAAAAACCGACACAGACAATACAGGGTCACTTTAGCAAAGTCATTACATTTCTTTCTTCTTTTCTATCTTCCATGTAATTTATTCAAGGAAATATTGACCACAAAACAGACAGGGTGTGCTCAGTTCCTTCTTGGCTTTGAGAGTTTTGCTTTATATTGTATATGATGCAGTTTCCACCCAACTCTCAGCACAAAGTATGTTCTCTCAGAATTTCTTCTTATGAACAGATCTTAAAAAGTGAGTGTGGACCACCAAAGTCAATAGGAATATTGTAGGAATAGGACTATAAAATAAATGCAAAGACAGTAAGCAAGCTTCCCTATTGTATGCCAGTTTATTTGTTGTGCCTTGCCAATCAATCAAGAGAGATTTATGCATTGCTGATGAAGAGCAGCCTTAACTAGCAAATCTGGCATAATATGAATAAGCATCTGTTTATAGCTAGAAAGAAAAGACAAAATGTTTCCTCATAACAGCCCCTTTAAAAATATTCCCATTTCCTTTTAAACCAGACAGAACCATAAATCTCTTCTTTGTACCTAAAATCTACTTCTAGGCAATAGTTGTCCTAATGGTTCCCATTAGTTGGTACCACTTCAGCATTACAGTTACATGATTTCTTGAATGTCTATTAAAATATTGCTTTATACTTGGAGGACCACGAAGCAATCCAGCTGTCAAGCCTCATCTGCAGCAAGATAGATGAAATGATAAACATCTACTCCTATGCTTTCACTTCTGCTTGCTTCTACCTTCCACAAAATCATTGTGTAAATGAAAATGTACTACAGAAGTCCACACACAAGTTTATTGACAGGAATATCTGCAATTCTTTCCCCTGATTGCAGCAACATAATACTTTTCACAGAGCTGTCCTTGCATAGTGCACTTTTATTCACACTTTAGAGATGAGAAAGCAAGGCATAGAGAAGTAAAGCAAAATGGTCTGCTCAAGGTCAATCAGGAAAAAAGCAAGAAAGCCAGGAAGTGGCCTGTTGATTCCTGAGTCCCAAGCTAGCATCTATCTTGAAGTCTAACTTTGTTTTCTCACAGTGTTGCCAGTACAATATCTAAGCTTTAGTCAAAAAGCTTTGGGTCATTTTTAAAATGCAAGACCAGAAGATGAAACCCTGTGTAGAAGGTAAATATTTCAAAGGTCTTATCATCAGGCCTCTCCATCACTGAAGAAATGACGGGGCTGAGACTCAGCATGACCTGTACTTCTGACAACAAAGGGAAAAAAAACACCATGAGAAGGACAGTAATTTGGAGTCCAGTGATATCTATTCCTGATGCAAGTCTATCTCACTCGTGTCACTCAGCTCACTGACAAATATAAACAGTGATCATCTGCTACCAGTTAGCTCTGTCTAGACATAGTGTGCTCTTCATTAACTAATTGTTCACACCTCTCCCTGTGCACTTCAAGACAGCAAGAGAAATAAAGGCAGAATGTGTATCCATGCAGCACATATGACTCAGTAAATGAATGGCAGGCTTTTTACACTGCACCATTAACCTGTTAGTTAACTCAGCAACTGGGTAGCCTCCATCAGGACCTCTGGAAGCCAACGCTTCGAAGCCTTACACAAGTGTCTGCATCACTCACTTCACATATGTGGGTTTTGCTGGGCTTGGATGCCTTAGAAGTCATTCCTTGTGCAGAAATTATCTGCTCTTGGGAGTAAAGGAGGGGAAAAGAGGAACAAAATTGTGAAGACGCTGTAGGACTCAATAGTTCAAGCCAAGTGCAATACGAAAGGGCAATTATCAAAATGCTGGATGTATATCATAATCCAGTATTACAGTAGCATTTTTTTCTAGAAATCAAAGAAATATTGCATAAATCTAGTTCCTCTGAAGCATTACAAATTCAGAAACAAAATCTGCAAAATTATTCCTTTTTACACATGAGTTTAGTTGTATTGAATGGATTATGACTGGAGTTAGTCAGAAATGTCTCAGTGGAACAATTCATTTCGTTAGAACAAAAGCATTTCATGGGAACATACCTGAGTGAAACAAGTAACTTGAATTTAAATCTCCTAGAGTCTAAAAGGTACTGCTTACACTGGAGAAGGATTTTCTTATAGTTACCTGGTAATTGTGAAAACTTCTGTTTATATAATAAACAAAAATAACTTTATTTATATAATTAAGTGTGGGGAGAGCTCATTATTCTTCAGTCGTAAGACTGATGATCCTGACTTCCAGCCTTTGTTGAGTTTAAGTGGCAAGTATGGAGGGGACAATTCCTGCTGCCCATGTCTCTACTGGCCATGTCAGCTTTCTGTCCTTCTCACAGAAGCAGTAAGTTCAATATATGCTGGCTGCTCAGTCACCCTCATTTGCAGCCACCTATACCCACAAGCAACCATCAGTTCCACTTATATTAGCGATCTTGGGAGTTAACATCAAGCCATAGAGTGAGGCAACACCCACCCTGCTGCCTCTGCTGTGCAGGTTTGGTAGCAGCATGGAGCGGGCAGCAGTTTGTCTTTAAAAACTCAGAATGGCCACAGGGGCTGATGAATGGAAGAAGGTCAGAAAGCAACTTTAATGGCAGGAAGATGTGCCAATGGCAGGAAGATGTGCCAAGGGAGGTTTAATGTGGACATTAGGAAAAGGTTCTTCACCTAGAGGGTGACAGAGCACTGGAAGAGGCTCCCCAGGGAGGTGTCATGGCCCCAAGCCTGACAGTGTTCAAGAAGAGCCTGGACAACGTCCTCACACACATGCTGTGAACTGTGAGAATCTCATATGCAGGGACAGGAGCTGGACTCCATGATCCTTGTAGGTCCCTTCCAGCTCAAGACATTCTGTGATTCTATGAATGTGTATTTCATATATTCTGTCTGCATTGCCGCTAGAGTTGTTTCCTGACTGACAGGAACATTTTTTAAGCTCAGCATTTCACATGAGAGAAATTGTCTGTCTGCAGGTTCTAGCTATGCTTGGTCAGCATTAGTGCCACCAAAAGCTGGATCAGGCCCAAAGTCTACAAAATATTCCCCTGAAATAATAAGGAAAAGGCTCAATAATGCTGCATGACTTTTTAATGTTAACAGGGGGGTAGGAAATTTCATTTTCATCGGTTGTGTCAAGTTTTGATAAGTACAGTTCTCTTTGAAAGGAAAACAACAGCAGTAACTATGCCTGGAAAAATACATTAGGGAAATAGAGTTAGACTCTTCAACCAGCCATGAAAAGATACAGAAAATTAGGACCAGACACCATTTGGCTGGCTCTCACTGCCACAGTCAGAGCAACTGGCTGACTCCTGGCATTTCTACACCAATGTGATTGACTAGCCAGTACAATCCTATAGCATACCTAACACCATATCTTTCATCATAAATGCCTCAGAAATATCTGTTTCAACCCCCATGTTTTTCATTAGACTGTTATTTTACAGTGCACAGATAACTGATCCTCAGTCAGGTCTGAAAGCCACTCCAAAGCTCTATTTAAATGCTTGTGTCTTCACTGTCTCTGCATTCACCACATGTGTGTCTTGAAATACATGCTCCCCCCAAAAAATGCAGCAAATATGTGAGGTTCTTTTTAAAATAAAATACTTCATGAGTTTTAGGCCTTGCCTAGAATAAACTATACATGCCATAACTTACATACCATAACTATCTTGCTCCTAGCCTTCTGCTTTGTCATCTATGTTGCCCCTTTGCTCATCTATGGCTGGTTGTACCTTCTGCTTGTTGAGATTAACATACTATACTTGTGTATGCATGTGTATACAGGACATACTGCATATGCATTGTATGCACACAAAACACATT
The DNA here is from genome assembly GCF_036013475.1 of Columba livia. Lineage (NCBI taxonomy): Eukaryota > Metazoa > Chordata > Aves > Columbiformes > Columbidae > Columba > Columba livia. Next base: position 50,386,044 of record NC_088604.1, read on the forward strand.
GCGTGCACATGTGGTTTACATAGATATGGGGAAATGTGCATTGGGGAAATGTACATTGATCAAGGAAACATCACATAGCATACTTTAACATACCTATAATTAAGCCAAGTGATTTATTGTATGGGAACCAAGAAACTTAAATTGTATGTTATTTTCAGCTCTTTGACGTAAGTGTGAATTTTACTGGCTTAATTATTTTGAAGGTTATGCTTATTTTATCATAACTTCAATTTTTATTAGGTGTTTAATAGGTCTTTCTTTTAGGGTGTTTTCTCCTAGAAAGGAAAGATAAGAAAAAGAAAGAGGAAAACCAATTATTTTAAAAATTGTGAAGTAATGAGGCTTAAATAATACATCAACACTTAAAGAAAATAAAATTGTACCAAATTTGAGCAGAGCTATCAAGTTCTGTATTCAGTACAATGGGAAACTTCCTTTTGCATCCACATAGAGGTATATGGTCAAGCAGGTATTTTATTATAGTGATGATAACTCCATTAAATTTAATCCTACAGAGTCAACATAAAAAGTAACATAAAAACTTTTTATAGATTCTACTTTGCTCCAGCCAAGCTGTGCAGAAACGAAATTCTTCCTATGAAACTTTATTTAAGAGACTGTGTTCATGGTTCCTGACAGTATATAGTTTGCTACTGCTCTAAAATACCTGGTAATAGTAAGAATTATTAAAATAGTTTGATTTAGTAGAACAAGCCTGAAATATTGTTCCAACCTGCACAGTTCAAACTGACTTCAAGAAACCCTATAATCAAGAAAGATGGGGCTATCCAAAAAGTCACAAGGTTATTTTTTATTAGCTGCTACAATCATTCCTCTCTAACTGTTGGCTGGAAGAGGGTAGCCTTTGCTTAAACACCACTCTCCTTCCAGAGCAGACGTAAAACATTTAAAATACAGACCCTCTCCATAGGGGCAATCTCTTGAACATGTCAAGAACATCACCCAACAAGGACCTTGTCCTTTATTACTTGATTACTTCTAAATCATCACCTGAAATTTGAAGCCAGATACTGAAATGTGCAACCACAACTCCATGTACTTCTGTCCTGATTTGGTTTGTCTCTGATAAGGAACAGCCTCCATTATACTAATTATCAATTTCAGAGGAGAAGACAAAAACCAGGATAAACATAACTTATGTTTTATTCATGCAAAACCTGTTTTTGACAGCTGGGTAACTAGGTGCATTTCATTTTAATAAACTTAACAAAGATAAACACAAAATTAATATAGTTTTTAGGGCTGGCCTGAAACTGGCTAATGCGTCTGAAGTGAAATAATGAATAGGGAACTTCAAATTCATGGCTGGCAGTCTGTAGCTTACACTGGTCAAACCTGATCATTGCTCTTAAAAGGAAATATCTCCAAGAAATGCATGTGTCATCCCTGCAGGTTCCAAGAATTGCACACCATTCTCTTGAGATGCAGTCAACACCCCTCTCACATCCTTTCTGCATCTTGTACTTTTTAAAGCTGAGAAGACTAATTCATGCAAGGGACATTTAAGATCCAAACCTCCTGTCCTGTAATTTAAAGATTCAGTCAGAATCACCCATTATTGGACAAGAGTATCTTTTGCACTGGCAAGTTCTACCTTTTTCAGTCCATAAACTTCTGTGTAAAACGCCTTAGACTCCCCTGAGTGTTCCTCTTCATATGTTAAATTCTTCCTGCTGTATTTACGAGGCTATGGCAAATTAATACTACAAATCCTTTATAATTAGGATTTGGTTTTAAGCCTAATTGTGAAGGAATGTATTTACTTTATCTTGAGAGATTACACCATGCAGCTCATGTTTTGCAAATAATAATAGGGGAACTTACCCTCTATTCTGACAATTGATCAAACAGCATCCTACAGCTTGTTTATATACTGGGTTTTTTTAGCAGATTTAATGACTGCACTACAGAGCCTGGTTCACTTAAATCACTGTAAATCATTCAGATATGTTTATATCCTTAATTAAAACAGAAATAGTTTGACCAGCTTAACATATATTTAAAAAAAAAAAACCTAAAATTAAATCAGTGTACAAATAGTATGTGGAATAGTCTTAAACGTGAGAAGACAAAAAGATAACTTAAGCTTCTTCCCTTTAAAGGCATCGGTTTTACCTGGACTAAAGCTCAGCTTCCCATTCTGTGAACACAATTTGTATATTCCAAACTCCATGCTCAGCAAGTTATGTATTCGATTTGCCAAGTACTTGAAATCATCACATTTTAGAATGTGCTTTTCTGTTTGTTAATGGTCTTTAAAAAACAATTCCAGGCTTCAGCACCTTCCCACTGAAGCCATTGACAAATTCACTCTGATTTCAGTGAGGTGTCTACGTTCTGATTTTTACTGCTGTATATGCAGTTTCTAGAATTGCTGAATTATATTTATGTTCAATAAATCAGTTCCATACTACTCTAAGCTGCCTTTATGCATTGTCATTTTTATTGCATCCACCACTTTTTATAGCACTACACTAACTATTTTGCTGTGCGAGAGCAAGTCCTGGGAAATGCTTGACTCAAGAATAAGACAGAACTTGAACCAGAACTCAAAGTATATATGGCACACAACCTTGACATCCCAGAAGCTTGTTATGTTAAGAAATTACAAGGTTCTTTCCAGTAGTTCTTAAGATTTTTCTTTACAGTGACGGACAGTTTTAAGCAGCAAACATATTTATGGGAGCTTGTCTGTTAAAGGATGAGAAAAAAGGGTCACGTTTGAAAAATTCCTCATTTCAAATCATGCAAATAATTGGCTCCATAGGGTGCTTATACTAGAAAGATTTTTCACAACCTGAAAGACGGAATTGATAGGCTTTAACTGTGAGGTAGAACAGTGAGAAGGAATGAGAAAGCAATTCCCATAGAAAATTGGAGAAATACGAAGTCTGCATGTTTTGCAGTAAGCACTATTGAAATTGCAATCAAATTAAAAAAAAACATTCAAAGGTTTGTTTTTTCTCATGACTTCTGTAACACCTGATGTTCCCTTAGGCAAAAATCTCCTTAGAGCTGCTGTACTGCAAACCTTTTCAGTTTAATGCTGTCTCACTGAGGTGACTTGTAAAAGGGGCAAATCAAGCTGGCTGAATAATCTGTGATTTCACAAGAAATGTGCAGGGACACATTCACTTGCTGCTTTGCACTGCTGAAGTAATGCAAAGCAGTCAAATGAGCAGCTGAATGTAGCAGAATTTAACCGCTAATCTGAATTAAAGACCAGTTCATTGACAGTTTAATCCACGTTAGCTATTTTAGCCAAGGTTTGCTTGGATTAATGATGTACTATTTTGGGATTCAATCATATGTTGAGAACTCTGTTCTCCATGGAAGAAGTCTCCATCTTTTGCTGAGTTTTTAAAAGTGAGTACATCATCACTCCACTGACTTCTGTTGCAGCATTATACCAGTCTCTGTGTAAACACAGAGGAGTTTGGATGGGATCCTTCCCACCTCAAAGACGCAAAGCTTCTGTTCCCTGTTCACTATTGATAGGAAGCAGACAAGGAAGGGGAGTTGCAGGAAAAGAAGGGGAAGATACGATCTGGTCTTCTCAACTGAGCCTAGATGATCTCTTATTTAAATAAAGAGTAAGTAAAGAGCTTAGATTCCCATGTTTGGAAAGAGGTATGGGGAGAAAAGAAGTGCCTCCATGTACCCCCACATATTGCAGAGAGGAGACTATGTGCTGGGAGTTGCATCCTTCCTCCTGTGGCGAGCTGCCCTTTCAAGAGGAGGTGAGCAGAGGTCCCCCTAGGGTTGCTGAACTGATATGTAATAGTATCAGCATTTATGCTTTTATCCTTTCAATTTTTTCCTTTTTTATTCAAAAGTAAGACAGGACAACAGTGCATACTGATTCTTTGGGGAACTGATGTCCACATAAGAAAAACATAGAACCACATTGACAGAGGGCATCCTGGAGTGAAGGCATAGACAACAGACATACTTTTCTGCTCATGGTCTGCAATTTCAATGTAGCTAAACATAACAATTTGCCAAACCCCTGGAGTCCTTTCATAAGAAAGTTCCCCAAAGGAAAGATAGCCTCTTAATTGTCTTCTGAGGCCCACTGAGTCTGCTACAGATCAAAGCTTCCAGTCCATAGGTGATCTTGCCTGATTCACAGCCTGGCCTTTTTTCACACAAAGTACACCAATTTCTATCTACTGTGTGTAAAAATTTCAATATAGGCAAGGCAAGTTGAAGTTTTAAAAAATCCTATCTGATCAAGATTTTTCCATTGTTTTGTCTTTTGTTGCTTTTGTTTGTTTGTTTGTTTGTTTATTTCACTAGGTCTCCCCATGTTAGAACTGAGCCATTTTGTTTGTATTAAGACTGTGAACATGTATGAGTTCAAAAACATTACATTGTCTTTTTTTTTTTCCCTAATGTGGGCATGGCGCAAACATGGAATTTTCCTTTTTGATCTTCATGATAAATCACTTTCACTAGAGAAAGTGCTTAAATACTGTGATCATAACCTTGTCCAATCAGTAATAATACTTCCCTAAACTCTGATGAGGTTCTAGGGATCAATGGTCAGATGAGCTTAACTGATCAGCAGTGAAAGAGAGAAAGAGAAAGAGGAAGGAGGGAAGGAGGGAGGGAAGGAGGGAGGGAGGGAGGAAGGAAAGAAGGAAGGAAGGAAGGAAGGAAGGGAGGGAGGGAGGGAGGGAGGGAGGGAGGAAGGAAGGAAGGAAGGAAGGAAGGAAGGAAGGAAGGAAGGAAGGAAGGAAGGAAGGAAGGAAGGAAGGAAGGAAGGAAGGAAGGAAGGAAGGAAGGAAGGGAGGAAATATACTGAAAAGTCTAGAAAAACCTAGAGGATTGTTCTTTAAAGTAACCTACTAATTCTTAAAGAACATTCCACTCCTTGTACATAGAGGAATTTCAAAGCAAAACAAAACAAAACAAATCTTTTTTTTTTTACCATTTTCAGAAGTATAAAATGTAGTATCTGACTGCATTCACAAAAGTTACATTATTTTTTATTTTATGTTTCCATTATCTTGTATTATTCCTCTAAGAATCAAATTTAGCAGCACTGATGGTTTAAATTCAGCATAAAAATAAAATTCAGCAAATGTCATGGCAGCGTACCAAACATTTAATGTCAGGTTCCCTTATGTTCAGCACTTTGGTAAAGCTTCCCATCCATCAATTAGACAGTTTTGGAATGTTTTACTTTGCAATTAAAAAATATATAATCACTTGTGCTTGGTATTGTTTTGTGGGAAAAATTGTTCCTTCATATATCGTCCTCAATATGTATACTTTTATGTATATGTATGTGTGTGGTTTTTAATTTTTCTGGTATTACTCACTATTGTAATAATTAAGTATTTTCTTTCTATGAAGACTTTGCACTTAATACATATTTCTACAAGTGGACCCACGCAGAGGACCAATCTATTTCCCAGCAAGTCTACACAACTCTCTAGAGTCAGACTGCAAAGACTCTAATCACAAGAGTGAAACCTTAAATAAGTGTGAGGAGGCCACACCAATTAAGACAGGAAACAGGGGAGTTAATGTTACACAAGGGCTCAGGAGAAAAAATGGGATGACATAAAAAACAGAAGGAATAGGAATGCATGGATAGAGTGAGCCGAGGAAGAGGCTGCTGCTGTTACAGGTTGTAAGAAATCAGCAAGAAAGAGGACACTCGAGCCCCATTATGACCTTTAGTTCTGACTTCAGTGTAGAGGCGTTTCCTACACTGAAGCCTCTCAGCAGCACATTGGGAATCAGCCAAAGTTCTGTGAGTGACTCTCATGATACACACAGTGAAATCAGTATGGCTGTGATTTTGACCTGTACTTGCAAAGTCTATTAAAATATCACTTCATACAGATACATAAACACAGCTGTACAGACGCAAATATCTATTAGAGGTATTGTGCATTTATCTTCAGCTCACTAGAACTGAATGTACAGTATCTATATGCTGACAGCTGGCATCCAGGGCAAATAATTACACACTGCTTTCATTAGACTAGCCCTTTGTTAACATAAGCTGGCAAGCATTATCTTCATTAAAATATTAGCTCTTAAACATCACACTTTTAACTATCATTTTCTTCAGAGTTTGTTTGCTGCTGTGACAATTTCATTTGAATACAAATTCATTCATGGTTAAGTAGCAGCAAAAACCTTTTAACTATTTGGGTCAAGAAAACACACAGCCACAATAATTTATTTCATTATCTGTTTGTTTATTTTAAGCCTTTGAGACAAAAGATTTACATGAAGTCTGATTGCTTCATCACCGTAGCATGATTTTGAGCTATCTGCCATCCTACACATTCTTGAAATTTCAGAATAATGAACAGTATCACCACAGACTAAAGCAAATATAATCTTTAAAACTTTTTTTTTGTCCAAATATATTTATGACTTGTTAATGTTTACCGCCATACACTGTGTACCTCAAAGCACAGAGCTGGTCCTGGAAAATTTTACGGCATGAGGTGTGAAATCTGAAATACCACAAGAACAAACAGCTCAGTCTAGAGTTGTCTGAACTCACACAGCTCAGTGACTGTAAACACAAAGGACTGTCCGTATGAAACTAAATAACAGAAAAAATTACTGTCATGTCTCATTGCTTTTGTTTAAACTCTTTCAAGGTAGAGGTGATCTTTAATAATTTAGTATGCAGACAGCCTTCTTTTTGCCATTTCATTCCATCCTGCTTTATTTTGAGTGCTTTGGTCTGCACATAAACAAATACAGGCTTTTTTTCTAAAATCATAATACAAGGGCAGATTAAGTAGGAGGCTAGGAAGCTGGCATTAACACAGACCAAAGCTTTGCAGCTCTTTGTAAGAAAGTCACTGGGGTTGTTTGTTTTTTCCTGTGTACATCAGGACTGTAAGTCATTGCATCAGTGGGGCATGGATGATATAAAATCATATCGTTGCTGGATCAGGGCCACTGCACTCCATAATTTGTAGAATCACATTTGCAGCAGGTATAATTCCGGACTGCTAAAGGCATTTGTATATAGTGACAGCTTCTGCTTACAAAATCATTTTTCATGCCCTCTTTACTTTAAAACTATATCACAGTTTCACTGGACTTCTTAACTGCTTGAGTTATAACATTTGGGTGAGGATTTATCTTATTCAGCTTCAGCGTTTTTTACTAATAATATTATTGCCTTGCAATCTCTTCCAGCCAGTGCAATGAAAACTGTCTGGATGTACAGCATACAAAGTATTCTTGTACAGAAACATCCTCCCAGTGCTGATCAGGCCAAAAGCTATTTCCTTTCTGTTTACTCACACTCCATAGAAATGAATGAACACTGCAATGAAAGGAAAGACTTCATCTTAAAAGGCAGCCGGTCATGAAATTTTATTTCAGGATTTTTTTTCTCTTCATCCTAGTTCTAAAATGTAATTCCATAAACCTGCATAATTTCAGGAATATCCACATTTATAATGAAATGCTATTGTCTAAAGTGCTTTGGTAGGGTTGTAATATGTGTGAACTGAAAACTAAATCACACACAGTGTAGCATGTGCTGCTCCCACTGTTAATAAATGTGTGAATATATATATAGTACTCTGCATTCATAATGTCTGAGACTGAAAATGCATAACAATCAGGCCAAATCAATTTATTTTAAGAAAAATCTCCAGTTTCTGTGTCAATTTCCTGTTCCGATCCATGCAGAGCATGTTGTTTGTTCCAAAATAAAAACTTACTGTAATATTCCTTTTATGTGATGTTTCTCTCTTTTTAAAGCTGGTTATTGAAATAAACATCATCCTGATTCCTTCTGCATCTGAAAGGTATATGAAGAAGTTGTACCCGCAGTGGATTTTCTCAGCTTCTATACTTCAAGTCAGATGCTTAAGGCTATTTAACACAATTAAAGCCAGATGCTCTCAATCACATACAAAATTCCTTTGATATCCATGAAGTGCAAAGAAGAACCTTGTTTTCTTTTTATAAGGAATTTCAAGAGGTCTGATTTCCAAGACTGACTTCTAATTTTGTAAGGGGTCTCACAAATAAAAATGCATTTTCCTTCAGAGTGTCTATTAACAATTAACACTTGTCTACCTTTTTTTCTTTTTTTTTTTTATTTTTTTTTTTTTGTAGACAGTGTAGAGCACAAATTAGCAAGGACAAATAGACAAATAAACAGGACTTTTCAAATTCTTTATTCAGTCACAGGGAATACATTAATATGGCAATATTTTATGACATTGACGTGGAAAGTATAGTTTCAGATAGAAAAGGTCACTGATGTAGGACAGTGCTATTCAAGTTGTTATAATTAGAATTTTATCTTAATAAAAGACCTCTTCCCATTAAAACTACTAAGATAAAACAGAATTGGAAGCCACACAGGTTTCAGGCTTTTTTCTTTTATTTCCATAAGTTCAGAATAATTTGAACGCACTAGAATCACATCAGTGCAACTTTATGTACAAGAAGAGTCAAGTCTCATGTGCCTGGTGGGAAATAAGGGAGTAAGATTTAGCAGAAAAGAAAAAAATGTTACAGAGATATAAAGAAGCTTCAGATAAGTAAGAAGCAAACTCTGGAAAACCTATAGATTTCAAGCAGTTATCATCTGCCCAGCAGTTTGCTGCAGTGATCAAGGCCACTTCTCCCAGACCACAAAAAAGGACTATGTGCCCATGTCTCAGCCGTTTCAATGGAAGTTTGGCCTATGTTCTATGGATAGTGAAGGCAGGTTTATCGAAACCTAAACTGTGAGTTTGGCAGAGGTGTGGCTAGGTCTTCCAGCTGCTGGTTCCCCAGTGGAGAAACAGGATCCAGAACTGGGGCCAAGAGAACAGCTTGGAGCAAAAATGTCCAAACCTGCCGTAGGCAGACCATGCAAGCTCATCTGCCAGAGTCATATATCAATATGCAAAATCCTTCATCTAAAGGTTTGGCACTCTTAGAGATGGGCTTGAGCTGCTGCAGCTCACAACCTGCCCACGTTTTGAGCATGATTTATGTAAGTCCAGACATAATTCTTCTGTAAGAGCTAGCTAATATCACAGGATCACAGAATCACACAGAATCAAGGAATGTTTGGGGTTGGAAGGGACCTCTGGAGATCGTCTAGTCCAACCCACCTGCTAAGGAAGATTCACCAAAAGCAGATCACGCAGGAATGTGTCCAGGCAGGTCTTGAATGTCTCCAGGTATGGAGACTCCACAACCCCCCTCGGCAGCCTGTTCCAGTGCTCTGACACACTCAAGATAAAGAAGTTTCTCTTCATATTCAGATGAAACCTCCTATGTTTCAGTCTGTGCTGGTTGCCCATCATCCTATTGTTGGGCACCACTGAAACAGTAAGATCAGCTTTTCAGTGCTGAGGCACCAATAATACTACAGCAAATGCTATAAAACTTTTCTAAATGTGCAATGCATATTTGATTAAGAGTATTATTTATGCTTCATTAGGTTCATGCTGTTCTTTGAGGGTTTTTCGGTGGGGTGGTTTCTAAAAGATGTCTAATGCAATTATCTTCAAACATTAATGGGAACTATTACCTATCAATACCAAAAAGTAAAGCCATATTTATTTACTAAATGCAAAAGTCATTGGCATGCTATTTTGATCAAAATATTTATTCCTTTTTAACTTGTAGCTCAGGGATTGAAGAATCCAGGGGGGAATAGGGGAAAGGTACATTTAAAATCCCACAGGGTGTTTTGAAATAGCTAGATTATTAAACACTTGTAGGTGAATAGGTAAGTGATATCAAACTCCTTAGAATGGCAAAACACTAGACAGAAATTCTTATGTCTGTCAGCTCAAAATACATTGTTGTGTAAGAATTACAACTATGCCTTCAATAAGATCTTATAACTACAGCTGATTCAATGACACAGCCTGAATTTTTACATGAGTCAGAGTTTACCAAGTCACTAAAGTCTTTTAATGTTTTAAAGTATTTAAGAGGGGCAGAAACGTAAAGTGTTTGAGGGGAAAAAAACAAAACAAAACAAAACACAAATTTTTTACAGACATTCCCCTTAAATGTGGGATGAATTATTGGCCTGTTTTGTGGTTCCTACTTGATTTTAATTTTAAAATTTCATCCTGAATTGTCATGTTTAATCTCTAGCTGTTCCACAGGAAATTCCAATTCAGTCCTGACACATGCCAGTCCTGCTCACGCCCTGTCCTGGATGAACGTCCACTACATGAGGTCCCATTGCTTCAGACTGATTTGCAGAAGCCACAAAGTGACCTGCTGCAGGATCACTGTTTCAAACCTTTAAACAGATGCCTTCATTCTTTCACAGGGTTGAGGGAGAAACGTAGCACACTGGACACAAGTTTACAGCACAGCAGACATATGCCAGTGGTAAGCGTTCTGTCATTTCTGGGTAAAGTCATTACCTTAGAAAAATACCTTCCCCCCGCCTTACAAGATTAGGAAATGCTTTAGTGAAGCAGTAGTTTAGAAAAGGAAATGTTCTTATGTTACTGCTGGGAGACGAAGCACAAAATCTTTCTTCTACAGCCACACACCATGTCAAAAGAAGGAACAAATGATGCCATGAAATTTCCCGAAAGCGGCAGTTTCCCATGAAACAATTCAAGGTTGGTTCATTTCTAATTTTTTTCTGTAAAGAAACAAGAAAATATGACCACTGTTTCCTCAGTAGAGAAACAAAAATGACCTTTTTTTTTTTTTTTTTTTTTTAAATAGAGAAATAAGAAAGCTCACTTCTTTTATGTTCAGCTGAGAAATTACTCCAAAATTCTGTGGTTTAAATATCCATCACCTATACAGAGAGAGGAAGGAAAGTCTCACAAGAAACTGGAATCAACTCATCCCACTTTTCCAACTGGAGAAAAGAATATATGCTTGCAAGATCAGCAAGTGGCATTGCATGTCTCCAAGTAATACTTCACAGAAAAGAGCAATTTATCATGCAAGGTGATTGCTCATCACAGCTCCCCTAAAGATAAAAGGTTGCCCATTACTTTCACACACCTTCATGTTACTACTGCCACTTTGAAAAGTCTCAGTAGGCTAATTGTCTTAGATACCAAAGTGCAGGAAGTGGTTTCAGGCAGGGAATCCATTTTCACAGAGATACCTGTATTAGCACAGAGTTAAACTTCCAAGGTACTGATCCTCAGAGGCACAACTATCTCCAGCATTTCCTCCACTCAATGTCCTGGCTGTTGCAAATCAAATTCACGAAGTCTCCTCAATCCAAAGCATTAGGAATTCAGCAACATAAACCCCATCTTTAGGGCCAGGCACCCAAATTTTGAGCTTAACCATCATCACTTTGCTGAAGTCCCATTCTGGATCTGTCCCATTACACTCATGTATATGTAAAAGCATTTAATAAAATTTCTCATTAGTAATGGTTATGTATTCTTTCCCTTTAAAATGTAGGCAACAGAACTTTTAAACATTTCAAGAATGAGAACAACACAAACAACTGGGTGAAAGAAATAGAATAATGTTTATGACATAACCCTCTGAGCCACCCAAGGCATTCACAAAGTCTAATTTGGAGTTAGAATGAGTGCTTTAAGCAGAAGTTTGTTTTTTACTTATAAGTGTTATTTCATCAGCATTCTCTTCTATACTCCTTTTTTCACGCTTTGTCCAAATGTCAGTGACTACATACGGTGGGAGCAGTGAAGAATCAAAGCCCTTTATGCTGCAGAAGCATTTATAGCAAATGAGACTAAAATGTGTGGAAAGGTCCAGGGAAACGTATGGATTTCTTAACATGGGGATCTAACAACCAGGTTGGTTTTGGTTTTGGTTTTAGGTTTTTTGTTGTTTGGTTTCGTGTAACTGAACTGAAGACCAACATACTATAATTCAAAGTCTTCAGAGGAGGAAGCTGACTCTTTCCTGGGAAGAACATTGAAACAAGTCACACCATGAGACCTTTTAAGACTTAAGCATAATTGCATGTATCAAAGTGCACCCTTCTTGTGGAATCACCTATCAGAGAGCTTGCACACAACCACTTCTGCTTCAGAAGGATAGTGCCCATCTGTTCAGTGGTACCAGCCCACAATGTTGAACTTATGTCAACATAAATCCTACTCAGTCTACAGAACTCCGTGTCTTCAACCACAACTCATGGGGGATCAGTCTCAAATTTTTAAATCAGGTGACCATGAAAATACAGCAATAAACCAAATGTTCATTAATGCACTGCGAAGTCTGTTGTACTTACATAGCTTATATGATGTTGTTTCATTTAAAACAGGTGATAATAGCTCATAAAGACAGTCTTGGGGAACTGGAGATGCAGTTCTGTACTTTTTTGTGTGTTTGCAGCTTACTTGCTTCAGTCTCTGTTAAATGTTAAGCTCTTTTTAAATCCTTTTGACTTCATCTCTCCATGCAGTTCTCACAGAACGTATGTCTCTGGGGCTGAATCAAGACATTCAGCTCAGAGAACTATCCTGTAAGGTTTTGACACAGATGAGAGGGAAGCAATTGCATCCTGTAGTTTTTATGTAGATACTCTTAAATTTGCCAGGCACTGTAATCAGAAGTGCACAAGGGAATGATCCCATGCGCTCTGAACTTGGAAGAAATGTGTGTCCATTCAATATGCAAATCCACATCTGAGATATAGCGAGTGTGTCTCAGATGGACAAATAAGGATTATTTTCTTGTTGCTTGGGTTTATAAAATGGTAAAAATATAGCAGATGATGTGGTCTTTATCAGACTACAAAGGGCAATATGAATATTTTAATCTCAAATAACCCAATAGACCTTCAAGTCCCTCCTGACCTATTGGATAAAGTTATGATTTAAGAGAAGTTACACACAAAATGGATTTGTTTCACTGTATCTTGCAGAATAACATTCAGCTTGCTATGTGTAGTTTAAATAACATGGGTTCAGAATTCACTCGGATTTATGGTGGTGAACTCTAATACAGTACTGACACAATACCTAGAAAGAGTCATTAAGGAATAGGAGTTAACTGGTATTCAGAGGCGTTTGCTTCCTTATCACCTGCAAATGCAGGGCCAAATAACACAGACACAAACTTAGGAAAGGAGTGTCTGTCACAGCCCATCTTCCTGGTAATCACTGCTGCCAGGGCCTGCAAATCCACAAAAAGAAACTAAAGATGTTGTGATACTGCTGCAGACCCTGTTAACTGTTCCTCAGGTATAGAAACCTGCATCAGAAGCCACAAGTTCTTCCTAGCAGCAGCAAAGGCTTTGGATAGCACAATGTTTTGCTTTTTTTGGCATATTTTGAGTTTGAACTGTTAAAACCCTCCCTGTTCTACTAAGTAGCAAAGTATTAGAGACATGGGATATTCTTGTGATGCACACAAAAACTGCCTCAGCTAAGAAAAGCACTGTTAAAGTCAGAATAACAGATGTTCTGGAATGTCATGATGAGATGCCCCAATTCAGTGACCATATACACACTGCGATCAGAGAAGTGCCCTTTGCCGGCCAGCATGCCCATGCCGATCACCACAGCTGTGGTTTATAAGTAGAATGCAGAATCATAATGTTCAGTTGCACTGCTGGGGCATTTTTACTCTCTAGCATGATATGACTGAGGCAATTAATTTTTTTAAAATACTGAGAAACAGTATAAAAATCTCTGGTCTTTTCTTACTTTAAAGAAAGCTTTTTGTTGCTATGGCTTACAGGACTGAATTAGCAGAGAATATGAATAAAAGTTAAGTAGGAATATATGCAGTATATTTTGGCCCTGGAAAAAGCAACATAAAATTGTAAAAAATTCTATCCATAACTGTGAGGGTTTTGCTCTGTTTCTTGTGGAAACTATTTTGCAGCTGCTGACCATTTGTCTGAATTAACAACAGACCTTTATTTCTTCTTGGTCTGACAGATTGTGTATGCTGGACTGTTCCATAGGATTTTTCCTATGCATCGTGGCAGTGCATGTGCACATTACATTTTTGGAGGGGGAGGGGTAAAGCCAGTCAGATATCATTTGACGAATACAATATCCAGGCAGTTTTGAAGATTTTCAGCATTACAGAACATTTGTAAAGCAGCTCCGCTGACTGCAGATTTTATTTTGCATTTAACTGCTCCATGAACATCCCACAGAAACAACTGGCAGCCTGTGGAGTGTCAGATTAAATGACTGGTATTTAAGCTTTAAAAATGGTCATTAGACTTCCTCATTAGCCTTTTCTATTAGTTCAGGTGCACCAGGCCTGGCAGCATAGGGAATCCTGGTGTAGGCATGTTGCGATAGTACCACATTTAGCAACATACTAATTAAATCTGCTGAAAGTAAGAGATTCTAATAAGTACACGTTATTATGTGTATGTGGTGTAGATAAAGAGTCTGTCACACTACCACCCCAACTCATCCCCAGGATGTATCAATGGCAGGATCCTTATCTGTACTGGACAAAACAAAAAACTGTATTCAGTATTGAATTGATGTGCTGAAGTAAAACAACCAGTCCATTTCACACATCTCACAATGACACAGGTCCTACAGAGCACAAGTTCACCATAATCTACCAAAACTCTAACTTCTGCACAAATCCTTCCTCACAGCCTTTGCTCAGATCTACATTGCAGTGTTTCTTCACTTGCACAGACTCCCTGTCTCCTTGGTCTTCCTACCCTTCCCATTCTTTCCCATGCATCCTTTGGCAGAGCTTTTAGAAACTGTTGTTAGCAAACAAACTTGCACCCTGCATGTTTTACTGTGCCTTTTTGAATAGCCCAGCCTGGATGTCAGTCCGTGTTCCACACCATTGTGTCCAGCACAAAAAAAAATGCAAGGCAGTGGAGATTTGGCCTTAGAATTCCGTCCCTGAATGAGGAATAGGACATTAAACCATCACTCGTGACAAATTACTCTGTTCACTTCCATTGTCAGAGGATGACTTCGGTTTATGCTTGTTTAGAGCTAGAAAAATGCATCTACCTTTTCTCCAAATTATACACACCAAGGTTTTGGCTGGTTTAAAAAGCAACAACATTTAGTAGTGTCACACCTTGCCAGAGGATGAGGAACACAGAACAAGTTCACATCTACTTGCAGAAGACCTCATGGCTACTGCCTCACTCTGTTTTACATTTGCTGTCTTCATTTTTCTCTCTTTCACCCCCTTCTCACCTATGCTGGTCCCTGATATAATTTTCTCATGCTGATCCTTTCCCATTTCACATATATTGTTGTTGGTCAAGATACCAGAAACCCCACTACTGACAATTAATTTAGTACATTAAAAAATTGTCTTGTGCTTTTTGCCTTAAAAGCAAGTGACCCTGTAAAACATCTAAAGGTTATCCCTCACATGTGGTAGTGGATTAAAATCAGATTGTTGAAAGATGCATGATGCTCTGTCATCTGTTTCATCCTTTCTTGGAGGGTTGTTGCCCTCACAGGGAGAGCCGGGCAGCTGTTGGAGCAGACCTGGATCTGCTGTTAGTGATTATAGCCAATTTATTAAAGCAAGCTAATTTCAAGACCTGCTTCACAAGTCATTCAGAGAACTCTGTTATGGGAGCAATCTCCAACATACAAGCTGGGTAGATGAAGTCTCTGCTTTGGCCATCTCATTTATAACCCACCACAATGCATAAGCTAAAAATCTCAGTTAGGTACTATGGAAAAGATGTAACCCAGCAGCAGTAAATGTGCAGGCAAAAAGCAGCAGAATGATACCTCTCTGTATGCTTGATGATGTTGCACAGGTAGTACCAACAGCGACAAAAGGAGAGCATATACATTGCAAATTAAGAGGATGATTGTATTTCCAGACTGTAAATCACGTCTTAAATAAAAGCATGCAAGAACTCTGTGGCAGTGTGAAAGATTTAATTACACAAACAAATAACTAGGAGGAGATGGGACATAGATGGGACCACATCCTGCCCATATAGGAAAACATGCTGGAGCCCAGAAGAGAGGTGTGGTTGCCTCATGCCAGCTACATGACCGTTCTGCTGGGGCAGCAAAATGTTTCAAAGCAGGAAATTCAGAGCCAGTCACAGAGGTTTCAGTAAGCAACTGCAGGGCATGCTCCACGGAGCCATTTCCCTCTGCTTCTTTGATAAAAAGTGAGCAGCATCTCCCCCCAGCTGAGACATATTTCTGGCAGTAGCATATGCATTTGATAGCAGCAGCTTTACCATTTAAGCAGGGAGAAAAGTTTTTTTTGCAGTCCATGAAAATCAAAGCAATGTTTGTTTCTGTTGGGATGAACACAGAACTTTAGAGGGGTAGGAAGGATGAGAAGGAAATTAAAAGTTTGTTTCCTCTCCTGAAACAGACAAAAGTTAACAGTTAGGACACTCACCTGGAATACTACTTTGGTTGTCAAGGCCCCCAGTACATATGGCACTTAAATCCTAGGCGGGAGCTGGTCTATGAGTCAATCAGTATAAGGAAAATCAGTATCCTATGTGACCTGTTGCATTGTGTGCACCCCATGAGAGATAGGTCAAAAGACATAGTTTTGTGATCAAAGCATGGTGGGGGGATGTGAGAGAAGCCAGATTTTATGTGTAAAGGTCCCAAAAGAGACAAATAAAAAAAGTAGAAAAGTCTGGCAGCCTGGCTCTTTCTAGCTCCCTCTCATTACCTCTTGTCTCCTTCCCCCAGGACAGAGTCTGGCACCATGACTCTGAACGCCTGACAGTATGTTCTGCAAGAATATCCCTAATTACTTAGACATGAGCAGCTTCATTTTTGAGGCTGAACAGGGAACACTTCTGAGTCCACGTGTGTTAATACTGCTGCACGTATTTCTGTAAGACAGGAAGCTGAGGTGGCTGAGTTCATCACATTCCTGAGTACCAAAAATTTCTGAGCAGAATCCCAAAAGACCTGCAAGGCCACCTCCTTTAGACTGAAAGGGTTGTCAAAGCAAACCAGTCCCTGTGCCACCAGTGATTCCAACAACCCATCAGTAAACTAAATGACAAAACCAAGACATGACTTTAAGACTGCAAACGCTGCTTCAGAAGCCTGTGCCAGGGAACCAGATGTTGCAGGAAAAACATCTGGGATTTTTGATTGCCTTTAAGAACAAGTAGGAGGAGAATTGTGATGTGGTATGAAAAATAGCCTGCTGCATAGTTTTTGGATTAGTGACAAGATTATCTCTTTTAAAATACTGTAAAATGTAAGAATTTTAACTCATATAGGATAGCTTAGCAGTAAAGAAAAAAATACACGTTGTACAGAAGTATGGAACACTCTGAAAAGTTTCCAAATATGACATACCTCAAACATAGAACCTGAAAGGGTTTCATGAGGATATTTAAAGAAGAAAATTTTCCTTTCTATCCATAAGCAAAGAATATGCTTTGATAGGGTGGGATGGAGGGAGGGAGAAGAGGAAAATGGGAAAAATTCAAATGAAACAGCCCATTACAGTCAGAAACAAACTTTAATATATACGTTGGGTCTCCCGCTGGTGCTAGTCCTGAAGGTTTATATCAGGAGTAGGCCTGGCCAGGGGGCATTTCTGCTGGCTGTTCTAAGGTGGTTTTTTTTTTTTTTTTAGATCTCAAAAATGTCCCATTATTTCACACCGGGACAAAACAGAGACCTCTGAAGAGAAAGGCAGTAAAAATTTCCTCTCCACCCTTCCCCAAAGCTGGTGCTAATGAAAGCATGTGCACCACAGAGAAAGGCAGCAGAAACAAACTGAAGTTTTCTGTGGTCCTCCCACCACCCTGGGCTGTCCTGAGGGAAGGGCTCTGCCCCCAGGGACAGCTGGAAACCCCAGCCTGTCCAAAACTAGTACCAGAGATCAGTTTTAGAAAAATTCTGTGACTTGTGATTTAAGTTAGTGGGAGATGTACTTTGAACACAGAAAGCTTTGTGTAGTGTAAGGTACTGTCAAACACCAGCTCCTCAGGAACTCCATTTGGACACCAAAAATCAATGGCTACTTTCAGGTTAATTTTTCTGTGCCTTTGAAAAAATAAACCATCCAGCTCCACAAGCCTCTGCTGAAAAAACAGACTCAAAGAGCAGTGAGAGAAGCCCAGATGGAAATGAGTAATCCTGTCTTTAAAGAAGGGTCACAAAACATGCAGCCACACACAGAACAGCCAGCCGAAAACAAGCCATGGGTTGCCTGCCTGCACGGTGAGCAGAGCCCATCCTGCTCCAGGAGTGCTGAAGAAGCCCTTCGGGAAAAAACAGAGCATTTAAGCCATTAATTACTCTGCAATAATGTTTGCACGTAAGGAAACTGGCTCCAGTAACAAAGCAGTCACAGTTGTGACATGACCTAACTTTTAAATTTTAATAATGTTCTTTCAGCATGGCCTGTTTTGTCATCCATATGTTCTGTTCACTAACTTCAAAGAATTGCACAGAATAGAAAATAGTAGCTTCAAGTAACCTTTTCAACCATGGGAAAAACTTCTTCCTTCAAGAAATGACCTATAGCACATTTTGCCTCTCTAAACAGTTTTTACTTCTTCCACCTACTTGGTGCAGTTAATGTTCAGTAAAGCATGTCTCACCCACCACACACAAACTAAAAACATCTTTTCAGTAATAAGAATCACATTTCTTTAGCAATGAGTATCTACTGTATTTTTCTAGGATTCTGAGTGAAACTCTCCTTGCCATGGTCAAATTCCTTTCTTCTCTACAAAACTTTTCACAGAAATTTAAATAAATATATTTTCTCATTTAATTGTGTCATCCAGTCTTTGACTACAGTACCTGCCTCAGGAATCACCCTGTCTAGCATTTGTCTGACAGAAACACGCTCCCTTCAAGATTTTGAAAGACATTTTGGTATCTAAAGATGCAAACAGGAATCCAGGCAGATTTAATACCACATTTCTACCACATTTTTACATACTATTTGCACTCACAACAATTATTTGTCATCTTCTGGCAAGACAGAAAGTGCTTTACGACCACGTATCAGAAATTTGCTGCTTTTTTCACCCCAGCAATACCTTAATTAATTTTGGAAACCCTGCAATGTGCTTCTCTTCATCTTAGATGTCTAAATCCTTCTGTGAGTCTGACTCATATTGACTCTTCTGACTGTGTAAGATTGAGGCTGACCTTGCTTAATATTTTCACTCAGCTTGGAAAATAGAAGGATGATGATGAAATTTGCTAGTAAGACACAAAGTTAGAGACAACCTCAAAACAGAAAAGGATGAAAGTTCAGGCAGAAATAACAGAATGATTTTGAGAACTCCAGTAATAAAAAAGGCTACATGTAGAAGGCACTAAATACAAGGTCATGGATTTAAGAAACACACTGTGAATAGGGAGATTAACTTCTGAAAATGTTAAAAGAGGAGAAAAACCTTAGAATACTCACCAAACACAAGGGTGCCCAAGAGCTGCCAATGGCCCAGCTACGAACAAGACAATTGTGAATCCTACTGCATATACCTGCAGTCATAAAAATGCTCATGTCAGTGTATAGAAGGTCTACTGGCATGTTATGCATGGTTCAGGTCAGATTTGCTCAAGGGAAGGGCATGTTGGTGAGAATTGGTTGCACAGAGAAGACTTCCAGGACAACCAGAACACTAGGAAGCTGATTTTCTAAGATGGGCCCAGAAAGGCTTGGCTTGCTTAGGCCAGTGAAGGACGGCTGAGAATGATGATGGCAGATGTCTATAAATATAACCAAGGGAAAAGATAACTTATTATACAATTTAAAACCAGCGCTGTCACAAAAGTGAATGGATAAGCAGTGTCTGACAACAAATTTCAGCAGAAAGTTAAGTTCTAACCACAAGCAGTCTGAGCTGTTTAAATAGTGCCCAAAAAAGATTATCAGATGGAAAAATCCCAGCAATTTTGAAATGGAATTTGGATGGTTTCTGGAAAGAATCATATGGTGTAATTTGTTACTGCTTGCAACTGCAGAGACCATGCTTGCTAGGTACACCTTTGGTGGAGCATCATCTCTAATGTTATGTTTCTGTTGCTCAAAATGTAAACAAGAACCAGACCCTTACCTGTGATCAGTGTAATTCTTTTAATTCCAGTAAGTCTGTGCCAGATTATGACTACTGAGCATCTAGCCTTTTCTGTGGATTGTCTCCATCTGTGTTTTATCAACAGATATACTCATAAAAGAAACTTTTCATAAATCCTTTTCATAAATCCTTCTTGTTACAGTACAGTTCAGTTAAACTTGTTTTAGCAGCTTAAATCAGAGCAAGCTTTAGCAGACCATTTAGAATACTGCAATATTCCATTTAGAAAGATGGGGTTAGCTGGTGTGTTAACACAAAGCAGTTACATCCTACATGAAAGAAAAAAAAATGTTACATTTAGCTGCTTACATAGTGGAGACAGGACCTAACTGTCCCCTCAGATAGTGTCTGTGCTAAAAGACCAGAAATCTGAATGACAAACTCCTAGTGAATAAAATTCAATGTCACAGAAAAGTATTCCTCGAGCAGCCACTGCCCTGCTCCCTCTGGAACACAGATGCTGGCAGCACTTTCCTCCCCATGGGGCCTGATGCAGTGTTGCCTGTACCTCTGCCTGTTCCCGTTCTGCTGTTAATCAGCTCTCCATCTTGCCACAAGAGACGTGTGAGGACTCATTCTGAGCTTTCATATTTACTTGTGGCAATGCAGACATAGTGACAGTAGAAGGCATAAAGCAAACCCAAAGTAAACACTCCTGTCCACCATGGGTACAGCTCAAGCAGCTAAGGATTACTCATCCCCTTACACTTAACTTGAAGGAGGAATGTATTTGTATTGTCACATACAGTCATATTATATAGGATGAGCAGATACCACCACTCGTCAACAGCTTAAGAAGGGAGGGTGTGTCCCAACTTTACACTCAGGCACAGACTCCTGTCCCTTTCCTTGTGCTAGCTTTGGTGCCACTGGTCCTTTCTGTGAGTTGACCTAACTGTGCTGAAAACTAACTTATCAAAAATACATAGTATGATATGGCAGGGACTAAGAAAGGTAGGAAGCAAAAGAATAAGAATCATGATTCACATTTAAGCAAAAGTTAGCAAAATTATAGAGACTTCAGTTACAGATAGAACCATAGACTTCAAAAATCTGCCTGCACCTTGGCTCATGAGCAGCTTGCAAAGATCCTGTCAAGTTTTGCCATTCTGATAACTGTTATTTAGGAAATTCCCATAAAAGTTAGTCACAAAGAAAAAACTTTTTAAAAAGTCACTTTATAAAAACAACCTTTATGACCAATCATTTGCATCAGTTTACATCCAAAACAGATCTGTAAAAAAAATGGTTTATCTAGATTCAGGTCACCATTTCCAAAGGCTTTCATACTCCTCCTCCTCCTTTGATCCAAGGGTCTAGCTATTTATAGATGTTTCCAGTTGGAAGACAAACTGTTGATGAACTGGGGTTTCCCTTGATGCAATCTTGTTTAGAAGAAATCCACAATGCTTCATTTCCCTCAGCCTGGAACATCTGCTAGATCAGAGCATTTTGGCACTGTATATCTGTGCTTTTAACCAGTCTCACCCTGAAGTGTTCATATTTACCCTGCTCCCTCACACTTTACCTGCCTCTCATGCTTTGTCACCTCTTGCTTCTCCAGGCAACCTGTCATTCCCACAGACACACCCCAGCAAAGACTTCCCAGAGCCTCCCCCAGCCATTTGAACTCCTAAGCAGCTTTTCATTTCTCTTCATTTGGAACAGAAAATATGGGCTTAACTGACTCTAGGAGTTCCTTTAAGGGAACAGCAGTGATTAAACCTCCTGATACTTTGGGACAGATTTCTGAGAACAGCAGCGTGATCTCAGATAAAAAATGTTCTTTTGTCATTTGCAGGCAGGGAAAATGATGACTGGTTTTTAAATATTTGTGAAAATGGAGGCAAGCCTGTTGACATCCTGAGACTTCCTGGTTCATACTCAGTAGCATGGCCAAGGCAACGTGCCTGTACACTTTGGACACCTGGGTGCTCATTAAAGGGAAAGTATTTAAGAGACACAAATGGCTGTTATGGTCTCAGAGAACAGAACTAGAGTAAATCTGTTATTTATTAATGTCTATGCCAGCACTGAAATGAATACTGAAGGTCTTGACATTTCCAGTTTAAAGTCTTTACTATTTTCCCACATCATTATTTCTATTAACACTAAACATCTGGAAAACTCTCCTTAACCAAACCTTAGAAATTAAGTCCATTCTCCAGCCTAATAATAACTGTTCTGCCAGTCGTGTTTACCCTACAAACTCACCTCAAATTGTGTTAAAGTTTCTATCCTTCCCTCTTCTGCCAAAACCTTGTACTCTTCCACATATTTAGTAGCTCCATCTCTCTTACTTGGCATCCTGATCTAGCAAATTATGCTGATGTTAATAAGATCTCTAAAATAGTCATAATCAGACTTCTTCTGCAGTAGTCATTTTCACAGAAACCTTTGGCAAGAAAAGGCCCATGAAAAATTTTTGTGAGGAAGTGGGACACAAAGTCATAGAAAAGTTCCTGCAGCTCCTCTCTGCATTTAGGCTGCAAAGTATCCTAAGCAGTAGGATGTTAGCAGGAAAATTTCTTTTTTCCCTTTCAATCAGTTTTTTACAGTTTCTCGGGAATTCACACAATCGGTATTCATTTCTCTGTTTACACTGAGGCAAAGCACAGCAGCATGTGATCTCAATGAGATCATCTCACAGCAGTCCTGAGGGCCGCTTCCCCCAAGAGGTGAGATACATTGACCCTCACCACAGTGATACTTCCATGTCAGTTCTTAAGACAATGAGGGTCTGAATACAAGGACTAGTAAACTTAGTTTAGGAAAAAGTCAAGGGCCTCATAAGAAGATTCAGGTTCACCGGTTAGCCGAGCAAGAAACTACCAAATCTAGCCAACGGGAACTCACAAGGGATGGATTTATCTCAAATCCAACCCTTCTGTGGGTTTTATAGACCCTCAGCCCTGAGCATCATCCAGGACCTGTAGAAGACTGGAGCTAATAACCCTGCACTCTCTGCTTTTTAAATATGATGTGCAGTAAAATGGGGTTTACTGTCTATCTTAGTCCAGGGGAGGGAGAACTGGAGAAGAAGTTATGTCTCTTTTTATAGGAAAAAATCCTTAAACATGGGGCTGCAGTTATGCAAGAGTTGAGCAGAGGAGAGGGGGAAACATTTCCAACTCCTGTTTGAACTGTAGCCCTCTGGAAAAAACAAACAAACAAACAAACAAAAAAAACCAGATAAATCAGGATAGAGAGAAGGTAGGAGAGTGAGACCTTCTGTGCAACTGATTAGGGCTCTTATGTGAGGCATGTGGCATCAGATAATTTCTACTCCAAGAAGTGTTAAACAGTGGGTGGATAAAATGCATAAGTAGCTCCCTGAACCCATAGTATGTGTAAAACCCTTTGCAGCGTAGAAACCTGTGAGCAAAACTCTGAATGCACTTTTTCACTGTTGAGCAATTAGCTCTCCTTTGCTACAGGCAAAACGCACAGCCACCTGAATCCTTGGTATCTCATTACCCACAGTTATATCTTCATGAAAGTTGGCCTGCAGTCATTCACACAGTTTTGAAAACAGCTCTCCTAATGGCACGTACAAAAATCAGTCTTTATGTAGGGTCAAATTCTGTTCCTGGTCATAGAAGTAATCCTCTTATTTAGATTCACTAGCAGTGTTCATGCACACAGTATGCAGGCCATAAGAAAAGTGTTAGTACTTAAGCACCAAAATGCTGTCACTGCAACAGCCTTACATAGTTATCTAAAGGAAAACAAAAAAGAATATTGCTTACAGCAAGGGGAAAATGTGCTTGCAACAGTTATACTTGTGTGTTGTGAATATAAGAAGTCTGAATAACACATTTGATGAATAAGAACTATATTTAAAAAACAGTGTATTCTAGTTTATGAATCTGTGTGAGAGAGAAATTGTGGGAACAAAAATATTATGCTAATATGAAACCACTTCAAGAAAGCAATCAGAAAATATGTGTAGTTAATCTTCAACCCAGGAAAATGAAAGCATGAGAACAAACAGCAACTTTTTGCAGAGACAGCTGATGTTAGTGTAAATCACTCACACATTAGTATGTTATTTTCATTTAGAATTATGTACTGAGCTCTTTATTATATAGTCTATGATCCCTGTGCAAATCTAGTTAACAGTAATAGCCATGAGCTTTGCTACTCCTCAGAAATACAGTACAATAGAATTATTCTAGTGCTGCAAAATGGTTCATTCTTGGTATATAAATGACGTCTACATGCACTAAATCAGGCTCCATTAAGAAGAGCTGATGAAAAGAGCAACATCTCTTCCTCTTCTTTTTTGTCTCTGTCCCAAAAGGAGGAGAAGAAAAGGGGAGGAGACGTGAAGTAAAGCTGTGGCTTTCAAGACTTGCACCTGCAATTCAGGACATATATTCTACTCACCTGACTTTAGGCAGGAGTAACTATACCTGATTGTGAAAAAAAAAAAAAAAAGAAAAAAAAAAAAGCCAGAACTTCTAAAGTGGACTTCAAGTGTTCTAGAGTTTATTCCATTCCTTTGATGGACTCTAATAAACTTCTCAGGGGTTTAGAAAGCAGATTATGGACTAGCAGAAAAGATTTTGAAGTCTGTACAAGTGGGTTGAAATAACAAACTTTACCCAGATTTACAGAAGTGATAGTTACATCAATATGGGTTAAAATGCTTGCTACAAACAAAGATATTTTCCACTTCTATGTGAATTTGTAAGCTGTTAAATTTAACAAGATACTGAAAATATCAGAGGAGATGGAGAGCAGAGGAGGAAGAGGTTATTTTTTTTTATCCTCTTCATCTAGTTTATTAGCTTCATTGAAATAGTTTTCAGGTGAATGGGTTAACTCTGGAAAGAAAATGGGGAGTAAAACTCCCACCATACTGTCCTATCCCTTGGAGCCACAAAAGATGTTTCCAGAAGTTTCCGTTGAGCTGGAGGTCAGGGAAGAGAGCAGGCAGGCAGAGCAGAGGAGCACACATCTGGAGAGTCACTGGCCCCACGACAGGTTCCCTCCCTCACTTCTGCATCTGGACCAAACTGAGCTGTGCTCTCTCTCTCTCCCAGTTGTGCCCAGTGCATGATATCATGAAGAGGAAAACACATTGCATGGCTAAACAAAGAAACAAACAAAACCAAAACACAACAACAAAAAAATAAGCGGCGGCCCAGAACAGCAGCCCTCCTTGCCCTCTGCATGCCTCCGCATACCCTGCGCACAGTAGCCTACCTGATTGTGTCAGCCAGCCTGTCACTGTCACCCAGACCAGAGAGGCAGATCCTTCAGAGGTGGAAATGAGCAGGGTTGATGGACAATTTATGTGTACACACACTAATCTCAGCTGCTGTGCCTACTTCTAGGAAAAAAACACAAGCCAAGTGTCACCATCTTCTTTGTTGGTGCTATGATATAGGAAGGGTAGAAAGTGTTTCCAGCAAGTTGAACTGGAATAGTGCTGCAAGTGCTAGAAGTCTTGCTCTGTTAGGAGTTTCAAGGTAGTTCCTCATCATGTGTTCCATTTACACCACTGGAGGTTGAAATTTCAAAAACAAATTGCAAATATGACTTTGGGCTGGAATTCCATAAACACTCTGAAGTTGGAATAAGTGATCGTGGTCACCGAAACTCCATTTTCACAGCCTAGCTGAGCTGATTCAGTTGCTGTGGTTGAGCAGGAGTCATGGGTGTATCACTCCTCTGCTGCCCTGCTTGCAGATGTCATCCTGTTCCTCCATGTGCATGGGCTCTGCAGACACCTGACCCTACAGGCAGCCCACACACAGGGACTGAAGCAGAGAGTGACCCGTTTGCTCTCCCATGTGGTTCGGTTTTCTGTCCCTTTAGGTTTTTAAACTGACTCACTGTAGAGTCATGAGTGATGCCGAAGTTTATCAAAGATTGAGAAGTACAGTGAGTAAGTTTCTTCGTGAGGAGATAATACTATCATAAGATCTTGAATCTGGTGGAGACGAGTGTGCTAAGAATCCATGGCTGAAAACTGAAGCCAAAGAAACTCAACCTGGAAAGAAAAGCCTTTTTTATTTTTTTTTTTTTTAATTGCTGTGAGAGTAATTAATTAATGTGGTGGGAGGAAACTGCCAAAGGAGTGATGGATTTTCTTTTCTTGATGTCTCCAAACAGAGACTGAACAACTTTCTGAGTAACTGCTTTTGCCAAGTACCAGTTATGAGCACAGTGCAAGGGTAACTGGGTGAAAGGTACTGGTCTAGAATGTACAGGAGGTCAGAGCAGATGATCTAACCATCCCTTCTGGCCTTAACTTCTATGAATCTAGGAATTATCCTAGATTTGTTGGCATGCAGTAAGTTTGAAAAAGCAAGCTTTTGAGGAAAAAACTGTTTGCAATTTGCCTCAGAAAAATAATTTTCTGGTTCACGCAGAGGAAACCAGATTGATCTGTATTAATGGTGTCTGGCAGAACATTTTCTTAGTTGCTTGCCAAAGTTTTGGTGAGGACTTTATTGCCAACTCTAGGAAGCTATATGAATTGATATAAAATATACAAACAACCCGGTAACCTCCTCATGGGAGTGAAATATATATGATGAACATAATTTCTTTATTTCTTTTCCCTTCAGAGAATTCAGGAATTTGGCTATTCCCAAAGTGTAGCAATCATGCCTAAGCATTTTATGGACTTCTAGTGAGACACTGCCAAGCCTTAGAGACTTGTCAAGGGCAGAGGTTGAACATTAATCTTCACCACCGTCATTTCAACTGCATCTGAGCTCCCTCTTCTGACGTTTAGATTTCTTTTTAACCCCTTAGAGGGACTGTAAAATAACCCCACCAGGTATACTCACTGGAGTAGGTACTGCAAGTAAATCTCAGCAGAATTCTGTGGTCAGTATCACCTGAATAGCAACTTGGTTGCAGGTCAATATCCTATCATTTCAAGCAGGGATGTCTGTGATCCTTTCTCAATAATGTAAATACTTTCTTTTTTTTTTTTTTTTTTTTTTGAACTACAACATTTTTCTGCCACTGTATTTTGTGCAAACCCTTTCAGGGTATCTTTTTGAAATACAATTATTCTAGGAATAAAAGTCCCCAGACATTGTGGCTACTTCTCCCTGATTTATGGTATCTGGATAACTTCCTAGGATGCTGTCCAGAACAGACACTGATTTTAAAGCTTGCACAATGTTTAAGGGAATCAGTTCTTTATTATCCTCAGAGGTATGCACTCTTCTTTAATCACATCACAACTTCTATTGTAGTTTATGTCTAAGCTGTCATCCTTAGAGGGCAACATTTTATTATTTTTTAAATACATAGGCCCGTATATGAATAAACATTTGCTGTCTTTTTGGCTGCCAGGGGCTTAAGAGTATTCTTACACTCCTTTTTTTTTTTTTTTAATTTCTTTAAGTTTGTGTTAACATTTATCTCTTTGACTAGAAATTTTTTTGCCATGTAAAGATTGTCTGCATGGTCATACATCCCTTCAGACATCTCCACCCACAACCATATATCAGCATCCCCTCCCAGTCACTTCAGTGTAGCTGAAGTTTCATCTTCGCCAGACATATTTTTGACAAGAAAAGAACTCCATGGTGGCTGCTAGTTCAGCTTTAGCAAGAGAACAAATAAGGGAAGACCATAGTCAGTTATCAACATTTTCACTTGACTTTGCATGATGTTGCTGCTTTTACTTTATTCTTATGAGTTTTAATCAAACTCTCCTTGGTCCAGATAGGTGGTTTTCTAGCACCTTCTAAAAGATGATGGCCTGGGATATGTGGAACTGGTTTCTTTTCTGCCAGTACAATTTGGATATTAAAATCCAACATGATCCCCACCAATGAAGACCTGATGAAAAAGCAGGGAGTTATTTACCAATTTCATCAAGGTTTTTCCTACCAAATTTCAGTTCGCTGGCCAACTCATCTTCTCTCAGGAGACATGCTTAATTGTACCTGCTTCCTAGCATGGGTAAAAGCAAAAGACACAAACTAGTGAGACCAACAGTTAAAAATTTGTGATAAAATGTTAAGAAAACAGATGAAGACCAGCATACCAAGAAACAGCTTATACACAAGAAAAGATGGTTTTAGAAGGTTATTGGTGCACACTAAATTGAGTTTGACAAATACTGACCATTCACAAAGCACTAACGACAGCTAACAGGAAATTTTGTGCATATTTTTAGTAAAAGCTGAGCACTGAATTATTGATGTTATTCAGAATGATAAAAGTTTTACTGCCTATTAAACTTTTTTAGATTTCATTTATTTGTCTTTTTCTACCTACAAATGCAAAATTAATTATAAAGTGGGATATATACAAAAGGAAGGACTGAGAGACAGAAGAAGGCTCCCCACCGTATCTTGGCATGCTGAAATCTAGTCTTCCAATGCTGAAATAAGGATCTAAGTTACGATGCTGAAGGCTACAGAGGGTGAGGTTCTCCCCTGACAAAAATACTTGTCTTGGTTGGTACCACAGAGTCAACCCAAACAATATGAATTTCCATCCTCATCCTCTTTCTGTCACTTCCATTCTAACTGTAAATTTCATCCTCAACTGGAAAGGTTTCTCCATCTGAAGTCAAAACTAATATGTTCATGGGAAATTTTTCTTTATTTCAAACTTTCATTTTCAAATGAAAAAAATTCTTACCAGAGTCTGCAGTCCTCTCTGTTTGGGTGTAGTAGCTGCTAATGACACCTATGCTTTGGAATTGTACACCATATATCCATAGGGACTGATGCTTTGTGTTACTTGTTTTTCTTGGATGTATTAGTCTTGTCTGCCTTGGGACTCTTCATAGCTGTATTGCAGCTCCACTGGACAAAAAGAGGTAGAAGATGAAGTTAAGACAAGGCTTATACAGGCTCGCCATTCCATCTCTGTGTTTTCTAACCCAAATTCAGATAGTGCTGAAAATAACAACCTAATTGAAAACAATTCCCTAATCTGTAAAGCAGCTTCTGTGAATGCTGTCACAACTAGAGACTCAGAACTCTGAGTGCAGACACTGACTCTCCCCAACTCATTTGCTTTGCAGCTGGTGTATTCAAGTACTGGTGTGACCTCTTTATGCTTTTCCCTCCATACATTTTTATTCTTGAGTGTAGAGACCTAAACGTATCACTGTGTGTGCCTTTCTGTGGTAACAATACTTGTTACGCTTGAGTTTACTACGCCAGTTATAATGCCTGCTGTTCTGAGAGGAGAAGATAGTTGTGATTAGATGCTCTCATTTCTATGCATTATTCTGTGACCCTGAAAAGAAACTAGTACCAAAGCCTTTCTCCTCTGAGGATGCAAACAAATATCTGAGAACCTACCATGTTTATTTTCTTTCCTGGGATCACACAGACCAATGATAAGAGAAAAAAAAAATTAAAATAGTGTAACATGGGGGATAGCACTTTACAGAACAGAGAATCAGATAAATGTTACTGACAATTTGGTGAGCTCTTTAGAGACTAATAAACTAGGTTAAAATAAAAAAAAATTAAAAAAAAGTTATAATATCTAGAAAATTTAAGCACTAAGCAGAAGAAAATTAAATTATTTAATGTACAAACATTCTCCTCCAACTATAGAAAAAAATAAATAACAAGAAGACACATTTTTGATAGAGTATCTTAGAAAAAAATACTGGATAAGAGAATCAAATGCACCATCCAGACGGGAGTTTCAAGTTGTTCTAGGTTATGTTGACTGCTCATATACAGGCATAGGTTTAAAAAAACTTCATTGTGAAA
The DNA here is from genome assembly GCF_036013475.1 of Columba livia. Classification (NCBI taxonomy): domain Eukaryota; kingdom Metazoa; phylum Chordata; class Aves; order Columbiformes; family Columbidae; genus Columba; species Columba livia. Next base: position 50,415,762 of record NC_088604.1, read on the forward strand.
AATGGCAACAATCCTCCTGTAAAGTAGCTTTAAGAGAGTATTCATTATGTTGAACACTCAAGTCTAGCATTACACAAACAAAGCCCCTGTTGTGATACCAGTTAACAGGACACAACATGATCCTGCAGTGATAAGGCAGATAGAATTTGCAGAGTTTAGCACAATGGGCTGCGCTTTCTGGTGTGGCAATAAACACAATGTATACTTGTCTACATGGTGATCGAGCAACTGACAGCTGAAGTTCAGACCTGCAGACAATGCTTAAAGTATTAGTAAGGAAATACAAATAGCTGTCCTATTTAATGTCTATACAATAAACTGTCCTTTTTCCAGATCATCACCGATTTCTGCTGGCATTTAAGCCTGTGGTGCCCAAATGAGTCTCAGGTGCAGGCTCTCTTACAGATATATCAGTTGCAAACTAAGTATAAGAATAAATATACAAGGGATGTGAATTTCTTTCAGGTTAATGGACACATTAATAACCACCTAGACTCCATCTGAGGTTCTGAGCCCCGACTTGGGAAATGCAGATCTAAGCCTTGAAATGTCATGCTGATTGAGGCCCCAGGAAAACTGCATTCATAAGCAGTGGGACCCATATGCAGTGATTTGCTTTGTTCTTGAGGCAGGCAGGGGGAGAAGGAAGGGGGGCAAAGTGAAATAGCTCTTATATGACTCAGTATGAGAGGAAAAGGCAATAATAAACATCTCTAAAAGCATACAATCAGTACATTCCAATACAGAAAATGCATCCTAAAATTCTTTATTGGGACAAAAGGCAAGGTAAACCTATAGGAGAGGCTTGACATTCCTCCCAAATGAGCTGTGAGACAACTGTGGAAGAGAATCCAGGATCCCAGCCTTTACATCAGTCCCTTGATCCACTGGCTCCCAAGCGAGAGCTATGGAGTATGTTATGGCAACATCTGAGGCATGGGTCAGGAGAAAAGGGTGACTGGGGTGTCACTGGGAGCAATCACGTCCACCTCCCATCAGATCCCTTGCCCAGAGTAAAGAAGTTAAGAAGCTGCTTCTTGGAATCTCCTCTTCCCAATGCTCACTCTTTCAGCACTTTCTTGCATTCCTCCAGCTCCTCACACCAACAGCTTCCCTAGGCTGCCAAATAGTCCGGAGTTTGGTGAGCAAATGAAATTGTTCCTTCAATTTCACCCTCCTCAACCTTCCTAGCCTTGCAGCAAGCCCTCACTTTTCCTTGCAGTTCTGTTGAAAAGGCCCCTAACAAACTCCCCAAGCAAGATTCAGCAAGAGACCAGAAGCCACATCTCTCTTTCTCAGACATAAATATAAGCACAGATTGTACAGTAGACTTCAGATTCATAAAAACCGAATTTAGAAAAGGTGATTTAAGGAATTTAGAAAAACAGATTTAAACTTATAAAGCTTTTGCTCTATAGCTGAGCCCAGCCTCAGTCTTCCTAGGGATCCCAAGACAAGATATTTCATCACTTTTCTGCCTACATTCTGCCTTCCCAAGATGAGAATAAAACTTTTCTTCCTCACTGTGATTTTGTGAGAATAAAATCCATAGATAATCTCAAGGCAGTCAGATACAGTGATACAGACGCTAAAAACGGAAGATAAAATATAGTCCCAGACTACACTTTTGTCAGTATTTTCATTTCAGATGTGAATTCCACACCATTTACATCTCTGCTGTGTTAAAGCTTAGCTTCAATTAAAGTACCTCATATGAGCAGTCGTGAGCTGTTGTGTCCTGTCTTCACTAATCCTTTTTCATCTTCTCTTACCTTCCCTTTTGCCTGTGCCAGAGCTGCAGGGATTTTAGATTTGAAGTGGAGAGCGGGGCTCAGGAAAAGTAAGCTTTGTTCTCCCATTTCTGCTGACATTCTGTGTGACCTCAGGGAAATTATTTAACCCGTTTGCTTCCCACACACAAAAAGAGGGCAAGGAGGTTTTCTGTGTCCCATCTGCCAGTAGGCTGGAGCAAGATCTCCCAGCTGCCTCTGACTGTATTTGCAGACAGTAGACCTTGTCTGCATCTTGTCAGAGGCCATTGAACACCACTATTGCTGTAATACAGAGTGGAGCAGTTAACAGATGGTGGCAGTAACGCCAGGCCCCAAGCCGTTCAGAGGAGATCCCCTGGCTCTGAGGTTATGAGGAGAAAGGTGGTGCTTTCCACCCACCTTAATCCTACTTCCATATGGCTTTGGGGAAGGACTGCAAAGAAAGAGGAAGGCAGCTGCCAGCTAACACAAATAAAAGGAACCAAACTGGGAAATGTTGGACATTTGCATCTTCAGAGGTTTTCCTGAAGTCTGTTTTTTGCTCTGTGCCAATCAGAGGCTTGCTCTGGTCCTGACTGATCATCTCCCCAGCTTCAGAGAGCACCTTATGATCTCCCTGACTCCTTCCAGCCTGTCCCCCAACACTCCTCCATTCCCCTGGGGTGTTCTCCTCCCTGACAAGCCACCCCTTTCCCATCCCCTGAAAAAGGGAATGCCTTTATACATGTTTCTGCTTGTGCTGCCATGGTCTCTTCCCTATTCTTCTGTCTGTCTTGTCTAACTGTAAGCCTTGGGCTTGTGGGGAGCTACCTATGACTCAGCATTTGATTGCCACAATGTAAAGCTTTACTTTGTTGGCCCTTCCACTCTAACAAACATTATATTATTGTTGTTGTTGTTGTTGTTGTTGTTATTGTTATTGTTGTTATTTTTGTAACAAAGTAAGAAGAATAACATGGAGGATGATGGATCTTCCACAGGGCTGTTGGACCTGGTAACAAAGCAGTCCTCAGAAGAGCAAACTTCTATGATTTCCGTGTATTCTTGGTTATTAATTATCATTAAAGTTAGCCAGAAAACAAAGAGCTTCAGATACTAACTCTGTGAAAGCTGCTTGAAAGAGAACAATGTCTATCTGCCTAACATCATTAATAGAGCAAACAAAAACACAGTGCAAGCAGCAAGTGCAGTCATCAATGACGCTTTCAATAACTTCTTTGGAAACCAGAGCTGGCTTGATTTTCTGCTTCAGAAATATGCAAATATAGTGGTGATCTGAGTAGTGCAACACTGTAACTTTTGCATTTCCTTCTAATCCCATACATCTGCTGCTTCAGTGGTTAAGATCTAGTAAATACCAAACCACGTCATCCTTAATGAAGTGTAAGAGTTACTTAAAATGTGTACTGATTTTACCAAGGACGCCTTTCAGGAATCTCATCTACAGTTGACATATGTAAACACACATGTCAAGTAAAGTAGAATTAAAACCAGAACATGAGTTGCTCTTATCTCTGTTTAACTGCAGCAAGTTTGTGATACTCATAAAGGGTTCTGTATGATGAATGGGTTAGTGAGTCAATGCATAACAGATACATTTGCATGTAGATTACTTGTGGGTGTATACAGATTAGAGGTTTGAAATACAAATTTTAAGGGAGAAAACATTGTGTTTGGAAGACTTCCTCTGCATCTAATTGAACCCATAATCTACTATCAGTTACTAAAAGTAAAATTAAGAAATACCAGGCCAGAATGCTTCTATTAGTTTATATTCTGTTACCTTTCCTGAAGACTCTTGACAACTACTCAGTTACAACTGTGAGAGTATAACATTCATGCAGCATTTCAGCAGAGCTGGAAATTAATTCTGCCCAGGAAAACAAATGATATTGCAAAGTATTTTTATATAGATTTCCAAGTAACTCAAAACAAAAAGGAAATACAATAACTATAGGTACAAAAATAAACCCACCACATTTTCTTCCTTGCCTTGTCAAATTTGGTGGTATCTCAGTGGGGCCACCCATGAAGGTTAGAGGAAGAGAAAGAAGAAGAGTGATATGCCCCAGACCTCGTTTTGAGGCATCAGAAGGGAAGCACCTCATTACCTTATGATATATCCAAAGATGCAATTTGTGAGAAGCCCACTTTATGTTCTGAGGTTCAGGGACCTTGTACTCTGCTAATAATTTATTTGCCACTCTCTGCTCTCTCACCCATGGCCACAAGGCCACCCACCGGACCAGTGAGCCAGAGTCCTCCTCACTGGGGCTTTTGAAGAGTATTGCTAGAAACATCTCAGAGGGAAACCTAGCCCAGCCCTGAGATGTGCATTTCCTATAGACTGAGTGAGATGACCTGTCCTGAGGACTTCATAGCAATGAGCTGGAGACCACAGCCTTGTATCACCAGTCTGCATGAGCACAAACTTAAATTGTGTTTTCTGCTTTGTTTCAAATGAAAAACAAAAAGGGAACCCACAGTTTTGGAGAAAAGGTGTGGTTAGCCTTACTCCTCTTTTAAACCTTTTGTTGGGTGGGCAGCTGCATGCAGCTTGTATCTCTGAGGAGAAACGGCCAGATAATACAATCATTTCCCAGTCTCAGGTGTTGTGGTGCCAAAACGTCCCCTCTGAAGCCTTTCAGACAGCCTGGCTTCTTCTAATCATACACAATGCCTTTTTGAGATACAATTATCTGCTCTGAAGAACAACCTGATGGTACAGAACAAAGCAAGTTTGCTTTCTTGCGACAATGAGCAGTGTGGTAAGGGGCAGGATGGCTGTGCTTGCTGATGACTGTACCAAAGGACAATGACATTACAGCTTGCTGACACTACTGCAGAGCTGAGTGTCTGGGACATGAATGCCCTGCCTTCTGCTCCACCAGCCAGGTCCAGCCAAACCCACTTCAGTTCCTGACTCCTTCTTCACCCCTGTCAGCTGTTTGTCCTCAAGCAAGTGCCAAAGCAGCTTAGAGTTTCTGCCTGTGTAAGGTCACTTATGAACCCGTAGGTCCCGAGAAGGGCGTGGGAGTGAGTAGGAGAAGAGGAAGGATTTGTTCTGGAAACAGGGTCCTGCACCCTGAGGACAGAAGGGCAGGAGTCCTCCTGTGCCCTAACCTCTATAAGGAGTTTTTATATGAGATGTGTAGTATGAGAGGTGAGATATGGAAGCCTTTCAAAGGCTGGTCTTTGCTCTATCTGGGGAGTGATGAGCTTTTAAAGAAGAAAGAAAGTCATCCGAATCTCCCAAAAAGCCGACTGATCCCTTGCTTGAAAAGTTTGAGAGCTCCATAATATGTATTTATACCTTGAGACATTTGTAGTATTAATATTGGTGAATAGTCAAATTATGTTTTTCATAAAGAATGAACTTTGCAGACTGAATGGTCTCAATTTGGCTGCTTAAGCCAGATGCAGCTCTGAAGATTTTGAATCTGCCTCAACCTGAGTTTCTGTTTGTCACCACCACAGAAGTTGCAACCTGTAGAAGACCTGAATTTCACTTTGTTGCAAATGTGCAAAGGCTGGAAAAATTCTCCAAAAACATCATGTTACCTGTTTTCTTTGGGCGCTGAAAATACAACTGCACAAACAGCGATAATTGCAGCTTTTCCACCATCTTTGGCTTGAATTTTTCCTGTTCTTACTAGTGTAGAGGTGCTTCATGCTTGCTGCTCACAGTCTTCCAGACCACCCATGATGCATCTCAAATGTTCTTGTATATACAAACTTCACAATGCTTAAGAATACAAAAAGTTCCCATGATTATAGATGTTCCATAAAATTCATATTTAAAGAAAAACATGTCAGTATTTTTCAGTAATGTGAATGCAATATTAGGCTTATAAGCATTTAAATGAGTCAGATGCTCCATTAGTCCATTTCAGAAGTTTTTCTTTGTACATGAATGAAAAATTTAAATGGAAATGGTTCTGAAAGAAATAGTGCTGAACATAGCTATATGAAAAGCAATCTAAAAATCCTGATGGAGGTAAAGAAAAAGAAATTGAAGTACCCATGATGTATGGGGGTCTAAGAATGAAAGACAAATTGCTCCTTGCATGTGCTGTGTCACACCAGTTGCTGCTCCAAAGCTCTTTACAGGCTTTATGCCCACACACTGAGTGAGCTGCACATCCTCCTTGACAATGCTGAGTAAGATGCAGAAAGTGGAACTCTGCTCAGGGACTGTCAAGATTAAAGCACCCCAGAGGCTCGAATTTGGACTTTTTGTGTCCTTGTCCTAACTGATAAGGCAACATCAGCCCACAAAGATATGCCTGATCCCAGAGAGATTTCAGACTCCAAACATCTACTAAGAAATCCAAGGAAAGAAAAATGGAAATCAATGGAGCAACCAGTCATTGCTCTGCACTGGTAGATGTAATAGCAAAGGAGGGCTTTAAGGAAGCATACAAAGGAAGATAATAATACATTTTGTGGAGCTTCTCATTAGCTTGAGAGGTAGTATGGCAAAAAGGACATAATTGTCACTTTGAAGATTAAAAACTGGATAATAGAGGCCAGCATCATGTGGTAATTTGAGGAAGACACAAGATTTCACTGCCTGAATGTATGTGTTTTGCATAGTGTGGTATATGCCCAGGACATGAAAAGGGACTGACTTAGATAAAAATAAGGAAGTGGGAATGAGAAGCTTTAAGAAAAGAGAACTATAAATTCTGTAAGAATAGCTGCTATAAAAAGGACATTTACATGCTAAGAAGGAAGAAATAAAGGATACAGCTGAAGATTGTCAAAATAGCTCCAAGCCAAATGTGAAATAGTTTCCAGTAATTCAGATCCCTCATGGGCAGGCAGGTCCTGCACTCTCCCGCATGAGGGGAGAGTGCTGAGGCTGGTGTGGTATGATGGCGTGTCCCTCCAGTATGCTCGCCACATTTCACATGCCAGCCAGTGAAAAGGAAACGGATTGTAGGGGAAATCGCCATCTGCTTTTGTCAATAAAAAACCAGCGTGCATGGCTTGAGCCTAAACAGACTGAAGCCAGCCTTTTATAGCTGCATGGGGGAAATGGGAAACCTTACTAAAGTGTGAGAAAGTATAATTTAAAAGGAAAAAACAAAAATTACTATGACACAACTTCATCTGTTTTGTATAGACTCTAACAAAGTATCGTAGAAGGCATGGGAACTTATAAAGGCAGGGGTTCACATTAAACCTGTGATTTTCTCAGCTTCCTAGGACCTCCTTTCAAGAACATTATTATAGATATTGTTTTCTTGCACTTTCATGTAATTTGTACTGTACAGAGGAAAAAAGATTGTAAAGTTTATCTTATAAATGGGTACAGAAGGCATTTGTATGCCTGTTTACTGAAAGCACCTCACAATCTTTGGTGTATTTAATCTTCCAAGGCACATAAGAGGATATTAATATCGGTGTTTCATAAACCATTTGACTGAGACACAAGGGCATAGAAATGCAATGTCTTGCAACTGGAGTATGGGCATAGCTGAGGTAGCACTAAAGACAATATCTCACACTAGATCACACAATCACAGCATGGCTAAGGTGGGAAGGCCCCTCTGGGCATTGTCTCATCCAGCCTCTCTGCTCAAGTAGGGTTACCTACAACTGGTTGCCCAGGACTGTGACCAGGTGACTTTTGAAGATCTCAAAGAATGGAGACTCCACAGCTTCTCTTTGGCAATTGCAGGGATGCTGGCCAGCCTGTAGTTCCCTAGATTCTTATTCTTGCCCTTCTTGGTGATAGGAGTGACATTTGCTTGCTCCTAGTCCTTAGGATCCTGCCCTGATCACCACAACCTTTCAAAGATGACCAAGAGTATTCTTGCAGTGACATCAGGCAGCTCCCTTAGTTCTTGTGGGTATGTACATCCCATCCGATCCCAATGGACTTGTATACATTGAGGTTGTTTAAATGGTGCAGAACCTGGTCCTCCTCCACCAAGAGTAAGTCTTCCTTGCTCCACACTTTCCCCTTGACCTCAGAGGCCTGGTGTTCCTGAAGGCTGGTCTTACCAGCAAAGACTGAAGGCAACCAGTACCTTGGCCTCTCCTGTATCCTTTGTCACCAGGGCCCCTACCCCATTCAGCAGCAGGCCCACGTTTTCCCTAGTCCTTCTTTTGCTGCTGATGTACAAGTAGAAGCCTTTCTTGTCCCTCACCAGATTCAGCCCCAGGTGGGCTTTGGCTTTCCTGAACCCATCCCTGCATACTTGGACAGTGTCTATATTCCTCCTCCTTCTGCCTCTTGTGTGCTTCCTTTTTATATTGGAATTTACTCAGGAGCTTCCCATTCATCCACAAAGCCCTTCTGCTGTCTTTGCTTCATGGTGGCTTGGCAGCCACTTGAGTACAAGGTGTGTTTGGCAACACAGACACAGAGAATTTAAGGCAGAAAAAATCTCTTCACCAAGATGTGAAGTCAATTCATCTATGCTAATCTTTTTGTCTGCCTCCAATATCCACAACAAGATACACTACAGATAGCGTGCCAGCCCAGCACCCTGCTCTGCAGGGCAGATATACCTACAGAGACCCCAGTCACATGGGCAGTCTGACACAGGGCAGGAATACGGACACAAATGCACTCATCTTAAACTAGTTCTTTCATCAATAACCCCCTCTATTTCTTGTGTTATGCATATATGCCATTCTAAATCAAACAGCTGAATTTGTATTTGTTAACACATTTGTTTTAAAAACTCATAATGCACTGGCCTGTAGCCTTTGAGCCTCATAGCTGTGGTTTCTTGCTATATTTGCTACAGAAATAACCTCTCAGTTGTCCCAGTCACTACATATTTAGAAATCAGTATGTGGCTGCAGGAGCATTTATACTGCAAAATTTTAAACCACTGTTAAAAAAAAAAAAAAAAAAAAAGGGACTTTCATTACTTGTTTTTACACTAAGAAGTTGAATCAAGCCCCTGAATGTGCACACAGTAATTTCTGTTACTTATTAAACTTAAATTGGTGGTTCTCGTCCTACATATCCACACTCCCAATGACAACTAGTCTTACTGTGTAAATAAGGTAGACTCTTCTAGGGGTTTGCAGAACTGGATATGAACTTCTTCCTCTTGCATGGAGTCACTATGAAAAGCGAGGTGCTAAAAGAAATAAGATACATAGAAGAAACAGATAGAATCACAGAACCATTTTGGTTGAAAGCGACCCTCAAGATCATCAAGTCCAACCATTAACCTAACTCAGTCAGTAAGCCATGTCCACAAGAACCTTATCTGTACACCTTTTAAACACCTTCAGGGATGGTAACTCAACCACTTCCCTGGGCTTGAGCACTTGACAACCCTTTCTGATATGAAAATGTATAGATATAATGTAAACCAAAATAAAATTGTGGTGAGTCTATAATACTGGAATGATATTATTCATTCTTTCACTGTGCAGGGGGAAAAAAAAATATTGAAAGTCTGACCTGTCTACACTGAACCTGTGTCTCTCTCATGGGGCTGAAAAATGCAGCTAGATCTACGACAGGACATATGTGCATTTTGGTTGTCCAAACACACACTGAGAATTCAAAACCATTACCCAGTTGCTGAATTCATCAGGCTGGACCCAGGAACTATAGCTCAAAGGTGTTGACATGTCACTGCTGTTCAAAGTGCCAGGAGAGAGAAGAAGCTAGAGGGGCTACCAGAGATGCCCAGCCAATGGAGTGTGTTCCATCTCAGTCATCCTCTCTTCAGAGCACTCCAGGAGGAGCTGCCCAAGGGCCCTCCCTGGAGAGACACAGAGGAGGTCTCTGCATGTGTGATGTCCAGAGCAATCAATGTTTACACGGGCATTGATCTACCTTGCATATGAAGGAGGTCCTGACACATAGTAGGAAAAGGGCCATGGCATACAATCCTCTCTTAGCCCTAGTGTAATCTCTGCAGCTGAGCTGCCTAGCTGGAAGCACGACAGTGCCAGGGCACACTGCCTCTCTCTGCTCACTTTGTTCCACTTTGCAAAGAACCGATTATTTGGGGGCTGAAGAATGAGATAAAAAGGGATCGCAACTGTGTATTGTAGTCGGTGGGTCAGACTGCTAACACTTGGTGCCAGCCCTTGTTTGCTCAGAAGAAATAGGTAACAGTAGCATTTTCAGTGGAGCAAGAACCTCAGGCGAGCTGTCTCTCGCTGCCAGGCAAGCATGCTAAACAATTAGACTGCAGAATCATGCTCATTTTTTAGAGCAATTACTATGTAATTCTCCATGCCAAAGAGCTACTCTTAATTCGTTGGCTGAACAACTTCAGCAAGAGAAAATGGAAACATTTGTGCCCACACTCCCCCACCCTAGAACTTCATGGGAAAAGCAAAGGGAGGTAAATTAAAGGATTCAAATTTTCTGAGGTGAGAATTAAACCCACGTTTCCTGAGCCCCACCATTGAGCTGCTGGATGAAAAGGGAACTGCCTCTTAAGCTTTCAAAGAGGCTAAAGCACCTCACCACAGGAAAGAGGTCAGAGTGTCAGCTCCCAAGTGAAGGGATGTGCTTCCCTGCAACCAAAGAGAAGGAATTCAAGTATCTAAAACAGGCACAAATGTTTCCTATTTCCTATTTTACATGGCTTTCTGTGTAGCTGGGGATTATATGACCACTGATATCAAATCTGTGCCCTACTGGAACACCAGACAGTACAGGTCACACACATTTCTGCCACAGTGTTTATTTCCAGTTACCTGAAGCAAACAGTCTCCCTGAATTAAGGATAATAATAATAGCAATAGTAATAATAACAATAATAACAACAACAACTCATACTTGCTTAGCCTTTTGCACCTGTGGCTACCACGTATTTGTTCAGGCAGCGAGAATCATAAAACCAGACTCAGAGTGCCAGCCTCCACCTGCCAGCTGGGCCAATTACAGACTTTGACACTTGGCTTTGTCCCCACAGCCTGAGCCCTACAGAGAACCAAGGCACTTGACGTGGAGGTCATTAAGTCCACAACCCTGAGCCTTTGCTTGATTTAGCCCTAAATCAGTTTCAGTTCACAACAACTAAATATAAGGAATCCAAGTCTGAATCAAGCACAAATGCTTCCTATTTCCTATTTTAGCTGGCTTTCTGTTCAGTTGGGGACATTGGTTTCATTTCACACCTCATGACACTTTTCAACATAATCGTGCGCAGTTCCACTCTTATTTAAGCTTCCCCACAATCTAGCTGGAATTCATAAAAACCAGGCTGACTTGTTCATCAGAAACACTGTAGACACACAACGCAAAGCACTCATCACTAAAGCACACGTGGTCTTTCAAAAACACTTAATGATGCATCACCTATCAATGTCATTCTAATGAATACCCGGTCATCAGGCATTTTATTATGCACAGCAGTCCCCCCAGCAGAATTGAAGGATGAGAGTGAAAGTGGAAACGAGCAGAAGCTGAAGAGCAGGAGGACTATGTGAGACACTGGTGCTGCTGAAGCAAATGCCATTGGAACCACAGCTTAACTTTATGCCAAATCAGGTTATCACCTGCTTGTCATCGCTCCTACTTGCCTGGCCACACCAAGAGTTGCAGAAGCTAAACCAGCAGGAAACTACCCTTCACCCCTCAAAAAGGGGGAGATAGGGGTAAGAGAGAGAGAATAGTTTTCTGCTGGTTATCAGGAGGTCAGAGGAAAGCCAGGGCATGCACAACAGAGGGAGTGGAGCTGTAGGGCCAGAGCCCAGCAGCGAAGGGAGCAGAAGACTGCTGCTGCACTGAATTAGTGTGGGTAAAACTACTGGAGAACTAGTCAGAGCAGTATTTATCCTTAGAACTGACAGATGTCAAATGTTTAAAACTCCCTACTGCAGGGCTACTAGCTCTATTTATTTGGCCATGCACCACTTAACACAGTGGAGCCCCAATGCCCTTTTTTGCTGCTGAAATGCGGTTCTTCAAAGTAGATCCAGTACATAGCGAGGGCCAGTTATTTAGTGGTATATTCGCACCTTCCCTGCTAGTTGTTTTTTCTTGCTGTGATTGCTTTTAGGGGAGGAGCTTGAGCTTTACTGGGGTGTTTTTGCTTCTGTATGATCTAAGGAATTTTTGTTTGTTTGGGGTTGGGTTTGTTGTTGAGTTTTCTTATTCTTGATCTTAGTTTGTGGGTCTTCCCATCCCCCCCACAGAAGTAACCAGCCTCATTACTGGAGGCTGGTTATCTAGTTGGCTGACAGATATTTTTTAGTAGATTTGAAAAAAATAAACTGTATGATACTTTTAAAATATATACACTCTGTTAAGTTTCCAGTTTCCCAGCACACTAGACATTCAAACAGTATGGATCCTATTTAACAAACGTTGTTGAATGTATTCAGTTAATAAAAGCTTGGTAAATATTAGTAAAGGGCTTGTAATGGTTGTGAGTGACACAAAGGTTAAAAGCTTTCGATAGCGTTGCGCCAAACTGGAGCAAACCTTGACAAAACTCAAGTGATGGATCAGTAAGAAATCTCAGTACTTATTAGGACATCATGAAATACTCATTTCTCTGGAACAGGAAAGGATGCAACTCTTCCACAAATCTGAATTTAGTTTTCGAACTTGAAACTTTTAACATTATTGAGATCATATTGTCCTGTTCTCTCATTATCATAAAGTATATAGAGATAAAACAAGAATGAAACTCCCTCACTGTCCCAGCCTGACAGTTCCTGGGAAAGCAAGATGTTTTCTTTCTTATGCATCTGTTACATTGTTTCTGCATAACGACAAGGACAGGAGAAGGACCTTGAAGTAGATTGGTACATAGGGAACATTATCTCTCCATGTAAACTTTGATTATTATTTTTTTGTTTTGCTCACTATCCTCCCTGCACAAAGGAAAACTCTCCATGCACCCCGGGACACAAGGAGGCTTCCCAGCACCTCCTCAGAGCTCAGATAGCCCAGGGGAATGGCACAATGGGAATACCAGAAAGCACACACTGTTGCAGGATTTCTGTAAACACTGGATTACAACTCCCAAAACCACGCTTAGATTCACTTTCTTTAAAGGCTTGTCTGGACGAGGATAAAGGTGTATTTAAAAAAAAAAAAAAAAAGTGTCAGTGAAAACTTTTAATTAACATGTTTTCAAATTCTCAGTGTTGACAGGGTGTGTTGCATTTTAGTGCATTTGCCAGTAAATGTGTTAAATACATTCATGTCCCATCTACATGTGGCAAGTCAGGACATGTTTTCAAAAGTTTCAAAATTTAACAGGAGTTAAAATGTGTTCATGATTGTGTTTTTACCTTAGCTGTGGGTGAGTATCACTGATGGGTTTTCTGGGGACTCCGGACAGCAGCTGCCACACCGGCAGGGAGCTCTTATTTAGCCACTTTCTCCTTTTCCTGAACTGTCAAATGAAAGTATCATTCCATTTCCCTACCTCACAGGAACAGATGAAAAGCAAAGTTTATACAGTATTGGGGGAAAAAAAAAAAAAGCGCAGATGGGTATTAGTGAGATGGGAAGTTCAGCAGTGGTTACAGGAGTTGAAAGTCATGCTTTCATAGGGTGGCAAATTGCAGTTTTGCAGGACCTGATGCAAGGTCAGGATTTCCATAGCCACATAACCCAGAACATGGCACAGAATTCAGTTGTTGGTTTTTTTTTTTTCAAAAGCGGCCAAGCACTTTGCAAGGGCATCTTTGCCTCAGCTGCTCTTGGGCTGAAAGGTAGAGACTTTTTCAAGCCTCCCCACAGAAGGTCAGTGTCCACAGAATAGAATGGAATAGAATAGAATCATTGAATATTTCAGTCGGAAAGGACCTACAACAATCATCTAGTCCAACCCTCTGACCAATTCTAGGCTGACCAAAAGTTAAATAATATTAAGGGCATTGTCCAAATGCCTCTTAAACACTGATGATCTTGGGGCTTTGACAGACTCTCTAGGAAGCCTGTTCTGTGACAGGATATAAGCGCTATATACCATGCTTATACCCAGCTAGCTTGACACAAAGGTTTGTATTTATGCCCAATTGAAACCGTAGCTGTGAGGCACAGATTCAGTATTAATGATCATGAAGTCACAGTCAAGCATCAATAATTCTGAGTCAGCTGCAACACTGATTTGCTGGGCAGCACTGTACAAACCATTTCATCAGTCCACACCTCAGTTTTCCCTCATACCAGAAGGTAGAGGATGAAAATAATCTCAGGCAAAATGTGCTGAGAGGAGTCACATTTTGGAAGTACTGTAAAAAGAAAACTTAATCTGGGCAGTGCAACACACAATTAGAAATCAGGAAATCAGCTGTGGCAAGGCCCTTAACCTTTGGTGGAACTGAGGGAGGTGAATTCTGCCTCACTGAGAACATCTCCCTGACACTATGTCTTCTTGTTCATTTTTAGGCTCCTCAGAGTTGTCCCTTCATCATGGCTGCCATGTTCCTGGACATACTGTCGGCCATGTCACATGAGGAATCTATTTTTTTGCTGCCATAGGTACTGTGTTAAAAGCCCTAACACAAACACGCTTAACACAGGTACCACTTTCTTCAGACACTGAATCTCCAACAGCCTACACACAAGCACCTTTACACTGGTTCATCCTTGTTCCTGCCAAAGAAATGCAGCAACATTTTTTTATGTGGAAGGCACTGTAGAAAATTGGTATTTTCACATTCATATCTGATTAGTCCTGCTGCAATACACCAATGAGGGATTGTTTTGGGGTTGGGTTTTTTCTTTTTTTCCTTGGAAGGAGATGAAAAGATCAGAAATTGAGTAAAGTACAAGAATGAGGAATCTTCCCTCCAGCGTATCTGTTTGCTTGACGCTTAAAGGTGTGGTGTGACATGGAGCAGCCTGGTAACTGGTGGGATCAAGAGGTCAGTCAAGGGGTTAAATCTTGTATTTGCACCTCACGTTCAAGGGTTTAGGTTAGAAAGCAGAGTTAGCTGTCCAGGTTGTCCAGTCCTGGGACTGACAGAGAGTGTGTGCATATATTCCAGATTTTCTGCTTGTCCAGAGGCTAAGCATCTAGAATAACATCAGTCAAGGCTTTTTCTTGTTCTTTTTTTTTTTTTTCTTTTATAGTTATAAAATATTGAAATGGTTGAAAAACATACCAAAAGCATAATGCAAAGTGTACACCATCAAAACTCCCACAGTCACTCTATGAAATTCTTCAGTGACACTACTCTGAGATTCAGATGTAGCTATGATACGGTAAAACTGTATGCGCCCATATAGGTGAAATTGCATAGATACCCATGCAAGGCGAACAGGTGACTTTTGATGCTGATTGTGAAGTCCTGTCATGGTCTTCCATCAGGTCTTCTCAGATGATGTTACAGCAACCAGTGTTAAAACAAGACAAAACCCAAACAACAACAACAACAAAAAAAAAAACACCACCAACAACAAAATCACGATCTGCTTAATATCCGGATTAAAAGGAGCAGCGAAAACACTACGCGTGGAATTCCCCTTGGGAAGCGGAGGTGGATCACGAAGCGGGAAGCTGTCCGGCTGTCTGTGCCCCACGGTCGCGTTGCCGTCACGCCGCAAGGTAAGCCCTCCGTAGCTTTCTCCATCCCCTTTTGCCGACGGTGCTCTCTGCCGTGCACCACCCCCCACGCACGCCCGGAGCGGGGGAGACGTCAGGCGAGGGACCTCCGGAGACCGGCTCCTGCCACCGCGGCTCCCGGGAGCGGCCGCCGCTGCGCCCCCGGCCCCACCGCAGCCCAGCCCCGCAGCGGCGAGGCCGGCGACCGCAGGTGGCGCCGGGGCGGGCAGGGCCGCCCCCGCCCCGTTTCCAGCCCCGCCAAGGAGCCCCCGCCGTCCCCCGGCCGTCGCCAGGGAAACCGCCCGGCAGCGCGACCCCGCCGAGGGAGCCCCGAGGCGCGGCGGCGGCACCGGCACTCCCGCCCCGCCGTGGGCGTTCACCCCGGAGGAGCCCGTGGCCGCTCCCCTCTCCGGCCCCGGGGGGCGCGGGTGTTGCCGGCTCGGGGTGCGCGGCCGCGGGTGGGGGCAGGGGCTGCCCCGCTGAGGAGCGGGAGGCCGCTCTGCCGGGATCGGCGGGGCAGGCGGCGGCCGCCGGGACAAAGGGAGCGGCGGGCAGCGGCTGCTTTCGGCGGCGGGGGAGCTGTGCGTGAAATGCGGCGGGGGGGAGGGAGAGGCTCCATCCCCCTCAAAACAACCAAGTGCCCCTTTTGTCCCTACAAAACGAAATATTCCCTTGAGCGGCTGAAAATAACCGGCTGCCCTCGCCGGGGTTACCGAAAGGCGGCGACGGCCGCACAAAGCCCACCGACCCCGCCAGCCCCGAGTAACCCGCGGGGAGAGGAAGGTGGGAGGCTGGGCCGAGCCTCCCTGCTCCGCAGCCCTTCATTATCGCAATAATTTTAACATCCTTGTTTACAAACAAGAGGTGTTTGGACGAGATTACCCGAGTTTGGAAACCGATCGTTTTGACGCTCATTTCTGCTCCTTAAATGGGGGTAGTGGCAACGGGGCGGGGGCTCTAGGCCAGCCTTTCCCGCACCGCACGGCGGGGGGAGCCGGCCGGCTCCCCGCACACACCGCCCCCTCCCCCGAGAAAGGAAATCAATCGTCTCTGTGATATTTCACCCACCCCACGGCTACGAAGCGCTCCAGATCACCGTTAATTCGCACGCATTAGTTTCGGGTTACATCTTATTCGAGGGTTTAAATTCAACGTAAATACATGTTCGGGGCTCGGGTTCGGGAAAGCGCAAATGTTTCCCCCATTATGTCGCTTAGCCCACTACTTGAGGGCATGGAAATGTAATCTTGAAATGGGTCGCCGCATCAGAAAATACTTTAAAAACCACAAATCAGGAATAATCGGACAGCAGAATTTAATGAGAGCCGTAGGCTAAGCACAAAATATTTTATTCCAAGACAATATCCCGGTGGGGGAGGGGTCCGTTTCTGCTTCGGCAGCAGCTCCTGCCGCCGCTGCTTTAGCGTTTGCAACATCTGGCCTACAGACCTACTAATTTCGACTCGTGATCTCGTTTGGCGAAACCCGATCTACGTGGTTCAAATACCTTCCAAATTGGGGGCGATTTTACAATCGCGACCAATTAAACCCAGGGAAGAAAAGAAAAAAGAGCAAAGGGGGGGGGTGGTGGCAGCAAATCCCCTCCTTCCCTCTCCCCCCGCCCCGGGCTCGCACACACTATCTGTTGCTCTCTCACGGCGGCAGCGGGTGGGGGCGGGCGGCGGGGCCGGGACGGACTCACACTCGCACTCACACTCGCACTCACCCGCACGCCCTTCGCACCATTGTCCCTGCCCGCCCGCCCTGCTTTATCGGGGTGTTTTGTTCGCTCCCCCGGCGCGGGGCTCCGCGCGCCCGCCCGCGCCGCGCCGGAGCGGCACATTCATTATCGGCCGGGGGCTGATTTCAAACCGCTGCCATCGCGGCTCCATTGTTCGCCGAGCGGCCAGGCCCCGCCCCCCTTTGTGTGGCGCGGCGGCGATTGGCCGGCGCCGGGCGGAGGGCTGCCGTCACCGCTCGGGAAGCCCATTCATCTGTGCACTTGGGCGTTGGACTCCGCATCTTATTAGCAACCAGGGAGATTTCTCCATTTTCTCCTTGTCTACAGTACGGCTACAAATCTGGGATTTTTTATTACTTCTTTTTACTAAACTTGGGCTCCTTTTTTTTTTTTTTTTGCTCGACTTTTTCCTCCTTTTTTTTCCCCTCCCTCCTGTGCTGCTGCTTTTTGATCTCTTCAACTTTAAATTTTTTAAAAGGAGTGCATTATAATCGGTTCTGTTCTCTCTTCTCTTTTTTTTTCCCCTCTGGTGTGTGTGTGTGTTGCTGCTGCTGCTGGTCGCCCAGTATTTATACCAACCCAACGCTCTTTGTTTCCCCTCCTTTTGGATCTGTTGAGTTTCTTTGTTGAATAAGACAGCATGGGTGCCCAGTTCTCCAAGACCGCTGCAAAGGGCGAAGCCTCCGCCGAGAAACCTGGGGAAGCAGTGGCTGCATCTCCATCCAAGGCGAATGGACAGGTAAAAAAATATTAAAAAAATATTAAACCTACTGCTTTTTTTAAGCCAACCTCGACGGCCTCTCTTTCGCATCCTGTTTAATTCTTCTTCCTTTGATGCCCCAGTGGCACATTGAATGGAGAATACGGTCGATTCTTTTATCTTTGCAACTCGAGGCAAAGGAATAATTTCCTTTTTTTTTTTTTTTTTTGTAAACGGGCTCGGCTTTGAATGGTTTGTTCCTTTATCTTTCCTGCGGGGGGCGGGGGGCACGTTTTTTTTTGTTTTTTTTTTTTTTTTTAATCCCTCGTGTATTATGGTGAAGTGTCCCAATGGCTCTTAAACGGAAGGCTCTTATATGGCTCGGCTTTTCTGGCCATTTAACCTCCCTCTCCCGAAGACACTCGGTGACTAGCGCGAAACGCCTCTCATGGTAGCAGGATGGCCGTGTGGCAGCGGGGGCCGGAGCCGCCGGGCTGGGGGCTCGGCGGGAGCGCGGCGTTGGCCACCCGCCTCGGGCGGGAGCGCGGGGCAGGGACTGCGCGGTTCGCTCCGTCCACAGCAGCTCAGCCGGGGCAGCCTCGGGGCACGGCTTTCTGTCACCCCCCCCCACACACACCCCCAACGTGAGCCGGCTGCCGGGCTGGCCGTGTCTCCGCTGCCCCGCGAAGCAGCAGCGTCGTTGCGGGCGGGCACCCCCCGCCGCCCCCGCAGCTGCCGCCCGGGACAGCCAGCCGCTCTCCGGGCGCCTGAAAGATGCAAATGCGGCGCGGGGGGGAGGGGGGGGAAGGCGGGGGCGCCTCGCCCCATCGCCCGGGCGGAGAGGGGCAGCGGCGGGCGGGGGTTCGGGGTCGGGAGAGCTTTGTTAGCCTTCCCCGCCCCGCGCCGCCGCCGCGGCTGGACGGGGCGCGCCGGGAGCGGGGGGGGGTGCGCGGCGCCGCGGCCGCTGAGTGGAGCCGCGGCGCCCTCTGGCGGCCGCTGCGCGGTTCGCCAGCCGCTGGGGGCGCCCGCCGCGGCGAGGGGCGGCGGAGGGCCCGGGGGTTTCAGCCGCGGAAGCAGAAAGCGGGCGAGGAAAAGCCGCGGAGGGGGGAGGGCTGCGGAGTCGTCGTCCCGTGTCCCCCCCACCCTCTCGGCACCGCCGGTAACGCCCGTCGCTGTCTTGCAGGAGAACGGCCACGTGAAGGTGAACGGCGACGCCTCCCCCGCGGCGGCGGAGGCGGGCAAGGAGGAGGTGCAGGCCAACGGCAGCGCGCCCGCCGAGGAGACGGGCAAGGAGGAGGCGGCCTCGTCGGAGCCCGCCTCTGAGAAGGAGGCGGCCGAGGCGGAGAGCACCGAGCCGGCCTCCCCGGCGGAGGGCGAGTCCTCCCCAAAGACTGAGGAGGGCGCGACCCCCTCATCGAGCAGCGAGACCCCGAAAAAAAAAAAGAAGCGCTTTTCCTTCAAGAAGTCCTTTAAGCTGAGCGGCTTCTCCTTCAAAAAGAACAAGAAGGAGGCCGGCGAGGGGGCCGAGGGCGAGGGCGCCGCCGCCGCCCCGGCGGAGGGCGGGAAGGAGGAGGCGGCGGCCCCCGAGGCGGCGGGCAGCGAGGAGGGCAAGGCCGCCGCCGAGGAGGCCTGCGCGGCCGCCGCCGGCAGCGCCGAAGCGGCGAAGGAGGAGGCGGGGGACTCGCAGGAGGCCAAATCGGACGAGGCCGCCCCCGAGAAGGCGGCGGGAGAAGAGGCCCCGGCGGCGGCGGCCGAGGAGCAGCAGCCGCAGCAGCAGCAGGCGGAGGGGAAGGCGAAGGCGGCGGAGGAGGCGGCGAGCGCCGGCGCCGCCACGAGTGAGGCCGGCAGCGGCGATCAGGAGGCGGCCCCCGCGGAGGAGCCGGCGCCGGCGCGGCAGGAGCCCCCCTCCGAGAGCAGTCCCGAGGGACCCGCCGCCGAGCCGGCGGAGTAAGCGCCGCCGCCGCCCCTCGCCGACGGACTTTTCTTCCCCCCTGTTTGTTTGTTGGAGTGGTGCCAGGTACTGGTCTCGGAGAACTTGTCTACAACCAGGGATTGATTTAAAAGATATCTCGTTTCTTTTTTTTCTCTCCCCCCGCAGCTCCCATTTTAAATCGTTGTGTGTTGCCGCCATTCCAACGGGCCGAGGGGGGCCCCCCTCCGCCCTCCTCTCCCACCCTCTATATTTTGGGGTTTTTTTTTTTTTTTTTTCATCAGTATTAATGTTTTGTTTTGGTTCGGGTTTTTTTTTGGTTTGTTTTTTCTGTTTGTTTTTTTGATTTTTTTTTTATACTTTGCAACTCTCTTCATATTATAAAACTTTTCCTGATCGGTCTATGGACATGCCCATATATGAAGGAGATGGGTGGGTCAATAAGGGATATCAAATGAAGTGACAGGGGCCGCAGTGGGGAACCTGGGGCGCGCAGCCCTTGGCGGGAGTGCGCCCCGTCAGAAATGATGTAAGGGGTTAGTCTTTTTTTTAAAAGAAAGTTATTACGATGTATTTTGTGAGGCAGATGTTCTATAAGGTTTACAACACTACAAGTCTTGATTAAGAAGGAAAGGAAAAAGGAAAAAAAAAAATAAAAATCAATACCCAGATAAAGAGATCATAGTCTTAGGAATTCATTTAAACCATAGGAACTTTTCACTTATCTCATGTTAGCTGTATCAGTCAGTGATTAAGTAGAAATACAAGTTGTATAGGCTTTATTGTTTATTGCTGGTTTATGACCTTAATAAAGTGTAATTATGTATTACCAGCAGGGTGTTTTTAACTGTGACTATTGTATAAAAAAACAAATCTTGATATCCAGAAGCACATGAAGTTTGCAACTCTTTCCACCCTGCCCATTTTTGTAAAACTGCAGTCATCTTGGACCTTTTAAACACAAATTTTAAACTCAACCAAGCTGTGATAAGTGGAATGGTTACTGTTTATACTGTGGTATGTTTTTGATTACAGCAGACAATGCTTTCTTTTCCAGTTGTCTTTGAAAATAAAAGAAAACTCTTCAGATGCAATGTTTTTTTTTGTGTAGCATCTTGTCTATCATGTTTTTGTAAATACTGGAGAAGCTTTGACCAATTTGACTTAGAGATGGAATGTAACTTTGCTTACAAAAATTGCTATTAAACTCCTGCTTAAGGTGTTCTAATTTTCTGTGAGCACACTAAAAGCGAAAAATAAATGTGAATAAAATGTATAATTTGGTTGTCTTTCTTTTATGGATACTCCGGTAGCTTAAAGGGACTAGCCAGTATTGCCTAAATTTGTATAAAGTCGTGTGCTGTTAGCACTAGCCTTGAAAACTACCTTCCTAGAACCTGGAACTCTGTAATATTGTGCATCTTTTAGAGAAATTGGGCAGTGCACCAGCTAATTTATAGGCTTTTCTGGTTCTAAAAAGCAGACTGGATGGCAGTCTGAGCATGTAGAGTGTGTGATTCTCCTGTTCAGGCTCCATTTTGCTTTTAAGACCAGAGGTATCCAGTGTATGAGAGTCTTGCCTCTTGAGGAAAATGAGATTTAATTTGAATTGCTTAGGGTGGGGCACTGAATTTTTTATGATGACTTGCTTAAAAATTAAGCTCTTGAATAGATGTCCCACTTACCTCTTGGTATGCTGGTCCTACTTAGGTACCTAGACCATTAGCTTGACAACTTTAGCCTGGAGGGAAAAAGAGGGAATTAACACTGCCATTTTGCTCAAACTAATTAAAAGCAATATTTTCTTTTTTTCCTCAAGTGCTACTCCCAAGTACAGGTGAGTTACAAAACAGTTTTCAAAATTTGTCTATAAAAATAATCACTTGGTGCTTGCCTTTAATTGTTAGGCTCTTTGGCTATTTTCCAGCGTATTGCTCAGGGCATATTATGCC
Source organism: Columba livia (assembly GCF_036013475.1). Classification (NCBI taxonomy): domain Eukaryota; kingdom Metazoa; phylum Chordata; class Aves; order Columbiformes; family Columbidae; genus Columba; species Columba livia. The sequence continues at coordinate 50,437,362 of NC_088604.1, forward strand.
TTAATAAATCAGTGGGTTCATACAAGAAAAGCAGCAGTGGTATTTGGAGGGTGGAAACTGATTCAATAAAGTGTTGCTTCTAAGTTTATAGGAGAAAGTTTAGTGTTACACTTATTTGCTTCCACCTAAATTTTCAGCAGAAACTCTTTGGAAGCAATTATGATTCATTTTATGAGAAAATGGCACGTTAGCACCTTGTTCCCTAAAGAACAAAGCCTAAACTGAATGAAGTATAGTAGATTTCCTGCTGAATGCGTCCTTTTTTTCTATTTTTTTTTTTTTTTTTTTTTTTTTTAAATTCAGCTGTCTACCATTTTAACTTTGGCTTGTATGTACTCTAGTTGCCCTGGTATTTCTCTATAGCTTTAGAAATGTATTGAAACTATGCTATAATTGCTGAGGGACAAAAATAAATGGATGTAAAACAAGATCCTCCACACCAGTGTCATTCTTGGAGTACATGTGTTTGAAGTCTAGTGCATAACTGCTTTGCTAAGGGGTTTTTATAACATGGCTGTAAAAACCTGTTCTGAGACGCATGATGTCTTGGCCATAAAATCAATGTCTCTTTTTAATAAATATATATATATTTAAATCCAAGGATTCTTAAAGAGAAGTCTGAATTTCTTTTTATCTGCCTTTTTTTTTTTTTTTTGGATAAACTGTATGTGTACATGTGAATAAAATAATTGCTAGTAAAGATATTTTTCAGATTTTTCCTAACCTGATCTCTTCAAATGTTCGTGTTCTTTCCTCACTCAGCTGGTGGTGAAGCACTTTCAGTTCCTGGTGGTGCAGAATGGTTCCTGCCCCAGCCGCTGGGCTCCTGGCCTGGGACTTCATCATTCTGTGGCTTGGCTTGAAATCTCTTTCCAAGTCTTAATAATGGTAGAGTTTTAAAAATACATTTTAAGAAGACCAGTTGCACGGTCTACTAATCTGGTCGCAGCAGTTGGGTGAGGTTTGGTGATACCAGTTTCAACCTCACTCTGCGGTTTCAGAAGGCAGGAGTCGGAAGGGACTTTGGAATAGTGGAAATGGAGGAGATTTGAGCTGCTTCCTCCTGCCAAAGAGTTGTGCAAGAGCATTCCTCCTCCCTCCATCCCTGAGGGACTGAGTGCTCACTCCTATGCAGTTGTAGAATATTCTTATTTATGTACAAGGAAAATGAAGGGGCTGGGCATTAGTGACTGGTGAGATGGTTAATCTTCTTACCAGGAAAGCTTTATGCCTTGGTTTTTATTGCATTGGTAGCTATTATGCCTCGATGAAAATACTAATCATAATAAGTACTGTAATTTCAACAAATTCTCTCAGAATTCAAATGCATGTGACTTTAAAATGTGTGATTTCAAGCTGATTTTCCTACCTCCTGGGTTGCTGTGCTTCTTTTTAAGCAGAATGTTATTATTGCTATGAACAAGGTAACTTCTGTTGTGCTGAAACAATGTCATATTTTTAGGTAAAACTTACACTGGAATCTAATTTTTCCTGACTGGAGGCTCTAGAGATTTGCTTCTGTTTATTTACTTAGACTGAGGCAACAGTCTTCCTCGTTCAAGGTCAAAACTTGGTTGTACAGAAGTCCTTTCAAATTTTATGCCTATATTGGTTGTATCTAAACATAATTTAAGAGTCTCCAAATCACAATGTCTGACCTCAAGCACTTGGATTCTGTATCTGGTTCTGATAGTTATTAATGGGAAATAGTAGGGAATTTGCCTTCAGGCAAGGAAATGAGGCAAATAAAGTGACAGGCAGGGTGGGGGCGGGAAATGGAGCTGAGGCTTTGGCTTCTACTGGAGTGTGTTCACCTTCCCACTTGTGTACACAAGCACATGTACAAATCAAGTGTCCATGTATCAAATTCTGACATACCCAAAAGCTCCTGTTTGATGCAAATGTTGCATATAGGGGTATTTATTCTGTGAGGGAGAATGTCTGTGCTTTAAGGATGGCTTTTTTTTGTTATCTAATGCTGTTTGAAACAGCCAACTCTTGAACTTCACTTGCAGATGATTCGATAAAGGTCAAAGATTTTCATCTGCTTTGATTGTTTGGGTTTTTCTAAGTTGCAAGTCCTTTTGTATTGCTTTAAAAAATCTAGAATAATACATGTTCTAGTCTGAAGCTGTAATACCAGTTAATGGTTTCCTGCAAAATCAGTCCTGTGACTTCAGCCTTTATACTATTTGTGTAGTAAAAGAGTAGTAAAAGGTCATAGTTGGTGATACCCATCTCATTTCCACGTTCGTCTGCTGGGTTTTAAGAGACTGAGATAAAATGTGTTTTCCATAATGATGTAGCTTAGTTGAAAGCATCCTGTTTCTAGGTTATGGCCAATTTTTCTACCCTGCTTAGGTCACTGGGATAGAATAAAGCAGGTACTTTCCTTCCTCAAGTATGCAGAAAGGGAAAAATAGCATATTGTGTTTGTAACATACTGTAGACAGTGAGGTTAATTTGTCCTCTTTACAATTCCAAGGACCTCGGCTAATTGACAATGAATGGGAGCTATTGCGGGCAGAGGCAGGCAGGGCGGGCAGCCTCCTGGTATGTGCAGGAAGGAATGTAGGAGGTGGTGCTATGGTGAAGTGCAAGGTTACTGAAAGTCTGTGTATTGATGTGCCCTGAGAAGAGCCAGTGAGATTTTTCGGGCCTTTTGCTTCTTTGAGGAGCTGTTATAGAAAGGGAAGCTGTAGTAGAGTGTTTCGCCATGTGTTTACTGAGACAGCTGTTGAGATGAGATCGCCCTGAAGTGGGAACATTGCCTATTGGGGAGATCAGAGGAGGGCCAACAATTGGAATAAAAATGAGGATTATGGCTAAACATAACTGTTGCCTCTTAAACAAAGTAGAGAGTTATGAATATCTAAATTTAGGCTATATTATTGAGTACACTTTCTATAAGAGAGCACGAGACTTGGCTTGAGAATGCACCTATTTTAGGATATGGATGATATCATTTGGTAGAGGTGACATAAAACTTCAGTTAATGCTTTCAGAACATTTTGAAATATTGAGGAGAGTTACAAGTATTATTTGTACATCTTTGCTCTCAGTCTTTGTTATAGGAAGACATGTCCAGAACAGGACTACCAAGATCCTGGATGAAACAGGACATCAATACTTGCAGTTCAAAAGACCCAAACAAGATACATGGATGATGAATTTAGATAAAGTGGCAAAGCCATTATTCAATTAAAAATGGGGTTTTCTTTCTCTCTCTCTTCCTTTTTTTTTTTTTTTAATCATGCCTAACACAATTCTAATTTCAGAACAGCAACATGGGGAAGTGTTGCTGCTGGTGGTGTAAGCATTGTTATCATGAAGCAGGTAAATGTTCCAGGACTTGGGATTTTTAGGTTAATTCTTGTGGATGTGTACATGCCTGCATTAGAAGAGCACTGGAGAGGAATAGTTTTGAGCCAAGCAACACTGCCTTGTGAGGTCCTTTCCAACACCACAGTTGATACTGTCGGTAATGAAGTATTTGATGGTTGCCATTATCAGAGACCACAGTGACTAGAGATTTATTCTTAGGTACAGTCCAAACTAGACTGTCTCCTGAAGTTCACAGCTTGGTTTCTAAACAAGAGAGAGAAAATAACACACCCGTGAATCTGTTGGTTGCAGAGTAGCTCTAATAGCTGCAAGTAATCACTTGCTAGCCTATACTAGAGTAGTTATCTCTCTGTAACTTGGTATGTAGACCTACCTGAATATTTTAAATTAATTACATAACACAAAATCCATGCTTACGAGGGTGAGCTGCTGTTCAAAGGAAATAAAACCTATTGTGGAGCCATTGCTAATAGGCTACTCACTGGAAAAGAAAGTTCTGGACCAGAACTCCTTTACAAAAAAAGAGTGAGAGGACAAAAAATCCCGCCCAACTTCAGGAACTGAATGAAGAAACTTTTGTTTGTTTTTTTTTTTTTCCTAGCCCCTAAAGCAAGGCTGTCATAGATGTGAAGTAGCCCCCTTCTGTCTATAAATTATATAGTTTAATTACGAGAGACACTGTTTCCATGGGAATGCAAAGCCAAGCCACTTTCAAAAACCACCAAGGAAGCCAAATCCAAAATTGATGAAGGTAATGTTTTTCAGGAATGAATCAAGAAGCCAGTTGGTCACAAGCCCCATGTTGCAGTTCAGGAGCCTGTTAAAGGAAGCTTACCAGACACAGCACCTCTGAGGGGACTGGACAGCAAATATTTTCCATCTCAGTAATCCAACAAAATGGCAGAAATCATGGGCTAATACTCAATATACATGAAGAAATATGATTTTTCCCCCCCGGTTCTATTTTTTGCATATCCTACATATGCATTTGGTTTCTAATAAATATCCAGGAAGAAAACTTAAAACAGTGGGGAGAGAATAATTCCAAAATATATCTGAATCCATTTCCCTGGATGTTTTTATGTAGGTATATTTGAATTCTATTTTAGTATTTTATTCTGCTGTTTAACACCTAACTTTACAAGTTAGTGCTCACATGGAGAAATAGTGCATGTGTATACTAAATTAGAGAAGGAATTTTGGGAAGGGCTTATTTTGGCATTATTCTTCTGTCACTGAGATCCATGAGAGGGAAGCTAACCAATACAAAGCACTTCTAAAATTACAGAATCACAGAATCACAGGATGTTAGGGATTGGAAGGGACCCTGAAAGATCAGCTAGTCCAATCCCCCAAACTCCCCTGCAAATGTTGCTAATGGTGAGATACACTAGATTCTTTCATGCAGCATCCACCTGCAACCTGAAACAGAGCTTGTGCAGTAAAAGGATAAGAAACTGTGACTGTGTTAAGAAACTGAAGACACACAGGAACACACTGGCAAAAGACAGGGGCACTTTCACAAGTTGCTGTTACAAATGACAGAAATGACATGCCACTGGAAACTTAACCTCATTATTACACCCTGGAGGTTCTTTGGGCCTCGCTTTTCCTCTGTTACCACCACATGAAGTCTGTCTAATACTTGACAAGCCTATACATTGAAGTGATGATGCAGGAATCTATTTAAAAGCTCACGTGGATAAATCATCAGAAAAGTTTGCTATTTTCAATGTAAAACTGATAGTTTTTGGTGATCATTGGTATCCAATGAATGCTGTGTTATCTGGTAATTTTTTTGCCTTTGTGTTGCCTACACAGAAAGTTGTCATTTCGAGATCATGAAACTTCTGATGTTATTATAAATTGAGCCAAAGGGGAGAAAGAAGGGGAAAATATCTTCCCAGTGATGTCAGAACAGGACCATCAACTTTAATAAACAGAGGAGAAAGATTCAAAGCCAACTGTTCTCTATTTAAATCCCAGTGCAAATCTCATCTAATCTAATCTAAAGAGGCTTTAGGGCTTTACTTGCATCTTGTTGTTGTTATTGCATACATGTTATGATAGTCATTAGTTTAATAATCTGTGGATATATAGAAGCAGAAACAAAATAGTACTTCTGAAGTTAGTCTCCTCATAAATGCTTCATGGCAGACATATCAGGTGTAATCACTGGAAACATTCTGCGTGGCTCTGTCATGTAGAGTTGGAAAAGATGGAAGTACTAAGTTGTTCTTGAGGATATTAGGAAAAATACTACACTCTTTGTCTTTTGTGACAAAAATAAAACAAGGAACGTGTGTAGTGTAACTCTTTAAGAAAGCTACGCGGGTGAAAATGACACTGAAAGAAAGCAGAACACAAGATGAACCCAGTAGCGTTTGAGTGAAGCAACATATGTATAAAACCTACACCATGTGCATATGAGACTGGACATTTTTACATTTGCCATGATCTTACTACAGGCTTCCTTTCTCATGAATCCGCAACATTAAAGGCAGTCAAATAGCAGATGACAGTGACGTGGCCAGCTGGGAAGAAATCCCGAAGGAGGAGCGTGGTCGGGGACCGCTTCTGAACAGCAGCACAAACAAAGGTTCGTTCCCGTACGAACTACTATTAGGAAGTATTTATATTGTGATACAGACTCGAAAGGCCCAGATTAAATATAAACCTTGCTTGTGCCAGGCACTGTGTAAACATATACAAGAGACAGCCTCTGCTCTGAAAAAGCTTCCAGGCTAAATGCAGAAAAGGTTAGGCTCTTTCACTTCCTACCATTGTTCAAATCACATTTCTATTTGTCTTGGTCAAGATTATGAAGGCAGAGGGAATTAATTACCAACTTCCTTTTTTTTTTTTTGTTTTTGTTTTTGTTAGAATCTATGTTATTTACATGTTTCTTTTCTCACTTCATGCTCTTTCCCTTCCTAAAAGTTGAACTGTGATGCCAAAAGACTTACTATCCGAGTGCAAGTGGCCAGGGCATTTTAATCACCACACACAGTAATGGGCATTTCAAGCAATAAAAAGGATTAAATTAGAAGTGGAGCTTGAGTGAAAAGATCACAAAGTCCCAAAACCTTGACATGTGTGTAGAACCAGATTATCGATAGCTCTCTAGTGACACTTTGAGGCCATTTTCATGTACTGAAACTAAAATACGCTTTACTTGTTTGGGTGGCTGGTCTGTGCACAGGCAGGAATTCCCATCCTGGGAGTAGCTTGGCTTTTTGGGAAGGAGGGAACGGAGGTGCCTTGTTTAATGAAAATATTTGCATGTAGATATGTGATTTTTCTTTTGGGGCTGGCTAGTGATGTTCATTTTTCATGAAAATACATCCTCACCTTTATTAAATATTGGCATATTAAAATACAAAAATGAAGATTCTTCATGGATTTTCTTTTCTATTAAGAAGGTGCCTTAATGCCCTGAATTTTCCAATTATTATTCATTATTCCTACATTATTTATGATTTATTTATTTATTATTTATTATTCCTACAGTCTGCTCAGTCCAAATTGTATTTTAAAACAACAGAAATCAGAAGAAAATGTATATATTCTAGCTGACTTACTGCAGAAAAACAAGGGAGTGGAACTACTGGGAAACTGGTTCAGACCCATCATTTGCAATGCTGTGAGTCCTCATGAACAAGCAACCTGATTATCTGAAATGCATATTGTGCATTAAATAGAAGGAAAAGAGATTTTTCATATTTATTTTCACATGGCATTGAAAGAAAGTGGCCTCACTGGTTTGTAAAATTGATTGTAATCACTGTCATTTCTAGCACACTGTGCCTAATTTGTCAGAGGCACCCACAGATCACAAGTTTAAAAACTTCTCGAACTTCTCCTCTAACATAGGGAGGAATGGTAATGCCTGATGACATTCTCACCATCATGTTGCATAAATCAGCTAAAGTGGTAAAAATGCTTGTGGTTTGGCTATATTTATAGATTCTGTGTTGCTAGCAGCATGAGAGAGCTATGGGAGGGAATTTCCCTAAAATTGTTATAGCCAATGTAACCACTGAGACATCTAGCACTTGTTGCTACCAAGAGTGTTAAACTTGGAAAACTCTACCTACAACATGCCAAGAGGAGGAAAGAATAAGTTAATAATAATAAAAAAAAGTAGTCAAAGGATTTCACAAAACATAAGGAATTTAGCTGAACAATTTCTGAGCCATCAGTAAGAGCTTTTGACAACAAAAAGAAATGGGATGTTCTGGAGAACTGGAGAAAGGCAAAGACAATACTGATTTTAAGTATGGTTTCACAAAAGAGTTGAGGAAAAAGAGGAGGGAGAAGTGGTTGAGGAGTTAAAAAGAATTTAAAAAGAAAGGACTAGTAGAAGGACAAAGAGACATGAGTGTTATGGGAACCATGACACTATGAAGCAAGGAGTAGGGAAATTATAGACAAAGCAGCCAACTAAGATAAATGAAAATACACTAGAGCAAATTCATTTGTAGGACAATAAAATGGTAAATAGGCAACATCAGCTTCACAACAATAAAACATGTCAAGTCAATGTGATTTTCTCTTCTGACAATAGATTCAGCAAGAGTCAGGAGCTGTGATGGATCTTGAGTTTGCTAATAGTTTTGATGTTGTACATGCAACATCTTCATAAGCACAGCCAGGGATATAAGAACTAGGAAAACAGCTGCTGAATAAAGTCAGCTGAAGAAAAAGTAACCTCAAGGTATAACACTCAATGGTTTGCTGCCATACTGGGAGGACTGGAAGTGCACGTGAAAGGGAACTCAGAATACTATTGGACTTCACATGATAACGAACTGGAGACATAATCCAACAATCAAGCAGAAGTTGAGCAAAGAGCTATGCTTCAAGGAAGAGAAGAAATCTAATTTATAAAGAGAAAATGGGGGCTACCCAGGCAACAGGAAAGGAGCCTGGGGTTGAGATGGCTCACAGGTGGTGTCGGCCAAGCATTAGTCCTTGTCTAAGTGCAGAGGCAAGGACACAAGAGGGTCATTTTGAGCACCTTTTAAGAAAGATGTATTTTAAGAAAAATCTTGGGCAATATGGAAGTTGTACAGGAAAGCAACACACAGGTTTTACAAAGGAAAAAAATGGATTTCATACTCCAGGTAAGGAAAGGTTTGGAGGACTAAGAGTTTAGTTTGTTTTTTCAACACCTGAAAGGTTATAACAAAGAGAAATCAGTTGTTCTCTGTGGCAGCTGGAGGTGGGACAAAAATAATTAGTATAGTTTGTAAGAAAGAGGATATTGCTTAAGTTGAGGAAAGGATTCCTAACTACAGGCATAATTCAATGGTCTAACAGATTACACAACAGAAAAGTTGGAAAACCTTCTTTCCTGTGGAGGTTTGAGGTTAGAGCAGATAATCTGAAAGGGACAGTCTGTCTTTATCCTACCTTAATGCCAGTGGTGGTCAAAAGCATAGCTCAAGATCCCTTTCCTACTTATATATCTTTGCTTTAGAATTTTAATTCAATGTAGTGATTTCCTAAAGGTCTTGAGAGACCAGGGAAAACTTTGTCTTGTGTTTCAGTAAAAGTTAAGCTGGTGTACAGGAAAGGGAGGGTACAATAACAGTTGTCCAGAATTTACCTCATGAGATACGTATGTATAAACATCCAACTAAATAATAATACACACGCACTAACAGAGAGGCATATTATTCTTAATGTGGTTATCAGTAAAGTCTCTAAGCAGAAACAGATTTTGGAAATAAACCAATTGTTTTTAACATTTATTTTATAAAATAATATTATAATATTAGATTACATGTTAACTATTCAGTATAAAGGGCGGACTCTATTGAGTTAGGTATTATAAACTCACAGCAAAAAATTAGATCCTCATTAAAATCTATAGCCTGTATAGAAAAAGAGTTGCAAACAAAACAGCACTGAAGTATTGCCATTCTGGTTTCATGATGAGGAACTGGTTTGCCAGTAAAAGTGTTCCTGTTCCTTCCTACTTGGCATTAAAAAATTTGAATTCAAATTTGAATTGTTTGTGGTGACCAAAGATTCAAAAACCATCTGCTAAATGTAGCAATTTAAATATCTGCAAGTATAGCTAAATATTTAACTTATGATAGACCTGCAGCAAATGTGTTATATACCTAAATAGTGTTATAGAGCGCAACTATACACAAAGGCAAACACATCTGTAACATGCTGACCAGCAGTAGAGATTATTCAGAAACAAAAATTTTTCAGCAGAGACACATCATTCTTCACTGAATTCTCCCTTCTGCACTGATCTTCAGCCACTAAAATAAGATCTGCCTTTTCATAGTCTATAATCTCTTGTATTTAGATACACACAATAATGTAGTGCGTGTGTCCATATCCATATCCATATCCATATCCATATCCACATATATAGCCTACAAACAACAGCAGTGATGATCTTGTTTGCTTCACTGTACTGACCACATTTGAACAGGTTATGAGTTTCAGGGAACATTGTGTCAGGTGCTCCATCACAATTTCAGTTATTATATATTATATCTACCCAGGACACACACACCATTTGGTGTTTTCTCCTAGTGTATACATGTATACAGGATGCCCAGGGAAGTGGTGGAGTCTTCATCCCTGGAGGTGTTTAAAAGGCATTTAGATAAGGTTCTTAGGGACATGTTTTAGTGCTAGACTTAGGCTAGGTTACGGTTGGACTCAATGATCCTGAGGGTCTCTTCCAACTGAAGTGATTCTATGATTCTATTATTTTAACACTCTTCTATGAATGTTACTGGTCTTATTTCAAGGGAAATTCAGCCACCTGCTTCTATGCATATCATCTCATTAATCACTCAAGTGTCAAATAGAGAGTGCAGTGGATTTCCCTCACTCCATGACAGTAATCTCCACAGTCTGGTCAAGGTGGAGATTCCCTGATCTCAGAGTCCTGTCAGTCTGAGCATCTTGGAACAAATATTTTTCTCCCCTTTCTTTCTTTTTAAAGTATCAGAATTTCTCATGTATCCACTAAAACAACATGCAGGAATGTGACTTTCAGATATCTGTTATGAGCCAAATTTCCTCCTAAAACAAGGAAGTGCAAACAAAGTACAAAGCCAAGGTTGAGAAACTGTCAAAAATAAAGTTACACATGAAAATGTAACTTGGCTCCTTTTAACAAGCACAATTTTCATGGAAACTTTAATAATGTCATCCTAAACATGAAGGATTTTTTTTTCACATGCCTGCCTCAGCCAGCACGTGGGTTTCAGTAGCACCTACCCATTATATGCCTGTAACCATCTGAGATGTGGTTATTTATGCAGTAGATCAGCAAATAAAACAGTAATGCAGTGTACCTCAAAACAGAACAGAATGAGGTTGAAATCTCTTACATCCCTATAGTTCAGGTAGCAAAGTAGGAATGAAGAAGAGAAAGGACAGTTGTGTGCTTGAAGCACAAAGCTCCCTAGGATGGGAGCCCTAGGGAAATGTGTCACTGCTGCTGGTTTGCCATACAACCTTGGGCAAATGATTTTAGAAGTCTTTTGTAGGGCTTCATTTTCAGCTTGGCTGAATATTTACCAGTCTAGCCTAACAAAATGGGAACTTGGTATTTAAGGTTTTCTACAGGAAAATGAGGAATGAAGAAGTAGTGGACCATTTGGAAATTTTGTTTTTAATTGGTCTGGGCTGTTCTCCCTATAGAAAGGGGAATAACTTTACTCCTTGACTTCATACATGGATTTGATGCCTAAGCTCCCTTTATAATGTCTGGAGAAAGTTATCTACCTGGGAAAGACTTTTCTAATACCTTGCTCCCAGCTGCCCTGTTTAGCCAGTGGGAAACACAGCAGAGAGGGGAAAGGAAGGATATGGGAGACTTTCTATGTATGTTTTGATGTATTTATTTTTACAATAGCTGAGAGTTAGAGTGCTCTAGGGAGCTGCTGGCAAGCTTACACGCCTGACTGAAGAGATTTGAATACCCATCTCACAGAAAAGTCCCCCCACTCCCGATGTATTCACTCTTGCAGGAGAGAAGCAGTAGGAAAGGGAGAGTTTAATATCGCTCTCACTGAGGCCATCCCACTGGGCTCCAAATTATTCCATACTTAGTGGACCAGAGAATGAGCTACCTTAGTTCTTACTTTTTCCTGGATTTAAGTACTTGAGTTTAAAGGTTTATTCTTTTTTCCAAAAATGGACTTTTGTCAATGCAGGTTGTAAGCTTTACAAGGACATAAAGAGGGTGTAAAGTCTTTTCAGTGTTGTAGCAACAGCCTTTGTGATTTTCTGACTTAAGTGCATATTCGTCAACTTTTCTATTTCGTCTAGTTTTTGTATGTGATTTCTCTGTTTTAGATTAAAAGGGCAAGAAACAGTCTGACTGTACACAAGCAAATTTATGTCACTGTACTGACTTAAGGTCATCAGGTCTGACACTTTAACTGATAGGAACTGGGAGAGAGCTGACAATACACTCTAAAGCTTTTCATCCCTCATGTACCGAAGCAATGACAGCCACTCTGGCTTTTTCAAGTCAATTTGCCTTAACAGCTGGAGTTCTTGACAAATGTATCCATAACTGAGATGTCATTAAAGATATTCTTAGTAAATGAATCGCTGGCAAACTCATTTTAAACAAGGGTTTAAAACTAAATTAAGAAAAAGAGAGAGGGGAATAATGAAAGAGATCTACATAGTATGCAAAAAAAAATGGCAAGTTGATTTAAAACTCCTTAACCAATTTTCTTCAACCCGAGAGTGTTTTCTTGAAGTGGCTATATCATAAGTGAGTATAAAGACTTCTAGCTTGCCATTTTTGACTTAAACAGATGCAGACAATTTCAATAACAACATATGGAAGGTATTTTTTTTTTGCCATGTTCATTTAGCTGAAACTATTTTGTTCAAATTTTTCTGACATAATCCAAGAGTAAAACCAAATATGGAGATCCTCAGTGCCAGAAGAATGTAAGAAATTAATGAGAAGTGCTAAGTTGAAGCTAAAATGAAAGTTGGCACTGAACTATGCTTAAACAGTCATTAGAATGGATTTTTAATAGAGCTGTAGTAATCGTGGGTACTTCATTAAGAAAGAAAAAAATACACCCACAAAAATCCTCCCTGGTCATTCATGTATCTTTTAAGGGCAGCCTCACCAAGCTCATTACTAGAATTTGAGATGTTCCAGCAGGCCTTTTAAAAAATACCACTTTTACAGTATGTGTATATATATACATATATATATGTATAAATCTCCATATGTTTTGCAGGAGATGAGTATTGGCATAGAGCACAAATGAACATCAGCTGCAGCTTTGAAAGCCAGTATTAAGCATGGCTGCAAACGTTTCGGTGAACAATGGAAGTGGTAACTGTGAAGTGTAACTGTCAGAATAGAAATTGGTAAAGTCATCCCACCCCCCCATCTAAGTCATGGCCTTATATAATACTAGAATCTCTTTGTCGTATGTCAAAAAAAAAAAAAAGGTTTTATTTATAAATTCATTCTGTATACTGAATCTCGGGGTTGGTAATTTTACCAAATAAGTTATACAATCCACGGTGAGAGCACAGCTGTACCTGCGTGAAGCAAATTTTTGCAGCATAAGTTATTCTCCTCCCATGGAAGAATGAACTGTCAGCGGGATGTCTGACAGAATGAGCTGTCAGAGGGATGTTTTCTTACACCAGCCCAAATGCTCTCAGGCAGGGTGGACAGGGAAGCAGATGCTGGGGATCTTGCACTGCTGAGAAAGCCAGTGCAGCTCATGCAGTATACTCATGAGGACAACGCTGTTCCCCCAGACCATGGGGACAACCATGAGCAGACAGGCATGGATGTGGTGGCACCCACACCGACATGTCCTGCAGGAGCAGTGTGGGTGGCTGGAAGAGGCGAGGCTCCAACTGCCCTGGCTGGGTCTTCTCCTGGCCACCACCCCATCCATGAGTTGCAGCATGAGCTTCCTCCAGCTGCAGACCAGACTGTGCAGCCCTGGGTGGTGGCTGCGCTTGGACTCTGCTCAGAAAAACCTCCTCGGGGATGCTGAGTGCTGCCAGAAGTGTAATGCAGCCTGGCTCCTTGCAGTTGGGGAGCAAAGTTAGCTGGCTTTTGGCCACCTCTTTCATAGGAGCCCAGCAGGAGACTAAGGGTTCCCTCTGCAGAAACATAATTCTCTGTAGCTTGCTTGCAATTTGAGCTATAGCTGTCAAGAGTGAATGCTGCCTGTACTTACCAAGATGCACAAAATAGTGTGAACAAGGATGTCCCTTGTTAAGGAACACCCATTGTTTAACAGTATTAAAGAATGGAATGAATCATGATATTTTTACAGAGAGCATTGCACTAAATCCCTAGCAAAAAATGTTTTGTGTGCAGGCCACAACTGCTAATTGATTTTATCTTGCTGTGCTTTATTCAGCCTTTGCTATGACTGCCTGAAATAAACAGCAAAACTTCAGGGTTTTTCCTGTCAAAGACTGAATTCTGCATGCTTGCTTCATGGGAACCATCTAAACAACTTTATTGCCAGTATATGGAGCCCCTACATACAGCAGGAGCAAGAGCTTATTCTCATGTACAGCACTGCAGTGTAGTAAGTGCTGACTTATAAACAGCTAATGATATAATTAGTGCCCAGACTGGTTCATTTTCGTTATCTTGTTCAGCTAAGCAAACATATTTCAAAGCTCCAAAGGAGTCAGTCAACTTCCAGAAAAGTTGATTTATCAGGAACAGGCAGCCAAAGCTGTTCTGTATCCCTTTCAAACAAAGAATCCTTTCCAAAATTAAACAAGTATATGAACTGCTTCCTGAAAGAAATGTGTCATTTGTGCAATGAAAAAAACATGAGTTGTAAGATGGTTTCTGCTTCTTTTTCGCCTTTACCCCTCCAGGTTTTCTATACTGCCAGCAATTTGAAATCCTACAAAAAACACATCAGATTATAAATGAGACAGAAAACTTAATCAAAGCCTCTAATTTTTAACAAACTGACCATACGAATTATCTAGTATGGAAGTGGAACAGCTACAATGGAAACATTGTGTCATGCTATTGTACAGATTAGGAAGCACCTGATTATTGTTCACTTTTAAATAAAATTCTAATTTATTCTCCAAAATCTATGTTTTCCTTTTTTAAAAATTCAATGAAGCAGCTTTTGCAGTCCATTGTTCATATTCAAACCATCAGGTGAATGCAGATCTAAGAACAGACTTTGCCTCGATACTCTATGTCAGCTGTTTATGTGGCTCTGTCTTCTTGAGATGTTTCCTTTTCAAGAATCACTAAATACTACCAGTTTGAAAAATAAAGCACTTCTGACATATTTCAAGTAGGGAAACCATTAAATGAAAATTATCAAAATCATGGGTCATTTTTTGAAGTGCAGATCATGAAATTTAATTGTCCCTTACAAGAACTGGGCAAATCAAACTCTTATTTTTTTTAAAAAAGATCTAGCTGCTAAGTTTGAGGGAGGTATAACTGTTCACTTCTTTTTTTTTTTTTTTTTTTTTGATTGCACAGTAGTAAAAAACACTGTATAGTGTTTTAAACAACTGTATTAAATACAACCCTCTCTGACCATTTTTGAAATAGAGATACTGTCATTTTCTTAGCATTACAAAATAATTTAGGCACTGTAGATTAGAGATATTAGAAAACTCTTCTGGATCATAAGATCTGTAGTAATTATCCTTCTCAGGAACATTATTTTATTTTATAAGGGATTTAGAACTGATGAAAACAACACAACAAAAGACATCTGTGTGAGGTTTTGAAGACGCTGTGAGAAAAAGAGCTATGGTCAGCAAACTATCGGATTAGCAATCCCATGAGCTAACACTGGTCTCCTCACCATGGTGGGGTCTGCCCAGCTGCTCCATGGATTGCTGTGCCAGCAAGGGTGTCCCATCTCAGTGAAGGAGCTTTTCTCCCAAATTCATAGGGTGCCCTAGACTGCCACGAGCAAGTCCCCACCACACAGAATTTCAGCTGTCCCAGACAGAACATCTGTCTCTCAATTCATTACGACACTCTCTAGGAAGGTACTACCCCTTCTCATTTGCTGTATGCCATTAGTCCTACACACAACCCCATGACCTACTTTCCAGCCTATCCCATTTTTTTCAAATATCCACAATTATCGCATAAGGCTAGAAAGAAAGAAGGATCCCAAATATTCCCTGATGGCCACAGAAAGGGAAAGGAAAAACATTTGCAATCCTTAGTGCCTGACCCCTCTCAGCATTACGCTACACTGGTGAAACACCTTTCACTGTATCAAGAACAGGGCAAAGCTCCTGGAGCTGCTGCCCAGCCTCCTGGCCACTTGGGGTTAGCCCTGCTCCTGGGACCACACTTCCCTCCAGACGTGAGGTGATCAGTCTGGAGGTGACAATTTCAGAAAGTAAAAGTCCTCTATATGTCCCAGTGCTGAAGTGAGCTCCAGCCCTGCAGGGCAGATCACTTCTTTCTGACCCAGCAAGGCTGCATGGAGTGCTGAAATGCCTCCCTGATCACCGCAGGCCATCCCTATGCTGCAATGCGTATCAGTCATATGCTTATGTCCCAAACCAGTGTGGTTCAAAGAGACACACTGGCTAAACTAAAAACACTTGTCCTCGGCTTGCCTTTTTTATTTAAAATCTCTAGCAGGGAGAGAAGTAGAAGAGAAAGACTCATGCTGGAGGAGGACATGTCATCTACCCATCCAACCGTTAAAAAAAACCCAAGTTCCCAAGCATCATTAATCAGGATAGATAGAACATGTATCCTGACTCTGAGTCGGGCCTTGGAAGTTCCCCTATGCCCTTTCTCTTCTGTAAGTGATCAGTCTTCTTCCTTTGGCCCCTCAGTGTGGGCAGCACACGCTGGGTGAGAAAAAGGGTGAACAAAGGGGGCCTACATTGCATGATCTGCCCCTAGACCCACAGGAAGAACAGCTAGCTGCACCACAGTTCTACCACATCTCAATGCCTCTTCAAAGAACACCCTTCACCCAGGAGTTATTTGACTTCAGAGCTAAGTTCCACTTCTCCAGCTTTTATCCCTCCTTTGACCCCTTTTAGGTGTGTGCTAGGAAGCAACTCCTCTCCAGCCAATCTGCAAGCCCACCCCAGCATTTATAGCAGTCATCATCTTCTAGAGACAGGGCATGAAAGGGTGGTGTCTTCACTCTGCATGGGATAAAGGGGAGGGATAGACCTAAGGGCCTTCCCAAACAGCAGTTAGTCCAGAGGAGACATACTGTGAAGTGCAAAAATACTCTATTGTTGTCAAGTGCAAACAAATTTTATTGGCCTCACATAAAGAGGCTGCTGGCAAGGAGTAAACTCTGAAAGCCAGTCCATGCTTGATAGCCTTCCAGGGACTCTCTGCCCCGCTGGGACACTAAAAGAAGAGAAAATATGTACACACAAGCCAGGATTTCTGACTAGAGTCAGCCTACATTGCAATGTCCACAACCAGAAAACATTTTCAGATAGGCCACCCTTGTTTATTTGTGCCATTTGAATACCCTCGGAGTTCATTCAGATTAAATGTACGTAGAAGTCTTTCTCAAGCAGTGGCATGAGTTGGGTTTTTCCAAGAAAAACAGAACACAAACAGGCGATGTTCTGGCCTGGCCCATAAAAACACCTGAAAGACAGAAAGGCCTCCATCCTTCTAAGGACCACACATCCTTAGAAACAGAGTAAACAAAAGCAAGTGCCAATAGCCCTTCCCACCATGTAGTTCTGAGGCACAAACCCAGACAATAGGCTGTCTGTAAATGCACTCATTAAAAAGCATCTGTTATTACAGGCTATGAAAACATAGACAGGGCACTCTGCCCCTAGAGATGAAAGCAACCAAAACCAAGAAGCCCAGGAAGAGAACTTTACATCCCCCAGTGGTCTTATAACACCCTTCTTCTGACCTCCATACCTATGAGCTCCTTTGCTCCCTACAGCTACTTGTTCATCTGCCTCTGGGCAGGGTGCACACTGCCAGCATTCAGGAAGCTGCAGCCTCTCCCACCCTTGTCTGCAGAGCTCCAGGCAGTCCCACCACTGCAGCCTCCTGCCAGCTGCAGAGGGGCTGTGCTGGGAGACTCCAGGGGGAAGATCTCTCCTCATAGAAAAGCTGTGGTCCTGTACCTTCCGAATAGCCCTGATACTACCCTGCTCCTTATTCCCCGTGTTTGCTAGAGCCCAAGGTTATACTCTTCCCACTTAGCCCATCCTTCCAAGTGGCCTGGAGAAAGTAAATGTAGTCCCACATGACATCTACAAGAGCTTTGACTTTCTGGAGGCAACATGTGAAGGGATCTGTGGGAAAGAAAGTGAACAAGGCAAGATCTGTGCTGCTCCTACCCTTGCTCTGTTCATACAACAGAAATGAGATTAGCTAGAAAGGACAGCACGGAAATACATTTTTGAGGGACAAAGTAAAGACAGTTTATCCATCTCTTCATATTGTGTGCCCTAGAAAGGAAGAATAAGTTAATCTTTTCTTTGGCTGTTGCAATTATACAGCTCGGAGCAGACTGTCTACCTTCCTACAGGAGATGTGACAGCTCTCAGTGCCAGAAAGCTGCATTCCTTTGCTTTGAAGAGCAGACTTGTAATTCATGAGCAACAAAATCTAAAGGGAGCTATGAAGGTTTTCTCAAGTAATAATAAAAAAGAAACAACAGTTACAGCCTCAATTGTATGTGAAGGCTTTGGATCTGTTTTTAGTATTTTCACATGATAAAAGGCATTGGCTGAACCAGAAAAAAAGATGACATGGGCCAGATGTTAGGATGCATTATAGACGATTTCTGTCACTGCCCAGTGTCAAGCTGTCTTGGCCATCAGCAGACCCATCCTAGGGTCAGGGTGGATTCTTCTTGCTCCTTCCACACCACACCCTCATGCAGGCAGTGTGGCAAAGGCGGGCGGGAGCTGCAGGCAGCCACTTCAAAGCAGCCAGCACCACTCAGAACTTGCCTCTGGTGGCCCAGAATAAGGAAGATCCCAAAGACACTCATTTTGGCTTTCTTCCTTATCTGCTCCGTTTTGTACAAGTCACATTAGTGGGTCTCTTCCAGTTCAGCTTACAGGAAAAAAGATCTTCGATGATTTTCAACAGAAGACTCAATGCTCAATGAATTGTCAATGCTCAAAAGTTTTTCTCCATACAAATAATAGAGGTGCAGATTTTTTTTCTTTCAAAAACAGTGTAGAAAATTCATCAGGCAGTCACAAAATCCTCTCTCTGTCTGTTTTCCTTGTAAGGACAAAGGCCTTTTTAAAATGGGCCTGAAGAGTAACAACTGGAATAATTTTGGTTTGAACTAATATCTTGTTAGTAGTGTACAAGTGTAGTTTGAGGGACACATAGATGCCTTTCCTCCCCCACAAAGCTTTTTCCTTCCAGTGTTTAGCCTACCTGATACATTAATGACACAGCAGGCTTTAAGATTGACCTTTTCTTAATAGCCATGGCAAGAGCTCTATAATCCTTATTTTCCTAATGAAAAAACAGGCCTGTAGGGAAGTTCTTCCTGTCTCACCAAATACGTCACATACAGAGTTCCCGCTGCTTTTTGCCCTCCTCCAAAGTCCCATATGATCAAGCTCCTCTTCAGTCCCTAAAGATTTATCTTTCCTGCTCCCACCTTCTCCCCAGAACGATCAGGGCCTTGCATGCGGAGGATGGATGAAGAGGAGGGACTGATCCTCCCAATTGCTTGGGTCCCCCATGTTCCTTCCTCAAAGCACGTGAAAGAACAAAAGATGCCAATAGCATCACCATGTGCCCTGGCTGTCAACAGCCAGAAAGGAGAATTAGAGTAACCCAGTCACTCACTCCCTGTCAGGTAGGCACCTCTGTATTTTTAGCCAGAATTTTGCCTATAAAGCCACACATACTTTCTCTGCGTAGCACAAACACAGGGACTTCAGTCCACAGGGACACCCCACACACATTGCCTGCCTGAATCCTGCATGTCAGGAACACTGCTCTTCCTAGCTGTGATTTGTCCAGGAAGAATGGACACAAGTATTGATAAATTCCAAACAGTAAACTAGACACATTCTGCCTAAACAAACTTTCTATTTTTTTCTGGAAATACTGTAGAAACACTACAGATTCCAAACGAGGAGCTTAGTGAAAAGCAGAAAAAGGACCATATATTCCCATTTACTGATTTCACAGCTTGTTAGTAGTTTTCTCTTCATTAGCTTACACAATTTTCCTTGACCTGAAGACTCCTTGAAGGAGCATGCTATCACTGGACTGCCTCCCTTGCAGCTGTTTTTTAAGTAGCCATTTGGTCAGAGACAGGGAAGGTAATTAAATCTCTAAGTACTTCTTCCCAGCTGTTGACAGGATCCTATCTTTGTGCTTTAAACTGAAGGGAAACAGCCATAAATTAAATCTGCTTTTCTGGGAGGAAGAAGACTAGACTTACAACTTAAAACTGTTCAGTCTTAATAAGAGATAAGAAGACCTAGAAAATAAGGTACTGTATGTGTGTTCATCTGTAACATAAGAACTGGCAGGTCTGTAGTACATTTGGTACAAAGTTCCTGTGTTCCCTGGGCAAGTCTTCTCACATGGAGTTATGTCTGAGGGCAATTTTAAAGAACAGGTGTAATACCCTACAATTCATATGGCTAAAGAAGAAAACACAAATGTAACTTTCTTATAGCAATTTTCCAGGCTTGAAGGGATCAGGAACTGATTTGGGGGCATTTCTGCAGAGCCTACCATCACACAACAGTGACACAACCTCCCTGCTGTCCATTCCCTCCCTGGAAGCTGAAGGGGGTCTCCTTTCGCGATGGTGAAGTGTTTGTTGGGCTGGTTTCATGCTGGTGGCTTTGTGAATGCAGCACGTTAGCTGGGGTGAGTGTCTGCAGAGACAGCTTGAGATTGGCCTTTGTGTGTGTCCCCTTGCAGCTGTTACACTGATGACTTTAACAGGATGCTGAAGAAAGCAGATGAGAGCCCTCCACAGTTTTTGCTGTGCACTGCTAGCACATGGTTCTCACTGGTTTCCACTGCTTAACACCTCAAACCAAAACAGACCCTGCCTTTGCGGTTGTCCTGTGCACAAGGGAAGCCCATGTCTGTGTAAGCCACTATGGGGGATTCTCCCTTCCCCACTCCACTGAAGCTGGACGACCCAATTTTCTGCCTTTTTTTACAGTTTGTTTTGTAGGTGTGAATGTCCCTTAGGAGACAGTGTTAAGAAGAACCTTAATTTTCTTGATTTCAGTAACTGTGCCTTACCTCTCAGGTGAGCCCTGCACAGGGTCAAAATAATTATGGTATTCAATGCCAACATGAGATGGAAACACAAGCGATCTCACATATTCAGGCAATTTTACTTGCTCATAATCCCTTATCTTCCTTCTAGATATTGTTTTCATTCTTGCGCACACTTCTGTTGTGAGTTTGTTTCTGCTGAAATAGATCTTTTCAAATTTGGGAGCTGAAGGGCTAAATTTGCTGATATTTGTGGAACTCATGAGAATGATCCAGGCTGAAACTGTTGCTGCACTGACTCTGTGCTGCCAAGCCACTGCATTCCCTGCCCAGCAGCCAGAGGAACTCCAAGCCTGTGTCCCAGAGAAGATTACTGCCTTCTCATTGGGAACAGAATATTGTTTGGTATGTAGCCATAAAGAGAACCTGAACCCTAAGAGCGTGAGAGAGACTGAAAGGTTCCCCTCATACTTAACCTTAGCCATGTTTTCTAATTGCCATTTCATTCACATAATTCTGTTTATAAGACTGGGGCTGAATAGGAGCAACCAAGATAAAAATTTGGTTCTTATTAAATTTCTGCAGCCAAGGGAGACAGAGTTTGTGGTCCCAGAGGATCAAGAAGGGATAGCCATGGAAACAAAAGAGTAAAAGCTGGGTCATAAAATAGCCCAAAGAATTTTTGTAGTTTTTCTTGAGCCATTCAAGGACAGGAGAATGGTGTACATAAAGAAGAACGGATTGAGACCTAGCTGGAAGAAGGAGGGTGTGTAGTCCACACCACATGTCAAACTCATTATCCTGGGAACCATCTTCATTGGACAGGTACCTAATGTAAGCCTCTGTATTTTTGATGAAAATATTTACACAGCTTGCTATGACAAAATCCACCTCTGTGTAACTCTACAGATGAAGAGTTCTCCATTCAGGCTAATTTTTCTCTGCTGCTGCTTTAACTTCATTATTTCTGTTCTGTTGTCATTAAAGAATGATAAGGATTCGATTGTAACCTGTTCTTTCAGTATCTCTTAAAAAAATCAACAATCATGTTAATTCCTGCTTCCACTTTCAAAATAAAACTTACAAGGCAATTAAGGTTGTTTGAGCAATATGCCACCATAACAATAATTGAAAGGACTCACCTTTCCAGGTCACTCTGTCCTCATTGTTTTTGACTTGTTTTCTCATCTGCATCCACTGCTTAAACCTCACAGGCTTTCTGCAAGACCTTTCAAACTTTGCATAATGACTCTCAGAAAATGTCATTTTTGTACTGGCTGTAACGATGGACTGGTGAAGTTTTGAATACAAGTTGTGTACAGCTTTGAGTTTCACTGAACAACTAGTGCTAAAGCCTGTCATACTAGCACCATAGGACTGACATTGCCAATGGACCTGAGTAGCTATGTTGCTTAGTGCTAATAAAATTCCACGAGATTAAGCTGAATAGAGGAGCAGCTCTTTGTATGACAGGTTCTTGCATTCTGTTGTAGATCAGTGTAGCACTAATGTCACTTTAGGCTGGATGAGAAATGGGCCTGCTGCTTTCAATTATCAGGTGGCCAAAGGCTTCCTTTAGCAAAAGTTAATTGGAACATTCGTGCAGTTAAAAATTTACTTTGGCTGTTTTAGCAACTTCAGTGGTGGAAACTAGAAATGCATGAAAATTGGAATTTTACAGGAAAAACAAAATAAAACAAAACAACAAACACACGCACACCAAACCAAAACAAACAAAAAAGCAAACAAACAAACAAAAACAAACAAAAAAACCCCAACCAACTAAAACCAAACCACCAAATAAAAAACCCCATAATTAATAGTCTTAACTCCATATTTTAATGTATTTTATATATTTAATAGATATAGTTCTTCTTTTGTGAAACTTTGGTGCCTACACAAGAGTTGTAATTCTCAAATTGTCTACCCAGCTTTAACTTATCTGAGTAACTAATTTTTGGGGCAATAGAGCCCCTCAGGCAGCCTGTGCTTTTGCTCTCGGGCACACAAATAACATTATTTTGACCTCAGCTTTGGACTACGATGCCTAAAGAAGGACCTTCCACAGAACAGAAATGTTAAAGTCCTGTTCTGAATCTATTCCTGAAAATGACTGAGCTTAAGGCATAACCCCTTCTTTCCTATTTCCAGTCAGTTTACAGGCCTGCATCCCAGTCTGCAGACTGATTTTTGTGGGTCTGATTCTCTGAGCTCCCAGGGACCATATTTAGACATCCTAAATTCCACCTAAAAGTTCATGTTTCCTCATGGCAGTGCTAAGCTCTCAGAGGCCTCTTGCTGACAAGAAACTGAGAGCTCTGGATAAGGCTGGAACTGAGGCCAGCTGAATATGACTCTGATGGCTCTTTGTATGAGGCTTTTATTACCTGAAGAGAAGGGGGTGCTTACAACTTAGGCACTGCAATGCCATTCTTATATCACCCTTGCCAATGTATCACCTCCATTCTTGCCAGATGTCTAATAAAATAGTCTGTGGAATTATATCTTCATGGATCAGTTTTAAAATAAAATCTCATGTTTTAAAAAGGAAAAATTCCAAGCTGTTAGCTAGTATTACAGAAAATAAGGATGACACAGTGTTATAGCTATAAGCTATAGGGTAAAAACAGTCTGCATAAGCTATTTCTGAATCTTTCTTGTCTCCAGGGAAACACAGGTAGTGCACAATTACACATACTCTTCCCTGCAGAAACTTCAGTGGCAGATTACTGATGGAGAAAGGGAAAAAACAAACAAACAAACAAACAACAACAATAAAACCCACAAACAACAACAACAACCGCAAACAAACAAAAACCCAAACAAACAAAAAACAACAAGAAAAACCAAACAAACAGGCTTTAGAGAGAATCACATGGTGAAACTCAAGCCGAGCTGAAATACTCCCGCTCTTTACACCCATTTTCCTTCTGGAGCACTATTGTTACAAACGGTATATTTTCATTTACCTAAATGCAGATCGTTTGCCTTTCCTTTTCAAAATTACATTCAGACTTTGTTTCTTCCATTTGCTATTCCTTGATGCATATTTTGATCTGTTCTTTGTTAGCTGGTACTTCATTACCTAGTCTAAAAGACCAAAAATTATCAACTGTGAGATAACATTATGTTAGTATTGATCAGATTGCCCTTTATATTCAAAACAGAGCAAATGTGCTGTAAGGGACATCTCAGCCACTCAGATAATCAGAAGCTTTTGTAAACAAAGTTCTTTTTGCTATAACTATCAAAATATTAATTCAGGAAAGCTGGAACTGAATAAGTGGAGTTAACCTGTATTTGCCCTTCTTTTTACACATACATATATTTACAGAAAGTTTCTGTCTCTTCTGGTTGTGAAGATAACCTTTCAAGTATAAACTGAGGGGAATGCTGGCTTGAGTCTGGAGCCAAACACATGGAAACAATAACACTAGACATAAGCTGCCTTCATTCATCTCAGTGGGATGCTAGCAATGAAGTCTGCTTATGACAATGTAAAAGCCAGACTTGTTAACTGTTTCACTGCCACATTTTGGTAACAGAAAATCTGATGCAGCTGATCTATTCATCATAGCCTGACAGTCTTTTCCTTTGAAAGGATATGCCATGTAATGTGACTATGTATTTGAAACACATACATTATTTTTGCCTTGACCAGATTATGCTTTCTTTGACTGTGTTAGTAACTGAAGTTCTGCACGTTGAAGTCTGCTCTGTACTAAATGAAGAACAAAGCCTTCTCTTGAATAAGTTTTCTTTTTCAAGCAATCTTTTTCCCCAAGGTGTATTGTTTTGTTTTTCTTTTCAAAAGAGAGTTGTGGCTGAGCAATCCAAGGACTAAACTTAATAGAAGGCATAGGGGCAGATACATCCATCCAAAGGTCTGTCTGTGCTGTGTTTTTTCCAGAGAGCAATGTGTCAGTTCATACAGAGGGGGAATGAACATGAAGCGCTCAGTCAGCAAACAAGGGCTCGGTCAAAGGAAGTTTGCTTTCTCTGGTTCCTTATGGGATTCACTGACAGGATCTGTAGGACCTGAAAATCAGTCTGCCTTAAAACTCTGTTGACTGGGATCTTTGGCTGTAGCTACCAACCTGAGAAGAGTGAAGTATGACAAACTTCATGGCTGAGCAGAAAGCCCGTATGGCAGAAAAGAAAATGTTAGGAAAACGTGCTTTGTAAAAGAAAATAACTTTGTTTACAATGAAATGCATCATAAGGAGAAACAACTGTCAGTTGTCCTGTCTCTGCTGTTCCCATGGAGGCATCTGCTCTTCCCCTCTGTCTGCCTCAGCAAGGGCCCCAGCTGGACACAGGAGCAGTGGTTCCTCTTATCACCTCTCTCCAGTTTGTATTGACAGGAAACAAATATATTTATTAATATAATGCTTTTATGTTATTTACTTTCTGTTGCTGCCTCTGTCCTCCTTCCTCTGTCCCTTGCAAGGCAAATGAAGCCAAAAGGGAACATGATAGCATCACTCTGAGGACTGGGCTGGGTTATAACATTGGAGGGATACAAGAACTTGGAGTAGTAATGTTATAGCAAGTTTTTTGGTTTTGTTTGTTTGTTTGTTTGTGTTTTGTTGTTGTTGTTGTTGTTGTTTTAAAAAAAAGCATCCTGGATCTCTAAAAGATGTTGACTATTCTTGATAATGAAGATTCAGTCCTGTATGGTACCTTGTAGTTTGTTCCTAAGAAATCCTCAATAATCCTTTCCTTCATTCTTGGCTGTTGTTTCCAGTTGCATTGTGTCCCATCCAACTCAGTCCCACTGGACAATGAGGAGAGGTCTTGGTTTTGGTGTATTTGTGATCAAACTTGTAATGGAGATACTAATGGCTGTGTCTCTCTGTGCAAATAGGCTGCCTTTTGCTGAATCCCATGAAGCTGAACAAGTCATAGCAATAGTAAGAAACATTTGAAATTACTTATTCTTATCAGAGACATCTGGTACACTGGATCTTGTTTGCAAAAGTTGTGAGTTCTTTCTTTAGAAATTTTTCTTTGGAAAACTGCACTTTCTCCCCATCAAACTGTTTAACATAATTCTTAATGATTACACATAAATGTTGTGGCATTCTCTTTCTCCAGCTGCAAGCTGCTGTATATTGCAAAGTGTTTAGGTTTGGAGCAAGCATTTATAGAAGAAGTTTACTAAGTTTACTTTCTTAGAAGTATCACTTAACTAATTGTTTTTGCAAGCACAAAACATAATTGTGATAATTGTTTAGTTCTGCGCTTGTGTTTTTGTTGAAGACTGCTGTTGGTGGGCCTGGAGAAGGCTCTTTAGGTTGCATGGGAGGCTTAGGAGAGGTCCTGTTCTCTTCCTTTGGCTTTTGGTCTTTAAATGTCACACTCTGAAGATACACCCCCTGAATCCAATTTAGCACACTGTTTTACAGATGTTAAAAACTGAATGTCTGGATGATTGAGGAAGATCAGGGAGGTAGGAATGGGATATGATGCTTTCTTACACTCAGGTTAGTTAGGTCCTACTCCTCCAGAAAACCACTCAGAGCTCTTAACTGCGGGCTCCTCAGTAGCTTATGTGAAATATGTGGGATGTGCTCAGCCTAACTCCCAAGGGAAACAGGTCTATCTGAAAAACAGATACTCCCTTTCACACCCTCCCTCAACACAGACAGGCAGCTCACTGGGACAGGGGGCTGTAAAATTTTACTTCCAGCTGTGACCTCTGTACAGGGATTTGATTGATCCTGTTCTTGGGCTGCCTTGGGGCTGGTTGCTCCTATTCAAACCCATGGAGAGGAGTAGCAGCTCTATGAAACAAGCTGAAGCAGCTCAAAATAGGTGGTATTGAGTGCAGTCTGTTCAAAGCAGAACACAAGTATGCTGATGGCACAACACGGATTCGTTTTTATTGTTTTCTTTCAAATGCCTCCTAGTGCTTTAAACGGAGAACAAAATCTGTCTTTTCATAAACATTAAAGCCACAATGTTCATCTCAATAGATAAATGCAGATGCAAATATCAGTCCTAGTAGCACAGACTTACCACCCTCACACCATATATAAACACAGTTTCCCGCCATTTGAAAGAAATATTGTATTCTCTGCATTCCAGCTTCACTATTATGTCACTGTTATATACCTGGATAAAATGCCAGCGCTGACAATGTTGGGAAGGTTCATACCTGTTAAACTGTCAATCAGTAAGTGATTTTCTTGTCAATCTGTGTGCTGCTGAAAAGAGCCAGTTCAACAGGCTTACTCCATTTCAGCTTTCTTCTTTCTCTTTTGTACTCTCTCAGTTCTTTTACTGGGCTTATAGGAAAATAAACTGTAAACTTATACACCTAAAAGGCTTTCTTAAAACCATGCAGTCCTTGTTGAAATAATCATTTGCAATTAGATTTTTTTTGAGGGGAGAGCAGCATATGCTTGCATGCACACACACACATGGATACGGAGAACTAAAATCTCAGCCATAATACTGTATTTTTTCTATTGCTGTGATGGGAATAATAAACATGTTCAACTTCCCTCTAGACCATTGTATAAGGTAAATGTAGCAATGTGGTGTTTTCCTTCAGTCTCTGTACCCTTGCCTGGAAATGCGGTTTGTCCTCAGCAGTGAAACACCTACCACTTTGTCTCAGTGTGGAAGGAATTTAAAGCTCTGGAAGTGTTGGAGCTGTTTTTCTCAGGAAGATGAACATCTTATCAGAGGAAAATACCTTGCCTTCAAACATAACTAGATTTGGTTAAATTAGTTTCTTCTTTTTCTGTCCATCTTAGCTCCTTGCATTTTTATTCCTTCTCCAGCACTAACACAGGCGTTTTTACCCTGAAACCCATGCTCTTGTGACTGAACTATCACTATTTTTTCTTTTTTGTTTGTACATATATTAATTTGTGATTCTCTTGAGCATTTGCCCATTCTCATAATTTAAATTTCTGTCATTATGAGGCTTTCATATTATGCATGGCAAAGAAACTGTATTATCTTAGGCTAAAAGAATGTTTCTAGGATTTACAAGTCCATCAGATCACTAAATGCTCCTATAGTAAAACTGAACAGAGCAAAATTGTATTTCATAGGATTAATGTTTGTTAGTTCAAGGCCTTGTCACTACGTAGTATAGGAACTGTCATTTATTCTATTAGCTGTGGGTACATGAGAGAATTTCATTAGCTGAACCACTTTGGAAAATTATGCATCCACAGTATCCACTGTAGTGACTGTGTTTCCATAGAAGATTTTCTTCCCTGGACTATGATGTACTGGTGCTGCCCACCTGGTGAACTCAGTCATCTCAAATCAAAATTAGCCTGAAGTTGCAAACAGCACAGAGTGGTTGCCAGGGCCATTGGGCATATGTGTGCTGACGCACAAGCAGCAGCTCTGGACAACTGCATGGACACGGAGAGCTGCAGGACATGGTGACAGCGCACTGTCCTCTGAGCAAAGTTTCCTTTGATGGCATTGGGGACACTTGGGTCCCATCATGAGAATACCAGAAGCTTGCAAGGCTGGTTGCAATGTTGGTTTTCATTGTTGTTTTGTTGTTGTTCTTGTTTGTTTGTGGGTTTTTTTGTGTTTTGTTTTGTCTTTTCTCCTGTAGTTACAGCGTTAGAGGAAACTGGGAGAACACAAGAGTTAAAAATGGCCTGACAGAGTGCAGGAAGGTCCCAGCCTGTGGGATCCTGACTGCACCAGAGGATGCAGTGCATCAGCTGTGCATGGGGCCAGTCTTACCAGCAGCTCAGCTACTGGGATGAAATGAAAATGCACTCACTCTGAATTTTTGTTTCAGTAAGGAGAGCACTTTAGGAAGCTGACACCTATTTAGTCACCTTGAGTTCTCCCTTTGAGCTCCTGGCACTCTGCTGAGGAGAAATCCAGCTCACCACACACATATTGCTTTGCAGAAGTGATTGCTGCCTGGCAGGGGCACACTGGGGAACAAGGATGGCACCAGGACCTCCTGCAGATGTCACTGCCACAGCTAATATCCATCCACTTGTGAAATTAAAACCAGAAGATTACTTTCCTGAGACAAATCACAGTTTCTTCCTCAAAAGCTTGCTTTTTCAATATTAATGCATGCCAACAAATCCAGGATAATTCATAGATGCATAGAAGTTAAGGCCAGAAGGGATGGTTAGATCGTCTACTCTGACCTTCTGTACATTCTAGACCAGTACATTTCACCCAGTTACCCTTGCACTGTGCTCATAACTGGTTCCTCAGAAAGTTGTTCAGTCTCAGTTTGGAGACATCAAGAAAATAAAATCCTTCAGTTTTTAGCCACGGATTCTTAGTACACTCCTCTCCACTAGATTAAATATCTTATTATAGTACTATCTTCTCATGAAGAAACTTATTCACTGTACTTCTCAATCTTTGATAAATTAAATAGATTTGATTTCTGAAATTTCTCACTGAAAAACACTTTATTCAGCCCTTCAATTTTGTGATTTTCTTCAGTATCTTTTGCAATTTTAACATTGTCTATAAGCCTTGAATAAATGATTGTTCTCATGAATACTGAACACAGAGGTAAACCCCCTTTCCCTAGTTTTCTTTTGATAAAAGGTAGGATAGCTTTGTTCAGAGCACTTTCTGACATAGTCACAGTGCAAATCAGGGGCCATAAGGTAGGCAGGCTGGATAGGGGAAACTGGAAAAATGACACAATTCTTCTTCAGGTAGGGCCACTGACCACCAGGAGAGGTAGTCAAAGAGAAGATGGCTTTTTACTTTGTGATGTCTCCCAGCCAAGTATGGAGGTCTTTCTGGAAGACTCACATTGGCTTCGGCATCACTCACATGACTGTACAGTAAATCAGCCTGGAAACCTAAATGGACAGAAAACTGAACCACATGGGAGGGCATATGGGTCACTCTCTGCTTCAGTCCCTGTGTGTGGGCTGCCTGTAGGGTCAGGTGTCTGCAGAGCCCATGCACATGGAGGAACAGGATGACATCTGCAAGCAGGGCAGCAGAGGAGTGATACACCCATGACTCCTGCTCAACCACAGCAACTGGATCAGCTCAACTAGGCTGTGAAAATACAGTTTCGGTGACCACGACCACCTACTCCGACTTCAGAGTGTCTATGGAATTCCAGCCCAAATTGCAAGTTATATTTGCAATTTGTTTTTGAAATTTCAATGCCCAGTGATTTGAATGGAACACATGATGAGGGACTATCTCAAAACTCCTAACAGAGCAAGACTTCTAGCACTTAAAGCACTATTCCAGTTCAACTTGCTGGGAAAACTGATTTGAGCCCAATTTTTCGTTCAGACACATCTAAAGCTGAAGTTTACCTTCTTGATCATCTCAGCCACAAAGAACATAAAAAAGCAAGGAATTTGTTTCATGCAATATTCTCTCAAGCAATAGAGCAAATATATTAAATTCCCAGATATAAGAACTCTCCAGCCTGAACTGCTTATTCCTATTCTCAATCTGCACTTTATTGCTGTTTCTGTTCTGTTTATAGGGCTGTGCAATAAACCACATCAGTTAAATGATCCCATTTATACAGAAACAAATAAGCAATTGTTTTGTCGAATGATAGGAGAAAGTTGGAATATCTTAATGAAACAATTTGATTAACAAAGCAGCAGAACAGAACAATCCCAGCAACAAAACCAATCTCTGCAGACACTTAAAAAAAAAGTAACTAACTCAGATTATTTCGTAAGACATTCTGTCAGTGTAGCCATGCAACATGCCCCAAATGAAGGGACAATAAATGTTGTTTGTGGATAGAAATGAGTTTGGGAGGAAAGCGAGAACTGAAGGAAAATGGGAAACACTTTTCTGGTAAAGAAACTGTAGTGTGGAATGCACCTGATGTAAAGGAACAAAAATAGGCTAGAAACTTAGTAATCACTAAAGCCCTGATTAAATCACTCCTTTTGAACTCTGACACTGATTCATACTTGAGTTTAGGAGTGCTTGTTTCAGAAATCCTAATCCAAGTGATGATCAGGTAAACAAGTCTCTGCAGTAGACTTGATCCAGTGGGGAAAAACAAACAAAAAACAACAACAAAACAAACAAACAACAAAAAAACCCCTAACAAAACAACAACAAAAACACACAACACAAGGAATTGCATTCAGTATTTTGCCAAAATTCTGCACATGGTTAGTGTAAGTCTCCTCTCCCAGGGATAGATCAGGTTTAAAATAATGATGTTTTGTAAGAAATGCAATTTTTACTCCTCAGATTTTATCCACATGATTTGTTTGTAGAGGCTGTCACACTGTTATTTGATTTTTATTAGTTTATTGTTTTCTAGAGTTTGTGGCATTTTTTAATCGATGAGAAACATGTCTCTGTGATTTTCCCATGTGTTCTCTCACATCAGTGTTTGAGAGAGAACTTACGGACATCTTTGTTATTATTTGAAGTGACAGAAACAGATTGAGTTCAGAAAGTTACTGCTTTTTCAAATAACAGTATGCCAGCAACTGGAACATAACACAGGTATGGCTTTTCCAAGAATAATGTTACTGATCTGTCTGCAAGTCCAAGAGAAGAGAGTGATATAATCTTAGGATGGCTCTATACCAGGAAGGAGAGAACAAACCATGGATTGGGTAGGAAATCACAGACCCGGCCATTGCACTTACTGATGTCCACAGGAGTCAGCATGAAACTGAAAGATCCCAAACCACTTTCATCACATCTTATGTCAAGAAAGCAGCCAAAGCAGCCACCAACAGACACCAGGATGCTGGCTGCCACCACAGTGCAACAACATCAAGCCTCGTATCAGCCTCTCAGCCTAATGTAGCAACATAAAACATTTTGGGACTAAGTGAAGAGACGTGGTTTGCCAATGAAGGTCATCTCCTGTACCGTGACCTTCACAGCAGATGCCATGAAGGCAACTGTGGCCACCATGGCTCTCTGAAATGACAGGGTTTCACCACTACATGTTCAGGGGTTAAATCCTCAAAGCGGATTGCTAGAGCATGTTTTTCATTTGGCCTTATTTACGCAAGAAGGCCACTGTAATCAGTCATTGTTTACAAAACTCCTATAGCATCTGGTCAAATCCATCTTTCTTGCTACCTTCCTAGAAGCAGTTAAAGTATTTTCATTTCTTGCTAAGGATGGTGCTCTTTTCAATAAGAATGAGTGTTTAGATTGCTGCCAATACTATTTTGGATACTGGTATTACTGAAGCATCCCTTACTCTCAGTATCTTTTACCCTTCCATCCCCAAAAGTCAGAATACTTCCAGAAATACAGCTCTACTATTACACTTTAAAAAGCATAACGATGAACAAAACATTTCTTCTGTATTCACTGTTTTCCAGACATGCTTTTTAGTGTTCAAGAGTAGGATGAGATTTACATTCAGCCTCTTCTACCAGAAAAGGAATGTGAGCTATTTCATCATTATAAAACCCAGTCCCATTACACTTGGAAATACTAAATCAATCCAATAAATTATCACTAGGGTAAATGAACACACTTTAAGCAGATCTCAGAAGACTATTCAGGATTCTCCCAGGGAGCTGATTTCAAATTAGTTTTGCCCTTCCCCTGAGATTCGTATCTTTTTCTTCAAGGTGGCTAATTATGAATGTAACTGTAAAAGTATGTACCTATCCATAAAAACTTTCCTTTCCCTCTTCAAGGAAAGATCCTATTACAGATATTGGCACAGATTTTCAGCTGTCAAATCAACAGATTACATAGTATATAGAAACCATGTAATATTTATTAATGTCTCTGCTTTCCACATAAGAGGCAGGCCAGCTTAACAACCTCTGGAGAGCTTGTATCACAGTTAATAAAGACAACAACCTGGAACCCAGGTGCAGCTGCATAGATATTCCTATGTATTCACGTCTTGCATATACTATTGCATTATATTTTACCCTTATATTGATCCCCATACACCTAACTTGTTCAAATCTTGAATAAGAGAACAGAATCAGGAGTGACCCCAGGACTGCAGGGAAAGGGGAGATAAGTCTACAGCCTCCAGCACCAGAATTGGCAGCAGACCTGTGCTGAAGATTGCTGGGTTTGCTTTTTCGATTGCTAATCAAAGTGAACATATGTTGATGTGGGTTATTCTTTGGGGTTTGGTTTTGGAGCTTTTTTTGTGAACCTTAAAAACATACAAAGAAAACTGCTTTTCTTTACAATAGGAAATTATAAATGCAGTACTCACCACTAATTCAGTTTTACTTCTAGATTCAAAATTTATTTAAACATAGTTAGCTTACTAGGAAAAAATATTTAAGAAATAAAATTATTTTTTAAAATGAATTATTTGATTATTCTGCATAGTTTTAGCTTTTGGAAGGGCTCAAAATGGTTTCAGTCAATTCTAAGTGATGTATTTTGGGAGTAAGATCTGGAAAACTTAATCCTAACTCTGAATGACCTATTTTACAGCTAGAACCAAAGTTAAAAAAAAAAAAAAAAATCTAAAGACATTTGACAAGTCTAAGAGCTTCAGTGAGGACTGGAAGACTGGATAAGTCTAATAGGTCATGGTATCTGCAATGAGGAAAAGGAAACAGCTTCACAGTGTACAGAGGTCCAGAAACTAACCTGTTACATGTCTAGCCAGTCCACTTCAAATAGCAAGCAGAAGGTTTGCTGAGATCACAGAAACCCTGACAATAATTGGATCCAAAGCAAGAAGAGACTGCAAAACATTTTGATTTTACAAATAAAAATGAAAGAGAACAGAAAACTTTTTGTAACACAGAATTCTGGGCCCTGCTGTTTAAGTGGAGATTATAAACACAGATATTGGAAAGCTGCAATTGCAGCATGTGATATGCTCTGCAAATAAACCAAGTATCAAGCAGAAAGTGCCACACACAACACACATCACATGTTTTAAAACATCAAATGGTTTCACAGCACTAATGCTTTTCCTGTCAAGAACATACACTATCATAACCTTGTTTCTTCCTGTTGTTAAGATGTTCAGTTGGCCCAAAAAGCAAACCCATAATTTTAAGGGCCCTACCTGAAAATCTTACATAATCAACCTTCCTCCTGCTAAGACAGAATAATTGATAGAGAACTCTGTAACTTGATCAAAGATGTTATGTTTCAGCAATGCCACAAGATGATAAGGCAATATAAATACACACATACATATATATATGTGGTTATGAAGTTACAGAACGCTTGGATCTTTCAAAAAAGTGCAAATCCTCATTTCCCATGCAAGACTGCAGAAGGTTATAGACAGCATGTGCTAAGTCACCAGGCTATAAAGAAGGATATTGTGTTTTGTTTGGCAGACGACAACAGAGAGATTGGCAAAGCACTGAATGCCAAAGGTTTAAAGAATTACAACATCCAGCCAAAGGAGAAAAAAGAAAGTGTAGGAGGAAAGTGACGTTTTTCAGGATTGTGCCAGGACCTTAAGATTTAGTAACAGAAATTGGTTTTGAAGAAGGAGAAACACATTCTGCAAACGGAGGGGAAGGCTAGAAATAGGACTTGGGCATTTTCAAAGCCTTGAGTTACTTGCAAAGAATCCTAGTGTGGAAGGGAACCCATCAGCAGCACCAGTAATGGAAAGAATGATGCTGTCCACAGGTACAGTGATTTCCATGTTAACCATTAGCCTAAAAACACATATGGATCATTCTGCCTTAAAACAGAGAGTATACTTGTTCTATAGACTGATGAAGATTTCTTCAGAACCTACCTAGCTCAAGGTTGTTTGTAAAACAGACTGAAGATAATTGTGAGGTACTCTTTGTGACCAACACATATTTGTGAACCCTCATGGCCTTATTTTGGTACAACAGGAAAATATTAACTGTACATATAAGCCATTCCAGGTACTGAGTGTTTCTTGGAAAAAATGTCAGTCCTAGGAGAGATAGAACATCCTGAGAGCATCTCAAAAGGCATTTGCATCCAAATACAATCCTGTGTTGAGAAAGCATTATTTTTCCCCTCAAAAAAATGGATGGTCTGCTATAGCCTTACAAAGGAAAAAAAGTTTCAGTCATGCCAGGAAAAATGCAGCTCATTGTGCATCCTGCTAAACCAAACCATAGACGGATGGACTGATAAGGTAATTAAAGCTTTTATTTAGATCTTTAAAACCCTGATCTACAGTAGTCTTTCAAAGAAACAATGAGCACAGACATTCACTCTGAATTCAAAAGCAAATGGACCCAGACAGCCACAAAATTTTCACGTGGAAGAAAAAATCTTAATAAAATAATCCTGAGCTAATACACAGAGACCAGAACTGACACACAGAATCCAACACAGAGCACAATTAGTGGATAGTGCATCAAGAAGAAGAAAAACAACAACAAACACAACCCCACACAACCAAAACAAAAAACAACCCAAACATTCAACCCAACTTTGAAACATGTAGGTGGCAGCTTATTGAAAATCTTAGTCTGTTTATTGAAAAATCTTGAATAATACAGCTTTGCTACCTTCTACGGAAAACAACACATTCAAACTCGGCTATTGAAGTGGAAAAGGCTTGTATATTTGAATGTAGCTAGTAAATAACTATATAGTGAGCAAATGTGTTCATACCTTTTCTTGTTTTGTGAATGCTACATAGTAACAGCAAGAATTCAACAGGGCTGATATCATTATAGCTGCACCTGCATACATCAGCTGAGAATTTTCCCCAATGTCTTTTGTTAAATGCGCTTTTACCGCCGCTTCCTGAATGAGGCATTTCCTTGTCATCTGTGGTTGACCTTTTAAAAAATGTTTTTCTATAGCTTCTGTGTTACCCAGCTACTCAATTTTGAACGATTTGTCCCTTTTTCATGGATAGTTATCTGGAAAAAGTATGATCAACTAATGCAGAGCATCCTGTATGTTAAAGTAATATCTGTGCCCTTTGGGTGGATTATCCTGGCCATCAGATTGGCACAAATAATTTAATTAACCAGTTGTTCCATCTTGATCCTACACAAGGTTTAGAATCCCCAAAAAAACCCACAAACAAACAACAAAAACAACAACAACAACGAAAACCAAAAAACCCCCCAAAACACAAAGAAAAAAACAAAAACCAAACAAACAAAGACAAAACAACAACAAAACAACCCAAACCAAAGCAAAAAAAGGTGTTTTCTTCAGCATGGTCATTCCTGGAATGAGAAAAGAGGATCAGGATTTTATCAACAGAACTACTATAATGATTTTCAGAAAATGATTTTTAAAAGTGTCTGTTTAAGCATGTTAAGACCTATCTTTTTGGTCTAAAACATGAACTGAAAGTTTGAATCGGCTGTGCAATGGAGTGCCAACAGAGATGCACAGCTACAGCACTGCATGAAGACAGTGTTTTTCCAGCTAAATACAGATCAGCCATGTCCATATGATCCTACACTGCACAAGTCTGTGCTTCAGCAGAACAGGTGTTCAGGGGAACACCATCCGATGTGATTATGCCACATCTAGTTCCAGAGACAGCTCAGGAATGTCTTTGTCCGCAACTCCAGGATGCAATGCTGACAATAGCTAAACTTTTTTCTTTATCTAGAGACCCTTCAAGAATTTCCATGTTTCCAGTCCTACCCTTCTATTTGCCTTCTAGGCAAATTTAATTTCTGGAATGCAGCATGACCAGCATGTTTGCTTTATACAATGCCTGAAGATAGTGGAGAACACAATGAGCAACTATCCATTCCCTGCATTGCCATACAACACAACCACAGGACCTTCATCTAGGAAGCCCTGTGATAAGAGAGAACATAGTTGGCTGGAGGGGGAGATAGAGGGAGTAATCCAGACACAAATATATTGAATAAAGTTTTTAGTCATACAGTCTGTTGCTATCCTACACACTGGAGAATTAAAATCATATCCATGTAGAAAATTAAGCATCCCATGCTATTCCAAGTCAATGTTAACATACTATCTAATCTTGAAAATGCTGCAGTGGCAGAAGCACACCGGGTTTCAGAATTCTGATCTGTGGAGCACATCCAGGGAAGATGAACACCTAGGAGCCCGCCCACTGTTCCTCTGCTTCTCTTATAGGAGAGCCTTAAGCTTTCTGCATCCCACGAGGTCTCCTACAGGGTATTTCTCCTTTTATGGATCAGCTGTTATGGAACTCACCCAAAATGAAAAAAACTTTAGCTCTTCCTCTTCCTTCTGAGAGAATTCAACCTCACACAGATTGTGACTTGTAGAATCACTAGCCCCAAGAAAGCATGATTTAATCACAGCTCCAAAGCTAAAATGACTTGTGCAAGAAGCAGCATTAGCCTTTCACCAACTGTGATTTGCAGAGAGGGAAGAAAAGTAAATTTCTTGCTTTTTTTAAAATTCAATACTTAGGTACCTACTTTCAGGAAGACTTGACTAAAGAAATTGGAAGGAAATGAAGCACCTCTCAGTGCATATCTGCCAAAGGATGCTTGAGAGGTAGTTTAAAACCATACGTCAGCTTCTATTAAGGCCTACTTCAAGAAGCTACCTGTTCAGTAGGCTCCCAGTGTAATTGTCTCACATCACAGAAAATTTAGGAACAAAGTTAAAGCATCGGCATTCTCCCAGACAATCAAAACTTAGGTGCAGTGATGCTAAAATTCACAATGCTTAAGTCCAATTTATTCATGTAACTCCCAGATACATTATACAGAACACAGTTTCCTGACTTCAGAGCAGAAAGGAAAACTTCAGCTGAAAAGTCTACACAGCTAAAAGAGCAAAATCTTTCTAATGCTTTTTTATAGCATTCATACAATTTTAAGGGAATTACTTCTTCCCTAGAGTATTCCAAATGATGGATCCAAATCACACCAATAGATTGTCATTCCACAGTAGGTTATTTGGCCTATTTAAATAAGACTTTTACAGAAGACCAGTGAACTTAGGGGCTTGCGAGGAAGGGTTCAGATTGGCTAAACCAGCCCTTTTGAAATCTTCAAAATGCATTTCTAGCCATGTGCATAACAAGGGCTTTTTCTTCCATTTCAGGGCAGTGACAGGGTGCTACAACTGCCTTATTTGTTTTCAGAGGGTGTGTTTAATTAGAAGTGATTTATTTCGAAATATGCTGCTTCCAAGTGGCATTAAAGGACAAAGGTCAACATGAATATATGTGTTGCTAATATTTTATACCCTGTGCTACACATGCTTTTTCAATATCTGACATTTGTCTTGCCTGCAGCTATTTTCATTAGGATCTTTATCTATTGTCTGCTTCAGACCATAAAAAGGAAACTGAGTGGTGGTATGAAAACTTGAAGAGACAGGAGGGGATGGAAATAAAATTTAAAAAAAATTATAAAAGACTGTCTTTCATTTACACTGGGCTAGGACTTCCTAATTGTTGCCTCCCTGTTCCTGTCAATTTAAGGAAGCAATAGAATTCACCTAACTAACAAGGGCTCACTGAGAAGTACGCAAAGTGCCAGGTCATCCCATGATGCTGTATCAAACAACAACTTATTTCAGAAGGGACTTTACACTGGTAAGTAAAGAATTCTACACAGATTGCATGACGGTTAAATTGGGATTTTATGATGAATCAGAAAAAAAAAAAAACAGCAAATAGTGGAAGTAGGGATAGTAAAGAAAAAAATTAAAATAAAATCACAAAGCAGCTGAAAGAAGCCTATGACAATAGAATATTTGAAGGATGTGTTCAAGTACTTTTGGCAGAGAAGCAACACATTAAACCCTCACCCCCTACAGATCTCATCAAGAAGAGAAACTCCAAAGGAATTTACAAACAAACCCTCCATCCCTAACAGAACTTCGGGCAGAAGTTTAACAATAAATAAAAATAAGCATAGTAGCAGGAGCACAACAGTGGGTTGTAACAGCTCTTCAGTGTCAAGTTCATCAATGAACACGGGTAACATGCACCAGCATTTCACTGGCCTCATCAGCCGGTGTTGGAGAATATGGATAGAAATAAAAGAGAGCAAAAACTGTGAGGAGATCAAACATGACAGAGTATTTTGCAGACACCTCCTTTTTCTAAAATAAAATAAAACAAAACAAAACACAAAAAACCCAAAACAAACAAATAAAACAAAACAAACCAACCCAAACAAAACAAACCAAACATAACACATAAGGTTGTGCCCTGAAAAGGTAGCCAAGTTTTTGTCAGACCTAACAAGATGTCCTTGCCAGAGCAGCAGCCTAGGAACTCAACAGGAGTTAGGCATCAAATGCTCAAGGCTGTTTTTAATTGGGAACTGTTCTCCTTTTAAAAATCAGATATTTTCCAGTTGTCTTACTAAGCAAGGACTATTTTACTCACTACTTGAACATTAATACTGAAAAGATGAGGCACCTTCAATATGGAATATTTCTGCAGTGCTGCTTTTAAATTGATGTAATTTGTACCCTGAAAAATGAGTGCTATAAGTAAGAAGGAGAAAGAACACCAGAAAAAAACTGATAAGCCCTTCTGGTACCCCATCAAGTGGCCCCTGCCTCTTCCCACCTGCTGTCACCGCTGCACAAGCCTTGCAGTGGTGCCAGCTCATGTCAGAATGAGAGCAAAAGCTTTTTGCTAGGTTGTTCCAAGTCCCAGATCAATTCCCCAACACAGACAGTTATGTCACCTTCCACTTGGTTACTGGCAGAGGTGAGAAGGTGTGAGGGCAAGAGAAAAATGAAAAGCAAAGCTCATCCAGTCCTCCTGGTCTCTGGCACCAGTCTTATTCCACTGGGGTGAGATGGGGATACTCTCAACACATTATAGCCCTAAACAGGGCAACAGTGGTCTTAATGCCCATTCATGAGTTCAGGGAAGAGGCTATAGGAGTTCACTGGGTATTCTCTGAGCTTCTTTTGAGAATCAGAAGCATGTTAGTTAAGTGCTTGCTAATGAGGCTTTTGGCTCTGGTGTTTTACTGAGTCTTCTAGAGGGCCTTGCGCATCTTTTGTATTAGCTGTGTTTAGATTATTGAGAACTATCATGTGCAGGCAGCCCTTGTTTACATTCTTTCATTGCGAGGGAACCGAGCTGACTGAGGTCATACCTCCTCTGTTTGTCCTGGGGGACAGGTCCCTCCAAGGGTGACAGCAGAACAAAGTCCCACATAACTTCCTGCACAGGGAAGAGGGAAGAGGTGGAGACCCCGACTCCTCTTCTGCTGGCTGCCAGCCCCTCAGAGCCACAGATTTGTGCTTCCCAGAAATCACTACAGGTTCTGTTCGGGCACAGGCAACCGGTCATGCCCACCAGCTCATACAGCATGTGGAGCACAGGCAGAACTGAGCTGCGTGCTGCCCACAAACAGAAACGATCCACCAAAAGAAAAGGAACAGAGGAGTGCGCCCTAGCTAACCTTGCAACATCTGAAACTACATAAATATCTTACCCAAAGGCTCTTCTTGCAGGTTTCAGTACTCCTGGTAACTCCCATATCCTCTTGTTGGAGAGCTCAAGTAGGAAATGCCATGGTTGGGACTGTGCAGGCAAGACCTGTTTGTTTTTAAACAAGCAGAGATGAGATTGCTGTGGGGGAAAAGGAGGCTCTGGTGAAACAAGGTCTCCAGGACTAACAGTAAGAGTCCTACAATAACAAATTTCCCTTCTGTCTCCTCTCACATATCTTAGTTTCAGTCTTAACATTAGAGTTCAACTCCCCAGGGCTGGGATGCATTCAGCCAGCACCTCAAAAGCCTTTGTTTCAGTTATACACAAGCTCAGCCTACCCGAGACCTAATTTTAAATCAACCTGAGCTGAACTATGTCCTGACAAGACTGCTACTGAAAGCTGGAGCAAGGCTGTTTCAAGCCAGTGTGTTATAAGAGACGCGCCTTTAGTTGCGGTCTGTGTCAACACTTGTACCTGCAGGAGCTACCCCAACTGTTTGTCAAGGTTTCCATCACTCCGAGCTTCAAAGAGCCAGACCAGTCATGGTATCATGCACTGTTGCTCCTTTGTAGCGTGCCTAGACATGCTTACCACATACTAACAATGAACACAATAGGGGCATGCCAAGACCTGCATTGCAATTCTCTAGCCTGCTTTCAGAAGACAGTTTGGCAATCTGAGAAAAGAAAACAAACAATGAACTCATAGCAAAGTGGACTTGTAACAGTACTGGAAATATTTTTAATATTAAACCCAGAAATTTGTAAAGAAACTTTTTGTGTCATCATGGAGCACAGAGAAACCAGAAGAGGCGTGTATGCAGTAAGTAATCATTGTTGCTGTCACATAAAGGCTTAACTCATGTTCCAAAATTTCAGTTCATCAATTTAGAAACTACAAGAATGTTCAGGCTTCCCATAGCAACTTTCATTTGGAGGTGCTGATTTGTAGAACTGCTGTTAATCTGCCTTTCAACATTAAATCTCAAATGGCTCTTTCAGATTAGGCACCAAAAATAGCTCATATCTTAAATTTAACCCATTGTTTTAAGAACTAAGGCACCAGCCATCTGGGAATAGGAAACACCTAGTAGGGTAAACAGAACAGAAAATACTTTTGTCAAATGGCACAGATACCAGGGGTTGGATGTTTTCTTCCTCCAAGCCTGTTTCTCTCTGACACAGCAAACATATCTTTAGACATAGGCATGAAGAATGAAGGGGGTTTCCAAACAAAATCGATTTAGGAGCTTATGGGAGTCTTAGAGCTGTCTTCTGCATGCAGACCAGACTAAGAAACAACAGCCTGCAAGGTGTAAACAACATAAAGTTTAAATTAGACTAAACAGAGACTTGTATTGTCCCCTTTAGACTGCTGCTGAAAGCTGACCCTTAAAGTACAAGGGACCTGCACTATGGTTTGCAGAGCAGCACAGCCTTGCAGTGGTGCTTCTTCCTCATCCCGTACGTCACACACGTACAGCACAAGTCCTTACTTCTGCAAAACACAAAGCTGTGATCTCAGCACCGCTGACCAAGGCACTGCTTTCCTCATGCTCTGTGAATACATGGAGTCACGGGCTCCCGCTGGTTGTGGGTAGAGGGAACAGGCTTCTGTGTTTCATTCCTGTGCTGCCAATGGTTTAGACCAACCTCCAGTCTGATGAGAATGTGCCACCTTTACTTGTTTTAATGTTTCCCCTTGATTGAAGAAGGGTGTAAGGTTTTACAGGGCAATTCTAGCAATATCTGGCTTTTTTCTTTCCTTTTCCAAAAATTAAAAAAAACAACCAGCAAAAACCAAAACCAAAAAACCCACAAACCAACGGCCCCCTTCCCCCCCCCCAAAAAAAAAAAAAAAAAATCACCAAACAAAAAAAACAGAACAAACAAAACAGCAAACAACACCCCCAAAATAACAGACAAAAACAAAAACAAAACAACAACAACAAAAACACAAAGGAGAGCATTGATGTTTTTGATGTTCAGGTACATAGTGCAGTTTTTTAGACTGATAACATATGTATCTACAGTTGCAGCAGCGTGGTCTATTCATGGACTCCTTTAGTATGTTACCACTCACTGATCACGGAATAAAAAATCCACTGCCAAAAAACTAGGAAAAAAAAGGGAGGGGTGACAGCCAAAAAGCCCTGCACAGCGATGCAAGTAGAGAAGCATGCCCCATTCATTCACATAATGAAAAGGTTAATGTGAAGACTGTTAGAAAAGAAAAAGATTCCATTTAAAAATCCATGGTGTTTAAGTCTTTTTCTTCCAATCTGGGCTGTCAGAAATCTCCCTCATAATTTTGGTCTCCACAGAAAGGTACTAAATAGAAACTTTAAAGGAATGTTGCTATTGTGTTGAAAAACCTTCCGGCCCAAATGGGGTCTCAGTCAGCCACAAACCAGCATGGTTTTCTGACTCATAACCCTTCTCACTCACACTGATCTTCTCTTCCTTTCAAGCCTGAATGCTGATTTGTCCGTCTTCAACTGCTTGCTAGCCTGAAAAAGAAAATAAAGAGCAACTGCTTTTAAAATATTGAGTCAATTTTGTTCTAGGCTTTAATACAGCAGCATGATACAATCTGCAATGATACAGACTTTTTTCCTCCACCAGCTAAGTCTCTGGGGCATTTTATGGAATCAAATATTGTTAAAAGAAGCATCTCACAAAGAAAGTCTTAAAAATAGATTTAAAAACAAAACAAACACACACCAAACAAAAAAAGCCCCCACAACAAGAAAGAGAATTCAGCATATGCATTATCCATGTGGAGCTGGTTTGGCAAATGCAACATGGAATTACTTAAAGCTTGCCCACAGCTTTTATTTTCTTTCTTTCTTCCTACTTCTGGCACCATGATCACGGAAAACATTAGGCCTAGACTATTATTAGTGTAAGTTTCTAACCTAGAAAGTTATTATTCTATTTCTGCCTGCTGCTATCCAGCTTCCATAGCTAGTTTTGCCAAGTCATCTATTTACAACTAATGCCATTTCAAAAAGATATTGTACTCTCTAAGGTAAGCTGAAAAACATTAAACACTTCACTAAATTTACTGCTATCTGTGGCATATAACTTCTTTTTAAATAAGCTCACAATTCCCTGTTCCATTTGCATGTACTCTTACAGAGGTGATACGACTGAACAGAATGACACGAGAGACAGAAAAAAAGGCAAATATTTTTGATGGATTCTTTTGCTGGCAAAAAAGTAATAAACCTGACACGAGAGACAGAAAAAAAGGCAAATATTTTTGATGGATTCTTTTGCTGGCAAAAAAGTAATAAACCTGTCACTTAGAAGACAACATTTTCAAATGGTTGTATGCATTCATAGTTTTAGTGAGCTAAAGAAGCATTTTTTGGTGCAAAATTATACCATAAAAAAAAAAAAAAAGAGGACTAAAAAGAAGATACAGCCATAGAGGGGGAAGAGATTGCAGCTACTTTTGCAGTGGAATGGGGAATAAATAACATATTTGGTGGTGCCGAGGAAACAGCAGTAGAGGGGAAAAAGGACAATGGCTGTAGTTTACCTAATCCACTCCCTCTGCAAATCTACCATTCTTGCCTGTGCTTCAACCACACCCAAGGAACAGATGTTTATGTTTGAAGTTACAATTATATTTATTGAGGTCAACCTTCAATCATTTGGAGTGAATTATAGTATGACCGAATATGGTTCACATGTCAGTCTCCATTTTTGAAATCTTCACCTCAAAAATAGGTAATTATTACAAATTATTACATTAAAAAATAACAGAAAAAAAACCCCACAAAACCAACAAGAAAACCTAAACCACCAACAAAAAACCCCAACCAACCAAAGAACTCACAAACAACAAAAGACCCCATGGTTGGTAACTGTATTGATCATAGGTACTATTACTGCTGCAATGTTATGAACAGTATCTTACAGACTGTAGGTTTGCAACATATATTAACCATATGCAATAATCCTTTTAAATATGATTCAATTTGCAGATTTCTAGATCCCACTGAAAATTTAGCTACAAAGAGCCACATCATCCGTCTTAAACCACTAGCATGTGTGTCAACAGAAACAGGCAATTCTAGGCTCTAGGCAGAAGAAATTCTGGACTCTCAAATTCCTTTTTAGACAATTTTTTTCTCCCCACACACAAGTTCCAGGTCCCAAAATGATACTTACTGAAAGAATGGGAAGCTGTGAGTACATGAAATATATTTTCAGTTGGGCTTATGAATACATAAATGCAAACCACGTTATAAACTCAAGTTTTTGGCTACAATTTAAAGTCCATTTCGAAGCAGCTTTTTTTGCTAAAAGGACAGGGCTACTCCTCTCCAATTACTTCTGTCCTCCCTGCAAGACCAGCCAAACATTGCACAGTCACTTGGGAAACAGAACCAAAGAAGGAATCAAATGTAAAGAAAATAAATCCTGATCCTTCTCCCTCCCCTCCCCAAGAAATAGCTGCTGATATTCTTGTTGCAGAATGAGTAATTAGCAATATAAACAGCTGTTTTGGTCTGTACAGCAACCTATTGCAAAAGCTTCATAGAATGTCTTGGTACAGGTACTGTAGCTCATTAAATCGGAACATCACATGTTTATACCTGAGCAGAAAGTAGTTGTTTACACCAAAAACCAGCCTGCAAAATATCTGAACACTGTATTTTGGAAATACTCTTGAGTATCCTGAGCTCTTCCTAAGACAAGTCATTCACTAAGTGACAACAATATCAAACGTTTTACGAGAGCCTTCACAAAAGAATGGAGATATTAGTAATAAATGAAATACAAGAAAAAGTAATTTAAAAAACCCTTCAGCATTGATAGCCAGCAGGAACATTTTTAAACAAAAACCAACCTATTTTTATTCTTAGCTTTCATGTTTTTAAAAATTGGATGGTGACTGTGTTTGACATAAGCAAAAACATTTTCTTGGATAGGTAAAGCGAA
Source organism: Columba livia (assembly GCF_036013475.1). Lineage (NCBI taxonomy): Eukaryota > Metazoa > Chordata > Aves > Columbiformes > Columbidae > Columba > Columba livia. The sequence goes on from NC_088604.1 coordinate 50,482,211, forward strand.
AAGCAAGTTGTGCTTGAAACATGGATGAGTTTTTAAGGACAAGGGAGATAAACTTCCTTCATCCGGGCATAAACACAAAGCATAAAGTAACTGTACACAAGGCACTAGAGGTCATCAAATCTTGCAGAGAAAGTCTGCACAAGCTATACCAGTATCAGCAACAGCTTTTCTGAAGGGGATGGAGCAGTTTAAAATCAAATGCTTGTGTCCAGGGAACTTGTATGGTTAATTCAAGGAAAGTTGCCTGAGTAGTGAGGCTACATACGAAGTTATGTATTTTAACATTACACCTTGCTTTAATAATAGAAGAGATAACCATCAATCCTCAGCAAGGTATGAGTAGCATTATTATTTTCAATAAATGATTGAGGATGAGGTAAAAAGGTTAACTGCTTTGCTTATCTTGAGTGAGCTGAGGGTTAGCATCACTTACGCATATTCCTGGATTTCATTCCTTTAATAAGGTCTCCACGCTTTGCTGCTTTGCACTGAAGCGAGCCAAAGTCACAAGCTTGGATCTTTTCAGTACCTGTATCTGGAAAATCCAGCTACTGAAAAATAATTCTTGATCTACTTGTCATGGTGGCAGACATTGTATGTTACTTGGACAAGAATCCTGTAATAAACACGAACAAGGCACATAACAACTTAAAAAAAATACTAAGATGTATATACACTGCAAATACAGACATGTATGTCACCTTCAGTTCTGTGAAGTCAAAACTTCTGTAATAAAATTTGGAGTATCAAGCTCCTCACAAAAATCAGCAGACACACTCCTCGCAAATATCAGTGTCACTGATTTCATCCCACCCTTTCGGTACAATCCTACAGCCTTTCTACCAGTTCCCTAAATACAACTTTTACACTCTTTGCCCTAGAGAGCTGATTGGTCATAAACTCACATGGGAGACTGCACACCTGCTCCCACATGTCTCTAAGTGCAGGCCTCAATCAAGAACAGAAAAATGCAGCAAGTCCTCCCCAAGCCTCTTAAGGTTGCAAAGAGCATCTCAGAAGTTCCAGATGCTTTGTGTCTAGAGAGCACATCTAATCTACAGAAGCTCAAGTAATTCATTTTAACAGAAAACCCCCTGCCCCCTGCCCAAATACTCTTCCCCCATCCTTGCAGAAGTCAGCTCAACTGAACTGCAGCAAAAAAATTTAATCAGATTTTTCAATACAGAGTTGGACAAACCCTAATGGGAATCTTACGGGTAGTTTCCTGGCAGGAAGAACACAGCACTAGTACACAGGAATTGAGAAATCCCACTAGACCTTCCCCTGAACATTTCAGAATCTAACCCTTATTAAATTTACCCAAGAGTCCAAACAGAAGAGATTACAATATAAAATAAGATGTTCATGCAGATTAAACTAAGATTTAAAAAAAACAAAACAAACATACTGAAAAGGCTTCAAGAAAACAAAACTTTCCTCCTCTTACATATTCAAGTACTCCTAGTTTTAGTGAAAGTTATTCTCATTGGAAAAATAAAGTCAAATTAGTCAACACATGACATGCCTTCAGAGGAACTTTCAGTGAACAGAACATTTGGACAGAACAAATGCACAAGTAATTCAAAGTAGTGCATTGGAATTTTAACACTAATGAATTGTTTAGGCCACAGACCACAATCCTAGAATTTTATGGAAAAAAGAGAATAGGTTGTTTAAAAAAAACCTAACAAACAAAAGTACTACAATTTATTTTCTATTAAAAGAAAATAATAAAAAAGAGATTGGGTAGCAATACAGGTCTGCATACTTCTGTGCTCACTGCTCTGAAATCTTGCTGCCAAAGCCTGCACACTTCATTAAATGTCAACCTGTAAGACAACTGCTGTAGATTGAGAAAGAAAAAAAGAATGAATGCGTGCACTTAGGTCTCTGTTTTAATTCAGGCAGCAGAACAAATTAATGAAGCAAAGGAGAAGGCAGGCCACAAAAATCTTTCTTTTTAAGGGGGACAGTTTTATGTTGCTCATAGTAGTTAAAAAAAAAAAATAAAAAAAATCATAATGGGTTATAAATTAAATCCAAACTTTCAGTGCCTATCTTGCAAGCTCTGAAAGGTGACCATACACAAACTTAATGAACAGCAAACTAATCACTCTTTTGGGTAGATTCTGAGGTGGGAAAGGTTCTTTGACAGCACAAGGTATTTGACCACAGGGCATTAAACCTTTAAGGTTAAAACACACGTTCATACAACCACTGTATACCAACATCTCACCCATTTATTCAGCCTGTTCAAATCTCACGTTTGTGTGCACCCCATGCAGAAGCCACTGACATGTGAAGTCGATGAAAGCAACACAGCTCAACATGTGTTTGCCCACTGGCCATTTAACTCCACTAGCTACCCGTAGCTCAATATAAGTCTGCTTAATTTCTACAGAGTTCTTCCTCTTTGTAGTTCAATGACGGACAAAAGACAACCAAGTACCATTTTTTTTTAATAAAGATAAAATTACAAAAAAGGTAAAATCAGCTCAGGAAAGGCAAATTACTTTAATAGATCAGTTTAGACATTTAACGTAATAACTCACATCCATTTTTAAATACTATTACATAAAGCATGGTGAAGAAAGAAATTTCTGCCTCATAATTAGAAAACTCACAATACAACTTGCCAAAAACCAGAACAAAGCCATTTGAAAATAAATACGGTCCATGCCAAATAGTACAAAATGAAATCAGCAGTCTCTCTCAATATGAAAACTTTTCTTCTTTTAGGTATCCTCCACCTCCAGTATTATGTTCTCCAATCGATGACAGGCTATCGTTTGTTCAAGGATTGCTGAGCTGTTCTGATTTTGCTCTGTACAAAGGCAAAAAAAAATATGTTAAAATATTTCATTTTTTCAATTATCTGTTTTAGAAATACAATTTTGAACTACTACTCTCATGACTCTAAAACATTCAGTATTATGAAGAATTCTAAGTGATCTCTACAGAAATCAACACTTTGTAATATTTTAGATTAATAAACACTCTTCAAAAAGGTGACATTCATTATTAATTAGTTAGTGTTTACCCTTTGGCATCTGTCTTTTCACCACTGCTGTCCTTGGATTTATCCTCCTCCTTAACATCTGAAAAAAAAAAAAAACAAAAAAACAACAAGATTTTCAATACAACAAGATGCAAGAAAACCTTAAGACTACAATAAAAAAAAAGCATGACCAACTTATATTTTTTTGCATATATTCCTAGCCGAGGAGAAGTAGCTTTTAGAAGAAGTCACTGGTTACATATAACATACAGTGTTAAATCCATCCATCCAAAGGAGTGATCCGAGCACAAAACACCTCAGGGCAAGTCTCTCCTGCCTGGCCATGACGATGGTATACAGTAACGAGACCTGATTTCTCCTCAGCTCCATGGGGTCTTACAGCCCTGAGATGTAGCTCCTGTTCTTGGAAAGGTCAAGAGTCCTTGGAATTACACTAAACCCAGAACCCTACTCGTTTTCTGTTTCACAAAAAAATAAAAAAACAACAAAACACAACACACCACAGTTGGCTCACCCCACAAAAGCAAACAGGATAAAACTCTTTGTCTAATATATTTAAAGCAAGAACCCCTTTTTATCCTTATTTTCATTAACCTATACACATTCCTGTTTTTAAATTTCAAGTTTGTGGGGAAACAACAATAACCCTTGGCTGAAAATAGTATTCTAGTGTGAATAGCTGTATCTTAAAACTGATTAATTTAAAATAGAGATGCTTTAAATATGCTGGAAAAAATAAATCATCATCTCAACAGCTAATTAACTATTAACAGCAAATGCATCTTTCTCCTGGCAGAAGTGACATTGGCAGTTGTAAAATACAGCATGAAATCACAGCCAAGTCCCACCTGTTTTTTTGTCCTCTGTCTCTTTTTTGTCTTCCTCTATCCTGGCTTTCTTTGCTCCTTTCTTATGATCTGCAACATTTCGTCGTCCACCTTCCCCTTCATCTTCAGAATCTGAAAATTCTTCATCACAGGCTATGCGCTTATCAGATGCTCGAACTAGGATTCAGAGTTGTGAAATTAATTGAGCATAAAGTCCAACTACAACAGGCCTAATAACAAAAGAACTATCAAATTAAGAATGAGTAATAACATCCTATAGTCATTTAATGCTGATGAACTAATTATGGATAAAAATACTATCTTTCATGATACTCTGGGACTCTCACAACGACTTCTGAAAATAGCTTTACAGAGACACTTGGGAGGGTGGGAGTATTTGTAACATGTATCAAGAGAATTTCAAATCCTGAAAACTAAATCACAGGAAAAAACATCATGGTTTCAACAGTGCACCAGTAAGAGGTTACCGAATTACTTCAGTTACCATCAAAAAGTTAACTGTAGCAGAAAACTCTTATCTGTAGCTCATGAATGACTGTCTATACAAAGGCTAACAGTGATAGAGTGAAGGGTAGTGAGTATGGAAAACCTCTCTCGCAACAAAAACAAAAAGATTTTTTTGAAAACACAGTATCTTACTTGAGATCAATGGGGAAGAGAACATAACTTTTTTTTGTGAAGGGCAAAAGGCAGAAGCCAAGTCCTGCATACCCTTAGCTACACAATTCATCTGAGACCTCTGGAGTATCTACTCTAGTTTTGAAATAGTCAAGACTGTTTCATAAAATGAAAAAAAGCCATGTTCTTTCAGCATGTTTTTAAACCCCTTTAACAGGTTCGGATTTGTGCACAGATGCCACGCACCTTAAGAACAGCAAAACTGGCAGACTGGTGGCAAAATTACTCAGGGGAGAAAACTGCCAGTCTTCCAATACTGCACTACTAGGACTAAGGTTCTGAACAATCAAATTTAAGACTCTACTTGGACACGCTCTTTCATGAAAACACATTTCTTACTAGAAATGCGTTTATCTGGATCTTCTCCATCCTCGTCTCCACTATCTTCATGAACAGCATCTTCAGGAATGGCCTGCATCTGTACACCAGGTGCATGAGGTAACATACGCAGGTTTTCAAATAAGCGTTGCCTGCAAATAACAGACAAGGAAAGATATTATTACACAGAGTAACACTTCCTTGGACTTTCAATTTGATTCTGAAAACTCTGCATTCAAAGTTAACCTGTTTTGCTTTGTAGTCATTGTTTCATTTCCAAAAAAAAAGGCATGCCAAGTTCAGAAAGTTTTCCGTCTCTAACAAATCATTAGCATCCAAAGTATACTTGAGTATCATTTGCTCTGAACTTTTTAAACACTTATTTCAATCAACTTCAATTCCCCACAGGGTCAGCACAAGTACAGCACACATGGGCTGAAATGGGTGACAGTATTACACTGTTTTAATAAGCTAGAGTATCAAGCAGGATAATAAACTATCCTCTAGGTTCCTTAGAAAGCAAGCCAGACACTTAAAGCATGAAGACTTCCACACTGTGTACAGCAATGACTGCAGAGTCAAAAACGATCCATCTGAATAAGATTCCCTATTGGCTGTTTCAGGGAGAACAGAGATAATTTCTCTCCTGTCTAAGCAACCTGATGCGATGGACCCCACACTCCAAAGTACTATGTGCAGGAAAAGAAAGGACATTAGGCTCCACCTCCAGTAACATTTAAGGCCAGGCTGGACAGGGCTCTGAGCAACCCGATCTAGTTGAAGACGTTCCTGGAAACTTCAAGGAGATGACCTTTAAAGGTCCCTTCCAATTCAAACCATTCTATGATTCTTCTTGGACTTAAAACTGTCATTCCAAATAAGCCCGAGCAGAGAAAAAGGCGTGGCAATCATCACATATTAGCTCTTGTAACAACTATCTCAGTATCCTTCTGCTCAATTTGAAGAGCTAAATAGCAACTGGTGATTTTTTGGAATCCTTACAGTCTCTGCCTCTGCTCAAATCACATGATCTGGCAAAACAATTTTGCCAATCCAGGGAGTCCCCTAAAGTTAGGTCTCTGTGAAAACATACAACTAACTGAAGGATGATTCCCTGAAACAATGGTTCATTGCTCTTTTTGTGGGTGCTGGTACAAGTATGTGAGATTCTATCTCTGGCAACAGAACACACATAATCCATGCTCAGGCAGGTGTTATAGAGCAAGCAAGTTTTACAGCCTACTCACACCACAAACACTCAACAATACACAATATACAGCAAGCAGCCTGGTGGATCACCAGCTAGCGCACTATTACTACAGAGAAATTTCGTAGAATGACATCAATGAAAAATAGGGTTTCTTTCCCCCCTTGCACATTATTAAAAACTAAACCCCTTTCCTTTGATTGTGATTTATGTGTTTGCGCTATGAACACCACTCACAGTCTATACAGCATCCACTTCAAATATTAGAATTTTAACTGCTTTGGTGAATTTTGCAGTTTGACAGTTTTACAGATTATAGCAGTACTGGCAAACTTATACAGTTACTTCACATCTCTTTTCAGCTATTTTTAGTAACCAAAAGAATTTCTGTGCGCCATTAACAGCCCATTAAACTTTAAGTAGGGGTGGGGGTTTATTCTTTTAAACCCAGAGCAGGGATAAGCCTCAGTAAGCAAAGAGTACTCCAGGCTAACTGATTTTCTCTTATTAGTTGAGTACAAGATTGTATGTATGCATACACCATTTGTGGAGTAAAATACTTGTTTACAATCAAACCTTCAGGATGTGAGGAGGAATAAGCTAAGTATCAGAAGCAGCACAGGCTAAAAACGCAAACCCACTATAGCTTGGCAATGAGCACTTCTCAAATCTTGTGGATTTGTCAAACCACAGTCACTCAATTGCCTGCACACGTATCACTATCCACAGTTCTGGATGTCCGAGCTCACACGTGACTTTTTATTTTCACAGCTGACAGCTACGAAGAACGACAATATTGGTTCATGTTTAGACACAGAGATGAGAATTAGAAATCCTAATCATCACCAGCTTCTTTCCTGATGTGATAAACTTCCTACAAAATTAGAACGGGAAGCCAAGTAAAACAGTAATCTCTTTAGTTGCTGGAAAAAGTGAAAATCCAAGCTGGGTCTTAAAATTTTCATATTTATAGCTATAGGACTTCATATGCATACACTGCTATTTTAGGAACAGGCTTTTAAAAAGTAACTCTTCTGACAGAAATTAAAAATATGTCAAACCTTTTCAGTACTTCTTTTTAGTGTGTAACAGAGAAAGGGGTACAGTTTTCAAAACTGCCTAGCAGCTAAACCTCTGAAGAAATCTGATCCACATGACCTACTTGATAGGTAAGGTAATTGCTACTTACTTGATCTTCTCCATATATTCTGGAGTATTCTGATTTGTCATATTTGAAGGGCTAATATGAAGCTTGAAGTCTGGTCCAAAATACTCAAAGTAGTCATTGTATGGCAACTCTGTAAACCCAAACACAAAAGATAACTTTGTGACCCAAAAAGGACTTTAAACATTCTAAATACATCAGTAGCTTTGACAGATTTTCAGTTAGAGAACTATCAGACCTAAAGCATTCAGGCAAGCAATAATATTTAAGTACCATCTGAACTCTTCAGTGTCTTCCTCTAAATTATTCAATAAACAAAATTAAATCTGTTGGCAAAATACAAAGAGCAAGAGAAAGTTCCACTGTAATAATGTTAAAACATACACTGGAACAACCTAAGTAACAAGTTTGGTAAAATAATTAAAAGTGCTACATCTGCAGAAAAGATCAACTGATGATTTCTTATAGCTGCTTTCAAAGCTAGTCCAGTTTGCAAAGTTTAGGTGAGCCATTCGAAATACTCCTTCAGCAAAACATGCAGCAGATATTATTAGGCTGAAGTTCACAACTAGTTCAATATTGAGTGCTGTACAGTGATGCCCTTGTCTGTCTGTTCCCTCCACTCCAGTTTTTGTATTTTCAGAGATAATGGTCCCCCGACTGGAACATCTAGTCTCCAAAATAAAGATGGAGAGTCCATATCAAGGAAAGTCTCAGTAATTTATATTGAACACAACTGTATCTTCCCAGATAAGGTAACACAAATCTAAAAAACCTAAAACCCTTAAGAAATAAAACACTGAAATCCACTTGTAATTGAACCCTATGTCTTTTTTCTTCCTTTAGGAGTATTACAGAATAAGCAATTTGTGAGTTAGACAGAAAGGAGACAGGAAGATTAACTTGCTATTGCAACATTTCAAGATGCACTGTTTCTTCTCAGGATAGATTAAACATGACAGGAACCCACAAAGTTGAGAGGAATGTTAAAAAAAAAAAATCCAAAAGACCTCATATATATCCACTGAATTGGACATACTAATGGAAAAAAGTTCCCAGATAAGGAAAAACTGTCTCTTCAAAAGCTCCAGTTGGCAACAAATATATATATATATTGACATGCAATATGGAAAGTATACATCTTGAAAGGTACTGTCCAAATATTCTTTTCTCACTGACAGCAGCATTCCACTTAAGTCAGATAGAAACACTATGACTCCAGCAACAAATACACAAACAGCAAAAGGTTATCAGCAAAAGTTGCAGTCCAGCAGGAAAACTGCCATGACTAACATAAAACTGGTGTTTGGACTGGTTTGTTGCACAAAAAGGCATTCTAAAAAACACATCCAGAAATATATTTGGCCAGAAATAAAGGGAGTGCAGGAGCTTCGGGGATCTTCCTCAGAGAAACTGCTTCACTATGCAACTATTTGAAAGAATAGAAAGTTCACGATTTCTTCTTTGGTTTTCCAGTTTTTTAAGATAGCTTGCATAGTCAAAATTGAGACAAATGGAAGAGTGGAAGTCAATATACTTTCACTTACTTTTAAGCCACCTATACAATGAAGAAACAGTTATGTTTTACTATGTAAAATGGACACTTGCCTATTGATTGATTACTTGTGAATACCATGTCTGTGGGACTCAGCTTCACAGATCTGCACTACTACAATCAAAACACAGTGTATAGTCTATCATACTGATGACATGCATACTATAAAAAGTTACAAGTAAGGTTCTGTCTTACATGTTTTAAGTTTTCCAAAAATGATCCATTAATTCAAAGCTTTTGCTAAAGCATTAAAAAAGCCCCAAATGCTTAAGTTTATTTAATGCATAAGCTACTGAAAATTTATTGACTAAATTGTAACAATAGCTTTCTACATAGATTATTCCAAACCGATGCATTACAGTTAGCAATAGGAATATTTGCTATGTGTCCCTGATTATTGCTTAATAAAATAATAATTTGGGTATTAATATTTACCATTAGGAATTTCACAATCTAAGGCAACAGCAGTTTCATACGTCCAGCATCGAGCAACATTACGAATAGTATATCCTCCTCCTCCTAACATCAGCAATGGCAAGTTAAATGTCTTTACAACTTCCACGCATTTAGCATGACCTGTCAAACACAAAAAGAGTTGATAATATATGCAAAATATCCGTTAAACAGAAAAACATATAATGAAATATTTAATCAGACATGCAGTCACACTTAACAAGTAAGAATTGAGTTGATTCAAGTAAAACAGAACTGTCTCCCCCTAGAGCTAAGCACCACCTCACAAGAAGTCAAAATCTACAGGTAAGAAACATACAAAATCAACTGAACATTGTCCACCCCAGTCTTCAGAAATTTTGCATGACGGTCTATTGCTGCTGTTCTGAAATTCTCCTAGAACACTGAGTATTTTGTTTTTTCATAACTGATGTCAATACCCAGTGACAAATCCAGGGACAATTTCTCACTCAAATGCAAAGGAGGAAGAAGGAAAACCAGAAAATCAGTACTTGGTCCTTTCTACTTCTAATTTTGAACCTGTATTAGGGGTTACTAAGTCTTGCTTACAGAAGGAACTGGTGCCAAGACAGTACACACTCCAGGGACATACAGCATACTGAAAGGCATCTGTAGCAGGCAGCAGCTCTCTTGATTTCCAAGATATGTAAGATGGAAAAAAATCTGAGCTGTATAGGCAACTGAAGTAGCTTTGCCACCTGGTGCAAATCAAAAAAAGAACCCTGAAACACTGCAAACTCAACAGATACTGTACTGCAATTTGTTGCCTACAAAACTCTAATTGCCTCATTAAGAAGACACAGAAGATGAGTGATTCAAAGAGGCTGGATTCAAGGCTTCACAAAAGTTCAATACACATTTAACATTTGAGCACTTAAACAGAAATAATAAAATATAATAATATTTGCTAAATTAATATCTCATCCCAATTTTAAGAATCACTCTTTTGGGTAGAAATGTAAGTAATACTGAAATAAATTAATGCTATGGAAGTTAATAAAAAATGGCAGTTAAAATAAGGCTCAGTATAACAACCACCACTATAAATTTAACAATGGAGTGAGTGGTCTCACTTCAGTAATACCTATTTTATGCCCAAGATGGTGTCTGATGTTTAGTATCTGCAGTTCTACTAAGTGAACCACTAGTTATTTGCCCATCATATTAAGTGTTGCAAGTTGTTGTCATCCTATCACTCCAGAACATTCCTTTAAAGTTACAGAAAACATGTGCACAGAAGAAAAGGAATCACTTGATTGGAGAGGAAGAACATGGAAAACCAAGCTTAACTTTCTTAGATGGAAAGAAAGAAAAAGGCAGCTTCTGGGTTTCTTTTGGCCATCCTTGTACAGCAAAGAAACAAGTGATTAATAACAGTAATGAACAAAATCTTTGTGATCCCAGTCCTCATCATGAAAGTGATAGAGGTTTCTATTAAATAAAAAGTTACAGACAAACACTTTTACGCTTACCTTTAACAGTAAGATTAAAGCATCCCAGCCTGTCACCAGACAATGAATCTGCTCCACACTGTAATACCACAGCACTGGGCTGATACATCTCCATTACTTTGGATATAATCTAAAACAGTAAGTTGTTAATTCACATTAGAAAAATAAATCGACAAAATAAAACCAGTATCTTTCCAGAGCTTAAAAAAAAAAAAAAAAAAAAAGTACTCACTGGTTTGAATATCTGTCCATACGATTCATCATCTATACCATCCCTCATTGGAAAGTTGACAGCATAGTATTTGCCTTTTCCAGCACCAATGTCCTATAATCAAAGATTCCAAATGCTTTATTACACAGAAACACATGATTATATAATTGAAAAAAGTTACACAATTCTGATATACTATTTTGTACCATTATTCATGTCTGCGTGGGGAAAAAGCGGCGAAGAACCTTACTTGATCCCCCATTCTCTCATAAAATCATTCTGGAGCGCAGGAATTGTAAACCAAGACTAAATTGGCAGAAGACTACATTTTTTTTTAATTGATAGATTTAAGACAAAAAGACAAAATGTAATCGATCCGTTTAGCCCGCTAAAACTAGAGAAACAAAAACAAGCAAGAAAACTGAAAAGATCAAGGTGATATGCATGTTTTCAGTGCTGTACAGAAGGTCTGGATTTAAGAAGGTTTTAAAACCATATTCTTTGCTCCAAACGCAGGATGAAGAACTAGCTGCAGCAAAAGGGAGAGAAGAAAATCAGAGGCAACTTATAGGTGCTTTTGAAGCAACTGAGACTTTTTTAAACAAAAAATTAACTTGCAGATTATGCTCAGATCCATCAGGTGACAAGGCAGGAACTGTAGTAGTCTATCTAACCAGACCTTCCTGGACAACACATGTACTGAAAGGAAAATGTTTGGAGAAAAAAAAAAAGGTGAATAAACCCTGAATCCATCCACTTCTGTTTTTATTTGTAACTGATACTTGCATTGGTTATAAATTCTAAAGAAACAACATAACATTCTGGTATTTGCCCATTCATCAACTGATCAAATTCCCTTGGAGAACACAGGCCTCTAAGTAGCACTACAGTATGAACTGACATATCTACTTACATCCAGGACAGCATCAGTCCTATGATCTAAGATGTACAGAAAGTCAAATAACTTACTAAGGACACTGGAAGTTCAGACTGCACAATACCTTCAGTAGAAAATGGATGAACGCAGCTGAACTAGACAATTTCTGTGAGATTCGGCTACACTGATAGAGCTGAAATCACAAAATCATCAGCTGATGCATGATTTGTTTCTGCATCAAATCTGACCAACAAACTAAAGAATAACAGAAACAAGCATGAATGGAGCCCACTGACAAAAACAAACATAAGATCTGGCTGTTGAAGTTGATGTAAATCAACAGTAATGGCAGATCAAGTTGAGTAGAAGCAACCAGCACAACACTGGTCTCCAGAAGAAATGCTGACTTTTCAGAGAATTAGTTCTCCCTTTAGTTCAATTAGCTTTGCAAGCTCTGGAGGCAGGAAAAGGTTAATGTTTGTTTATGGGGATGTAATAATCACATTAAAACCTACTGAAGTCTGTATGCAAACAACATTCACTTCAAAATACTAGCTAGCAGCACAGAATAAAAGTTATCAGGCCTGAGGTACTGCCTGTCACTGACACTGTGCTAAAAAAATCCCAATAAAATACAATACTCTTCTATCTATTTCAACTACGTATCTTTAAATTCTTTGTCCTGGGTGTAGTGAGGTGAAGAATCCATAAACTTCTCTGTCAACGGGAAGTGCCATTTCTAAAAAGCCAAGATAGCTAACCCTTCAAAAAAATTCTAGTGAAATTCAGCAACAACAGCTTGTCTTTATAAACATCCTGGTCTGAGCTGCTTTTTGTTTGAAGCACCACTACCACCTTGTGGCCAGTCACGTTAAACTACAAGCATAAAAACAATGCCTAATGTGATTTCTACCTAAATAAATCTAACAATTGTAGTAACATTCAGCTCCAACCACACGAAAATGAGCACTTAGCACCCCACTGATTTAAAGCGCAACTTTAATCTACTCCTGTGTCCTCTGGGTATCATCAGCATGCTGGGGAGCGTACACTCCTGGAATATTAGCAGAAAAACGTATGCGTGCATCTCTAGAATCAATATAAAAGTAGTAGGAAAACAGTGAACTCTTTCCCAGCACAGAAGTTTTGTCAGTAAACTTTTTAGAAGAGTTTACATTTTTTTTTTTTTTTAATATGTACAAGCTAAAGGAGAAAGTTGCTAATACCACAGGAATGACTTATTCTGGGAGTGTCTCTGATAAAAAGGTATAATGTAAGAGTTTGAAGCTAGGAATTTGTTAATCCTAATACTTGAAATATTCTTTCAAATTGCAAAATGGAATGATTTCCTGTTTTAATGGACAACAGTCCAACATGAGGAATGATTAACTAACTTAAAATTAATATGAAGGGCCAGGAAAATCAGTTTCCATTCTCAGCTTTGCCAAAGATTCTATAACAGGTTAAATTATAATTATTCACAGGCCAATGCTCCCTCCTTCAAGCTAGCTATAAGGCTTAGCATAGTCTGTGAGGCACGCTAAAGTTCTTCAGTAGTGAGCATCGTAAGAAGTCAAAACACACTTTATGACATAATATTTCCAAAATGAGCCAGCTGTATTACTAGGCAAATAGCATACAGTAAATTAAGGAGGTTATAGCAAGAAGGGTGTTGGACTCTTTTCCCAAGTGACAAGCAATAGGACGAGAGGAGGTGGCCCTGGGTTCCACCAGGGGAGGTTTAGATTAGATATAGGGAAAAATTTCTTCATGGAGAGGGCTGTCAGCTGTTGGAACAGGCTGCCCAGAGATGTGGTGGAGTCACCATCCCTGGAGGTATTCGGAAGACACGCAGATGTCTTCTTGGGGACATGGTTTGGTGCCACTGTTGGGCTGCTGGTTAGACTTGATGATCTTGAGGGTCTTTTCCAATCAAAATGATTTTATGATTCTATGAAATTCAAGTTACAATTGAAGCTCTGGCATAAAGTTATTTTAAGATTTGAAGTAAGTTTTGAAGCCATGTGATTTCCAAACAGCTACTTTTCGCTGTATATATAGAACTGAAATGTATAGATAATGATTATAAATACACCAGGTTTCCAAAATCTCAGTGAACTAAATTAATTATATATTTGAACTAAATTTTCATTCAATTTATCTAGAAGTGAAGGTGTTCATTTCATGTAGAAGCAAATAATTTACTTCCCCACTAGGCTGCATTTTTTTCTTATGTTTCTCAACAAACCTATCACTCAAGACTAACTTATTTTCTGAAAACTTACTGAAGTATATTATTACTGGACACAGCTATTGCAACCTAGTACTACAACAGTATCTACCAGGAAGAGAATAAGAGGAAATTTATCACCTAATAAAATTTCATGTTCAACCTTACCCTAAGGTCCCCCGTGCCTGGAAAATATTCACCATACTTATGGAATGATACTGTCATCACACGATCTGTGGTATAAAATGCTTCTTCGACACCATCACCATGATGGATATCAATATCAATATACAACACTCTTTGGTGATACCTAGGAAGAAAATAATGTATGAGGAATCATCATTATCTATTATGTTCATAATATACTGGTATCTAAAAGGAAAAATGAAAAAAACAACCAAACACTAAAATCCAAGATTATGATCATTTTGATTATTTTGATTGAAGTGATTATATGCTCTTAGAATTCTCAGTACAGTTCAGATAATAATGAAAAATAAGTTTATCTTCATCAAAATAAGTATTTTAAGTACATACTGTATTTAGTATGTACCCGAAGCTGTCTCACTCTGTAGAATCAATACCTTGTATTTCTGTTCACATCACTTTCTGTTGTTCACATCTGCTGAATTTGCCCCTTTCACAGGGCATTTCTTTCTGTGTTCTAAATAATTACCAACACAGCCTGCACTAAAATTTCTCTTAGTGCACACTTCAAACAGCATAGTGCCAGGAGCTGGAATAACCCATGTTCCATAAAGCCCACAACAAATAAATTTAAATATTTGTTTTACATCAACTTTTCTTCTTCACCTCTGTAACTTATCAAGGTAGCAACATCCTTACTTCCAAGCGTATCACACTATTAGCATGAAATAACGACAGTACTGCTTAGCATCTCATTAAATACTGCAAGTTTCAGATCAGTTCATTTGAAATTAATAAAGAAAACAATTGTTCAAAGCCTCAGACCATTGAAAACAACGGTAAGTACCCCTTATATTCTATGTTGTTCAGTAAAGAAAGTCTATCAACATTAGAAGACACATCTTCATCATGTTTTGCATAGTGCTATAGAATGTGAGTCTAAGCAGCCATAATTTCAGGTAGGCTAAGATTTTTCACTTAACAAGACACTGAGCAGGACAGTTTCCTATAGTTACATAACCCATGACTACTTGAAAGCTTCCTTCCTTCACATGCACTTTAAGCTAAAAAATTCCAAGACTGGACCACAGAAAACTATATAGCTTTTCTTAGATTGCAAAGACAGATCCTCCAAACATGCAGTATATTAACATGAATGTCTTAATTAACATGTTAATATTATCTATTTGTGTAGTGTCTTTAGAAACATTTTTCATCTTTAAAAAGCACTTCCAGATCATAGCTGCCTCCCCCATCCCTCACCAGCAGACTCAGCTGCTCCATTCCTAAGAGTCAAATACCTAGAATATTTTTTTGTAAAAAATGAGATTTATGTGTTACTAGAAAGGATACAGTCCTCTGAAGCAGTACAAGTAACATTTGGGATATGAAGTTTTAGTGAAGCATTACTGTTTGAAGTTAATTATTATCACTTTTTCACTACTCCTCTCATTTTTTTATTTTGCAGTCATAGCAGCACAGCTGTTATTTCATTATTTATTCATAACAGCCACATTAATTCATGTAACAATGCAAGGAAGCTCAGTGCATGATTGTCCCTGGATAATCCTGTTTGATTTAGTAAGGACTCCAATGACTGGAAACAAGCAGGCATATTGAGAAACCAAATCGGTGCATGATTGTGAGCATAATGACTGCCTTAAGGGATCAGGGCAGTGATCCACCTAGCCCACTGCTCTGTCCCTATAAGTAGCAATGGCAGATTAACATTTACAGAAAGCATGTAAACCTGTCCATTTTTTTGAAGTCTGCTGCCCTAGTACTTCCCCACTATCTAGAGCTAGAGTATATGGAGTTTTACAGGCTCCACTGCTGCTTGGATCTTTAACATCCATTTACAGACTTCTTGTCCATTATTACGTCTAACCTCTTCTTTGAATCTGTTGTTGCAGTCTGCTTCCTTCCGCCTCCTGTAGCAGCAAGTTCCTGAAGTTCACTATTCTCTGTGTAACAAAGTACTTCCTATATGTCTGTTTTAAGCATATCTCTTATTAGTTATATTTCAGCTTGCCTGTAATTTAGTTTAAACTTCTTGCTGAAGCCAAATCAGGAACAGCTTATAGTTTTCTTAAGTGAAACTGCATAAGTTTAACATAGGCTATGAAAACTCATTGAAATAATAATTAGAATTCGTATCTTCAAACATTTAAGTATTTGAATTTGACACTTTCTATAATTTTATCTTGTTCTCATCATAAACTTACTTCAATAATTCAAGGATGGCAAGCACTATATCATTGACATAACAGAAACCAGATGCCTCTGATTTCTTGGCATGATGAAGTCCTCCAGCCCAATTAACAGCCATGTCTGTTTGTTGTCTGTTCAATTTTACTGCCCCAGCTGTAAGAAGACATACACAAAAATGAAAGGAAATGCAGTCAGAAACTTCTGAAGGCCTTGAAATTTATTACAAGAAATAGTATATTATTTTTAAATAAGCTGATATTAGATCTGATCTCTCATCAATGCTGAGATAGAGACTGTCAAATATGAGATATATCAAGTAACTGATAAACAATTAATTAGTAAAAAACCCCCTTATGTTTGATAGTATATTTAAAACTGAAGCAAAGTTTTAAGTTGCTGATACAAATATAATAAAGTTACAAAATAGCTGGCAAACAATCTGTGCTTACCCACAGAGCCTCCAGTCGACAGCTGACAAAACTCAAACAGGCCATCAAATACAGGACAATCTTCTCCAACATTAACTGTGTAAGAAATGCATTACTTTTCAAAACCACCATTCCAACAGCATTGCTATATGCATGGATAACATAGATGCAATGCATAGTTCATTCAGCATTTTAACTACCCGCCCATGTCATTTTTGTCAAGCTAAATGTTAAAACACTGAAAACAAGGTAAAGTCTTTATTATCTGACTCTGATCTAGCTCTTCTTTTTTCCAGAAAGCTTTGTCTCCTCATCAGCAAGAAAATAGATAATTTTTAGATTTTTTTTTAAGTAGTGCTGATTAATACAGGCCATGTTAAGAAATATAATTTGCTGAGAAGAATGTATCATAAAGGGGTTACAATACTGCCTTTTAAATTGATATAACAGCTGTCAAACTGCATTCCTAACAGTACTTTGAGCCTATTCCTATAATTAAAGAAATAAATTTAACAGAAAGGGTGAGCAGTGAATAATGTACAATTTTTACTATTTCCCTCCAACAGGATTGAGTAACTCCTTTTCTTGACTTTAACACATTTTCACACATTGATTTTTAATTCTCTTCTAAAAGCCATTCTTTTTCAGAATGATTTTGCATTAGAACAGATTTTTAAGACACTTTTGCAAACAGCTCATAAGTGAAGTTTAATCTGTGCATTAGTTTACAGAGCATTATTTCACATCTAGAATAGACCCTGTGAATAGGGAAGCAAAATTCCTTACATAAGGTTAAAGAACATTTCTGCCAAGATGGCTGCTTTTAATAGAGAAGTCCCAAAACTAGCGTAACTAAATGCAGGCACATGCTACTCTTGTTACAATATTTCTCTAACCCACCCACATCATTAAGCCATGTTCATACCTCTGTACTATCGAATATTCAGCTTTAAACAAGGCTAACCAACAAAGTACATACACATAGATTTAGCCTCATGTTGACACTTACATCTCTGCATTTGCTTGCTGTACTCAGACATATTGTCAGGCCTTATTGATCGGAGAAATTTGATGTATTCATCACTATGGTACTTGGTCATTTCCTCAGCAGTAGCTTTGTGGGGTCGCTGATAACAAGTTATAGAAATAATCAATGTTCTGCAAAATCAGCTAATAATTAGCTAAAACAGACAACTTGAAGGATATCAAATCTACTTTGAATGGAGAAGGGTGAAATTTATAACAGTACTGTTTTAAATAAAGCAAGGGCTACTCTCTTGTTAGTATACAGCTTAATTAGTTCTTTGTGCAGTTAACCCAATGTCCCCCCAACACTCCACCCCCCCCCCCCCCGTCATCAAAATACTGGTGAAAAGTCTCTACTGGGCCTCTATATCACTTCTTCCAGACATCGAAAACAATCTGCAGTCCTCACCAGTTATAAAATACTGCTTCATTTCTAAGAGAGCTCTGAATACACTATGCAAGTATTTTCTATTTCCACTTCCACTTCACTTAATTTGTGTGAGAATACTTGAAGCTGTCTAAAAATAACAAAACTAGTGAACATTCTTTTGCTCATACTCACATAAATTTCCATTTTTCTGTACAAGCCATAATTTAGCAGCAAGTTGTGGGTCATTCGGATCCTATGAGGTTTCATTGGATGCCCCTGTCCATAGTAATAGTTTCCAATATCACCTGTCAATATTACACAAATGAACAGCTAGTCATACCATAAAACAGCTTTTCATTGCTAGTTAGAATTATTCCCAGCAGAAAGCAGGTATGGTGATTGAAATAATAAAAAAAACAACCCACACACACCAAACAAAACCCAAAAACAACAACCGCCACCCACTAAACTGATAAAGGAAATAATCTATTTCAAAAAGGCCATGATGAAAATAAACTGCCTATAAAAAGTTGTATGTCAGAAGCAGAGGGCAAAAAGGAGGCCAAACGCCTTTACTACAAGCAGACAGTAGTAGGGGAGCAAAATGCCTACAAGAAATGTTTTCAAATCAAGTGTGAAGAAAATAGTGCACAGGAACTAAAGAATAAAGAAATGGGAAGCAAAACTGGAATTCACAGGAGAGTAGAAACTATTGATGACACAGCCATATTATACCACAATATAGGCTGTGGTAAAACCTACTATTTTGCAGGAGCTGATTTTAAGATATCACCTTCAGCCTGCCCTTAACTACTAACTCTACCAGTTACATTCCAGAAGTTAGCTTCATATCTATTGCTGCAACCACATGCACAAACATTCCCCAGACACCTGCCACTAGGGATCAACAATAGTTTAAAAGAACCTTGTAATCCAGATTAGCCTGGCTCTGCCAAACTGCAGAGAAACTAGACACATAATTAAAATAACTAATTTGATACAAACTTCCAAGAAAAGAATGGCTGCTATCATGGGCTTGTCAAGTTTTCTCCTCTTGGGTACTGTTAGAACATATGTGCCTCCCCTGTGAACACCGACATTCCCAAGAGACAACTCATTTTAACCAGAACTAGTGGTCCATGTTTCTGGAAACACAGACAAGCCTAAATGGTATGTCCAGTTGTAAACAGCTTTGAGTTGGAGAATTCCTAATAACTCTTATTAATAGCATCTCTTTTTTGACAAAATTTCCTGGCAAGACTAATTAACTTTACCTTCTTGAAATTTTTACTTTTCTTTCACATCCTCCAATATGCTCTGCCTTGTCCACTTCGGACAAAATCAATACTATTTTCACAGTGTCATACTATTTTACAAATTCTGGTAGGCAGAGGTAAGAAGAAGCACCACTACATAATGGCTTCAATTTCTTCAACATGAGCTCCACCTCAGGAGGAAGGGAAAACGTAAGCTCACAGTAGCATCACCGACTATACAGAAAAGCAAGCATTACAGTAAGATTTTAAGTCTCAAAGCATTCTAAAATCTATCTTTTAAAGTGACAAGGAGAATAACAACACTTAGGAAAACAGATAAAACTTCATGTAATGTAAAATGAAGTTATGTAGAAAAACAATCACTTAGCACCTAACTTAGTCATCCCACAACAACGGATATACCAAGTTTTAGCACCAAGTTAAGAACTTTGAAGAACTTGGACCTACCCTAATTAAAGTATTTAAGTGGAAGATTAGCACTTGTTATCAGTTATTAAGACCTGGAGTCTTGCAAATACTTCCCACAGGCCTGCACTTTTTGTTACATGCACATCAAGAGCAAAAGGTATTAAAAAAGTATATCCACACCCCTTCCCATCAGCAAAAATATTTTCAAGCATTTTACAAAGCACTACCTTACAAATTTGTTGTTCAGGAAAGATCTACCACATCTTTGAAAACTAGTGACTGGTAAAAGGAAACCAACCATTTATTAGCCCTACTTTGTTTTGTGAAGTTACTGTTAAATCACAGATTCACAAAGCTCCAAGCTAGTAAGAGCTTAAATTTTTGAAAATTAAGTCAACAGTGACTTTTAACAACACGATGCCTCTGAGGAATCTTCATTCCAAATGCATTTGCGTCTTAAAGAATGTGTATGTATCTCATACTTTTTTTTTTTTTTAAACAGGTAATTTAATTTTAACTATTTCACCTTGTATAGTCATTATCACTTACATTTTACTCAGAATGCTGATGAATACGGAAGTAGACAACTATTAATGATTTTTTTTGGTGTTATGTAAAATGCAAGATTTTGTTTTCCCATATGTAAAACAGTAAAAACACCCCAAACATTAACAAGCTTTTCAAATATACTTGCAACAAATACGTCTATATATTGCAATAAATCAATTAAACATTCAAAAGATAATAATATTCTAGATACCACACACTGCAATATACACTTTAAAAAAAAATCAATATATTAATCATACCTTTTAACTTTCACTTTATTTTTTACCAGAAAGGAGAACTTTTAAAAGAATTGTCAAGTTACAAAATTTAATGGGAGTTTATTTAATCAAATAGAAGACCTGTGCAGGAGCATCTGGTAGAAGCATATTGATCTTTCCATGTTAGAGGTCAGCAGTAATGATTAACAATAAATATTGATATAACACACCTTAGCAACAGGCAATACCATTTACATCTTCCAGGTCTTAGCATCACCAACAAAAAAGGGTTTTGGCATTAGCCTCGATGAAAAACAAACACACAAACAAATCTCACAAAAACCAACCAAACAAAAAATCAAACATATGGACAAAAAGCCCATTACGTTTCAAGGGACTGTTGCAATGTGTATGCTGACAGGAGGGGGGAAGGAAAAGATACAAAGAGGTTCCTCTTTCTTCTTTAGCACCTTGATTTCCAGTCAACATCACATCACAAAGTGACTTATATTGGAGAAATCCTGTGATGAAAGCTAAAGTGTCAAAAGTCTCTCCTCCTTTACTCAGTGAAGGTGCCCTTCCTGAACAAACACTTCATCCCCTGGCCCTGAAACATATGTATCTCCTCTTCACATATCACAGTACTGGAATACTTTGGAGAGAAAGACAGAGTGTACCAAGAATTAGTGTGTGCAGAGATGGGACACCTCCCCCACTAAAGTGAGCTAAAAATTCCTGCACTTAGTGACAGACTAACTCTGACTAGCATATACATAAATATGAGAAATGGGTACAGTGAGGCCAAGAGCACAAGACTAGTATTGCAGGTAGCATGAGTACTTGATCCTCAACTTGTTAATACAAAGAAAATAGTCACACATAAGTGTTACGAGCATATTTTATATCACTCATCAGTGTGGGTGCATGTGGAAAGTGCAGAAGAAAAGAACATAACTGAAAGAGGAAGGGGAGGGAAAAATGCAAAGTAGTATAAGCAGAAAGTTGGCAAATCTATTGATGTTTCACAGCAAGGCTTCAAAGACTGAAATTTACTGTTTTATACCAGTAAAAACATCAGCTTAATGGTTCCCATCGAGAAGTAATAACTTAATCTCTGAAAAATTGAGTCCTTAACTAAAATCAGATGAAATAAGTGTCAATTTAATGCTAGCACAAGCTTATGGTCCTGTGCTTTTCACCACGTCACACAAAATGTGATACCAAGAAATGACTAGAAGACCTGCCTGAAAATTCATTTGCTACATACACTGTCAGGTTCTGGATTCAAATATATTAAAAAAAAAAATTATTTCTCAATCAACTTGCATAAATTCTAGAGAGATATATCAAATAAAATCAAACTCACACGATTCCTTTTGAGAGCTTAAGTTTTAGACATTCACTTCTCCAGCTAAGCCTTCAGCAAGGTCTACAGATGTTAAATAATCTAATACACAGAAAAATACAAGAGGCTACATGCCCTCGGGGAACTTCAGTTATGTCTGACAAACAGAAAATGAACCAACAAAAGCTGCAACATCTCCAAAAAAAGCGTGTTAGTGTCTCTAGTTACTAAGATATATAGAAAAATAACACATTTGAATTAACATATTACAAAAGTCTCAGTGGCCTGAACAAAGGGGCAAGATATGACTTATCTTTTGGTACTTTGTAACTTGTAAGGTACATTACTTTGTAACTTGGATAAATTATTATGCACACTGACCATATCTGTTTATTTTAACTATGGTTACCACGAAATCATGAGGCATTTCAGAACTGTACTAAGTGCAGAAACATAACTGCTACAATGAAAAACACACCTAAAAATCTTTACAGCAGTTACATTTGGATTGACTTCTGCAATACTAACGGGTGAACTCATGTAAAGATTAATCTTGAAAAGATCATCAGTGTCTGATCAGTTTGACAAACAGCTATTCAAACAGGCCTAAAATTACTGCACTAGCATTTGAAGGGTTGGGGTTTTGTTCTGGTTTTTAAAATACGACTGGCAAAGTTCTAACTACTGAGCAGAGGGTGAACACCAACCACCATGTTTGGAAGCCACCACACAAAGCATTTATCAGTCTTCATGAAACACTTTTCAGTTCAAGCTTACATCTGCAGAGAAGATAAACTGCAAACGCTAATGTACTTAAACAGTTCTGAACATAGCAGCACATTGCCCTATTAAAACAGGTTTAGTCTCGTCTTTATGGGTCGAACAAACCACATTCTGATGGAGATCTCTCAAATTTTTCATGAAGGTAGAGACTTTTGAACATCCACATTAAATTATGCATAACGAGCAATCTAAACAATATTGCTGGTGAACTGGCATGGAATAAATACACTTATTAACTGTAGCCATGATAGTTGCTGCATGATTCTCTAGAATTGTGCTTTGCTCTACAGGAGCAGAGAGTTGGAAAGACCACTTGGGTCCTGTCCTCACTGCTGTGGGCAACTGTACAACATGTACCTGTTTGGAAGAGGCCGCTGAACTACCTGAGCCTCATGTTGCAGATCGTGACAACAACCTGAAGACACATGGTAAGAGGCTAAAATAAAAGCTACAATATCCTTCCATATTTAGCATGGTTCTAAGCAGTGTGAGCAACAGACTTCACTAAGCTATAGTCATATATACATATATATAAAGACTAGAAGCAGTTATTAAAATATTTCAGCTGAGATGACTGAAGTATCTTAATTTGTACATTTATAGTTCTTCTCATAGTATATTGGCTCAAATTTAAATAAAATTCTTGTCTGGAGCATGATGAGCAATGCAAATTTTGCAAAATGGATGTGGCTGACTTATAAACAAACTGCAGAAAATGAAATCAGGCTGTTTCTATACAAAGTTTATTGGTTCTAGGTACACTCTGAAGACTTAAAACTGGTAATTATCAGAAAACATTAACAGCAACACGGTCTAAGAAGATCTGGAAAGTGACAGACTAATTTGAAAAAGTAACTTCAAATGACAATCACACTGAGTTTCACAAAAAGCATGTAGGAATTTACTGCATCTCAAAATATATGCATATATATTACTCTAATACATTAACACTTTTTAGTGTATACTTTTACAGGCACAAAGTGAAAGTATGTGTGGAGGGAAAATGATGAAAAAAAGGCCATTTACTTTGGTTATGACATGCCTTGAGCATGCTTGAGGTATCTTTGTAATTTTTGTTTTTCAGTTATTTAAGGCTGCAAACACTCCCCTTACTTTGATTCAAGACTTCGCTGGTACAACACAGTTACAAGATACGCAAGAGTTGCCAGTTGAACCACAAATTAGTATTAGCAATATTTACTGCAAGTATTAACTCTAAAAGTTCTAGTAACTTTCTTTCCAGAGGAAGTGTAAAACAACTGTTGGCTTTGCCAACAACAACAAAAAAGACATCAAAATCATTCCAAAGCTGTTCATTTTTGTCACAGATAAAGCATTTTTTTAAATCACTTTCACAACAGATATTCCTTTTACATTATTGTTATCTACATTTATTCTAGCAAGATATGAGCTAAAACTGCTTTTAAGTCGCCATTACCCTGCCACCTGAAAACTTCTTCCCTCTCTAGTTTCTCCCCTCTCTTCACTAGTACAGCTTTTTGTCTGTTAAGGGAGCCTGACACTAGCACTCAGTACCAAAATCCAGGGATTGCAGAAAAACTGAAGGTATCAATATGTCCTTAAGTACAGCCGCCAGGCTTCGTTTAATATTTTCCTTAAAAAGCATATTTATTTTAAAAATGCAAACATTTGCAGAGAGAAAGCTTCTAAACTATCATCACAGTCCTCCTTTCAACAAGGCAAAAAGTGATTCCTCTTCTCAAAGAAAAGAAAGATTCCAGCCTCACCAAAATTATCCCTAACTAGGGCCTCCTTTCCCCTTTAGGCTGAACAAAGAACCAGAGCTAGCAACAAAGAGAAGGGGGCGGCAACCACCACTCTGCCTCCTTTAGTGTGGTTAAAAAAAAAAAAAAAAAAAGGCCCCACAAGGTCTGCCATTTCTAAAGAATGGCAGATTTGTTACAGCAGCAGATACCTTTAATATCTTAGTGGGTTTAGCCATCCATCTTCATTTCCAAAATGGTGAAAACACCAAAGCAAGACGGCAAAACAGCCTCAAACCTCTGTCTCCTGGCTACTACCAACACCAGTCTCAGATGCCAACTTAAAGGACTGTTACAATAGAAGGCAATTAAAAAAAAAATCAGATCTCTTAACTAATCTGACCAACGAGTTTACCCTCCCAGTACAAAAAATGAAAAGCAAATGCAAACTCAAGAGGAAAACGAAAAGTTCTCGCTGCTGTGGTCACAGAGAACCACAAACAAGTTGCTGCAAATATCTGAAACTAAGCACGAGCTTTATGTACTTTTTCGTCGTGACTTACAATGCAGATCACAAGTCACTCTGTCCTCATCAGACAAGGGTGCAACTTGGTAAGCCTGCAAGCAACTCAAATTTCAGTATTATTAAACACCTACACATGCAGCTTTTGTGTTTTGCTGGAGGAGAGGCTTCTGGCAGCCAAACCTCCACTCTAATGCATGTTCGTTTGAGGTTGGGGGGGCAGAGCCCCCTCCGCACAGCAGATCTCTGCATGAAAGCCAGAGAAAAGGGAAGGCCTCAGCTCAACAATCACCAGGTGCCGAAGGCACACATGGCCTACACTTTTTTTTTGCAGGGGAGGAGCCAGACTCGGCAGCGACTCCAACGCCTCTATGCTTGGCGAATGAAGGGGAGTGTCTCAACTTTTCTTCTTTTTGGTGGGGAGCGGGGGAGTGTGTGTGTGTGTCGGGGAGAAACAATAGACGTAGCATACACCGCCGGGCCAGGCAGCTCCCCGACCCGCACCTCGCCCGGCTCCGACCGCCGCCGCCTCCCCCACCCTCCCCGATCCCCGCCGCCCCTTTCCCGTCGTCCGGCGGCCCCCGGGGCTCAGTCTCACAGCGAGGGCCGAGGGCGCCGGGCCGATAGCGGGAGCGAGGCATTGCGGCGCAGGTGGAGGCGCCGGAGACCCCCGGGCTCTGTGGAACCGAGAGGGAGAACTCGTTCCGCGGGGGAGGGGGCGCCCGTAATGGCGGGGCCAGGGGCAGGCCGACCCAGGCAGCCGTTACAGGGGCTCCCCCCACTCACACACACGCGCGCTCCCGCGCCGGCCCCGCTCACCGTCATAGTAGTAGCAGACTTTCTTCTTGCCGCCGCCCTGACTGTACGCCATAGGGCTGCCGCGCCGGGGCCGAGCCGGGGCTGGGGGGAGGGAGCGGGAGGTCGAGGCGAGCGCCGAGCCGGCACGGAGGGAGGGAAAGAGGGAGGGGGCGGACACGGGAGAGCGGGAACTCGCGACGCCGGGCCACGGGCAGCGCGAGCGGGCCCGATCATCGGTAGCGGGAGGGGGAGAGCAAGCGGGAAGCGCCCAATCCGCTGCCGCCGGGGGAATCGAGGGAGATAAGGAGGCAAAAAGGAGGCGTCCGAGCAAGCAAGGGCTCTTGCCTGCTTGTCACTGCCCTTGTCCCTTAGCCGCACACAAATTCAAGCAAGAAGCCACCGGAAAATCCTCACAATCGAATTATTGGAGAAAGCTTTTTCCTCGCCCACCCCCACGCCGCGCAGTGGTACGGTCCGCCGGCGGGCATCGGGCTCTGTCCCCGCCCCTCAGCGGAACTCTCTGGTGCATGCGCGGAGTGGCTGCCCGCTCCAGCCCCGTGCGGGCGCGGTATCGCATGGCGGTGGCGGGGAAGGGGTAGCGCCCGGGCAGCGGCTGCGGCGGGGCAGCCCGTGGCCAACAGGGAGCCCCTGCTTCACCGGGCGGCCCCGTGCCCGAAGAACAGCGGGCCCGTCCCCTGCTTAGCGCGGGAGTAAGATGTGGTCACTCCCTTCAGCTTCCCGCCCAGGAGCAGCCGGGGCTGCAGGGCTGCCTCGCCCGTGACCGGGAGACGCTTCCCGCCGCGCTGAGTGCGGTGGTGCCTCGCTCTCGGCCCGTCTTCCCGGGACGGGGAGGGGGCAGATGTTTGATATGGTGGGGGCGTCTTGCCGTGTACCACCACTCCCACCCCCCGCAGTGAGAAGTCACACATTCTGCTGCTTTCCACAAGAAAAGTGGGATTTGGTTGGTTGGTTAGTGGAGTTCTCTACAACTCTTTCTTGGTTGTTTGTTTTTCTTTTTTTTTCTTGTGTTAATTAATGAAGTCCTGAAGGTTGATGGAAGAGCTGCTTGACCCCTGTTTGAGAAGACCCCAGCTCTCCGTCCCGCATCCCCCGCCGCTTGCCTCTCCGCCGGGCATCTGAGGCAGCAGGCGGCTCCTGCCCAGGCTCTGGGCTGATGCAGAGCTGGGAATGCTGCTGGCGATACCTGGGCCGTGTTGACACTGTTGCTGCTGAGGATCCCTGCTCTACAAGTTTGGGGCATATCCCACAGGATACGTAGCAATTGCTTTTTCCAAAATTAAGGCATGCTGTGCAAGATGAAGGTAGTTGGGATTTGATATAAAGGGCTTGACATCTGAGTCAAGTTACAGTTTGACATCTGCCAGCTATATTCTCTGCCTGCCTCAGCTCAGCTACAAACACAGGAGGAGGAAATACAGAATGTTAGCATGATCACATTTGTACTTAACTCAGTAACTACAGCTTTCTTGTATTTGCATCTATATAGAGACTCAGACTTGTTAGAACTTGAAGTCTGATGCATCTGAGTCTAGGGATGTGTATCAGTTACACAAAAGATTACTGTTTCTTCAGCTGATGTGAAAATACGATATTTCAGCACTTGCACTCCTTATAGAAGTCCTGACCAAGGTTTCTTAATTTATTGGAGATTGTAAAAGTACCTAGAAAGCCTGACTGTTGCCACATGTACCTTTATATTAGATTATATAAATGCCTACTTGTTATCAGTGTCACTCATCAAAACCAATACATGCCCAAACATAGGATAGTTCATTGTTCCCAAAATTAGGTTATTTTCACTCCTAGAGATACCTAACAGGAAGCTGCTGATAAAAACTGCCTTTATATTGTTAAGAGAGAAGTAACTGTAAAATACATTTATGTTAACCACATGTATTCTCCCTCATGAGGAAAGGCTGAGGGAGCTGGGTCTCTAGCTTGGAGGAGACTGAGGGTTGACCTCATTAATGTTGATAAATATGTAAAGGGTAAGTTTCACCAGGATGGAGCCAGGCTCTTCTCGGTGACAACCAATGACAGGACAAGGGACAATGGATACAAACTGGAACACAGGAGGTTCCATTTAAACATAAGAAGAAGCTTCTTCACAGTGAGGGTGACAGAGCACTGGAACCGGCTGCCTGGCAAGGTTGTGGAGTCTCCTTCTCTGGAGACATTCAAAACCTGCCTGGACACCTTCCTGTGTAACCTCATCTAGATGTTCCTGCTCTGGCAGGGGGATTGGACTAGATAATCTGTCGAGGTCCCTTCCAATCCCTAACGTTCTGTGATTGTGTATTCACACAACATCCTGAGGATAAACCTAGGACACACTGAAATAAAAATGGGATCTGGATTGTTTTGCCCTCTTTGTGTTATAACAAAAGGATACTATTTTTCATGTAGCCAGGTGGTATAGCATATTTAAGAAGCATTTGCCATATTCTTTTTGGAAATACCTCTCTTAGAAATAATGTACAAAATTGATTTCTACAGCTTATCATACAGCTGGTAATATGCTTCTTGCTGCAAACAGCAGCAAAATACCTGCATGACATTATAAGCCATAATAGGCATGATATTATTCACTTACCACTGAGTTCCTTTTAGTCTCAGACTGCTTAATGCTGTCACTGCTTGAACAGAGTTAAAGTGGACTCCAGAAGCTCTATAAATTGGTTACCTAATATAAAATAAAGTATTATATACTTTTCTGACCTTTGAAATTCAATGCATTTGTGAAGTTACTTAGTGTTTTGTAGTTGCCTGATAAACATTTGTATCCAAATAATATAATAGCACAAGTCAGCTGGCTCAGTATGAGGAACACTTTTACTTGCACCATGAAGGGAATTCAATACAAGCAGTGATGTATTGTCAAAGTTCTTCTTAGGGACTTTATAAAAAAAAAATAATTATTATATTAATAAGTTATAAAATTACTTTCAGATGGGTACTCAGCTTCACATAGAAAAAGGTGATTAGATTTAAATGAAACTGAAATTACATTAGTTAAATCAAGAGAAGTTGCTTTACTTTCAGGATAAAAATGTCTGTAGGTGTTCTTCTAACACCTCCATCTACATAGGTATAGTTCTCATTTAGAGAAGCTCCCAGAATGGTAACTCACCTGAATCAAGCACATGCAGACAAGCATACAAAGTTACCCTTTAGTCCAAGACATAACGATTCATTCACTGAATTTGCAATAAGCCAGTATCACAGTAAAGACACTATTAGTTTTAACAGGTCAGTAAAGCTTAACTATCCAGTTTCAAAGGTATGCATACAAGGCTGATTGCCCAGCCCAGACTCACTTCTAGAAATGCAAGTTTTGCAGATACGTTCAAAGGTACTTGTTAAGGCAGTGGCACAGCAGCCATGCTACACTAAAGCTAATGACATGGAAGAAACTCTAGAGCAGTTGTTCCCCCTGGTAAGTGCACATGAACATCAGCTGTTTGAGTCCTAGGCCAGTTTTGAGACAGAAAAATGTATATAACAAAGCATTAGTGGAAAAGGTGACTATTCAATTTTAATATGTAGCTACATCCAGACATGATTTTACAACATAATGGAGATATTTTTATACCTTCCTATAATTGCTTGTTGCTGTTACTGGCTGACTTTATTTCACATTTTTGCTTTATTTCACATTTTCTCTGCATCATTATACGAGCATTAGCTTGTTCTTTCACACAGTATTTATATTGTACCTTAGATAGTGTTTATTTATTAAGTGACATGAAGAAGGAGCAATAAGGAGCTTTTAAACAGAATACCTTTCAGCTTCAGCATTTGCAGCCAGCATTACAATATAAATTATTACTATTTCTTTCTTTCTCTCCTAAAGCACATCTACTTTGAAAGCTCAGTGAATGGTTATGCAAATAGCAAATGAGATATCTCTAAAAGTTTAAACCTTTATTTTTCTTATCAAAAAGTGATCAAGGTGGCATTCTCAAATCCAGAGTAACCCTGGTGAAAAACAAGCAGACTTTTAAAACAGATGTCTTAGATGAAGGATCTATAGCACTTCATTTTTTCCTTCTGGCAGCTGCTGTAGAAAAGTGGCATTGCTCATATACTACAGGAATTATGACCAGATCACCATCCTTCTCTCTCCTTGCATAATCTAGAAATGGAACAATACAGCTAGAAAACTTGCCATCACCTAGCTCATTTCTTATCCAAAATATGTAACCCTGTACATGATCTTGTACATACAGCTATCTCAGTTCATTTTAGCAGAACTCAGTAATAAGCCTCATTATCAAAGGCCAAAGAGAGCCTTTTAAACTACCTCACTGCAGATCATACACTCCAAAAAATCCAAAATAATTTAATGTAGAGATAAACACAAAATCTTTTCATTAGTTTACTTTTTCATAGAATAGTTATCCCTTATAGCATTAAATACAGTACAACCCAGCCCTCCACATCTTTCTTTAACTCTTGCCATAGTCATACTCATTCTTTTTACCCCTGCAACTTTTTACCTGTGACAAGTATTTTCAGGTGCTACCTATTAGCAACATTCACAACTACAAACTTTTAATCACACATACATAAATGCAAGGAGAAAGTCACAGACAATACTATTGACTTCTCCCATTGTCTGGTAGTGCTAGCAATCTCTTGAGAGCACAGAAGAAAGTTAACATGGAAAAAGTAGTTTTCTGAAGACATTCATAGACTTTACAAAAGTTCTAAAAAAAAAGTAAATAGGACTTTGGGGCTGCTTTCCTGAGAAGGAAACACAGGTTTCATCATGCAGATACCTAGCTAATGAAATCACTTCATGCAGTATGTCGAAGTCATTAAAGAACAAACAGATAAAGAGAACTAAACAGAAAACTAACTCTAGATCCAGATTTTCTCCCTTGGTTATTTGTGCAATAAGCACAGGCAACATTGCTCTCTACTAATTGCTTTTGAATTTCAAGGGGGCAGATTGCTGAATATTCTTCCTTAATCATTGCTGGAAAATGCTAACACTCATAGTGGTTTTGTATTAATACTATAGAATAGTCATTACTGTTGGTCTGGGAGCTAAGAGAACTTGCTCTGCTTCTGTGTGTTCATGTCAACAGTAAAACACGGCAGTGATTTCATTTTAAGTGGCAGGCCAGTATATTCTCTTACATGCCTATCATTTCTCTGTGTAGTGTCTTCATCTCTATGTGATGCGTGTTAACACACTACATCAGTAGTATATTCTACCTGGGGCAGCCATACCCACCCACTGAGTCTCTTCTGAAACTGGATCCCTGTTCCTTTGTGCGTCTCACAGTCTAGCAGCCAGGAAAAGTCTGTCTTGGGTGTGCACCATGTAAACACAAATGCAGTGTTTATGCAAAGCAGCATGATATGATACAATGGCCCTAATGCTTGTTTTTCTCTTAACAAAAAAAATGGCTGCATAATGTTTTTAAAACACATAATAATCAATATTCAAATATTTTATTTTAGAAAACTTTTTATAAAGTGGTTAGTAGGAGGAAGGTAAATCAGAAGAAAAATGCAGCGCTAGTTATAGTATGATGAGAGTAGTGTAATTCACCTTTCTTATTTGTATTGAAAGTTTTAACAGACCTAGAGAAAATAGTATACATTCACCTCTGTACAAACTTAAATGGCTATCACTTGTTCCTGCAGTTAAAATATTGTTTCTTGGTGACTGCTGGAGTGCCTGGTATGTGCAATATTCCAGTGCTGTTGTCTGCAAAGAGAAATCAGCTTAAATTATGCTAGTTTTTGGTGTGATGACTGAATTATATTCTCTATATGATAATGCCTGAGGAAAGATAGACATCTTTTTAAAAAAAATATGATGGATAGTTATGAGATTCAAAAAGTACAGATAAAAAATAACCATCCATTAGAATAAATTTCACAGAGCCACACACCTCAAGCACAGTACTTGTGACTTACTGGTGTCTGCTTTGCTTTGCCTTGTCCTATGTACTTCTGAGCTAAATACCGAAGTTGAATGGAATGTGAACTTGTGTAAAGTAGCAGACAGGTCTTCTCAACCTATATCACAGCTCTGCATGCTTACAGACTGCTAGGGTTAAATGTTTCTGTTCTTAGCAACAACCTAGTTTACAGAAATTAGTACAGACAAACACAGTTAAGTTTTTGCTTTCAGTTAGTAGTGGGAAACTTGTACCCCGTTACTAGGAAACAGTCTGCTGGTGTGAAGTCCCCAGATGAGGAGCATATCAGGACATGGGTGAGCAGTGTGCAGAGCATCACTGTTCTACAGCAACTCCTGAAGAGTGAGTCCTGAATTGCTATAACCTATAAATCACTTCCTTATTTCTTCTTTGTCTCAGGGGCTGAACAGGTCACAGCTGATAAGACATTCTGGTCCCTGAATGATGTACTTTCCCTCCTGATTCCTTGATTAACCCTTGATATCTCAACCAAACAAAAACCAGTGAGCAGTATAGTAATTTGTATCAATTAGAAGACAATTTAAGGGAAACAGGGTCAAACTTCTCATAAAACTGGTGCCTATCAGTTTGAATTTCCTATCTGATTGAGTCCTGGCCATGAATAAATTGCCGATTAATAAAAACAGATAAAATAAATGGAATACTGGAGTATGTAGACAGTTCACTGCTCAGAGATCAAGACTGCTAACCACTCTGTTTGCCGTACCAGTGCAAGGATAAAAAACAGAAAGGGTGACCTGAGGATGGATGTGTCTGAGGAGGTGTGCAGTTGTCAGCATGCAGGTGAGATTCTTGGCAATTATTTCTTGGCTTTATTTCCACTATGCAGGAATTACCAGCAGGCTGTGGATCAGCAGTCTCATTATTGCAGAGTCATGAATGTTCCTTCTCTCCTCATCTGTTCTTAGCGTGGATGTACCACAGGTGCAATGTACCACAGCATTTCTTTGCAGCACAGCAAACCTGAGTGGCAAAGAACAGAAGCAATGGCGAGCAAAAGCATTTTTACAAAATAAGTCCTGAAGAAAGATTTTTTTGTTGCTTCTCAAACATCTAGTCAAAAAAGGTCCTCATTTAGAAGTTTCTAAGCAACTATGATCTTATTTCCAGGGAGCCCATTGCATAAAAATAATTCTCTCTCCCAAATACCAAAATACCAATTCCACCTCACTGACCCAGCTGAATATTACAATCTTGAATCCATACTCATTTCGCATTTTAGGACCTGTGACTTATTGGTAGCTGTCTGTAATAATGTATCATATTATACTCAGATGGAAATACTGCAATGTATATACTATGTATATTTTGTGTTTTTACTAGCAACACTCCCTTTAGTAAAAAAAGCAAGTTCTTCTCTGTACATTTCTGCCATCATTTATCCTGGAGCCACTGGTGGTGGTGTGCTGGCTGTACACTTGCTTGGCTGCCAAGATTCCTGTTTCCTCGCTTCACCCTACTTGATAAGCAGATTTCTTCAGGAATATCACATTCATGCAGGTGGTGGCTGGGAGATCAAAGCATTTGAAATGCAGGCTGAAGCATGTTTCTTGGCATTGAAGTGATAGAGAAGTAACCTAAAACAGAGTCTTTAGATTCTTACAGAAGAAAAAAATAAAGAGAGAGAAAGTCCCTATTACATTTTTATTCCCCATTAATTGCCTGTGCCATTGTTTTTACTATTTAATCAGTTTTAGCCCATGATATATTATGAGGGTTAAGCAATATAAGGGCTAATAACAGACACCTTAGAAGGCTGTTTGAAGTTTGGCATGGTCACATCTGTCTTACTGGCCCTTACAGCACTTTCCTGTTTCCAGATTTGGCTGTGTACCCCAGCAGGCCAACTGGACCAGGGAAAGTGTCTCCATGTACCATCCTCATCTTCTCAGTTCCTTCCTTGGTTTCTGTGCAGGTCAGTGAATCCCTCGGCACATCCATCAGAATGCCATTTTGAGCAGAGGTCAGACAGGCAGGGGCATGGGAAGTGCCACAGGGTCCTTCAACCAGTGAGAAGAGTGTGGGGACCAGTATTTCCCAAAGGGAAGAGCAGTATGATGAGTCAGGTCTGTTGAGTACTCATATGACATTGCAATAATATGTAGTGTCCATTATGCTGAAAGGTAAGAAAAAGAAAAATATAAAATTCAATGGCATAAGACAGCGTAATAGAAGGGTTGCCCTCTAAAATGACCAGATGGAAGGAAGCAGTCTTCTTTATGACTTCTTTATGACTTCAAAATGACAAGGAAGCAGTCTTCTTTAGCAAGATCATAGCAGAGAGACTATGACCAGTTACATTTTACATATACCCTGACTCTAAATCTAGCCTGATTCTTTCATATCTTCAACCCCAAGTGGAATCTCCCACTCTTCCCAGCATCACAAATTCCAAAGTCTCCTGGTCATCAGTCACTTCTGTATTTTATACTTTCCATTGGTGGTGAAGCCTGAAGAGATGAAGCAATTAAAAAAGATGCATTGATCTGATGAGAAATACAGAGGGAGAAAGCTGTTTCAGAGCCTGAGAATGAATTCCTAAATTCTAAGTTTTAGCTAGTTTCTATCATCAAGCATTTTTCTTCTTCAGATGTTATTTACTTAAGCCTAAATGTCAACACAAACAGCTGGTTTAGCACCTAAGCTAACCATACCAGCTGAGGATCTGGATCTGGACAAGTTACATTCTAAGTGATTCGCAAACTACCTACTTTCATTGCAGTTTGCTTAAGTAGCCAAACCTATACTGAGAGCACTCAGTACTTATTTCCACTATTATATTTGTGTCAAAGGTATTAAGAGTTCTAAATATATCTTCACTCTCCCAAGAGACCTAGGTTTTAAAAGGAAAATATAGCAGAAACCAAAGGTGCTCTCCAGTTCTGACTTGAAAAGCAAATAACAGAACCAAATCTCATATATTTTTTCATAACAGGTATTTAACACTCTGTCATGGACAATATGAAAACTTGAGGTTACTCTATCATACATAACCTGATGGCCTAATTTTCCACTGCTTTCCTCTTTATGGAGTCCTGAATTAAAGCAGGATTTAATACTATCTATTAACTGTCCCTTGATTCAGATTTTCAGGTGGTAATGATTTGACATCCTGAGGTATTGATATGCAGCCTTCACAACATCGCTGTGAACCATATTTTTGAACCATAGGATAAACATAGGATAAACATAGGATAAACTGCTTACCTCCTATTCAAGGGCTGGGAAAGAAATAGCTACAGATTTGTTTACCAAAAAGCTAATGAAACTATTGTTTTCAGATTTGCCACTTAAAAAGTGGAGATAATGTATTTACCAGTTAGGAGAATCCACCCTATGGAGTTGTTGCATTTCGGACAACTGGCAGATTATCTGCATTGTCTAATGTTCAAGGAGTTTCCAAAGACTGATCAAGACCTATGCTAAAACCTGTCATTTTTCAAGAGAAGAAAAGCAAATCAAGTCACATTTATTGGTGCTTTTTTAGAAGAAAAGTATTGACTTTCACTGCATCTGAAGACAAGTCCATTCTCATTTTAAGCTGTAACTCTAAGCTTTGAAGTGACTTTCTCAGGGGACTATACTTCACAGCAAGTAGATAGATATAACTGGAATTTTATTGGTGGGAAGTGTTGGGGTTTTTACTTATTGTGCTGGTTTTAGCCATGGAAAAGTCTGTTTCAGTGTTCATTCTGGAGTACAGGAAGAACTTACTGTACTTCTGTCCCTGACGACTCTTGAAGCAGTACAGACAACTAGCTGAGTCATTTTCCAAAAAAGAGAAAATGCAGTCACCAGTTGGATGCTACTAACCATATTCAATAGATGTTTCCTCCAAGTCTGCAGCTGGAAAAGCAGAGAGAAGGAAACCGCTGTTGAAGATTATTATAGTTTCTCAGAGTCAGAATATAGGATGAAATGCCAATTGGTTTCACGAAAATTGTCCTCTCCAATAACCTTCTTCCTTCTATTTAAGGAAATGTTGAAAATTATATTTTGTGTTAGAATTCACCCAAGGCACCATGTGGACTCATTCATCCATTTTTTTCAAACCTCTACCTTACTGCTCTGATGAGTAAAGAGTGGTGGTTGTGATATGGTCTCTACAAATTATGTTTCCTTATACTTAATACCGTAACATCGTGAGCAGTTAAAATGCTGACACATTTGGGCTGCTTTGCTAGATTGCTTGTGGGGTGTGTCCAAAGGAAAGGGCTACAGGTTATAAAACCTTGCTTGTGTCCTTGCTCTAGCCCCAAGGGATGATACAAAACACCTCATTTATGTGTAGGTAACTTATTGTACAGGGTATCCTGAAAGGGGAACTGCATCCATGTGTCTGGAAAGACTTTCCTCAGCCCTTTTTTTATTTTACCATGCATGCTTTGTGACCTCTCTATACAGCGCTGCCTCCTCATGCAGCTCCTCAGCACCTACTCCAATCTCAATGCATCAATATCTTCTAGCAAGGACATCAATATGATATATGTGGTAGCACACAATGGTGGGAAAGATGAGAAAGGAACAAAAGATTTTAAAAGCCTCAAAGGAGGGAGCAGCATGCTCACACCCAAACTACTTAATCTTATTTTGAGATCACTGTCACCCTGTCAGGTGCCAGCCATAATCTCAGGTCAACTGCTCTGACACAACAAGAGTATCCCAGAAT
The DNA here is from genome assembly GCF_036013475.1 of Columba livia. Lineage (NCBI taxonomy): Eukaryota > Metazoa > Chordata > Aves > Columbiformes > Columbidae > Columba > Columba livia. The sequence continues at coordinate 50,518,701 of NC_088604.1, forward strand.
CACAGAATGGTTGAAGTTAGAAGGAACCTGTGAAGATCATCTAGTCAAACCCAGCTGCTAAAACAGGTACACCTAGAATAGATTGCACAGGAATGTGTCCAGGCAGGTCCTGAATGTCTCCGGAGAAGGAGACTCCACAACCTCTCTGGGCAGCCTGTTCCAGTGCTCTGTCACCCTCAAAGTAAATAAGGTTTTCCTCATATTCAGGTGGAACCTCCTGTGCTTCAGTCTGTGCCCATTGTTCCTCATCACGTTGTTGGGCACCACTGAAAAGATTCTGGTCTCATCCCCTTGACATCCACCCTTGGGATATTTATAAACGTTGATGAAATCCCCTCTCAGTATAACCAAGTCCTTGCTGTCAAGACTTGGTTCACCGTCTTAGCATTTCTGGAAGTATATATTGTGTGATGACCAACCAAAGTTAATTTCCAGATGGTTGTGTCTCACTGCTAAGTGAAGGAGCTTGGCTGGTGAGTGGGAGGAGATGGTGGAAGACAGCTGATGGCAGCAGGCAGTGTTGCCTGCTGACTCTCATGGAGAAGAGCTTGAAGGACTGGACTCTCTGGGGAAAAGGATCTCACTGCTTGCTCCTTGTTGTCATCTTTAGGGTTTCTGTGGTCAAGGCCATGGCTCAAGAAGGTCCCTGCTGCACAAGTTTAGTGCCCCATCCACTGCTTTGTGGATACTGTAGATTATTTTCTCTGCCACACAGCCCAGAGTTTATCACAGATATTATTTTTCTTTTTCTCTGGTCCCCTGCTGACTTAGAGGCTGCAAAATTTGCCGTCTGCTGTGGATCTCCTGAAAGCCACAATACACTGAGCAGTTATTTTTGTCCTTAGTCTCATGACAGCCTTTTTCTCCTTCCATAAGCACTACCTCCATGTTTGTGTATACCTGACTGGGACATCTACACATCAATAAACTTAGAAATGAACCAAATCAGGTCTACTTTGGCAAAGCTAGAGCCTTACAAAAATCTCCTCTAGGAAAAGGCTCTTCTTAGAAACTTCTAGTTTGAGAAGCAGGCTGAAGATTTCCCATACATGTGGCTCAATACCAAGTGAACTGTGGGGTTTTTTAAGAGCCATGTCTCATGCTCACAGTGAAGCTTGGTGTGAAGACTCAGTGATCATATTACAGTGCCTCGTGAGATGTATAGTGGTGAATTTGAGCCCTTTTTTGGGGAAGGAGAATTTCAGAACATATCTAGGGGTTTCTGGAAGCACTGTGAGGACTAGGTGATGATCAAGTTTGCCCTGCAGATAACAAGCAGATAACAAAGATCATAAAGGATAGTAAAGAACCACTCTGTGGTGTTCCCAAATAGTTTTCCAAAAGTTAGGTATTTAGTCTTGAAGCCATCGTAAGGGAACTTTCACAGAGTTTTGTTCATTGTTAGGTTAACCACTACAACTCTCCTATCTAATATAGTTTCTTGATTTAGATAATGTCCTTGGAGAAGGAGGGAAAAGCTCTGAAAGAAGCTATTGCAAGAGAGTCTTTGAAATACACTTCTGGCGGCACTTTTGCTGTTAACAGCCAGGTAGAATAGAAACAAAAGATGTTTGTTTGTGTTTCATACAAATCCTGATGTTGTAAATTAATTGGATTCCTAGTTCTTCTGAGAGAGAGAGAGAGAAAGAAGGAAGAAAAAAAGGAAGGAAAATAGAAAATATGCCCAAATTAAAAAATAATTTTTAAAATGGGTATTTTTTTCTTCCACCTATAACAACAGCTGCTAAATATTTGCCTCCACAGCTCTACTGGAGATACTTTGTCCTTATGTGAGAAGTAGCTATGTTAATATTTGATAGCATTTGTTATTTGTAACAAAAAAATATTTCATAAAAATATTTTCCTAGACACAGTAATGTCATACGATCAGATGACCAGGTATGTGAATGGCACATGCTTGGTTTCATGAACATGCACCTCCCCCTCCAGTTTTATGTTTGGGTTTCTGAGCCCAGTCCTGCTGCCTGAGCTTCATGTGTCCTTGGCTCAACCTTAGCTTGCAAAGGCAGAATATCTTTGGTAAGTATTTTAAGGTTCTTTTTAGACTGCGTGTTGGGGAAATTTGAGGGTATATTGCCTTTGTTCCTCTTTTGTCTCTGATAAGCAGTGATAAAACAATGTTGACATTTAAAGTGTTATCAATGGGTAGCTAAGTTGGTGCTCACTGAGAAGGATGCAGGAAATGGTTCCTCAGAACATTTTTAGTTAAGGTTCTGAAAGTGCAAGCAGATGCCACTACATCTGTTAAATCCTCTTCTTGTGTTTGAATGCATCTCTCTGACCACATTAGCTAGAGATTTTGTTCTGAGGAAACAGCAACAAACAGATATTTTGCCTTACCTCCCAAACCTTCAGGATCTGGAGAAGAAAGAAATAACATTTAAAAGATGCCAATGTATCTTGCAGCTTACTTGGCAAGTCCAAACTGTGCATGTGTTAACTACTAATATTTACATATGTAAAGCAGGAGAAACTTACTTTAATACATTTTGGGTAAATGGCTAAAAATGTGTGTGCTAACAGCAGTGTGGCTGAGAGACCTAGGAGGCTAAGGAAATAGCTTTTCTCCTACGTAAGAAACGTAAGGGACAAAATGCATTACATGGTTTATATGGCCAGTTTCACAAAGAGAATAGCAAAGGAAACAAGCAGTAAATGACTAAGTGGGAAGCAGCATTTTTCAAATACTGCTTGCAATTATGGAATAGTTACAGATCATTAATAAACAGAAATGTTTTGTGTGCTTTGCTATTTATTTTGTGGAAGTAATTTAACCATTTTTATATGTATTAGTTTGGCATGTTGAATTCGTTTTTCTGGCTTTGAAGTATTTCTATATATTATATCTAGTAGTAGTATTGTTCTCATCATCACTTGCTTAGAACATAGAGAATTAGAGTCTAAAAGCTGTGAACTGTGATTTAAAAAACTGTTTAAGTTCGGTTGCTGATGTTGATTTATCAAGGCAATAATTTTCTATGGCTGCACAAGTTCTCTATTTTTTTCCTTTTGTAGCATTGATACTACAGTAAATCTCAATGGAATAAATTCTGTGTTGCAGCCAATGGAATAAAACTGGCACATTGTTTATACACAGTTATTTAAACGCCAAATATCAGGGAATCTGTTATAAAAGTCCCTAAGAAGCTCTTTTAGGAGTCAGGAGGATAGACATACGATAAAGGAGACCCTGGGAGAGGGAATGCTTATTTCATAGTTACACACTGAGCAATACCTCCCTGTTTAGTTCCTTTAAATCAAGATATACACACCAAGAAAACAAGCAATTGAATCTGAAAAAGAGAGATGGGATTACAGAGATAAGAACAGACACAGCATAGGGCTCCTCCTTATGCTCACTCTTTCAGGTTCAGGAAATCCTGAGTCCCTTTCTGCAGAGCCGAAACAAAAGACTTGAATAATGTTGCTTTTCTCTCCTCCAGACCCTTCCTGTGTCTATGGTTTAGGTGACTTCTGGCAGCTGGGAAGACGTGGGAGAGTGTCTGAGGAAGAGGAAGGAAGCCTCTGCTTCTCACAAGCACAGTTCCAGAGACAGATCACCTCTACCAAAGGCTGCAGCCGTGGCCTCCTCCTCATGGCCTCAGGACATGCTGGTTGTCTTGAGCTGCCACTGGACTCCTCCACAAGCTGATTCAAATCACTTAGCAGAAAAGTAAGCTTGCAAAGGCAGCAGGTGTTAAATTTGTGAATGGAACTCACTCACAGAATCTTGTGTGCAGGAGAATTGACACAAAAAACAGGGTCTTGCCATGTGCCTGGAAATGGTGGCATGAGTCAGGTAGCATGAGGAGAACAGAGTAATGGAGGAATCCAGGATATAGAGGAGGAGGGAAAATGAAGTAAGAGAAGTCATGAGACATAGTGAGAAACAGCTGTTATTTTGCTAACTACTAAGCAGGTCACCACAGGTGAGAAGACCATCAGGGTAATCAGAAATGTGACTTCCTTCACTTGTCAGTGTTGCCAGTATCCCAAGTGCTCACTCAACTTTACTAATTTCAGGACTGGTCACACATCTGTATAACTCTCTTGCATAGGAAAAGTTTTATGTCTCAGGGCTTGAGCCAGGCACCCTCTTCAGTGTATTTTAATGGAATCAGAACCTTCTCTGCCTGTCCACATGCACTGAATTATAGTTTCCCAGCAAGGAGATTAATACCCTGTGACACAGCTCACCACCACACGACTGGCTGCTGCCAGTCAGAAAATAGAATCTGTTTTTAATTTCACCACTTCTAGGATGAAAGAAGAAATCACAAAGCTTAGCTCTGGCATGGAGCATTGTAGGGCAAACAATCAAGGACAAGAGCTGCTTACATTTCCATTGCCATCAAAAATTTGCTCCCCTGTAAGCGTGCTAAGCTATCATTGCAGATGGAAGAAAGCAACTCCAGACATGCCTTAGCGACAGTGCCAGTTCACCATACAACCTGATATTAATTCTGGTCCCAGCTACCTTATTTCCCTGACTCATGGGGATGGAAGATTTACTCAAGGTTGTGTTTGCTGTAGGATCAATATCTGCAAATTCTACATCTATAGCAGCAAACCAAACAGTTCCAGGGTGTGTTCCCAGACACCGGAACTCAAGTGTCTCTGCTGTACAACAGCCAGTGGCTGCTGATTTTGATCCAGACTGGTCATCATTCTTCCAAACATAGGCCTTGGGCATGGGTCAGAAGTTAGTATGGTTATGGACCATTTCCAACAGGCAGTTTGGATGAAGACACCCGGTTTTGAAGGGTAGGGTAATTTCATGTTATGAACGTGGGCTGTACTGTTCCAGTTGACTTCAGTGCCACAGAGCTATCCTGGGTTGGTTTAACTTACTAGTTTAATTTATTTTATTTGGAGCTTCCTGTGTTAATGCACATTGTTTAGTATTAGTGCTTAATTTGGACAGAATCAAGCCTAAATAAATGTCCCTCATACAGAAAGTCTATCTCTTTGTAGGTTTTATTTCGTAAGAGTCACACTGAGAGTTTATTACGTTGCTGCCTCATGCATTACAACAGACATTTAAAAACTGACTTGACAACACAATTAAGCAAAAAGTTTCATGCCAGTGTGGCACAAAATGGTGTATTTTGGGGTCTTTTATTAAAGCCATTCAAAACAGAAGATGCTGAAGCTCTCCTTTTTTTTTTTTTTCATTAGGAGGAAGAAACTTTATTTCATTATTTTTTATTCACTTTGTTGTCCTTAGTGTCAATTCTGACTTTTAAAGTCAATGTCTTCCATAAGACTGCTAATGATCTTTTTTTCCCTAGATCATGCAAGTACTTCTTTAGACTGTATTTCTTTTTAATTGACTTGCTTTCTTCCAAAAGCTTATTTTCTTTTCTTCTCCCTTTCTTTTGGAACTCAGAGAAGGCAATTTGGACTGATTTCAGTGTCTTATAGATTTTGGAAAGTCTTCAGAGGCAAAGATAGGAATAAAACTGGCAAAACTGATTATTTTAAAGTTTTATCTTTTAGTTTAGACAATTTTGACAATAATGCTGAAAGGATGTTGGAAAATGTCACAATCTGGTCAGGAAACTGCGGTATAATGTGTGGTGAATAAATAACACACCAAGTGACACTGATAAAGGCATTCTGGGGAAAATGATACCCTCAAAAATGTTGTCAAATTATTATACCTCAGTTTCAGCTCACACTTACATCTGCAGCAATTTCACTGACTTAACATCAAGATTGGATTCTTTATCGCCATACACAGTTTTTTTCACAAGAAGTGAGCCTCATTGGAGGTATTTCAGTAAGAAACAGAGAGCTCAAGCTTTTCGTGAAGGAAGGGACACCAGAAGCTGAGGGATCACTGTGACAGCATTTATCCTAAGCAGCCAGCAGTGTGATACCAGGTACTGGAGTTCTGGTTGTCTGGGCTTCTTCCCCATGAGAACTGTAGGAAGGGGAGAAAGTGAGCTGAGGCATTTCAGCATCCTCCAATACTGATATATTTGCTACCAAGACTATTTACCAGTGCTTTAAAAGATGTAAGTAATTCATAAGCTCAGACTGGGCACTTTACGTACATCTTGCATGAAAAGAAAAGGCTTCAAATACGATCCTTAATCCTGAGGATTTGGATATGGTACTGAGATCGCCACTCTTTCTGCAACATACTCATCGCAGTTCTCTGGCAGTGTAATATCTTTCAGCTTTATGGGCAAATGTAGTGCAGCTGTGAATCAGGTGCAAGGTTCTCCCATCACTCAGCTATTCCGTGGGACAACTGGTGTGTACAAATTGTCCCACGTCAGTCCTCATGGGAGGGAGGCCAAATTAATACCCTTCAAGGCTGATGATGTTCAAAGGCTGTCCTATCCAGTAGTATTTGGGATAATTACAAAACATAAAATTACATTTTAGCAGGCTTTCTGTGAAGGAAGTTAGGTTAGTATTTCAGTTTACCTGCATACTTCCCAAGAGATGTGTCATTTCTTCTTACCTGTGACTTTACTGTGAATTTCTTCAACTGCCACCTCAAAATCAAGTGAACAAAGAAAACCCCAGGCCTCTTAGGAATTTTCTGTTCCTTAATGCATGAATATGCTAGAATACCTACCTGGACATTTGTAAAGGCAGGAAAACAGAAATAAAATGACTTGCATTAATCCCAGGTGAAATATTTTTGGCTGTCATGAGAACTGAGTTTTGTCAAAGGCAAACCTAGAATGAATAATAGAAATTACTGAATATCAGTAACTGGCTGATTCCATGGCAGAAATATGTTATTACTTTGTAATAAACCTAATTTGATAATATTTGAATAGTTTTCTTTCCACACAAAGTGTACATAAAATGCCCAGTCTGAGCTGATGAATTACTTTTATATTTTTTGTGGCACAAGTAAATGCAGCCGCTCTTTGTGTGTTTGGCCTCTAAAAGGTTCCCTATCACTACACACTTTCCTTTATTCTCAGAAGATGAAACAAGTATTTGATTTACACTGGCTGAAGCAGCAATCCTAGTGTACCATTTTTCTCCTTATAAGCTAACCCTGCATTTAGGTTACTAAGTAACAAAAAACTCAGAAAAGTGCAGACAGCAAAAAATGGTAAAGGCAACACTTCCTCCCTGGCTTTTGAGGAGGGCAGTGGGTGCTGTTTTCTTGCCTTTGTCTCTTCATTGTTCACAAGCTCCGAGTTTGTCACCTGTTGTCTTTCATGGGGCACGAGCTTGGCAGAGTCCAAATGCCACACACTGCTATTTTCGACAGCAGAACTCCTCGGTCTCTGAACGGATGTCTAGAAAAATTGCTTTTTATCACATTTTGGTTCAGCTGTCTCTGTGGTGGAGGCCTGCTGCAATTGTTTGAACAGTTTGCAATGAAGAGGGCATAAGGAATAAATGTTCAGTGGCACCCTTGGGAATGTAAGGAATGCATCTGGCTGTTAAATGTCTCAGAGTTTAATTCAAAGAGTGAAGTTATCCACCCAATAGTATGCACCTTGTCCTCAGAATTTAAAATATATAGTCCCTTTGGTTGTTCAGGTTATACATTTACTTTTGCTTGTTTTTCGCTCTTGAGTCCCCCAGGATTGTTCACCATCCAAATGAGCTCCTGAAGTAGGTGTAATATAATGTCTCCTCTCTTCTTGGTAAGTGGTTCAGACAGTTTATGCATAGATTAGCCTTCCAGCACCACTGAAATTCAGCTTGAGATGGCTGAGTTAAGCCACACAGGGCTAAGGGAGCTTGTTGGATTATTTCAGGTGACTTCAGCCTTCACATGGCTGTTTGGTTAGCTCAAGCAGCACCAATACTTCTCTACTTGGTTTATGACTTGTCATTCTAATAGAGCAATGCGGCAAATCCTGGACTCATCCTTAACTGGCACAGCCCTTTTGATTTTAGTAAAATAATGGTAAAGTGACAAACTGTTCAATACTTACCCTACCTTAAAGCTGCCTGCATAGCTCCAAATTGCATTTTCTCAGTCTATCAATATTCCAGTCTAAAGGATTTGAAAGAATGAAGCACAATTCTAGTACTAAGCATAGAACTATTTTTTTGAGTGTTTTTTGTTTGGTTTGGTTTGGTTTTGGGGGGTTTTGTTTCTTTGTTTGGTTTGGTTTTGTTTTGTTTTTAATTAATAACTGTTCAGATGTAAAGTGTGACAACTACATCTCTGCAGCTTCTTGCTGGAACAGGAACAATTAATAGTCTTGCCAGACATATAGACCTAGAAAAAAAATACTGTTCTGTATGCAAAATAAAACACTGTTACTAGTGTCAGCCTCATTGTCTGTTTTAGCAGACAGATCAGGTGCTGGAGGAGCAGGAAGAGCAAGCCACTCTCTCAACATGGGAGAGGACTCCTCTTTGCCAGGACAATGTGTGAAGGATGCTCAAGCTATACTTGCTTTGTGTAAAATTGCAGAACTGCAGCTTCTAACGTGGGTTATTCTATAGTAAATTACTTTTAGAGCAAGCCAGAAATAATCAGAACAAAGCAGGCTATATCTGCTGTCACCTGCTTTCACGCCTCCAATGAGAACTAAATTCAATAAAATGGACTGTAAGAAATAGTGGGGGTGGCTCTGTTTCTTTTCACCTGTGTCTGAATAACTGGCTTCACCCTTCAGCTGGGTTCAGCAAATTAGGCAATTGAGGGCAGCAGCCATCTTCCCTTCAGGCTACTGGGAAAAACTTTAAATCCCTTTTGTTTAGAAGTAGTGAATACTGCAGAGATCATTCACAGCCAAAGCTGTTATGTGTGGGCTGAAGCACTGGGAAAGAGCCTAACAAATTATAAGAGTGGGGCATTGCCCAGTGGAGCTCTTTTTGTCCCCAAAATGTCTTTGGCCTGAATTCAGAAGAAGGAAATGCAGGATATCTGGGCTGCAGCCCTCTGGGTTCACCTGGATGCTAGCACAAGAGACAAAGCCCACTGGATAGACATGCCTGTATTCATGCCATGTACGCTGCTGTTGCTAATCCACACACACAGCAGCCAGACTGTGAGTTCAGCCATGCAAAGGGAAGGGGCAGCAGAATGAAGCTGGAGGTCTGCATGTCTAGCAGGACCCTCTGAAGTGGCCAGTAGCCAAAGGAGAGCGGGAGGCTTTAAGAATCGGGTGCTGAGCATCACCTGAAGCCAAGAAGAAGCCAGGCACTGCAGCTACAGCAAGGACTGTGGGGGAGAAAGCAGGAACACCATGGCAATGAGCCCTGAGAAGTTGGTGTGTCACCACAGTCATCTCACACCTGCCCAGCCCAGTCCAGGAGGGACTTAGATTTGCTGTCTGCACTCAGGCAGAATTTCTTGGCCATTACTGCCATTACTATCTTTCCATCCTTGTCCACCTCTGGTCTGACACATAAGCCAAAAACTCAGCATGCTTCCCACAGCACATCATCCCACTAATTTTTGGTCTTTCTTTGGTCTTTGCCACTGCAAAGAATGGCAAGTTTCTCTTCAACAGCACTTTGCATTATTGTTGCACTCTAAGCTACCCACAATTGTCTATATTTATGGTCTATTTTGTATTTTCTCTGTCGTGTCTCAGAACCATGTGCCTGGGAGTTCATAATTTACTCAAGACGATATTTTCTATTTCAAAATTATAATGAAGAAATGGTGTCTCAGTCCAGAGGTGCTGGAAGCTCATAAACCATAGATTTTTTAGTGCAGTAGTCGATGTGGGGAATTATTTACCTTTGAAGATTTCAGAATGGATGATGGATCATTTTCTGCATTTATAGTAGGATGGCATCAGTCAATGGGAAAAAGTAATTTCATCGACAAGCAATTACTTAGCAGGTCTTTGACTAAAAGACAAAAAGTTACAGGGTGAGTGAGAAAAGATAACAGGAAAAGTCTTCCCCCAAGAAAGCTTATTAATATGAAAACATTTCAGGCAAAATAAAGCAGATGGGACTGGCATAAGTAGGATGCTGAGCTTGACTCACCTGTCATGGGCATGGCCACCCTTTTCTGAGACAAATGATGATCAAGTTACTGAACCAAATACTGGCCAGACCCAAAATCTTTTTAAAATATTCTGTGCTTGCTACAACCACAGGTTGTACAGGAATGGCACAAAAGAAGGATATTCATACAAAGAGTTTGCTAATGTTACATATTCCTGTACCTACAGACATTGCTCAATCTGCAGACTTGATTTTGAATAAATTATTTAGCAGTAATCAGTCACATTCAATCAAGAATAAATCACTAGTTACATATTTAATTTTATTGTCATAGTTCATCTGGGATTATAGATAATCCAAAACCTGAGACACAGGCAGGTTTGCACCTCAACGGAAGCAGAACCCACTTCATTTAATATTTGTAAGGGAGCAAAATCCTTTCACTTTTGTGGAAATTTCACTCATAAAGTAAAAAAATACTAATGATCTCACCACATAGGGGTAATCTCTGATATTAGGAGGAAATTGTTTTTAAAAAAATTAAAATTAGTAGTTTTTACACAGTGGATAGAAAAAATGTAAGAAGAAGGTTGAGAAACTGGAGTGAGGAAAGGAAAACAAGGGAAATTCTGATTAGGAAAACATTTTTCACAATAAACATGGTTAAATCAAGGAACATATTGCCCAGAGAGACTGCAGTATCTCTATCCTTGGAGATTTCCAAAGTTCAGGTGGAAAAGGGCCTGAGCAACCTGATCTAACACTGAAGTTAACCCTACAATGAGCAGGATATTGGAGTGGGTGACCTCCAGAGATCCTGACCAGCCTGCAATAATCTATGATTCTGCATACTTCTGGAATGGTGCAGACCATATAAGCAAATTCAACAGGTTATTAGACAAATCCATTGACAACATGTCCATAAACAGATAGTAAGGAAACAGGCAGGGCTGTGCCCTCTAACGTCGCTGATGCTTATGAATGCTGAGAGTGGACAAAGGGAATAGTGGATAACACCATGCTCATGATGTCTCCCTAAGTAACACCTCCTATTGACATAGCCAAGGGGAAAATACTTGGCAAATGAGCAGTTGGTCTGATCCACAGGACATAACTTTTTGTCATTAATTCTTCTTATTTAACTTTTTCCTTGGCTGCAACACTACTGCTGTTGTGACTCTGGTACATTTCCTGCATCCTTCACTCTAGCCTTTCCTCTCGTAGCACCTGTCTCAACTCCTTTGATCCCTCTGTTTGCTAAGTCTCTTCTGCTTTTCCCAAAAACCTCTGATGAAAAATAGGTCCAAGTGTCTTAAAAAGCCTGTCATGTCTGACTATATTGCAAATCCATCACAGAAAAAGGAGAGCTGATGGATTCCTCTCTGCTGTCTTTGGTCACATGATAATCAAGGTGCTTTTTTTTTTTTTTAAACCAGCCTCTCCTTGTACAGAGTAACTACCACTTACTGACCTCTACTAGTGTATTGGAAATAGTATTGGTTGCAACCCTGAGGATGATTTTGACTCATCTGATATCACACCAAAGTATCCAAGATACTTCACTATGGGCCTCTACTGATTATCAGTGTACTCAGATATGGAGCTGCCAGAAAGCTGAGTATATGCTGTTTGAATGCAGAAATGGAGGGGGATCTATGCAATAAAGAGTAACAATATGAACTCATCACATATAGAATTAGAAATGGTGTTCAGTGATGTGAGCACGGACATATAGGCTCTGGCTGACTGGAATTTATTGGGGCACATCAGACCTTTGTATTTTGGGATGAAGCCTGTTTCCATCTTACTAAGAGAATAGTTTGCATTCTCAGTTAAGAGGAAATCTAGGACCTACTTCAGAAAACAGGATCAAATTCAATGTACATTTAGTCTTCACAAAAGATTTTTCGTACTTTGATGGGATGTGCTAAAAATAGAATGAAAATATTAGGTAACAAAAAAATAGCTATAAGCATATCTCAGCACACATATATTAAGAAAAGCCTATAAGAAAATGGTTATATTTAAACTTGTGTGTTAGTCAAGCTGACTTAACTATTCAGCAGACCTGAAGTGCTCTTCCTAAGAGGTATTCTTTCTTGAGGCCTATAAGAAGGACGGGGACAGACTTTTCAGCAGGTCCTGTTGTGACAGGACAAGAGGTAATGGTTTTAAACTAAAGGAGGAGAGATTCAAGTTAGGCATGAGGAAGAAATTTTTTACGGTAAGGGTGATAAAATACTGGCACAGGTTTCCCAGAGAGGTGGTAGATGCCCCATCCCTGGAGACATTCCAGGCCAGGCTGGACAGGGCTCTGAGCAACCTGATCTAGTTGAACATGTCCCTGCTCATTGCAGGGGGTTGGACTACGTGATCTTTGAAGGTCCCTTCCAACCCAAACTATTCTATGATTCTGAAGCCTGCACTCTTTAAAAGAGCTTGACCTCACTCAGGTTCCTCCTGCCCCACTGGAGACATTGTGATTATCCAAGCTCTGAATGCGTCCTGGAACTTCTGCTAGGCTAGCATGCACTCACAGCCCCTCTAGAGCAGTCCCATCTGTCTATAGCATAATGATTCACACATTATTCCTCAGTAAAGGGTAGAGAAAGTAATCGCTCTGGGAATTTACAATTCCCTTTGGTCGTCTGCTCTGCCAGAACTGTAACAACAGCTTTACGTATTGTGCTCTAGTTTTAATGGATTATCCTTTTTATTGCTGGCTGCAGTTGCAGTTCTCAGAAATAAACCAAAAATTATTCATTATATTAAAAAATTCTCCAATCTTCATTAATGTTGCTCTCTTTAGTGTTATTTATTGAAAGATTAAATTACTATTAGCAGATGGTAACTGAAATAAATAAAATGCAAATGCCTACAATATCAAGCAACCATATTTTACTGACAAAATTTAATATAAGTGCACATCATGTTTGCTCTTTTTTTGTGCACAGAATGGGGATGCATACCATGTCTCTCTTAGATTAATCTATTTATTCAACAAATCAAGCTGATTCCAGTAGTTTAGTTAAAAATATGGAAAGACAGGTGATATTGGAGCGTATGTTCTGCAGTTAAAATGAACTTTGTTGCTCTATAATACAACTTTTTTCTTGTCTTTCTTAATTTTAGTAGTATACCACCAGAAGCTTAAGGCATGTTTGAGAACAAGGTTGTAAATTGTTTCTCAGTTTTATTCTGAAGCCTAGATAATCCCTTTTTATAGACGAGACACAAAGCACTAAGATAATGAAATCTAAATACTTGAATAGTACAGGCAATGTTCCTTCTCTGGTCACCAGGGTCCTCCACATTCCCCATGCAGTTTGTTTGAACTTGTACCCCAAACTCCCATTGACTTTAGTGGGAATTAGACAAGTTACATATATTCAGACCTGTAGCCTTTGCAGACTGTGATATAAAGGTAATGAGAATCGTACAGAATATCCCCATCGTCTCATTTCCTGATTCAGCAGGATTAATTCTTCCTTTATGCATCTAATTCAGTGTGAGCCATCTGAAGAGTCCCGAAAACATTAGGGTAACCGCACAGTGGGGACCCCCCATGCACACATTCATTCTTAATGTACCTGAGGCTTGGGAAGGCTTTCACTCATTACAGAGACAAATGAAAAGTGCTCGCTACAGTGGGGGCAGCAGTAGCAAAACCAACTGCACTTTCTGCATGCTTCTTTTCTTCTCTAATCAGACAGTCCTTTACAAACCACAAAGCCAACTGACACAGGCCACAGAATTATTCCTGCTCACATGAGTAGAAATTTGTGACACAGCCTGGATGTTACAAGCTTGCATTTGCTTAGTCATGCATTGTTTGTGACAAATGGAAGAGACTAGCAGTAATGAGGAGATGGGGTATAAATATAATGATAGAGTTACTGAACTGTTTGTAATGTCTGTATGTTGCTTATCCATAGGAATAAAGCTGTAGATGATGAAGGAAAGGTTTAATTAGCTAACAGGAAGCTAGTAAGAAGAAACAGAGCAAACATTGTGTAGAAAAAAAAGTGTGTGTATATATATAGTGTTGCTGTGTATAAACTGTTTCTACTGTTTTAAGGCCAGACATGGATCCCTTTACTTGAGGGAGTTCATTAACAATACAAAAAAATAATAATCCTACTGCAATTGCACTGCTTGCTAAGTATGAGGTATGGTTTCATGTGGCTGTGAGTAGAGACATGTCTGGCTGCTGAGCATCCCCTCCAGCTCTCCTTGTGTAGGTTGAAGCATTTGGACTTCTTGTGTCATATTCCATGGGACGTAGCATTGAGAAAAGCTATGCCACACTGAATTTTGCTCAGAAAAGTGTGGGTGGACAGAAAAGGACTATCTGCTCTGGAGAGGTATAGCTTCTGCTGTTCCCAAAAAAGTGGTATATTTGCCACTTGAAATTTAGCCAGGAGTCTGAGGGTCCATGCTGCCACAAGGAAAAAGAGCTGCTGGGAAAGAGGTTTTTGTGCTGGCTGCTTATAGAAAAGGGACACCATCAGAGCTGGAAAGTAGACTGAGGCCTTGACTTTGGTGGAGAGTCATGCTAAGCATTAAGTTAATTCTTGAGACAGTTGGGAAATGTAAGTATTTATTTTTACTTTAAGTTCTAAAGACTTTGTTGAAGTAATACAGAACAGTAACTTTCACCAGCTGAACAATAATTTTACATAATTAAGTCAATTAAATCCCTTCTGTCCACTTATCTGCAGCCTATTTCACTTTCAAACAGTTGGTACTCATGTGTTTTTGTTTTTGTTTTTAATTAGGTAAAAGCAACTTCTCTGTCTCAGTAGACTCTACAACTGTATCACATTTACAGGTATGCAGGTACAGCAGGTCCCAGGAAACTCTCTAGTTATGCTGGCCATGTCCTTGCTGTTTCAGTTGAATAAATAAGCATAATTTACAACGATTAGCTGTTGGATCTCTGGCAACTGGGCTCTTGAGTGGCTGAACGTTCACCAAGGAGGTGTGAGGGGCAATACCTGATGGCAAAGATTCAGTGTTGGGTAGCCAGGGCAGGGGCAGGTGGTTACCTCTCCCCACCTGGCTCCGTGTGCAGCACCTGCTGTAGGCAACAGCAAAACTGTGAGGGCCTGCAAGATGCAACAGCTAATTCTTGTGCAATAAAAATAATGTGGAACTGTAGCGTTTAAGGGGTTTGCTGGATGAATGGCAGAGTGACGTTACTGGGGCCAACAGTGTGTGGCATTTTGCTCTCTGTCTACTCTACAACATTAAAAAGAAAAACAGGTGATAGATACTGTGTCAGGTTAAGCTTTGTGACTTCATCTACTTTCTGGAAGAACTGAAATTAGAAACAGATTCTGGAGCAGCTAATCATGCTGTGCTGAGCTGTATCACAGAATGCTAAGAATGGGACGAGATCTCTGGAGAACCACAAAAATTATATTTCCTAAGGCATTGTCATAGATCTCAGGACTCCAAGTGCATAATAATGCACAGATCAGACAGAAACTGTACTCTGCTTATAGTGAGTGAACATTTGGCCAGCATCTCTCCCTCTGTTCCCCTGTTTTCTGAGACCCAACTTACATGGTGTTTGAGAAAAAAAAAAAAAAAAAGACAAGAGGAAAATAATTTAATGTTAACAATGTCAGGTACCCGTCCCTGGGAGGGATGGACTCCTAAATATCTTGCTAATTGCCACAATTTGAAGAAGAAATCAAACAGTAAATAATGTGACAAGATGGAGAGATGGATCTTGGTGGAGCCTATAGGAGTGGCACATCCAGTATTAGCCCAGAGTGAGGAGGTGGAAACAATCACAGGTTGTTAGCTTTTAGTCAAAAGGAATATTCTTTTAGTTGGGATAAACTTCTTAGGCAGACCTCTCAAATCTTAGACATTAATAATTTTACTATCACAGTATTAATAAATGTGGGCAGGCAGTTGTAATGCCACCAAAACCAATGCAGATGGTATTTTGTTCAAATCCTAAGAAGTGTGGACACTTTTTCCTGTCTAAGGTAGTTATATAGGAGTGTGACTGGTCCTATAATGAGTCATGGTGAGGAGACAGTGGGGATACCAGAGGCATGAAGAAAGGAATCATAGATTCACAGAACTAAGAAAAGACCCATTCCTGATGATGCTGATCATCTTTTCATGCATGCTCACCTGCTTAGTACTAAAGACACTAGTAGCAGTTTGGTACTGGATATTCATTCTTCTCTCCCTCCGCCCTCCCTGTTTGGGTCTTATCACACTATATAATGATGTTGCAGTAATTAATTCAGCCAGGTGACTAACATTTGTTATATTTGACTAATTCCTCACCTCCATCCCCAAATAATTATGTGGTGTGTTTTGTTTGATATATACAGTTGTTTTGATAGGATTTGAGATTATTTCTCTACATTGCAAAATGTCTATATCAGAAAAGTCAAGGCTGAAGAAATGCAAAATATAAATCTGGAAGATTCATATATTGGGAAGGATTCCTTCCACAGTTTTGACTCAATCTGGACAATATTTCTGGACACCATGGCCTAGACGTCCCTGACAGAGCGTAGGTAACTTGTCCTGCTGTGTCGTCCCTTTTTGTGACTGGATATTTCTTGGCTCATCATCTCTTCTGCACATACTGCCTTGGCAGACAGTCAGCAGTGGAGTTGTTGGAGAGGTCCTCTGTTGAGAAGTCCATGCTGTGACCCATCTAGCAGGTCTCATTTAGGTTTTGCTGAAGTGTGAGGGAAAGGGCTGAGCCAAAACATCGGCCTTTTGTACTACAGCTGAGTGTGGGTATCAGCCATTTAATGGTACAGGAATTGTAGTTTGAGTAAAGTCATACTTAAGTCCCCAAAGTCACTCAGATCAACGTTCTAAGCTTTTCTGGCCTAGGTTTCTTTTTTTTACAATAGCCTTACTATTACATGAAATTGCTTAGCAAACTATATATCAGTCCTAAGTGAGGGAATACTCTGAAGAGAATCTGTAAGATTTGTTAGGTTAGGATATCAGGATTGTTTTAGTCAAAATGAGAAATCTGCTTTTTTTATTGCAAAACTAGTTTCCCATTGTATTCCTTGAGGGGGAGCTCCAGTTAATGAAAATGACTCATGGTGAAATTCACTGAAGGAAAAAAACTACAAAGTAAGGGAATATTTTCTAAAGATACTAATAAGCCAATTGATGGAAGGAATCTCTCTCTTGTATATAACAAGCACAATTTTCTAGTTGATATGCTGCTTTTCCAGCTGTCCCCCTTCAATTAGTACACAGTAGTTTTGTAACCACGATTCTGTGCCATTTTCAGGGGAGCACAATGCTACAACTGGCTGCTGTGTTCTCAACTCATGTTCCTTATGTGCATAGAATTTATCAGCCTCTCCCAGCCCAGAGTGAACATATTGCTTTTTCTGTCAGCTCCCAGCTACTCTCCAGGGAATAAAAGTTTCCATTAAGTTAATTTTTTTTTAAAAATATAAATATTATTTTATGACACATAAAGAGAAATAATTTAGATCTTTTTTACTTTAAGGGATGTTATTATTCTCAACCTTTGAGAAAAAGGTACAAAATTGCTGCAAACAACTAACACCCTTCTTTTTTGAATGTAGTACTGCATTTTAAGCTGCAGATTCAGATGTTCTCATAGTAAGGTAGAATCTTCCAGCTGTAATTTTTCTCCCTGGAACATCTTTCTCCTTTACTGAGGGAGATTTTGTCCTCCCCCATTTTTAACTTGCTTTTCTACTTTAAGGTTCATTTTAACACGGAATTATAATTGCATTCTAAGAATTAACTGCTACAAAATTATTGACATCCAAGACTATAAAAAAAACTTTCTGCATTTGCCAAAGGAAAATAGATTACCTTCATATGTTTCAGCCCAGCAGCCTTCCTCTGCCCTTCATGATAAAGCCTTCCTCATCACGGTGAACAACAGCTGTGTTTGACTATATGCTCTGCAATGACTACCCAGCATCACGAATCTTATCTCTCAGGCAAGCATTCTCAAAATAAGGAGGAAACAAAAAGCAAAATGCTCATTTGCCTCCACGCAAATTGAAAGCTCCCCATCTGCTCAATGGCAGACTTTCACAGGCACCATGCGCAGTTAGGGCAGCAGTTTCCAGCTCCTTCTGGATTCACGAAGTTCATCATGGAGCAAGCTGGCCTGTACTACAGCAAGAATTTCCCCTCTGGACAAGCCTCCCTTCTGCCAGCCAGAGCTCAGCAGTAGCGGAAGCCACTGCGTGAAAGAGAACGGCTCATCAGCTCCTAGCTGTGGTGGTGGCAATGGTTGCTGCCAAGGTCCTGCAAGTGTTCTGAATGCAGCTGTTTCCTTTCAGAAGGTGGGTCTTGTTGGTAGACAATGCTGTCAGTTGTACCCATGCAGCTAATGGACAGCATACACTCCAAGTGTGATGGATATTGCCAGTGTCGACGAGTAGAAGGACAGCACAGCATTAATTGAAACTAAAACCTTGAAGACAGCTTTGTGTAGACTTTATAGCCCCAAACTGATTGGTAGCTGTTTGGACTTGATGTTTTGCATTGAGTAATAAATATCAGCATGTTTCTAGGCTTTGTTTGTGTCTTTGTAAAGTGCTGAGTCTCAGGAGCTGGGACAGAGTGGTTCACGCAGACCTGTGAACATGCTTGGTATTGAATGAAGGTAGCTTTATTGTTGCTTCTCACAGTTTTTTGGCACAGGCTGACTCCACCAAGAGATCCCTCATTTCCCATCTCCAAAGCAGGTCCTTCCATTAGCTCTGCCATCTGTTTTATGTTGAACTACTCTTAATCATAGAGAAGCTCCTGGTGTTTCCTTTGGGCATGCCCAATAGACTCCCATGTCTGAAGTGTGGAAGATGACTGAGACTTCTCTACTTCATCTGTTAGGGAATGTAAAGTGGCAAAATTACAATTAGCAGAAGTGAAGGGATAATCCATTTGACTTAAACCTGAGAAAAAAGGCTGAGAGTGACCTTACTTGTATATGTGATATACATCTTATACGTATTCTAGCTTTTCTATATGCTTCAGAAGCTGGTATTATAAGCTACATATATACTAAAAATAAGATGTCTGGAGAGTGCCCATCACAACAAATCACTGCCTTGCCATGAAGAGTGCTAGCAATATGGACGATGGTGAGATGGATGCTCTAGACTAAGACTTGAGCCTAAATAAATTATTGATAGAGATGTAGCCATAGTGCTCAACAGGATGTGTTCCTTCTATTGAATTCCCGCATACACATATTATTGTATCAAGACTCTTGTTTAAATGAGGCATTCAAGTTCCCCGGTCTTATTCTTTAGATTTATAGAATAGAAATAAAATAAAGCATAAAGGTATTTAAACTGTATTTAAATACTACTTAGTCTGTATTGCTTTTTTCTTCTTTTCCTATATGCCTTTTTCTAATAATCTACCTGTAAAGGATGCATCTTGCTGAGCCTGATGCTCTCCTACATTTGTCAGTATTTCCTGACATCAGTTATTTCCTTGACAAATAACTTGGAAATGATAAATTGCTTGTCTAGCTTGCTCTATAACTACCATCTTAAGTAGGTATATGATCCAACTCTTGAAGACTTTATTACCAGTAATCCAAGCCTTTTTGTGTTCCTCACTCATGAACCTTTCTGAGACTTTTCATTTGACTACTAGGCTGTAAAAAATTGTAAGTTAGTCTTTTCCAGCCTCGAAATCCTGAATGTCTTTTGAGCGGGTTATTGGAAGAGTTTAATGAGCTCTGTTGAAGGTATCAGGTTTTGATGAAAGATCTTGACAACCATGCCCTTGAGAGCAGTTATACTGGGGGTGTATTTTGCAGGCCTAGGACATTTCTTTCCACAACTATAACAGAACCGAAAAGGTTCCTGATGATTCTCTGTAAGTAAAAACATGAAATGATTCTCTGATGACAGCCTTACAGTTCTTGCAATGCAAATCCAGACCTAGTCTGATCCTGGCTGTCTGCAGACCAGACTGGCAAATAGAATAGCACGTTAATGCTAAGTGCTCACACTATCATAGAAGGGCTGGTTACAGCATTCAGTAATCTGTGAGATTTTATCCTATGATGCTTATACATCATGGACAAGATTTCAGCTTCAATTCCATGGTTCTGTATAATTACACCTTAAAAACCCCACCTTTGAGCACCCTCAGTCCCAGAATCCTAGGTGTACCTAGGATCTGGCCCTGCCTCCTTGGTATTTCACTGACTTTGATGAAAATGGTCCCTGTGTACTGTTCTCACTGCACAGTTAGTAAAAATATCTGGACCATGAATTCCTGTGCATATATAGAGCCCAATAATAGTAAAAATCAATAAACAATAAACCTGGCAATTGGGAATCTAGCATCACTTGCAAACAGACTTAAATGGAAACAAAAGGCAAAAACCAGAGCTGAATTGTTCCTTTTCTCTGCAAAAGTGTGGCTCATTGGGCATGCTGTGCAAATTAGATTTAAATATGCAAATATGAAAAATGTAAATAGTTCTTTGCTTTTACCTTCAGTATAAACATATTTTCTTTCTGTGGATTAGTACTTTCGTCATGAAAAAAAGCTGCGGTCATACTGCGAAAAACTTCAAAAAAATATTTGATCTCTTTTTCCATGTATTATGACTGCTGCCAATCTTCAGATCTAGCTATTCGCATGCTCTTCAAAGATGAGCACAAACAGCTGGTTACATAATGGTATGTAGAATAGAGTGGCTTTTCCTGATACTTCTGGACATGCTGTTGTGGTTCAGGTAGGTGACATCAGTATGTTCAGACAGAATTAATTCAATTAAAAAAATCACTTATTTCTCACAATATATGTATTATGGTGCATGTGACTTATTTATTCCCAGGCACTCTTTGCAGAGATTACTTATGTTATGGCTCAAGGTAGAACACTTCTGGTTTGGATTTTTTCTTACTGTGGGTTTTTTTTTGATGGAAATCTCTGTGTTACAAGACATTTTCTTTTAGAATAAAAACATTTTGACCAGTTCTACAGTTGATTTTTGTCAACATTTGACTTTGGCATCGTTTTATCAAGACATTTGTATCTTTACTCTTATATTTCACATGGTTTGGTCCACAGAACCTTTTCCAGACATCTTCCTTCATGCCTTTCATTAAGAAAGAAGATGTAAGAGTAGACCCCACAACTGCAAGTGCTAAAATGTTCTTGCTATATCAGAGCAACACTTTGCATTCTGTATATTCTTTTGCTAATAATTATATTCTGTTTTCCAGATTTCCCTTCATTCATGTTTTGTCATGTATCTTCTTACTTGTTGCTTTGGTTCAAGTTATCTGCTTTAAACGGCACAATAATGACCAAGTCATCTCTGCTTGAGAGGAGCAATGAAGTCTTTGGTATCTGAAAGGATTTTCAAGTTCTTAGTTGCAGGTACAAAAACTTTATATTCTCATTCTTCACTTTCCCCTACTACTGTTGTGATGGTAGAGTTACCTTAGAAAGAAACTCTATTGCATTTGCAATTGTACATGGAAAAGTAGCCTGGTGGGAAAGAGATCCTTAAGCACCAACGGAGTCCCTCTTGACCCCGATACTCTTTGAATCTGATTCTTCTAAAGCACTGACCACTGTGACTGAGAATACAAGAACATGTTTCTCAGTTCTTGAAGCTGAATCACCTGCAGAGAGCATCATGACGCTACCTCAGGGAAGCTAGATGTGTTCGATAGACAAGTGGTTGAAAAGTTGCCATTGGTAAAACCAGCTGATGAGGAGTTGAGACTATTACAAAGTTCGCAGGAGTGTACATCCTCAGCTAAAAAATAGAAGTGTTATCTTCTCCATTCTGAGGTATGACCTGTCCCACTCACACTTGCCAGCTAAATCAATGCTATTGACTAGAGCCAGCTGTAATTTGGGACCCACGAGAACAGAAAGCAGAAGGTATCAGTGATGGATCATTATCTCTTTCCTATCTCTTTTCCAAAGTAGCAGAAATACTCCAGTGTATTTCTTTTTGTGATGACACATCCTGACCTAATGTGACATTTTGGCCTTCTAACCATATGTCTGTTTGACCTTTTGAACTTTTCAGTTTATAATATTTCACCACCTGGCTCCAATCCATTTACACAAACAGAAGATTTCTGTTACTGCTTTATCCACAGTTTCTTGAGGAAAAAAAAATATTATCTATGAATCTATAGATTCATACAGAAACAGATGCACACACACTTGTAGGCACACACACAAATTTAATTGAGGAGGTGTACTTTGCTGTAAGTTCATTCAACACACTCTCATTGCCTCCCTGAGTAGATCAAGATGTTGATAGAAGTAATGGTTTGGCTTTTAGAGACTGCATATCTAAATTGTTTTGCACATAATTACCTAATGCAGTAAGGGGAGCAGAACAGGTGCCTTCTCGCATGGCATCTGCTGCCTTATCAGGATGAAGCTAAGCTATTGAAGCTTGAAGATGTTTTGCAGTTTGGTAAAAGTCCAGCAACTCCAAATGTCAAGGGAAAAAAAGTTCATAAAATTATTTTTGAAACTGTGTCTCTGTCATGCTAACACAGATTTTTGTTGCTGTTCTCTTCTCTGATACATGTCTAACTTATTTGCTCCCTGTTGCTGTGCATTGGCAGGCTCAGATGTTAGTTTATTTACCTGGTATAACCTCTGCACAGCACAGAAACATGATTCCCACTTTGTTGAGAAGAAACTGAAACACAAGTGACCAGCAAAAGGTCATACAGAGAGAGTGAGGCAGAGCCAGAAATTCAACCCATAACGCCTGCGTTTTCAGGCAGAGCCTTAATATTAAGATGAACCTTCCTTTTTATCAGACTATATATGTTTCCTAAAAGCCAATAACTTCTAGCTTGAATGCTTAAGGTTAGAAACATAAATCCATATTTTTGTTTACTTTCATAAATATCTTGATTTTCAGCTGCTTCTTCAGCTGCTGACTTGCTGCTGCTTTTGAGATTTTTGTTGATGTTTGCTCTGAGTTGTAAAATATATTATTGAAAGTGGGAAAGCCACCTGTAAAAATAGTCTTCCTATATTTTCATTTGCAGTTCAGAAACTGGCACTAATGTTAATCTTGTGGAACAGTTTGTTTTCTAGCTTTAAATACGCAAACCAGTACAGACATTCATAGAAGTATCATTGTTGCCAAAAGCTTATACTACAATAATTGCAGACAGATTCCTTTCATTTTTCTCACAACTCTTAGCCCTTCACAACCACTGTGAAACTTCTTTATGCACTCTCTGTAGTTTTAATTATGCTATCTGTATCCTTTTGATCTACTTGAGATTAATGGGAGTAAACTGCCTCTTATTACCTTTCTAAGTGAAACATGATTATGCTACTCTTCAGGAAGGCTGCCTATCCTTAAATCAAGACATTTTCCTTTTTTTAAAGTGTTCCCATCTGATCTCTAAAAAATGGTACCTTTACTAAAAAAGAAGTGAGACTAACTGTTCTATAATCTCTAGAATACCCATAGGATTTTGTCTTAATCATGACATTAGACTGGTCCATTTTCAGTCTTCAGGAGTCTCTGTTGAACTTTTATTCTGTGATCTTTTTTAAAAAAAATACCGCTTGGATTTTCACTTATTAGTAGCTACTATTACCTTTAGAAATCTTGGCTATGACAGCTTATGCCCTTATTCCTAGGCTCATTTTACTGAAAGAAAATGTTTGAGAATCTAAAGTCTTATTCTCTATGAACAGAAATGCTGCCACATGAATCAGCTGAAAAGCAAAGGACTGAAATGACCATGAAGACTAGATCGGTTTCTTTTCTCTTGTCCTACTTTGTCTTGACCTTATTAGTAACTATAGAGAAATTAATGCTTCTTTTGGCTATTTGGTGCTTGCCATTAACAGCAACTTTCAGTCAACAGGGCTGTCAAACAAACCTCTTTCGTGTGCACTGTGGGATAAATTCTGAGGCTTCTTGCCCCCAAAAAATTGAACTTGCCATTTTCCTAGAGCATGTGCGATTTTTTTTTTGGCCTGGCAATTTCAACCCAGTGCAAGTAATTTTGAGCCAGTTATGCCTTAAGGGCCCTGTCCATTGGGTTGGCATTTCTCAATATCCAGCATGTCAAGTGGAACTGTTGTTCTTGAGGCAGTTGAGCCTCCAGATGTTCAGAAATCTTAGCCTTGTCAGCATGACTGCTGTGCACAATAGAGAAATCTCATATGCTGAAGACATTTGCAAAGGAGCAGAAATATAGTAACCCCCAGACAGCTATGAAAACTACCTTGCATCCTGATAACTCATTCTGCAGATGACACAGAAGGGACTTGTGCATTATCAAATAACAAAATTGGAAGGAGGGACAGTGATACTGAAGGAGGCATAATGTAAATGGTCTTGACACTGATGGAGCAATTCTGCATAGAAACTGATCTTGATTTTTTTTTTTTTTCAGGTTCAATAAACCAATAATATATCTTTAGTCAAAATGACAATACAATACAATAATTGGGTAACAGTAGCTGACTTCCAGATTATTTATTTTCTCACCAATTTTTGTGTTCTCTGGTAATGGCTGAGGAAAGACTCCTATGCTCATCAATGTTGGCCAAATATAAAATATCAAGGAGGCATTCTGTGTTTAAAATGAAATTAATTATTAAATAATAATGTATTTAAAATATCAAATTCAATCAAATCAAAGATGCACAACTGATGCTATGTTCAATTTTATGAGCTTCCAAACAGAAACAGATATGCCCTTGGACAAAACCATCAGCTGTGATGCTGCTTTGCCTTCTTATAATTTTTGGACAGATTTTTAAGAAGGCATCAATCCTTTTCTCTGGGTAGATTTGATGACTTGAAGCAGATACACAGCAATACATCATCACAGCTACTATTTTTAGGATTTATGTTGCTAACTGAAATTCTAACTTTCAAAGCATTCACGTTTTCATGACAAGGAATGTTCTGAACTTCTCTTGCAGGTAATGGGTCAAACAAGTTTCTTTCTATCCTGGAGCATTACAGTACATTTTTGCAGTGAAGTTTGAGGATAAGATAATTGTTTGAAGTCTTTATTTTCTTTATTTTTTAGTTTGTTGGTTATACTGTCTTGCTCCATACCTTGTCCTCTTGTTTATGGATTTTCATCTTAGTCATGATTCTGGCCTTTGAATAGAAAACTAACATATCTGCTTCTGAATGATGACCTGAGCGCTCTCTCTGCTGGCTCCATTGGGTAATCCAGGTCTCACACTCTCATTATTATTATTATTGTTGTTGTTATTATTAAGCTGCATTACTTCTTCAGAATTAGGACTACCTTCCTTTGTAACAACTTAAAGTCACCTAATTATGAAACCAATTTGACAGGCATTTTAGGAACAGAGAAGCAAAAGGCAGGTGCTGTTCCAAAGACAGAGGCCTGTGTACAGCACAGCCACACTTACCTTTTCTGTGGAACCCTGATGGTGAGAACTGCAGGTTGAGATCAAGACTTCAGATTCCACAAGCTGAGGACATTCAAGCCTAAGTCTCCAGCTGGTGGAAGAAGCTTTTTGGTCCCTCTGCTGAAGGTGGACTGAGGGCTGGAAGCTTTGGGAGGTTGCTGGGAGCAGGGGAGGAAGCCTGATGCTCACAGCTGAACTGGGGCATTCAGCTGAGCGAGTGGATGCCTTGAAAGTTTAACTTATAGAGGGAAATCAGAAAAAAATATCCGTTATTAAACTGAACGTGTCTACTCCAGGTAGGTCATTCTTATTTATAATAAGAAAGAATGAGACTTTTGTAGACCCCTGTATTCTTAACTGAGAAAGCAGAATGGTTGTGCTGGTGGACCTCTGTCGTTGTTCTCATAAACACAAGGGTGCAGAATTCAGCCAGTCTCATCAGATAACACAAACCTGGCACAGATACTCAGGACTATGTAGGGGTGCATGACCTACATGGCAAAAGCATATGCCTGGAGAAAAAGCTCCCAGAAAAAGCAAGCTACAGTATGTGTCTTCATTTTATTCTAGTTATTATTTTTTGTTTTAAAATTAATTTTCAAATCTTCCTTTTCCATTCATCAGGGAATATATGTCCTGATCTATTTATTGATCTGTTTCTCTATTATTTCCTTTCTCCAGTATACCTGTTAAAACTTTTCTGATTCTTCTTAAATACTTTGACTGACATTACATGGTTTTGCTTATTTTCATCTCTTACTTTGTGCCATCACATATGGCAACTGATCTGTTTTATTCTCTTTTCCTCTGTTCAATATTTTTTTTTCATACTTACATCCACAGATTTTTATTCTTATTTCTTGTCAAATAACATCTGTGCTTACTTCTATGCATTCTTTCTTTCCAAAAGAAACTAGTGCCTTTTGTCTATCACTTCTATTTTCTCCAAGGTTTTTTTTTTGTGTGTGTGTGGCTTTTATTATAAGATACAGAAGTTGTATCCTTCCAAGATGCAAGCTACGGGGTTGTAGCAATAGTTCATTTGAACAATTCATGCTGGCTAGCTCATTGTATAAAATTTCTCATCCACAACTTTCACAGGCTTCTCTTGCATCCTGCAGCCTAATGCAGTTCCCTGTCTTGGAGAAATAACATAATCCTTGCCTGAAAGCCATGCATGAACTGTCCCTGAGTAAAATTCTTGTGGATCAGAAATCACAGCTTGGCCATGCCTGCTTTAAGGTAGCTCAAAACATACGCAGACATCTCCTTTCATTTGAAACATTGAGATGTCAACTGGAATCAGCTCCTTTTAAAGTAATTAATTTCTCCTGTATTTTGATTAGGAGAGCAATAACCTCTGTCAGTCATGTTCATAGTACCTTTGGCTTGACATACAGAGCGGCCCTTTCTGCCCCCTGGAAATTTTGTGAGTCATCAAGCAAGAAACCCGTCAAAAGGGCAAGATTTCTCTCCCGTGAGAAGTCTGAGCAATTACATATCTGCTACTTTACAAAAGTAGATAAACCCAACACACAAAATTAACAGAGTCCCTTCCCTAATGCAAAACCGCAACAGTATATGTGAACAAACAAAGTCTTACCAAAACAAGAGATTTTTTTAAACAGCCTTAGGGAGAGACTGAGAGAAGACCCATGCCAGGTGTCTGCCTCTCAGGTGGAAAGAGCTCAGATATGATGTAGGTGAGCTCTGGAGACTAGAAGAGAGCAGGTGTATATGAAAGGCTTTGAATAAGGCTTGCTCCACCTGTACATATACAGAAATGTTATGTAGAAAGGGAGAGACTTGCCTTTTATCCCTAAAGAGAAGATGAGAACAGCGCCTGCAGGAATCACATCTCTTTACTGAGTGATGGGTCAGGGTGCACACCTGCATCAGCAAACAAACCCACTTTGCCCCTGCCCTTGCAGCTCTGTACATTTGAATTCCTGCATCAGTTGGGAAGCATAACCCAACCCTGGGAGCTGCACTGAGGCTGCTCATGAGCTGTACACAGCTCAGGAGTTTCCCTGCTTTCTCCACTTTGGTATGAGTCAGCACCATCCACAACCAGCTACATGGGAGAGGTTGGATTAGTCATTATTCTGGATTTGTGTTTCCTTTTGGTAGGGATTGCGGGAAGCCTAATGATGTAGGACTCCGAGTGGGAAGGTAGTGGGGTAGGTGAGGTTAGAAACAACCAGGAAGAGAAGGTCCCTACAATTGCAGTCTACTCCTGTGATGATTTCTACTCTTTTATGTAGTATTTTTATATGTATTGCTGCTACTTTTATTCATCAAGTAACTGAACATTTTGTGTCATTGCTATTCTCATCTATTAAAATCAAGTTAAAACTGAAATCTGGAGTGTTTAAGTAGCTCCAAGGCTTGATAAGATGTCTGAGTAGCTATATTCTGGATTTCGTTTAACATCTAAGTGTCAAAAGTGGAAGCGAACATGACAGCTGTGAAATACTCAATGTCAATTTGCAACATTTTACGATAAAGCCTGTGTGGCTTTGCAAAAGGAAATTCTACTGGATCTTAAATATAAAAGAACTTGTAAGAGTAGCTGTACTTGTTCCTATTTTGTTATCCATGGATAGAATGGCAGGCCACTGTACCAGGGCAGACCATGTGCATTCAGGTGGCAATTTCAGATTCCAGGACTGAAACATAGTCAGACTTTTTCCCTAATTAGCACTGAGTGCAAGTTTCTCTTCCAGTTAGTCCTGTGGGCCTTCAGGGCACATTGATTTAAATGAGCCTGAAAGTGTAACAGTAACTGCCAATTGTATAGGATATGCATTGCTAACTGCTACTGATGGCGATGATAATTACATGTGGCTACCTCTTAGAAGACTGGCCTTACCATTCACTTAAAAAAAAAGAAAAAAAGAAAAAAGAAGACCATTATTTTCTTTATCTCCTTGATGCAGGCTACCCTTTCAATGCATAGCAAATGTGGTGCTTTTCATTTTTTAAGACAAATGATGGTTTTGCTTCATCAACCCTATAGGTCCAGACTTCTTCTTTGCAAGGCACTATGATACACCACAGTCATCCAAAGTGAAAAGGCTTTTTTCTGTTCCTAAAGCTGTATTACTAGTGGAGCTACGCTGAGGAGCTTGTAACAGCTGAAGCAATTTTCTGAAGATGAAGTTAGTAATAGTGCTGCTGCTAGTCCCACCTCTTATGAAATGCCTATCACTTTTTTCATATAGTAGGGAATTGTAAATTAATTCTTCCGTCTCCATGGGTTTGGAATAGAAATGATGCCTTCACAGTTCAATGAAGTGGAAAGTCTTTCATCAGTAGAAAATCAGCTGAGGAATTGGATGGCAAAGGCCTCATACATTACAAAACAGTTGTTTGCAATTAAGGCCAAGAGTAAGATGTGCACGAATCTGTCATGTTTCTTTTTGTTTATTTAATCACCCTGAGGCATAACATTAGATGGTTTGAAGTGGCATTTTTTTTTGTCATTTCAATGTTTTGCTGTGTATTATGTGTACAGTATATGCATTGTATCAAAGGACTGCAATCTGTTAAAAATAGACACATTTCATATATTGCCTGAATCCAGATCAATAATCAGGGCATTTTCACAGAAGCATTAACCTTCTAAAGTAG